>NC_140589.1:999020495-999708244 GCF_964204655.1 Triturus cristatus | reverse complement strand
GGACTGTTCCCATGAGGCACAGGATTGGGACTGATTTGCATATGGCAGGGTTGAAACTGGAATGGCATGGTGAGTGAAAAATCTATGAATTTCGGCCCAGATATCTGTAATGTTGTGAATCTATGACATGGTTCTGCATTCTGTCCATCAACAGTTGTTTTTGCATTTGTCACCCCGAGTGGGACGGGTATGCCCACACGTGAGTCCCATGCTCTCCATGCCACTGGAATCAAGCTATCCTGGCTGAAGAAGGGTGAAAGCCCGAAACCGGTCCTAGGAAGCTTGTTTCTAGTCCAGGGAGGACCTGGCTTGGCAGTTCGGGCTGGACAGTTCCCATGAGGCACAGGGTCAGGACTGATTTGCATATGGCTGGGTTCAAACTGGAATGGCATGGTGAGCAAATAAACAATGAATTCGGACCCAAATCTCTGTACTGGGGTGAATGTATGACATTGTTCTGCATTCTGTCCATCAACTGTTGTTTTTGCATTTGTCACCCCGAGTGGGATGGGTATGCCCAGACTTGGGCCCCGTGCCCTCAATGCCACTGGAATCAAGCTATCCTGGCTGAATAGGGAGAAAACCCAGAAACCGGTCCTAGGATACTTGTTTCCTGTCCAGGGAGGACCTGGCTTGGCAGTTCGGGCCGGACTGTTCCCATTAGGCAGAGGGACAGGACTGATTTGAATATGGCTGGATTCAAACTGTAATGGCATGGTGAGCAAAAAAACGATGGATTTAGGCCCAGATCTCTGTAATGGAGTGAAAGTATGACATTGTTCTGCATTCTGTTCATCAACTGTTGTTTTTGCATTTGTCACCCGAGTGGAACGGGTATGCCCAGACGTGGGTCCCGCGCTCTCCATGCCACTGGAATCAAGCTATCCTGGCTGAAGAGGGGTGAATCTCCCGAAACCAGTCCTAGGATGCTTGTTTCCAGTCCAGGGAAGACCTGGCTTGGCAGTTCGGGCTGGACTGTTCCAATGAGGCACAAGGTCGGGACTGATTTGCATATGGCTGGGTTGAAACTGGAATGAGCTGGTCAGCAAATAATCTATGGGTTTCATCCCACATATCTGTAATGTGGTGAATGTATGACATTGTTCTGCATTCTGTCCATCAACTGATGTTTTACCATTTGTCACCCCGATCGGGACGGATATGCCCAGACGTGGGTCCCGTGCTCTCCATGCCACTGGAATCAAGCTATCGTGGCTGAAGAGGTGTGAACCAGGGGTGGGCGGAATTTGCGTAATCGCGTTACGCAAATCTCTGCGAAACGGTAAAAAATCTCCGCGAACACGCAGAAATTCCGCGAACACGTGGAATTGCTTGTTCGCGATGCTTTTTTCCTGTTCACAATCGCTGTTTGCGTGCTCAGGGAGAAATATCTCGCGAACACGCATTTTGAGAACGCGAACAAGCAAAAAATTTCGCGAAGTCGCGGAAAGCAGAATTTTGGGCAATTTCGCGTTCTCCGCGGAACGCAAAATTACCCAAATTCCGCAAATTCCGCAAGCGGAACGAAATTTACCACCCAGGCCTAGTGTGAACCCCCGAAACCGGTCCTTGGATGCTTGTTTCCAGTCTGGGAAGGATCTGGCTTGGCAGTTCGGATTGGACTGTTGCCATGAGGCAGAGGGACAGGACTGATTTGAATATGGCTGGATTCAAACTGGAATGGCATGGTGAGCAAAAAAACGATGGATTTAGGTCCATATCTCTGTAATGGAGTGAAAGTATGACATTGTTCTGCATACTGTTCATTAACTGTTGTTTTTGCATTTGTCACCCGAGTGGAACGGGTATGCCCAGACGTGGGTCCTGTGCTCTCCATGCCACTTGAATCAAGCTATCCTGGCTGAAGAGGGGTGAAACCCCAAAACCGGTCCTAGGATGGTTGTTTCCAGTAAAGGGAGGACCTGGCTTGGCAGTTCGGGACGGACTGTTGCCATGAGGCTCAGGGTCACGACTGATTTGCATATGGCTGGGTTCAAACTGGAATGGCATGGTGAGCAAAAAAATGATGGATTTATGCCAAAACACTGTACTGGGTTGAATGTATGACATTGTTCTGCATTCTGTCCATCAACTGTTGTTTTTGCATTTGTCATCCCGAGTAGGACGGGTATGCCCAGACGTGGGTCCCGTGCTCTCCATGCCACTGGAATCAAGCTATCCTGGCTCAAGAGGGATGAAACCCAGAAACTGGTCTTAGGTTGCTTGTTTCCAGTCCAGGGATGACCTGGCTTGGCATTTCGGGCGGGACTGTTCCCATGAGGCAGAGGGTCAGGACTGATTTGCACATGGCTGGGTTGAAAATGGAATGGCATAGTGAGCAAAACAACAATGGATTTAGGCCCAGATCTCTGTAGTGGGGTGAATGTTTGACATTGTTCTGCATTCTGTCCATCAACTGTTGTTTTTGCTTTTGTCACCCCGGTTGGGACGGGAATGCCCAGTCTTGGGTCCCGTGCTCACCATGCCACTGGAATCAAGATATCCTGGCTGAAGAGGGCTGAAACCCCGAAACCAGTTCTAGGATGCTTGTTTCCAGTCCAGGGAGGACCTGGCTTGGCAGTTCGGGGAGGACTGTGCCCATGAGGCAGAGGGTTAGGACTGATTTGCATATGGCTGGGTTCAAACTGGAATGGCATAATGATTAAAAAAACACAATGGATTTAGTCCCAGATCACTTTACTGGGGTGAATGTATGACATTGTTCGGCATTCTGTCCATCAACTGTTGTTTTTGCATTTGTCATCCCAAGTGGGACGGGTATGCCCAGACGTGGGTCCCGTGCTCTCCATGCCACTGGAATCGAGCTAACCTGGCTGAAGAGGGGTGAAACCCCGAAACCGGACTTAGGATAATTGTTTCCAGTCCAGGGAGGACCTGGCTTGGCAGTTCGGGTTGGACTGTTCCCATGAGGCAGAGGGATAGGACTGATTTGCATATGGCCGGGTTCAAACTGGAATGGCATGGTGAGCAAAAAAACGATGGATTTAGGCCCAGATCTCTGTACTGGGGTGAATGTATGACATTGTTCTGCATTCTGTCTATCAACTGTTGTTTTTGCTTTTGTCACCACGAGTGGGTCGGGTATGCCCAGTCGTGTGTCCCGTGGTCTCCATGCCACTGGAATCAAGATATCCTGGCTGAAGATGGCTGAAACCCGAAAAACCAGTCCTAGGATGCTTGTTTCCAGTCCAGAGAGGACCTGGCTTGGCAGTTCGGGTTGGACTGTTCCCATGAGGCATCGGGACAGGACTGATTTGCATATGGCTGGGTTCAAACTGGAATGGCATGGTGAGCAAAAAAACGATGGAATTAGGTCCAGATCTCTGTACTGGGGTGAATGTATGACATTGTTCTGCATTCTGTCTATCAACTGTTGTTTTTGCTTTTGTCACCCCGAGTGGGACGAGTATGCCCAGTCGTGGGTCCCGTTCTCTCCATCCCACTGGAATCAAGCTATCCTGGCTGAAGAGGGGTGAAACCCCAAAACCAGTCCTAGGATGCTTGTTTCCAGTCCAGGGAGGACCTGGCTTGGCAGTTAGCTCGATACTGTTCCCATGAGGCAGAGGGTCAGTACTGATTTGCATATGGCTGGATTCAAACTGGAATGGCAGGGTGAGCAAAAAAATGATGGATTTAGACCCAGATCTCTTTATTGTGGTGAATGCATGACATTGTTCTGCATTCTGCCCATCAACTGTTGTTTTTGCATTTGTCACCCCGAGTGGGACGGGTATGCCCAGACGTGGGTCCCGTGCTCTCCATGCCGCTGGAATCAAGCTATCCTGGCTGAAGATGAGTGAAAACATGAAACCGGTCCTAGGATGCTTGTTTCCAGTAAAGGGAGGACCTGGCTTGGTAGTTTGGGCCGGACTGATCCCATGAGGCTCAGGGTCAGGACTGATTTGCATATGGCTGGGTTCAAATTGGAATGGCATGGTGAGCAAAAAAATGATTTATTTTGGCCCAGATCTCTGTACTGGAGTGAATGTATGACATTGTTCTGCATTCTGTCCATCAACTGTTGTTTTTGCTTTTGTCACCCCGAGTGGGACGGATATGCCGAGTCGTGGGTCCCGTGCTCTCCATGCCACTGGAATCAAGATATCCTGGCTGAAAAGGGCTGAAACCCAAAACCAGTCCTAGGATGCTTGTTTCCAGTCCAGGGAGGACCTGGCTTGGCAGTTCGGGAGCGACTGTTCCCATGAGGTAGAGTGTCAGGACTGATTTGCATATGGCTGGGTTCAAACTTAACTTGCATGTTGAGCAAATAAACAATGGATTTAGGCCAAGCTCTCTTTACTTGGATGAATGTATGACATTGTTCTGCATTCTGTCCATCAACTGTTGTTTTTGCATTTGTCCCCCAGAGTGGGATGGGTATGCCCAGATGTGGGTCCCGTGCTCTCCATGACACTGGAATCAAGCTATCCTGGCTGAAGATGGGTGAAACCCCTAAACGGGTCCTAGGATGCTTCTTTCCAGTAAAGGGAGGACCTGGCTTGACAGTTCGGGCCGGACTGTTCCCATGAGGCTCAGGGTCAGGACTGAATTGCATATGGCTCGGCTCAAACTGGAATGGCATGGTGAGCAAATAAAACGATGGATTTAGGCCCAAATCTCTGTAATGGGGTGACTGTATGACATTGTTCTGCATTCTGTCCATCAACTGTTGTTTTTGCTTTTGTCACCCAGAGTGGGACGGGTATGCCCAGTCGTGGGTCCCGTGCTCTCCATGCCACTGGAATCAAGCTATTCTGGCTGAAAATGGCTGAAACCCGAAACCAGTACTAGGATGCATGTTTTCAGTAAAGGGAGGACCTGGCTTGGCAGTTCGGGCCGGACTGTTCCCATGAGGCTCAGGGTCAGGATTGATTTGCATATGGCTCGGCTCAATCTGGAATGGCATGGTGAGCAAATAAACGATGGATTTATGCCCAAATCTCTGTCCTGGGGTGAATGTATGACATTGTTCTGCATTCTGTCCATCAACTGTTGTTTTTGCATTTGTCACCCCGAGTGGGACGGGTATGCCCAGACGTGGGCCCCGTGCTCTCCATGCCAATGGAATCACGCTATCCTGGCTGAAGAGGGCTGAAACCCCGAAACCAGTCCTAGGAACCTTGTTTCTAGTCCAGGGAGGACCTGGCTTGGCAGTTCGGGCTGGACAGTTCCCATGAGGCACAGGGTCAGGGCTGATTTGCATATGGCTGGGTTCAAACTGGAATGGCATGCTGAGCAAATAAACAATGAATTCGGACCCAAATCTCTGTACTGGGGTGAATGTATGACATTGTTCTGCATTCTGTCCATCAACTGTTGTTTTTGCATTTGTCACCCCGAGTGGGATGGGTATGCCCAGACTTGGGCCCCGTGCCCTCCATGCCACTGGAATCAAGCTATCCTGGCTGAATAGGGAGGAAACCCAGAAACCGGTCCTAGGATACTTGTTTCCTGTCCAGGGAGGACCTGGCTTGGCAGTTCGGGCCGGACTGTTCCCATTAGGCACAGGGTCTAGACTGATTTTCATATGGCTGGGTTCCAACTGTAATGGCATGGTGAGCAAAAAAACGATGGATTTAGGCCCAGATCACTGTACTGGGGTGAATGTATGACATTGTTCTGCATTCTGTCAATCAACTGTTGCTTTTGCATTTGTCACCCCGAGTGGGATGGGTATGCCCAGACGTGGGTCCGGTGCTCTCCATGCCACTGGAATCAAGCTATCCTGGCTGAAGAGGGGTGAATACCCCAAAACCGGTCCTAGAATGCTTGTTTCCAGTCCAGGGAGGACCTGGCTTGGCATTTCGGGCTGGACTGCTCCCATGAGGCACAGGGTTGGGACTGATTTGCATATGACTGGGTTGAAACTAGAATGGCATGGTGAGCGAAAAATCTATGAATTTCGTCCCAGATCTCTGTAATGTTGTGAATCTATGACATTGTTCTGCATTCTGTCCATCAACAGTTGTTTTTGCATTTGTCACCCCGAGTGGGACGGGTATGCCCAGACGTGAGTCCCATGCTCTCCATGCCACTGGAATCAAGCTATCCTGGCTGAAGAGGGGTGAAACCCCGAAACCGGTCCTAGGATGCTTGTTTCCAGTGCAGGAAAGACCTTTGCTTGGCAGTTCGCACTGGACTGTTCCCACGAGGCACGGGGTCTGGAGTGGTTTGCATATGGCTGGGTTCAAACTGGAATGGCATGGTGAGCAAAACAGCAATGGATTTATGCCCAGATCTCTGTACTGGGTGAATGTAAGACATTGTTCTGCATTCTGTCCATCAACTGATGTTTTGGTATTTGTCACCCCGATCGGGACGGATATGCCCAGACGAGGGTCCCGTGCTCTCCATGCCACTGGAATCAAGCTATCGTGGCTGAAGCGGGGTGAAACCCCGAAACCAGTCCTTGGTTGCTTGTATCCAGTCCGGGAAGGATCTGGCTAAGCAGTTCGGGTTGGACTGTTCCCATGAGGCAGAGGGACAGGACTGATTTGAATATGGCTGGATTCAAACTGGAATGGCATGGTGAGCAAAAAAACTATGGATTTAGGCCCAGATCTCTGTAATGGAGTGAAAGTATGACATTGTTCTGCATGCTGTTCATCAACTGTCGTTTTTGCATTTGTCACCCGAGTTGAACGGATATGCCCAGACGTGGGTCCCATGCTCTCCATGCCACTTCAATCAAGCTATCCTGGCTGAAGAGGGGTGAATCTCCCGAAACCGGTCCTAGGATGCTTGTTTCCAGTCCAGGGAAGACCTGGCTTGGCAGTTCGGGCTGGACTGTTCCAATGAGGCACAAGGTCGGGACTGATTTGCATATGGCTGGGTTGAAACTGGAATGACATGGTCAGCAAATAATCTATGGATTTCGTCCCACATCTCTGTAATGTGGTGAATGTATGACATTGTTCTGCATTCTGTCCATCAACTGATGTTTTGTCATTTGTCACCCTGATCGGGACGGATATGCCCAGACGTGGGTCCCGTGCTCTCCATGCCACTGGAATCAAGCTATCATGGCTGAAGGAGGGTGAAACTCCAAAACCGGTCCTTGGATGCTTGTTTCCAGTCCGGGAAGGATCTGGCTTGGCAGTTCGGGTTGGACTGTTGCCATGAGGCAGAGGGACAGGACTGATTTGAATATGGCTGGATTCAAACTGGAATGGCATGGTGAGCAAAAAAACGATGGATTTAGGCCCATATCTCTGTAATGGAGTGAAAGTATGACATTGTTCTGCATGCTGTTCATCAACTGTTGTTTTTGCATTTGTCACCCGAGTGGAACGGGTATGCCCAGACGTGGGTCCCGTGCTCTCCATGCCACTGGAATCAAGCTATCATGGCTGAAGGAGGGTGAAACTCCAAAACCGGTCCTTGGATGCTTGTTTCCAGTCCGGGAAGGATCTGGCTTGGCAGTTCGGGTTGGACTGTTGCCATGAGGCAGAGGGACAGGACTGATTTGAATATGGCTGGATTCAAACTGGAATGGCATGGTGAGCAAAAAAACGATGGATTGAGGCCCATATCTCTGTAATGGAGTGAAAGTATGACATTGTTCTGCATGCTGTTCATCAACTGTTGTTTTTGCATTTGTCACCCGAGTGGAACGGGTATGCCCAGACGTGGGTCCCGTGCTCTCCATGCCACTGGAATCAAGCTATCCTTCCTGAAGAGGGGTGAAACCCCGAAACCGGTCCTAGGATGCTTGTTTCCAGTAAAGGGAGGACCTGGCTTGGCAGTTCGGGATGGACTGTTGCCATGAGGCTCAGGGTCAGGACTGATTTGCATATGGCTGGGTTGAAACTGGAATGGCATGGTGAGCAAACAACTGATGGATTTATGCCCAAAACACTGTACTGGGATTAATGTATGACATTGTTCTGCATTCTGTCCATCAACTGTTATTTTTGCATTTGTCACCCCGAGTGGGATGGGTATGCCCAGACTTTGGCCCCGTGCCCTCCATGCCACTGGAATCAAGCTATCCTGGCTGAATAGGGAGGAAACCCAGAAACCGGTCCTAGGATACTTGTTTCCTGTCCAGGGAGGACCCGGCTTGGCAGTTCGGGCCGGACTGTTCCCATTAGGCAGAGGGACAGGACTGATTTGAATATGGCTGGATTCAAACTGTAATGGCATGATGAGCAAAAAAACAATGGATTTAGGCCCAGATCTCTGTAATGGAGTGAAAGTATGACATTGTTCTGCATTCTGTTCATCAACTGTTGTTTTTTGCATTTGTAACCCGAGTGGAACGGGTATGCCCATACGTGGGTCCCGTGCTCTCCATGCCACTGGAATCAAGCTATCGTGGCTGAAGAGGTGTGAAACCCCGAAACCGGTCCTTGGATGCTTGTTTCCAGTCCGGGAAGGATCTGGCTTGGCAGTTCGGGTTGGACTGTTGCCATGAGGCAGAGGGACAGGACTGATTTGAATATGGCTGGATTCAAACTGGAATGGCATGGTGAGCAAAAAAACTATGGATTTAGGTCCATATCTCTGTATTGGAGTGAAAGTATGACATTGTTCTGCATACTGTTCATTAACTGTTGTTTTTGCATTTGTCACCCGAGTGGAACGGGTATGCCCAGACGTGGGTCCCGTGCTCTCCATGCCACTTGAATCAAGCTATCCTGGCTGAAGAGGGGTGAAACCCCGAAACCGGTCCTAGGATGGTTGTTTCCAGTAAAGGGAGGACCTTGCTTGGCAGTTCGGGACGGACTGTTGCCATGAGGCTCAGGGTCAGGACTGATTTGCATATGGCTGGGTTCAAACTGGAATGGCATGGTGAGCAAAAAAATGATGGATTTATGCCCAAAACACTGTACTGGGTTGAATGTATGACATTGTTCTGCATTCTGTCCATCAACTGTTGTTTTTGCATTTGTCATCCCGAGTAGGACGAGTATGCCCAGACGTGGGTCCCGTGCACTCCATGCCACTGGAATCAAGCTATCCTGGCTCAAGAGGGATGAAACCCAGAAACTGGTCTTAGGTTGCTTGTTTCCAGTCCAGGGAGGACCTGGCTTGGCATTTCGGGTGGGACTGTTCCCATGAGGCAGAGGGTCAGGACTGATTTGCATATGGCTGGGTTGAAAATGGAATGGCATAGTGAGCAAAACAACAATGGATTTAGGCCCAGATCTCTGTACTGGGGTGAATGTTTGACATTGTTCTGCATTCTGTCCATCAACTGTTGTTTTTGCTTTTGTCACCCCGGGTGAGACGGGAATGCCCAGTCGTGGGTCCCGTGCTCTCCATGCCACTGGAATCAAGATATCCTGGCTGAAGAGGGCTGAAACCCCGAAACCAGTTCTAGGATGCTTGTTTCCAGTCCAGGGAGGACCTGGCTTGGCAGTTCGGGGAGGACTGTGCCCAAGAGGCAGAGGGTTAGGACTGATTTGCATATGGCTGGGTTCAAACTGGAATGGCATAATGATTAAAAAAACACAATGGATTTAGGCCCAGATCACTTTACTGGGGTGAATGTATGACATTGTACTGCATTCTGTCCATCAACTGTTGTTTTTGCATTTGTCATCCCAAGTGGGACGGGTATGCCCAGACGTGGGTCCCGTGCTCTCCATGCCACTGGAATCAAGCTAACCTGGCTGAAGATGGGTGAAACCCCGAAACCGGACTTAGGATGATTGTTTCCAGTCCAGGGAGGACCTGGCTTGGCAGTTCGGGTTGGACTGTTCCCATGAGGCAGAGGGATAGGACTGATTTGCATATGGCCGGGTTCAAACTGGAATGGCATGGTGAGCAAAAAAACGATGGATTTAGGCCCAGATCTCTGTACTGGGGTGAATTTATGACATTGTTCTGCATTCTGTCCATCAACTGTTGTTTTTGCTTTTGTCACCCCGAGTGGGTCGGGTATGCCCAGTCGTGTGTACCGTGGTCTCCATGCCACTGGAATGAAGATATCCAGGCTGAAGATGGCTGAAACCGGAAAAACCAGTCCTAGGATGCTTGTTTCCAGTCCAGAGAGGACCTGGCTTGGCAGTTCGGGTTGGACTGTTCCCATGAGGCATCGGGACAGGACTGATTTGCATATGGCTGGGTTCAAACTGGAATGGCATGGTGAGCAAAAAAACGATGGATTTAGGTCCAGATCTCTGTACTGGGGTGAATGTATGACATTGTTCTGCATTCTGTCCATCAACTGTTGTTTTTACTTTTGTCACCCCGAGTGGGACGAGTATGCCCAGTCGTGGGTCCCGTGCTCTCCATCCCACTGGAATCAAGCTATCCTGGCTGAAGAGGGGTGAAACCCCAAAACCAGTCCTAGGATGCTTGTTTCCAGTCTAGGGAGGACCTGGCTTGTCAGTTAGCTCGATACTGTTCCCATGAGGCAGAGGGTCAGTACTGATTTGCATATGGCTGGATTCAAACTGGAATGGCAGGGTGAGCAAAAAAATGATGGATTTAGACCCAGATCTCTTTATTGTGGCGAATGCATGACATTGTTCTACATTCTGCCCATCAACTGTTGTTTTTGCATTTGTCACCCCGAGTGGGACGGGTATGCCGAGTCATGGGTCCCGTGCTCTCCATGCCACTGGAATCAAGCTATCCTGGCTGAAGATGAGTGAAAACACGAAACCGGTCCTAGGATGCTTGTTTCCAGTAAAGGGAGGACCTGGCTTGGTAGTTTGGGCCGGACTGTTCCCATGAGGCTCAGGGTCAGGACTGATTTGCATATGGCTGGGTTCAAATTGGAATGGCATGGTGAGCAAAAAAATGATGGATTTTGGCCCAGATCTCTGTACTGGAGTGAATGTATGACATTGTTCTGCATTCTGTTCATCAACTGTTGTTTTTGCATTTGTAACCCGAGTGGAACGGGTATGCCCAGACGTGGGTCCCGTGCTCTCCATGCCACTGGAATCAAGCTATCCTGGCTGAAGAGGGGTGAATCTCCCGAAACCGGTCCTAGGATGCTTGTTTCCAGTCCAGGGAAGACCTGGCTTGGCAGTTCGGGCTGGATTGTTCCAATGAGGCACAAGGTCGGGACTGATTTGCATATGGCTGGGTTGAAACTGGAATGAGCTGGTCAGCAAATAATCTATGGATTTCATCCCACATATCTGTAATATGATGAATGTATGACATTGTTCTGCATTCTGTTCATCAACTGAAGTTTTACCATTTGTCACCCCGATCGGGACGGATATGCCCAGACGTGGGTCCCGTGCTCTCCATGCCACTGGAATCAAGCTATCGTGGCTGAAGAGGTGTGAAACCCCGAAACCGGTCCTTGGATGCTTGTTTCCAGTCCGGGAAGGATCTGGCTTGGCAGTTCGGGTTGGACTGTTGCCATGAGGCAGAGGGACAGGACTGATTTGAATATGGCTGGATTCAAACTGGAATGGCATGGTGAGCAAAAAAACTATGGATTTAGGTCCATATCTCTGTAATGGAGTGAAAGTATGACATTGTTCTGCATACTGTTCATTAACTGTTGTTTTTGCATTTGTCACCCGAGTGAAACGGGTATGCCCAGACGTGGGTCCCGTGCTCTCCATGCCACTTGAATCAAGCTATACTGGCTGAAGAGGGGTTAAACCCCGAAACCGGTCCTAGGATGGTTGTTTCCAGTAAAGGGAGGACCTGGCTTGGCAGTTCGGGACGGACTGTTGCCATGAGGCTCAGGGTCAGGACTGATTTGCATATGGCTGGGTTCAAACTGGAATGGCATGGTGAGCAAAAAAATGATGGATTTATGCCCAAAACACTGTACTGGGTTGAATGTATGACATTGTTCTGCATTCTGTCCATCAACTGTTGTTTTTGCATTTGTCATCCCGAGTAGGACGGGTATGCCCAGACGTGGGTCCCGTGCTCTCCATGCCACTGGAATCAAGCTATCCTGGCTCAAGAGGGATGAAACCCAGAAACTGGTCTTAGGTTGCTTGTTTCCAGTCCAGGGAGGACCTGGCTTGGCATTTCGGGCGGGACTGTTCCCATGAGGCAGAGGGTCAGGACTGATTTGCATATGGCTGGGTTGAAAATGGAATGGCATAGTGAGCAAAACAACAATGGATTTCGGCCCAGATCTCTGTACTGGGGTGAATGTTTGACATTGTTCTGCATTCTGTCCATCAACTGTTGTTTTTGCTTTTGTCACCCCGGGTGGGACGGGAATGCCCAGTCGTGGGTCCCGTGCTCTCCATGCCACTGGAATCAAGATATCCTGGCTGAAGAGGGCTGAAACCCCGAAACCAGTTCTAGGATGCTTGTTTCCAGTCCAGGGAGGACCTGGCTTGGCAGTTCGGGGAGGACTGTGCCCAAGAGGCAGAGGGTTAGGACTGATTTGCATATGGCTGGGTTCAAACTGGAATGGCATAATGATTAAAAAAACACAATGGATTTAGTCCCAGATCACTTTACTGGGGTGATTGTATGACATTGTTCTGCATTCTGTCCATCAACTGTTGTTTTTGCATTTGTCATCCCAAGTGGGACGGGTATGCCCAGACGTGGGTCCCGTGCTCTCCATGCCACTGGAATCAAGCTAACCTGGCTGAAGATGGGTGAAACCCCGAAACCGGACTTAGGATGATTGTTTCCAGTCCAGGGAGGACCTGGCTTGGCAGTTCGGGTTGGACTGTTCCCATGAGGCATCGGGACAGGACTGATTTGCATATGGCTGGGTTCAAACTGGAATGGCATGGTGAGCAAAAAAACGATGGATTTAGGTCCAGATCTCTGTACTGGGGTGAATGTATGACATTGTTCTGCATTCTGTCCATCAACTGTTGTTTTTGCTTTTGTCACCCCGAGTGGGACGAGTATGCCCAGTCGTGGGTCCCGTGCTCTCCATCCCACTGGACTCAAGCTATCCTGGCTGAAGAGGGGTGAAACCCCAAAACCAGTCCTAGGATGCTTGTTTCCAATCTAGGGAGGACCTGGCTTGGCAGTTAGCTCGATACTGTTCCCATGAGGCAGAGGGTCAGTACTGATTTGCATATGGCTGGATTCAAACTGGAATGGCAGGGTGAGCAAAAAAAGATGGATTTAGACCCAGATCTCTTTATTGTGGTGAATGCATGACATTGTTCTGCATTCTGCCCATCAACTGTTGTTTTTGCATTTGTCACCCCGAGTGGGACGGGTATGCCGAGTCGTGGGTCCCGTGCTCTCCATGCCACTGGAATCAAGCTATCCTGGCTGAAGATGAGTGAAAACACGAAACCGGTCCTAGGATGCTTGTTTCCAGTAAAGGGAGGACCTGGCTTGGTAGTTTGGGCCGGACTGTTCCCATGAGGCTCAGGGTCAGGACTGATTTGCATATGGCTGGGTTCAAATTGGAATGGCATGGTGAGCAAAAAAATGATGGATTTTGGCCCAGATCTCTGTACTGGAGTGAATGTATGACATTGTTCTGCATTCTGTTCATCAACTGTTGTTTTTTCATTTGTAACCCGAGTGGAACGGGTATGCCCAGACGTGGGTCCCGTGCTCTCCATGCCACTGGAATCAAGCTATCCTGGCTGAAGAGGGGTGAATCTCCCGAAAGCGGTCCTAGGATGCTTGTTTCCAGTCCAGGGAAGACCTGGCTTGGCAGTTCGGGCTGGATTGTTCCAATGAGGCACAAGGTCGGGACTGATTTGCATATGGCTGGGTTGAAACTGGAATGAGCTGGTCAGCAAATAATCTATGGATTTCATCCCACATATCTGTAATGTGGTGAATGTATGACATTGTTCTGCATTCTGTTCATCAACTGAAGTTTTACCATTTGTCACCCCGATCGGGACGGATATGCCCAGACGTGGGTCCCGTGCTCTCCATGCCACTGGAATCAAGCCATCGTGGCTGAAGAGGTGTGAAACCCCGAAACCGGTCCTTGGATGCTTGTTTTCAGTCCGGGAAGGATCTGGCTTGGCAGTTCGGGTTGGACTGTTGCCATGAGGCAGAGGGACAGGACTGATTTGAATATGGCTGGATTCAAACTGGAATGGCATGGTGAGCAAAAAAACTATGGATTTAGGTCCATATCTCTGTAATGGAGTGAAAGTATGACATTGTTCTGCATACTGTTCATTAACTGTTGTTTTTGCATTTGTCACCCGAGTGGAACGGGTATGCCCAGAAATGGGTCCCGTGCTCTCCATGCCACTTGAATCAAGCTATCCTGGCTGAAGAGGGGTGAAACCCCGAAACCGGTCCTAGGATGGTTGTTTCCAGTAAAGGGAGGACCTGGCTTGGCAGTTCGGGACGGACTGTTGCCATGAGGCTCAGGGTCAAGACTGATTTGCATATGGCTGGGTTCAAACTGGAATGGCATGGTGAGCAAAAAAATGATGGATTTATGCCCAAAACACTGTACTGGGTTGAATGTATGACATTGTTCTGCATTCTGTCCATCAACTGTTGTTTTTGCATTTGTCATCCCGAGTAGGACGGGTATGCCCAGACGTGGGTCCCGTGCTCTCCATGCCACTGGAATCAAGCTATCCTGGCTCAAGAGGGATGAAACCCAGAAACTGGTCTAAGGTTGCTTGTTTCCAGTCCAGGGAGGACCTGGCTTGGCATTTCGGGCGGGACTGTTCCCATGAGGCAGAGGGTCAGGACTGATTTGCATATGGCTGGGTTGAAAATGGAATGGCATAGTGAGCAAAACAACAATGGATTTAGGCCCAGATCTCTGTACTGGGGTGAATGTTTGACATTGTTCTGCATTCTGTCCATCAACTGTTGTTTTTGCTTTTGTCACCCCGGGTGGGACGGGAATGCCCAGTCGTGGGTCCCGTGCTCTCCATGCCACTGGAATCAAGATATCCTGGCTGAAGAGGGCTGAAACCCCGAAACCAGTTCTAGGATGCTTGTTTCCAGTCCAGGGAGGACCTGGCTTGGCAGTTCGCACGGTACTGTTCCCATGAGGTAGACGGTCAGGACTGATTTGCATATGGCTGGATTTAAACTAGGCCTGGGCAAAAATTTCGTTCCGTTCGCGGAAATTGCGATAATTTGACATTTTTGCGTTCCGCGGAGAGCGCGAAAATGTCAAAAATTCCGGTTTCCGCAGCTTGGCGATAATTTGTTTCTTGCTCGCGCTGTAAAATGATACATTCTCGCGCGCGCGCGATCGCCTTACCTGAATCCCTGCGTTCGCCGACAAGTTTTCTTGATCCGGTCGCGTTCTCCATGAGATGTTGTATTGTTTTTAGCCATTTGCGCTGTCTCGCGACAGTTCGCGCCCGCAGTGACGTCATGCGTCGCGCGATCACGTCTTTCTTCTCGCGATCATGCACCGCGAGAACAACTCAAAACAAGATGGCCGCGCCCGCAAGCAGCCACATGGGTAAGTTGGCGACCCGCAACCATGCAGAAAATCGCGCGAACATGCCGGAAAAAAACTTCCGCATCTTCGCGATATTTCTGCTTGTTTGCGATAATTTTAAGCATTCTCGCGATAATTTGCGAAGGTTAATTCCGCAAATTCCGCCCACCCCTAATTTAAACTGGAATGGCATGGTGAGCAAAAAAATGATGCATTTAGACCCAGATCTCTTTACTGTGGTGAATGCATGACATTGTTCTGCATTCTGTCAATCAACTGTTGCATTTGTATTTGTCACCCCGAGTGGGACGGGTATGCCCAGACGTGGGTCCGGTTCTCTCCATGCCACTGGAATCAAGCTATCCTGGCTGAAGTGGGGTGAATACCATAAAACCGGTCCTAGAATGCTTGTTTCCAGTCCAAGGAGGACCTGGCTTGGCATTTCGGACAGAACTGTTCCCATGAGGCACAGGGTTGGGACTGATTTGCATATGGCTGGGTTGAAACTGGAATGGCATGGTGAGCAAAAAGTCTATGAATTTCGGCCCAGATCTCTGTAATGTTGTGAATCTATGACATTGTTCTGCATTCTGTCCATCAACAGTTGTTTTTGCATTTGTCACCTCGAGTGGGACGGGTATGCCCAGACGTGAGTCCCATGCTCTCCATGCCACTGGAATCAAGCTATCCTGGCTGAAGAGGGGTGAAACCCTGAAACCGGTCCTAGGATGCTTGTTTCCAGTGCAGGAAGGACCTTTGCTTGGCAGTTCGCGCTGGACTGTTCCCATGAGGCACGGGGTCTGGAGTGGTTTGCATATGGCTGGGTTCAAACTGGAATGGCATGGTGAGCATAAAAACGATGGATTTAGGCCCAGATCTCTGTAATGGAGTGAAAGTATGACATTGTTCTGCATGCTGTTCATCAACTGTTGTTTTTGCATTTGTCACCCGAGTGGAACGGGTATGCCCAGACGTGGGTCCCGTGCTCTCCATGCCACTTCAATCAAGCTATCCTGGCTGAAGAGGGGTGAATCTCCCGAAACCGGTCCTAGGATGCTTGTTTCCAGTCCAGGGAAGACCTGGCTTGGCAGTTCGGGCTGGACTGTTCCAATGAGGCACAGGGTTGGGACTGATTTGCATATGGCTGGGTTCAAACTAGAATGGCATGGTGAGCAAAACAACAATGGATTTATGCCCAGATCTCTGTACTGGGTGAATGTAAGACATTGTTCTGCATTCTGTCCATCAACTGATGTTTTGGCATTTGTCAACCCGATCAGGACGGATATGCCCAGACGAGGGTCCCGTGCTCTCCATGCCACTGGAATCAAGCTATCGTGGCTGAAGCGGGGTGAAACCCCGAAACCAGTCCTTGGATGTTTGTATCCAGTCCGGGAAGGATCTGGCTAAGCAGTTCGGGTTGGACTGTTCCCATGAGGCAGAGGGACAGGACTGATTTGAATATGGCTGGATTCAAACTGGAATGGCATGGTGAGCAAAAAAACGATGGATTTAGGCCCAGATCTCTGTAATGGAGTGAAAGTATGACATTGTTCTGCATGCTGTTCATCAACTGTTGTTTTTGCATTTGTCACCCGAGTGGAACGGGTATGCCCAGACGTGGGTCCCGTGCTCTCCATGCCACTTCAATCAAGCTATCCTGGCTGAAGAGGGGTGAATCTCCCAAAACCGGTCCTAGGATGCTTGTTTCCAGTCCAGGGAAGACCTGGCTTGGCAGTTTGGGCTGGACTGTCCCAATGAGGCACAAGGTCGGGACTGATTTGCATATGGCTGGGTTGAAACTGGAATGACATGGTCAGCAAATAATCTATGGATTTCGTCCCACATCTCTTTAATGTGGTGAATGTATGACATTGTTCTGCATTCTGTCCATCAACTGATGTTTTGTCATTTGTCACCCTAATCGGGACGGATATGCCCAGACGTGGGTCCCGTGCTCTCCATGCCACTGGAATCAAGCTATCGTGGCTGAAGGAGGGTGAAACTCCAAAACCGGTCCTTGGATGCTTGTTTCCAGTCCGGGAAGGATCTGGCTTGGCAGTTCGGGTTGGACTGTTGCCATGAGGCAGAGGGACAGGACTGATTTGAATATGGCTGGATTCAAACTGGAATGGCATGGTGAGAAAAAAACGATGGATTTAGGCCCATATCTCTGTAAGTATGACATTGTTCTGCATGCTGTCCAGCAACTGATGTTTTGTCATTTGTCACCCTGATCGGGACGGATATGCCCAGACGTGGGTCCCGTGCTCTCCATGCCTCTGGAATCAAGCTATCCTTCCTGAAGAGGGGTGAAACCCCGAAACCGGTCCTAGGATGCTTGTTTCCAGTAAAGGTAGGACCTGGCTTGGCATTTCGGGCTGGACTGTTCCCATGAGGCACAGGGTTGGGACTGATTTGCATATGGCATGGTTGAAACTGGAATGGCATGGTGAGTGAAAAATCTATGAATTTCGGCCCAGATATCTGTAATGTTGTGAATCTATGACATGGTTCTGCATTCTGTCCATCAACAGTTGTTTTTGCATTTGTCACCCCGAGTGGGACGGGTATGCCCACACGTGAGTCCTATGCTCTCCATGCCACTGGAATCAAGCTATCCTGGCTGAAGAAGGGTGAAAGCCCGACACCGGCCCTAGGAAGCTTGTTTCTAGTCCAGGGAGGACCTGGCTTGGCAGTTCGGGCTGGACAGTTCCCATGAGGCACAGGGTCAGGACTGATTTGCATATGGCTGGGTTCAAACTGGAATGGCATGGTGAGCAAAAAACAATGGATTTAGGCCCAGATCTCCGTACTGGGGTGAATGTATGACATTGTTCTGCATTCTGTCCATCAACTGTTGTTTTTGCATTTGTCACCCGAGTGGAACGGGTTTGCCCAAACGTGGGTCCCGTGCTCTCCATGCCATTGGAATCAAGCTATCCTGGCTGAAGACGGGTGAATCTCCCGAAACCGGTCCTAGGATGCTTGTTTCCAGTCCAGGGAAGACCTGGCTTGGCAGTTCGGGCTGGACTGTTCCAATGAGGCACAAGGTCGGGACTGATTTGCATATGGCTGGGTTGAAACTGGAATGAGCTGGTCAGCAAATAATCTATGGATTTCGTCCCACATATCTGTAATGTGGTGAATGTATGACATTGTTCTGCATTCTGTCCATCAACTGATGTTTTACCATTTGTCACCCCGATCGGGACGGATATGCCCAGACGTGGGTCCCGTGCTCTCCATGCCACTGGAATCAAGCTATCGTGGCTGAAGAGGTGTGAAACCCCGAAACCGGTCCTTGGATGCTTGTTTCCAGTCCGGGAAGGATCTGGCTTGGCAGTTCGGGTTGGACTGTTGCCATGAGGCAGAGGGACAGGACTGATTTGAATATGGCTGGATTCAAACTGGAATGGCATGGTGAGCAAAAAAACGATGGATTTAGGTCCATATCTCTGTAATGGAGTGAAAGTATGACATTGTTCTGCATACTGTTCATTAACTGTTGTTTTTGCATTTGTCACCCGAGTGGAACGGGTATGCCAAGACGTGGGTCCCGTGCTCTCCATGCCACTTGAATCAAGCTATCCTGGCTGAAGAGGGGTGAAACCCCGAAACCGGTCCTAGGATGCTTGTTTCCAGTAAAGGGAGGACCTGGCTTGGCAGTTCGGGACGGACTGTTGCCATGAGGCTCAGGGTCAGGACTGATTTGCATATGGCTGGGTTCAAACTGGAATGGCATGGTGATCAAAAAAATGATGGATTTATGCCCAAAACACTGTACTGGGTTGAATGTATGACATTGTTCTGCATTCTATCCATCAACTGTTGTTTTTACATTTGTCATCCCGAGTAGGACGGGTATGCCCAGACGTGGGTCCCGTGCTCTCCATGCCACTGGAATCAAGCTATCCTGGCTGAAGAGGGATGAAACCCAGAAACTGGTCTTAGAATGCTTGTTTCCAGTCCAGGGAGGACCTGGCTTGGCATTTTGGGCGGGACTGTTCCCATGAGGCAGAGGGTCAGGACTGATTTGCATATGGCTGGGTTGAAAATGGAATGGCATAGGGAGCAAAACAACAATGGATTTAGGCCCAGATCTCTGTACTGGGGTGAATGTTTGACATTGTTCTGCATTCTGTCCATCAACTGTTGTTTTTGCTTTTGTCACCCCGGGTGGGACGGGACTGCCCAGTCGTGGGTCCTGTGCTCTCCATGCCACTGGAATCAAGATATCCTGGCTGAAGAGGGCTAAAACCCCAAAACCCGTTCTAGGATGCTTGTTTCCAGTCCAGGGAGGACCTGGCTTGGCAGTTCGGGGAGGACTGTGCCCATGAGGCAGAGGGTTAGGACTGATTTGCATATGGCTGGGTTCAAACTGGAATGGCATAATGATTAAAAAACACAATGGATTTAGGCCCAGATCACTTTACTGGGGTGAATGTATGACATTGTTCTGCATTCTGTCCATCAACTGTTGTTTTTGCATTTGTCATCCCAAGTGGGACGGGTATGCCCAGACGTGGGTCCCGTGCTCTCCATGCCACTGGAATCAAGCTATCCTGGCTGAAGATGAGTGAAAACACGAAACCGGTCCTAGGATGCTTGTTTCCAGTAAAGGGAGGACCTGGCTTGGTAGTTTGGGCCGGACTGTTCTCATGAGGCTCAGGGTCAGGACTGATTTGCATATGGCTGGGTTCAAATTGGAATGGCATGGTGAGCAAAAAAATGATGGATTTTGGCCCAGATCTCTGTACTGGAGTGAATGTATGACATTGTTCTGCATTCTGTCCATCAACTGTTGTTTTTGCTTTTGTCACCCCGAGTGGGACGGATATGCCGAGTTGTGGGTCCCGTGCTCTCCATGCCACTGGAATCAAGATATCCTGCCTGAAAAGGGCTGAAACCCAAAACCAGTCCTAGGATGCTTGTTTCCAGTCCAGGGAGGACCTGGCTTGGCAGTTCGGGCGCGACTGTTCCCATGAGGTAGAGTGTCAGGACTGATTTGCATATGGCTGGGTTCAAACTTAAATTGCATGTTGAGCAAATAAACAATGGATTTAGGCCCAGCTCTCTTTACTTGGATGAATGTATGACATTGTTCTGCATTCTGTCCATCAACTGTTGTTTTTGCTTTTGTCACCCAGAGTGGGACGGGTATGCCCAGTCGTGGGTCCCGTGCTCTCCATGCCACTGGAATCAAGCTATTCTGGCTGAAGATGGCTGAAACCCGAAACCAGTACTAGGATGCATGTTTTCAGTAAAGGGAGGACCTGGCTTGGCAGTTCGGGCCGGACTGTTCCCATGAGGCTCAGGGTCAGGATTGATTTGCATATGGCTCGGCTCAATCTGGAATGGCATGGTGAGCAAATAAACAATGGATTTTGGCCCAGATCTCTGTACGGGGGTGAATGTGTGACATTGTTCTGCATTCTGTCCATCAACTGTTGTTTTTGCATTTGTCACCCCGAGTGGGACGGGTATGCCCAGACGTGGGCCCCGTGCTCTCCATGCCAATTGAATCACGCTATCCTGGCTGAAGAGGGCTGAAACCCCGAAACCAGTCCTAGGATGCTTGTTTCCAGTCTAGGGAGGACCTGGCTTGGCAGTTCGCACGGTACTGTTCCCATGAGGCAGACGGTCAGGACTGATTTGCATATGGCTGGATTCAAACTGGAATGGCATGGTGAGCAAAACAAACAATGGATTTTGGCCCAGATCTCTGTACAGGGGTGAATGTGTGACATTGTTCTGCATTCTGTCCATCAACTGTTGTTTTTGCATTTGTCACCCCGAGTTGAACGGGTATGCCCAGACGTGGGTCCCGTGCTCTCCATGCCACTGGAATCAAGCTATCCTGGCTGTAGAGGGTTGAAACCCCGAAACAGGTCCTAGGATGCTTGTTTCCAGTCCAGGGAGGACCTGGCTTGGCAGTTCGGGCTGGACTGTTCCCATGAGGCACAGGGTCAGGACTGATTTGCATATGGCTGGATTCAAACTGAAATGACATGGTGAGCAAAAAAACGATGGATTTAGGGCGGCCCAGATCTCTGTACAGGGGTGAAAGTATGACATTGTTCTGCATTCTGTCCGTCAACTGTTGTTTTTGCATTTGTCACCCCGAGTGGGACGGGTATTTCCAAACGTGGGACCCGTGCTCTCCATGCCACTGGAATCAAGCTATTCTGGCTGAAGAGATATCAAACCCCGAAAACAGTCCTAGAATGCTTGTTTCCAGTCCAGGGATGACCTGGCTTGGCAGTTCGGGCTGGACCGTTCCCATGAGGCACAGGGTCAGGACTGATTTGCATATGGCTGTGTACAAACTGGAATGGCATGGTGAGCCAAAAAACTATGGATTTAGGCCCAGATCTCTGTATTGGGGTAAATGTATGACATTATTTGGCATTCTGTCCATCAATTGGTGTTTTTGCATTTGTCACCCCGAGTGGGACGGGTTTGCCCAGACGTGGGTGCCGTACTCTCCATGCCCCTGGAATCAAGCTATCCTGATTGAAGAGTGGTGAAATCCCGAAACCGGTCCTATGATGCTCGTTTCCAGGCCAGGGAGGACCTGGCTTGGCAGTTCAGTCTGGACTGTTCCTATGAGGCACAGGGTCAGGACTGATTTGCATATGGCTGGGTTCACACTGGAATGGCATGGTGAGCAAATAAACGATGGATTTATGCCCAAATCTCTGTCCTGGGGTGAATGTATGACATTGTTCTGCATTCTGTCCATCAACTGTTGTTTTTGCTTTTGTCACCCCGAGTGGGACGGGTATGCCCAGTCGTGGGTCCCGTACTCTCCATGCCACTGGAATCAAGCTATCCTGGATGAAGATTGCTAAAACCTGAAACCAGTCCTAGGATGCTTGTTTCCAGTCCAGGGAGGACCTGGCTTGGCAGTTCGGGTGGGACTGTTCCCATGAGGCACAGGGCCAGGACTGATTTGCATATGGCTGGGTTCAAACTGGAATGGCATGGTGAGCAAATAAACGATGGATTTATGCCCAAATCTCTGTCCTGGGGTGAATGTATGACATTGTTCTGCATTCTGTCCATCAACTGTTGTTTTTGCTTTTGTCACCCCGAGTGGGACGGGTATGCCCAGTCGTGGGTCCCGTACTCTCCATGCCACTGGAATCAAGCTATCCTGGATGAAGATGGCTGAAACCCGAAACCAGTCCTAGGATGCTTGTTTCCAGTCCAGGGAGGACCTGGCTTGGCAGTTCGGGTGGGACTGTTCCCATGAGGCACAAGGCCAGGACTGATTTGCATATGGCTGGGTTCAAACTGGAATGGCATGGTGAGCAAATAAACGATGGATTTATGCCCAAATCTCTGTCCTGGGGTGAATGTATGACATTGTTCTGTATTCTGTCCATCAACTGTTGTTTTTGCATTTGTCACCCTAGTGGGACGGGTATGCCCAGACGTGGGCCCCGTGCTCTCCATGCCAATGGAATCACGCTATCCTGGCTGAAGAGGGCTGAAACCCCGAAACCAGTCCTAGGTTGCTTGTTTCCAATCCAGGGAGGACCTGGCTTGGCAGTTCGCAAGGTACTGATCCCATGAGGCAGACGGTCAGGACTAATTTGCATATGGCTGGATTCAAACTGGAATGGCATGGTGATCAAAACAAACAATGGATTTAGGCCCAGATCTCTGTACGGAAGTGAATGTATGACATTGTTCTGCATTCTGTCCATCAATTGTTGTTTTTGCATTTGTCACCCCGAGTGGGACGGGTATGCCCAGACGTGGGTCCCGTGCTCTCCATGCCACTGGAATCAAGCTATCCTGGCTGAAGAGGGTTGAAACCCCGAAACAGGTCCTAGGATGCTTGTTTCCAGTCCAGGGAGGACCTGGCTTGGCAGTTCGGGCTGGACTGTTCCCATGAGGCACAGGGTCAGGATTGATTTGCATATGGCTGGATTCAAACTGAAATGACATGGTGAGCAAAAAAACGATGGATTTAGGCCCAGATCTCTGTACAGGGGTGAAAGAATGACATTGTTCTGCATTCTGTCCGTCAACTGTTGTTTTTGCATTTGACACCCCGAGTGGGACGGGTATTTCCAGACATGGGACCCGTGCTCTCCATGCCACTGGAATCAAGCTAACCTGGCTGAAGAGATATGAAACCCTGAAAACAGTCCTAGAATGCTTGCTTCCAGTCCAGGGAGGACCTGGCTTGGCAGTTCGGGTGGGACTGTACCCATGAGGCACAGGGCCAGGACTGATTTGCATATGGCTGGGTTCAAACTGGAATGGCATGGTGAGCAAATAAACGATGGATTTATGCCCAAATCTCTGTCCTGGGGTGAATGTATGACATTGTTCTGCATTCTGTTCATCGACTGTTGTTTTTTGCATTTGTCACCCCGAGTGGAACGGGTATGCCCAGACGTGGGTCCCGTGCTCTCCATGCCACTGGAATCAAGCTATCCTGGCTGAAGATGAGTGAAAACCCGAAACCGGTCCTAGGATGCTTGTTTCCAGTGAAGGGAGGACCTGGCTTGGCAGTTCGGGCCGGACAGTTCCCATGAGGCTCAGGGTAAGGACTGATTTGCATATGGCTGGGTTCAAATTGGAATGGCATGGTGAGCAAAAAAATGATGGATTTTGGCCCAGATCTCTGTACTGGGGTGAATGTATGACATTGTTCTGCATTCTGTCCTTCAACTGTTGTTTTTGCTTTTGTCACCCCGAGTGGGACGGATATGCCCAGTCGTGGGTCCCGTGCTCTCCATGCCACTGGAATCAAGATATCCTGGCTGAAAAGGGCTGAAACCCGAAACCAGTCCTAGGATGCTTCGTTCCAGTCTAGGGAGGACCTGGCCTGGCAGTTCGGACGGGACTGTTCCCATGAGGCTCAGGGTCAGGATTGATTTGCATATGGCTCGGATCAATCTGGAATGGCATGGTGAGCAAATAAACAATGGATTCATGCCCAGATCTCTGTACTGGGGTGAATGTATGACATTGTTCTGCATTCTGTCCATCAACTGTTGGTTTTGCATTTGTCACCCCGTGTGGGACAGGTATGCCCAGACGTGGGCCCCGTGCTCTCCATGCCAATGGAATCATGCTATCCTGGCTGAAGAGGGCTGAAACCCCGAAACCAGTCCTAGGATGCTTGTTTCCAGTCCAGGGAGGACCTGGCTTGGCAGTTCTCACGGTACTGTTGTCATGAGGCAGACGGTCAGGACTGATTTGCATATGGCTGGATTCAAACTGGAATGGCATGGTGAGCAAAAAAACGATGTATTTAGGCCCAGATCTCTTCACTTGGGTGAATGTATGACATTGTTCTGCATTCTTTCCATCAACTGTTGTTTTTGCATATGTCCCCCCGAGTGGAATGGGTATGCCCAGACGTGGGTCCCGTGCTCTCCATGACACTGGAATCAAGCTATCCTGGCTGAAGATGGGTGAAACCCCAAAACCAGTCCTAGGATGCTGGTTTCCAGTAGGCCTGGGCGACAATTTTGTTCCGTTTGCGGAAATTGCGATAATTTGATATTTTCGCGTTCTCCATGAGATGTTGTATAGTTTTTAGCCATTTGTGCTGTCTTGCGACAGTACGCGCCCGCAGTGACGTCATGCGTCGCGCGATCACGTCTTTCTTCTCGCGATCATGCACCCGGAGACAACTCAAAACAAGATGGCCGTGCCCGCGAGCAACCACATGGGTAAGTTGGCGTCCCGCAACCATACAGAAAATCGCGCGAACATGCGGGAAAAAAAAATTCCGCATCTTCGCGATATTTCCGCTTGTTTGCGATAATTTGAAACATTTTCGCGATAATTTGCGGAAGTGGATTTCGCAAAATCCGCCCACCCCTAGTTTCCAGTAAAGGGAGGACCTTGCTTGGCAGTTCGGGCAGGACTGTTCCCATGAGGCTCAGGGTCAGGCATGATTTGCATATGGCTCGGCTCAAACTGTAATGCCATGGTGAGCAAATAAAACAATGGATTTAGGCCCAAATCTCTGTACTGGGGCGAATGTATGACATTGTTCTGCATTCTGTCCATCAACTGTTGTTTTTGCCTTTGTCACCCCAAGCAGGACGGGTATGCCCAGACGTGGGCCCTGTGCTCTCTATGCCAATGGTATCAAGTATCCTGGCTGACGAGGGCTGAAACCCCAAAACCAGTCCTAGGATGCTTGTTTCCAGTCCAGGCAGGACCTGGCTTGGCAGATCGGGCGGGACTGTTCCTATGAAGCACAGGGTCAGGAATGATTTGGATATCGCTGGGATCAAACAAAAATGGCATGGTGAGCAAAAACGATGGATTTAGGCCCAGATCTCTGTACTGGGGTGAATGTATGACATTGTTCTGCATTCTGTCCATCAACTGTTGTTTTTGCTTTTGTCATCCCGAGTGGGACGGGTATTTCCAAACGTGGGACCCGTGCTCTCCATGCTACTGGAATCAAGCTATCCTGGCTGAAGAGATATCAAACCCCGAAAACAGTCCTAGAATGCTTGTTTCCAGTCCAGGGACGACCTGGCTTGGCAGTTCGGGCTGGACCGTTCCCATGAGGCACAGGGTCGGGACTGATTTGCATATGGCTGTGTACAAACTGGAATGACATGGTGAGCCAAAAAACTATGGATTTAGGCCCAGATCTCTGTATTGGGGTAAATGTATGACATTATTCGGCATTCTGTCCATCAATTGGTGTTTTTGCATTTGTCACCCCGAGTGGGACGGGTTTGCCCAGACGTGGGTGCCGTACTCTCCATGCCCCTGGAATCAAGCTATCCTGGCTGAAGAGTGGTGAAATCCCGAAACCGGTCCTATGATGCTCGTTTCCAGGCCAGGGAGGACCTAGCTTGGCAGTTCAGTCTGGACTGTTCCCATGAGGCACAGGGCCAGGACTGATTTGCATATGGCTGGGTTCACACTGGAATGGCATGGTTAGCAAATAAACGATGGATTTATGCCCAAATCTCTGTCCTGGGGTGAATGTATGACATTGTTCTGCATTCTGTCCATCAACTGTTGTTTTTGCTTTTGTCACCCCGAGTGGGACGGGTATGCCCAGTCGTGGGTCCCGTACTCTCCATGCCACTGGAATCAAGCTATCCTGGATGAAGATGGCTGAAACCCGAAACCAGTCCTAGGATGCTTGTTTCCAGTCCAGGGAGGACCTGGCTTGGCAGTTCGGGTGGGACTGTTCCCATGAGGCACAGGGCCAGGACTGATTTGCATATGGCTGGGTTCAAACTGGAATGGCATGGTGAGCAAATAAACGATGGATTTATGCCCAAATCTCTGTCCTGGGGTGAATGTATGACATTGTTCTGCATTCTGTCCATCAACTGTTGTTTTTGCATTTGTCATCCGAGTGGGACGGGTATGCCCAGACGTGGGCCCCGTGCTCTCCATGCCAATGGAATCATGCTATCCTGGCTGAAGAGGGCTGAAACCTCGAAACCAGTCCTAGGTTGCTTGTTTTCAGTCCAGGGAGGACCTGGCTTGGCAGTTCGCAAGGTACTGATCCCATGAGGCAGACGGTCAGGACTGATTTGCATATGGCTGGATTCAAACTGGAATGGCATGGTGATCAAAACAAACAATGGATTTAGGCCCAGATCTCTGTACGGAAGTGAATGTATGACATTGTTCTGCATTCTGTCCATCAATTGTTGTTTTTGCATTTGTCACCCCGAGTGGGACGGGTATGCCCAGACGTAGGTCCCGTGCTCTCCATGCCACTGGAATCAAGCTATCCTGGCTGAAGAGGGTTGAAACCCCGAAACAGGTCCTAGGATGCTTGTTTCCAGTCCAGGGAGGACCTGGCTTGGCAGTTCGGGCTGGACTGTTCCCATGAGGCACAGGGTCAGGACTGATTTGCATATGTCTGGATTCAAACTGAAATGACATGGTGAGCAAAAAAACGATGGATTTAGGCCCAGATCTCTGTACAGGGTTGCAAGAATGACATTGTTCTGCATTCTGTCCGTCAACTGTTGTTTTTGCATTTGTCACCCCGAGTGGGACGGGTATTTCCAGACGTGGGACCCGTGCTCTCCATGCCACTGGAATCAAGCTAACCTGGCTGAAGAGATATGAAACCCCGAAACCAGTCCTAGAATGCTTGCTTCCAGTCCAGGGAGGACCTGGCTTGGCAGTTCGGGTGGGACTGTTCCCATGAGGCACAGGGCCAGGACTGATTTGCATATGGCTGGGTTCAAACTGGAATGGCATGGTGAGCAAATAAACGATGGATTTATGCCCAAATCTCTGTACTGGGGTGAATGTATGACATTGTTCTGCATTCTGTTCATCAACTGTTGTTTTTTGCATTTGTCACCCCGAGTGGAACGGGTATGCCCAGACGTGGGTCCCGCGCTCTCCATGCCACTGGAATCAAGCTATCTTGGCTGAAGAGGAGTGAAACCCCGAAACCCGTCCTAGGATGCTTATTTCCAGTAAAGGGAGGACCTGGCTTGGAAGTTCGGGACGGACTGTTGCCATGAGGCTCAGGGTCAGGACTGATTTGCATATGGCTGGGTTCAAACTGGAATGGCATGGTGAGCAAAAAAATGATGCATTTATGCCCAAAACACTGTACTGGGTTGAATGTATGACATTGTTCTGCATTCTGTCCATCAACTGTTGTTTTTGCATTTGTCATCCCGAGTAGTACGGGTGTGCCCAGACGTGGGTCCCGTGCTCTCCATGCCACTGGAATCAAGCTATCCTGGCTGAAGAGGGGTGAAACCCAGAAACTGGTCTTAGGATGCTTATTTCAAGTCCAGAGAGGACTTGGCTTGGCATTTCGGGCGGGACTGTTCCCATGAGGCAGAGGGTCAGGACTGATTTGCATATGGCTGGGTTGAAAATGGAATGGCATAGTGAGCAAAACAACAATGGATTTAGGCCCAGATCTCTGTACTGGGGTGAATGTTTGACTTTGTTCTGCATTCTGTCCGTCAACTGTTGTTTTTGCATTTGTCATCCCGAGTGGGACGGGAATACCAGATGTGGGTCCCGTGCTCTCCATGCCACTGGAATCAAGCTATCCTGGATGAAGATGGCTGAAACCCGAAACCAGTCCTAGGATGCTTGTTTCCAGTCCAGGGAGGACCTGGCTTGGCTGTTCGGGTGGGACTGTTCCCATGAGGCACAGGGCCAGGACTGATTTGCATATGGCTGGGTTCAAACTGGAATGGCATGGTGAGCAAATAAACGATGGATTTATGCCCAAATCTCTGTCCTGGGGTGAATGTATGACATTGTTCTGCATTCTGTCCATCAACTGTTGTTTTTGCATTTGTCACCCGAGTGGGACGGGTATGCCCAGACGTGGGCCCCGTGCTCTCCATGCCAATGGAATCACGCTATCCTGGCTGAAGAGGGGTGAAACCCAGAAACTGGTCTTAGGATGCTTATTTCAAGTCCAGGGAGGACTTGGCTTGGCATTTCGGGCGGGACTGTTCGCATGAGGCAGAGGGTCAGGACTGATTTGCATATGGCTGGGTTGAAAATGGAATGGCATAGTGAGCAAAACAACAATGGATTTAGGCCCAGATCTCTGTACTGGGGTGAATGTTTGACTTTGTTCTGCATTCTGTCCGTCAACTGTTGTTTTTGCATTTGTCATCCCGAGTGGGACGGGTATGCCCAGATGTGGGTCCCGTGCTCTCCATGCCACTGGAATCAAGCTATCCTGGCTGAAGATGGCTGAAACCCCAAAACCAGTCCTAGGATGCTTGTTTCCAGTCCAGGGAGGACCTGGCTTGGCAGTTCGGGTTGGACTGTTCCCATGAGGCAGAGGGATAGGACTGATTTTAGTCGGTCAAGGAGAAAACTTCCAGATGCTCAAAAATAAAGTAATGCACTGGTTGAAGGAAAATAGACCACTCCCGGGGGGGCTGGACGGGTTGATAATAGGGGTAAGGAGGATCGATTGGATTGGGTACACCAGTAAAAACTTGGGGGGTGACTGTATTATCATCAATTTTCAAGACCCCAGGGTGGCTGGTTGGATTACAAGGCAGGGCTGGGGTATAAGTAGTGGTGGAATTGGTATCGTGGATCTTTCTTTTTTCTACCCAAGACAAACATGCTTACTAAAAGGTGGGCCCATGAATCTAAATAGTTCCACCAATCCTCCGTTGGTAATGATTGCACCCTCACCCTCTACCCTACTGCAATGGCAACCCCAAAATATTGGTTCAAATTATAATAGTCTGGAAGGCACTGAATGTTTGAACTGGGGATATTGACCAAAGCTTAACATAAGGGGATGCCTTCCACACCAGAAGCCAATTTGGGTCCCCGAAACCCCGGAAATGACTACTGATGCTGTGTTGAAGGTAATAGAAGGCGATGAAAATGTTGCATCTGTAGAGGAAATTACCGGGGATTTAATGCAAAACATGAGTGGTGAGGTGTTAATGGAACAGAATACTGTGGACAATGCTCACAATTTGGGAGATGAGGATGATGGACAATTGAGTCCCATGGGATTGCCCATTTCTGATATAATGGGTAGTGATAGCCCTGCTATGGAAAGCTTTGTATCTTGGAACGTTGCAGGATTGGGGAGTAAGTTGATGTTACAATCGTGGGCCGACTTTATTAACGGGTTTGAACTGTGTTTCTTCCAGGAGACTTGGGCCTGTGATCCTATTTACCTCCAAGGCTATCTAAATTTTTCAATCCCGGCATGTCGAGGTCCTAGGGGTAGACCCAAAGGAGGCCTCACTGTTTGGATTAGACAGAGTTTCGGACTTACTGTGAAAATGTGGGACTTGGGCTGCAGAGATATTCAAATGCTACGAATTTCCTCAGTAGAGTGGGGTGTGATAGATTTATATAATGTCTATGCCAGAGGTTGTAATAACGGGAGTTCCCCCACTTTAGAGGCTCTATTTAATTTTCTGCAATCAAAGTCCCTTGGAAACAGAATAGCAATAGCTGGGGATTTAAATAGGACTTTTGAGCCTCTAGACAGTACCGAAAACCCATTAGGACAGGAAGAGGACAATCTATGGGGTGTTCCCTCCCTGAATCTTGCCCCTGTCAAACGTTGGTCAAAAGATATTCTTTCCTTAAATGCTATGTGTTTAGAATATGGGATGCGTGCCCTCAATGGTAGAACAAAGGGAGATAAGGAAGGTATGTGCACATATGATAATGGTCATAATAGAAGCAGGATAGACTACGTTATTTGTAGTCTTAATCTTTGGCAGGGGGTTTGTGACATGGAAGTTAAGGGCAGGATAGAAAGTGATCACAACCCCCTCTGTGTGACCCACACTTGGTGGAAGCACACTCAGCCTTATCTACATGCTAGTAATGGGTTGCTCCCAGACATGGCGAATAATATGCGTAGATTGAAATGGCCCTCGGTGATGGCGAATGCAGCCTCCATGGATTTTATTGGGTCTGAAGTGGACAAAGCAATTGTTTCCATGGAATTAGCTAGTGCAACACTGCCAGGATCTAGGGCGATCACTGAAATCCATAACAATCTTTTCGCCACCCTAAAACCATACTTTATGAGAACATGTAAGGGTAATCGCACAGCTTCCTCTAAACCAGCAGGGTGGTTTAACAAACAGTGCAGGGCAGCCAGATTAACACTGGGTAATGCTATTAGAAGCAGGGACAGTGTAGCAATCAAAACTGCCAGGAAGCAATACAATACTAGCATTTTCTTGGCCAAAAAAGACTGGGATGAGAAGCATTGGGAGGAACTGAAGGAGGCTTCTGGAGCAAAGGATTCCAGGCTTTTCTGGAAGATAGTAAAGTGGGGCAGAGGCGGTACCCCAAACAAACCGGATAATAATGTTGCTGAATCCGATTGGGTGAATTACTTTAGGCCCCAATATGCTGAAACAAAGGAGTGGGGTGGTGGGGATGTAATCTTGGCTGTATTTCCTAAGGATGATCTGTTTTCCTCCAAGGAAGTTGAATTTGTAATTAGCTCCGTTCAAGGGGGTAGGGCCCCGGGATTAGACGGGATACCCTCGGACGTTTTTAAAAATGGTAAAGATAGGTGGGGCAGATATGTGCTCCTATTGGGGAACGCAATTGCAAAGGGTGCGCAAGTCCCGGAACAGTGGAGGGGAGCCATCATTATACCCGTCCACAAAAAAGGAGATCGATCCCTTCCAGCTAACTACAGGCCCATAAGTTTGATTGCCACCGTCCAAAAAGTAATTGGGAAGATGGTGGTAAACAAACTTATGGACTGGGTGGACGAAAATGATTCTCTTTCCCCTTTTCAGGCAGGCTTTCGAAGGGCTACCAGTACCATCGACCAGGTGTTTCGCTTCACTATGCTACGGTGGGGGACGGTTCTTCTTGGTGGGGGCAGCCTGTATGTCGCTTTTGTCGACCTGCGGGCTGCCTTCGACCTAGTCCCAAGGGGTAAGCTCTGGGCAGTGTTAAGTAAGATAGGCATTCCCGCAGAATTGCTTACTTTGGTTATGAGGTTGCACGAATGCAATTTTGCCAAAGTACAGTGGGGGTCAAATGGCCAATCCTCTACTGACTTCCCTGTGGAGCGTGGGGTGCGCCAATGTTGTGCAATGGCGCCCTTGCTCTTCACATTATATATCAATGGGATAGTCAGCAGGATGCAGGACGCTAGTGTGGATGCGCCTTCGTTGGCGGGCATCAGGGTTCCGATCCTGATGTTCGCTGACGACACTTTGATAATATCCAAAACCCCAGCTGGATTGCAACGGGCCCTGAATGTTTTTGATGACTTTTGCCAGGAGCATGGCCTGGAAGTAAACATAGGCAAGACCAAGCTGATGGCTTTCTCCCAAGGACAGAAGCCTCGCCCTAGGATACACTTGAATAATATCGGGCTTGAGGTCGTAAGGGAGTTCACCTACTTAGGGGTACAAATCGCAAGTAATTATGGTTGGTCCCACCACATAGAAAAGGCGGTCCTGAAACATCAGCAAATATCGGGGGCCTTACGGGTGGAGCACAATAGATCCAAAACAAAACCCATAAAACCTGTCCTCGCTGTATACGATGCTAAGGCAATAGGATCGGCCTTATATGGGGCGGAGCTGTTTGGCTTTGACAACTTAACCTCATTACAGATAGCTGAGAACTGGTTTCTTAGGGGCATTACGGGATTGCCCCAGAGTACACCATTAATCCCCCTTAGTCTTGACCTGGGAAGAAGATCGGTAACCGACCGAGCCAGACTGCGTCCCATCTTATACTGGAGGCGACTTTGGTCCACCCCTGAAATTAGGCATTATGGGGAAGGCTTCCTGGCAATAATCAAGAGTGATACATTCCATAAAATATCATGGCTAAAAAACCTAAGGGTATTGCTAGGCGAACTAGGTCTTTCCAACCTTTGGGACAATCCGTCGGGGGAAGTGTTCCCAAGCAAAAATATACTTAAAGCACTATATTGGGAATGGATAGATGAGCGGCTTTGGAGAAGGGTTAAATCTGACTCAATGGAAGGTCGCTTTTTGGAAAGTAAAATGTGTCCTGCTTTAGAAAATTACTGGGACAGTATAACTGTTCCTATGGACAGAAAGTTGTTTTTCCAATTAAGATCTGGTTCCCTCCCGTTGAGAGATCTAACAGGCAGGTGGAAGAGTTTGAACACCCAGTGCTGCCCAGCATGCGGCGCAACTAAGGAAAGTGTGGGACACTTCCTATTTGCTTGTAAGGCTTATGCCTCCCCAAGAAGGGTCTGGTTAACCCCTATCTGCAAGAACCTTGGGACATCCAGTGCGGCTGAGGCACAGAGAATTATTTGCACTACTTCTGAGGAGCCTATTGTTATGGGAATAGCAAAGTACCTGGGGTGGGCTTGGTCCATTAGACGGAGAGCCCTTTCTGTTTCTCCTAATGTTTCTTGATTATGTTTTATTTGTATAATGTTTTGTTTTACAATGATTAAGCTTGCGCAACTGTTTTAATGTATTGAATGAAATGCCCTGATTAAGTGTGATGTTTTTATAATATGCATGTTGTGCTTTTATGAGTTTATAACTCGAATAAAGCCTTTTACTACTACTACATATGGCTGGGTTCAAACTGGAATGGCATGGTGAGCAAAAAAACGATGGATTTAGACCCAGATCTCTTTACTGTAGTGAATGCATGACATTGTTCTGCATTCTGCCCATCAACTGTTGTTTTTGCATTTGTCACCCCGAGTGGGACGGGTATGCCCAGACGTGGGTCCCGTGCACTCCATGCCACTGGAATCAAGCTATCCTGGCTGAAGATGAGTGAAAACCCGAAACCGGTCCTAGGATGCTTGTTTCCAGTGAAGGGAGGACCTGGCTTGGCAGTTCGGGGCGGACAGTTCCCATGAGGCTCAGGGTAATGACTGATTTGCATATGGCTGGGTTCAAATTGGAATGGCATGGTGAGCAAAAAAATGATGGATTTTGGCCCAGATCTCTGTACTGGGGTGAATGTATGACATTGTTCTGCATTCTGTCCATCAACTGTTGTTTTTGCTTTTGTCACCCCGAGTGGGACGGATATGCCGAGTCGTGGGTCCCGTGCTCTCCATGCCACTGGAATTAAGATATCCTGGCTGAAAAGGGCTGAAACCCCGAAACAGGTCCTAGGATGCTTGTTTCCAGTCCAGGGAGGACCTGGCTTGGCAGTTCGGGCTGGACTGTTCCCATGAGGCACAGGGTCAGGACTGATTTGCATATGGCTGGATTCAAACTGAAATGACATGGTGAGCAAAAAAACGATGGATTTAGGCCCAGATCTCTGTACAGGGGTGAAAGAATGACATTGTTCTGCATTCTGTCCTTCAACTGTTGTTTTTGCATTTGTCACCCCGAGTGGGACGGGTATTTCCAGACGTGGGACCCGTGCTCTCCATGCCACTGGAATCAAGCTAACCTGGCTGAAGAGACATGAAACCCCGAAACCAGTCCTAGAATGCTTGCTTCCAGTCCAGGGAGGACCTGGCTTGGCAGTTCGGGTGGGACTGTTCCCATGAGGCACAGGGCCAGGACTGATTTGCATATGGCTGGGTTCAAACTGGAATGGCATGGTGAGCAAATAAACGATGGATTTATGCCCAAATCTCTGTCCTGGGGTGAATGTATGACATTGTTCTGCATTCTGTTCATCGACTGTTGTTTTTTGCATTTGTCACCCCGAGTGGAACGGGTATGCCCAGACGTGGGTCCCGCGCTCTCCATGCCACTGGAATCAAGCTATCTTGGCTGAAGAGGAGTGAAACCCCGAAACCCGTCCTAGGATGCTTATTTCCAGTAAAGGGAGGACCTGGCTTGGAAGTTCGGGACGGACTGTTGCCATGAGGCTCAGGGTCAGGACTGATTTGCAAATGGCTGGGTTCAAACTGGAATGGCATGGTGAGCAAAAAAATGATGCATTTATGCCCAAAACACTGTACTGGGTTGAATGTATGACATTGTTCTGCATTCTGTCCATCAACTGTTGTTTTTGCATTTGTCATCCCGAGTAGTACGGGTGTGCCCAGACGTGGGTCCCGTGCTCTCCATGCCACTGGAATCAAGCTATCCTGGCTGAAGAGGGGTGAAACCCAGAAACTGGTCTTAGGATGCTTATTTCAAGTCCAGAGAGGACTTGGCTTGGCATTTCGGGCGGGACTGTTCCCATGAGGCAGAGGGTCAGGACTGATTTGCATATGGCTGGGTTGAAAATGGAATGGCATAGTGAGCAAAACAACAATGGATTTAGGCCCAGATCTCTGTACTGGGGTGAATGTTTGACTTTGTTCTGCATTCTGTCCGTCAACTGTTGTTTTTGCATTTGTCATCCCGAGTGGGACGGGTATGCCCAGATGTGGGTCCCGTGCTCTCCATGCCACTGGAATCAAGCTATCCTGGATGAAGATGGCTGAAACCCGAAACCAGTCCTAGGATGCTTGTTTCCAGTCCAGGGAGGACCTGGCTTGGCTGTTCGGGTGGGACTGTTCCCATGAGGCACAGGGCCAGGACTGATTTGCATATGGCTGGGTTCAAACTGGAATGGCATGGTGAGCAAATAAACGATGGATTTGTGCCCAAATCTCTGTCCTGGGGTGAATGTATGACATTGTTCTGCATTCTGTCCATCAACTGTTGTTTTTGCATTTGTCACCCGAGTGGGACGGGTATGCCCAGACGTGGGCCCCGTGCTCTCCATGCCAATGGAATCACGCTATCCTGGCTGAAGAGGGCTGAAACCCCGAAACCAGTCCTAGGTTGCTTGTTTCCAGTCCAGGGAGGACCTGGCTTGGCAGTTCGCAAGGTACTGATCCCATGAGGCAGACGGTCAGGACTGATTTGCATATGGCTGGATTCAAACTGGAATGGCATGGTGATCAAAACAAACAATGGATTTAGGCCCAGATCTCTGCACGGAAGTGAATGTATGACATTGTTCTGCATTCTGTCCATCAATTGTTGTTTTTGCATTTGTCACCCCGAGTGGGACGGGTATGCCCAGACGTGGGTCCCGTGCTCTCCATGCCACTGGAATCAAGCTATCCTGGCTGAAGAGGGTTGAAACCCCGAAACAGGTCCTAGGATGCTTGTTTCCAGTCCAGGGAGGACCTGGCTTGGCAGTTCGGGCTGGACTGTTCCCATGAGGCACAGGGTCAGGACTGATTTGCATATGGCTGGATTCAAACTGAAATGACATGGTGAGCAAAAAAACGATGGATTTAGGCCCAGATCTCTGTACAGGGGTGAAAGAATGACATTGTTCTGCATTCTGTCCGTCAACTGTTGTTTTTTGCATTTGTCACCCCGAGTGGAACGGGTATGCCCAGACGTGGGTCCCGTGCTCTCCATGCCACTGGAATCAAGCTATCTTGGCTGAAGAGGGGTGAAACCCCGAAACCCGTCCTAGGATGCTTATTTCCAGTAAAGGGAGGACCTGGCTTGGAAGTTCGGGACGGACTGTTGCCATGAGGCTCAGGGTCAGGACTGATTTGCATATGGCTGGGTTCAAACTGGAATGGCATGGTGAGCAAAAAAATGATGCATTTATGCCCAAAACACTGTACTGGGTTGAATGTATGACATTGTTCTGCATTCTGTCCATCAACTGTTGTTTTTGCATTTGTCATCCCGAGTAGTACGGGTGTGCCCAGACGTGGGTCCCGTGCTCTCCATGCCACTGGAATCAAGCTATCCTGGCTGAAGAGGGGTGAAACCCAGAAACTGGTCTTAGGATGCTTATTTCAAGTCCAGGGAGGACTTGGCTTGGCATTTCGGGCGGGACTGTTCGCATGAGGCAGAGGGTCAGGACTGATTTGCATATGGCTGGGTTGAAAATGGAATGGCATAGTGAGCAAAACAACAATGGATTTAGGCCCAGATCTCTGTACTGGGGTGAATGTTTGACTTTGTTCTGCATTCTGTCCGTCAACTGTTGTTTTTGCATTTGTCATCCCGAGTGGGACGGGTATGCCCAGATGTGGGTCCCGTGCTCTCCATGCCACTGGAATCAAGCTATCCTGGCTGAAGATGGCTGAAACCCCAAAACCAGTCCTAGGATGCTTGTTTCCAGTCCAGGGAGGACCTGGCTTGGCAGTTCGGGTTGGACTGTTCCCATGAGGCAGAGGGATAGGACTGATTTGCATATGGCTGGGTTCAAACTGGAATGGCATGGTGAGCAAAAAAACAATGGATTTTGGCCCAGATCTCTGTACTGGGGTGAATATATGACATTGTTCTGCATTCTGTCCATCAACTGTTGTTTTTGCTTTTGTCATCCCGAGTGGGACGGGTATGCCCAGTTGTGGGTCCCGTGCGCTCCATGCCACTGGAATCAAGCAATCCTGGCTGAAGATGCCTGAAACCCGGAAACCAATCCTAGAATGCTTGTTTCCAGTCCAGGGAGGACCTGGCTTGGCAGTTCGGGCGGGACTGTTCCCATGAGGCAGAGTGTCAGGACTGATTTGCAAATGGCTGGGTTCAAACTGGAATGGCATGGTGAGCAAATAAACAATGGATTTAGGTCCAGATCTCTTTACTTGGGCAAATGTACGACATTGTTCTGCATTCTGTCCATCAACTGTTGTTTTTGCATTTGTCTCCCCGAGTGGAATGGGTATGCACAGACGTGGGTCCCGTGCTCTCCATGACACTGGAATCAAGCTATCCTGGCTGAAGTTGGGTGAAACCCCGAAACCGGTCCTAAGATGCTGGTTTCCAGTAAAGGGAGGACCTGGCTTGGCAGTTCGGGCCGGACTGTTCCCATGAGGCTCAGGGTCAGGACTGATTTGCATGTGGATCGGCTCAAACTGTAATGGCATGGTGAGCAAATAAAATGATGGATTTAGGCCCAAATCTCTGTACTGGGGTGAATGTATGATATTGTTCTGCATTGTGTCCATCAACTGTTGTTTTTGCCTTTGTCACCCCGAGTGGGACGGGTATGCCCAGACCTGGGCCCTGTGCTCTCCATGCCAATGGAATCAAGCTATACTGGCTGAAGAGGGCTGAAACCCCGAAACCAGTCCTAGGATGCTTGTTTCCAGTCCAGGCAGGACCTGGCTTGGCAGTTCGGGCGGGACTGTTCCCATGAGGCACACGGTCAGGACTGATTTGCATATGGCTGGGATCAAACAGGAATGGCATGGTGAGCAAAAAACGATGGATTTAGGCCCAGATCTCTGTACTGGGGTGAATGTATGACATTGTTCTGCATTCTGTCCATCAACTGTTGTTTTTGCTTTTGTCATCCCAAGTGGGACGGGTATGCCCAGTCATGGGTCCTGTGCTCTCCATGCCACTGGAATCAAGCTATCCTGGCTGAAGAGGGGTGAAACCCCGAAACCGGACTTAGGATGATTGTTTCCAGTCCAGGGAGGACTTGGCTTGGCAGTTCGGGTTGGACTGTTCCCATGAGGCAGACGAACAGGACTGATTTGCATATGGCTGGGTTCAAACTGGAATGGCATGGTGAGCAAAAAAACAATGGATTTAGGCCCAGATCTCTGTACTGGGGTGAATGTATGACATTGTTCTGCATTCTGTCCATCAACTGTTGTTTTTGCTTTTGTCACCCCGAGTGGGACGGGTATGCCCAGACGTGGGCCCCATGCTATCCATGCCAATGGAATCAAGCTATTCTGGCTGAAGAGGGCTGAAACCCCAAAACCAGTCCTAGGATGCTTGTTTCCAGTCCAGGGAGGACCTGGCTTGGCAGTTCGCACAGTACTGTTCCCATGAGGTAGACGGTCAGGACTGATTTGCATATGGCTTGATTCAAACTGGAATGGCATGGTGAGCAAAAAAACTATGTATTTAGACCCAGATCTCTTTACTGTGGTGAATGCATGACATTGTTCTGCATTCTGTCCATCAACTGTTGTTTTTGCATTTGTCACCTGAGTGGGACGGGTATGCCCAGACGTGTGTCCCGTGCTCTCCATGCCACTGGAATCAAGCTATCCTGGCTGAAGATGGGTGAAACCCCGAAACCGGTCCTAGGATGCTTGTTTTCAGTAAAGGGAGGACCTGCCTTGGCAGTTCGGGCCGGACTGTTCCCATGAGTCTCTGGGTCAGGACTGATTTGCATATGGCTGTGTTCAAACTGGAATGGCATGGTGAGCAAAAAAATGATGGATTTTGGCCCAGATCTCTGTACTGGGGTGAATATATGACATTGTTCTGCATTCTGTCCATCAACTGTTGATTTTGCTTTTGTCACCCAGAGTGGGACGGGTATGCCCAGTCGTGGGTCCCGTGCACTCCATGCCACTGGAATCAAGCAATCCTGGCTAAAGATGGCTGAAACCCGAAACCAGTCCTAGGATGCTTGTTTCCAGTCCAGGGAGGACCTGGCTTGGCAGTTCGGGCGGGACTGTTCGCATGAGGCAGAGTGTCAGGACAGATTTGCATATGGCTGGGTTCAAACTGGAATGGCATGGTGAGCAACTAAACGATGGATTTAGGCCCAGATCTCTTTAATAGGGTGAATGTACGACATTGTTCTGCATTTTGCCCATCAACTGTTGTTTCTGCATTAGTCCCCCCGAGTGGAATGGGTATGCCCAGACGTGGGTCCCGTGCTCTCCATGACACTGGAATCAAGCTATCCTGGCTGAAGATGGGTGAAACCCCGAAACTGGTCCTAGGATGCTTGTTTCCAGTCCAGGCAGGACCTGGCTTGGCAGTTCGAGCGGGACTGTTCCCATGAGGCACAGGGTCAGGACTAATTTGCATATGGCTGGGATCAAACTAGAATGGCATGGTGAGCAAAAAACGATGGATTTATGCCCAGATCTCTGTACTGGGGTGAATGTATGACATTGTTCTGCATTCTGTCCATCAACTGTTGTTTTTGCTTTTGTCACCCCGAGAGGGACGGGTGTGCCCAGTCATGGGTCCTGTGCTCTCCATGCCACTGGAATCAAGCTATCCTGGCTGAAGAGGGGTGAAATCCCGAAACCGGACTTAGGATGATTGTTTCCAGTCCAGGGAGGACTTGGCTTGGCAGTTCGGCTTGGACTGTTCCCATGAGGCAGAGAGACAGGACTGATTTGCATATGGCTGGGTTCAAACTAAAATGGCATGGTGAGCCAAAAAATGATGGATTTAGGCCAAGATCTCTGTCCTGGGGTGAATGTATGACATTGTTCTGCATTCTGTCCATCAACTGTTGTTTTTGCTTTTGTCACCCCGAGTGGGACGGGTATGCCCAGACGTGTGTCCCGTGCTCTCCATGCCACTGGAATCAAGCAATCCTGGCTAAAGATGGCTGAAACCCGAAACCAGTCCTAGGATGCTTGTTTCCAGTCCAGGGAGGACCTGGCTTGGCAGTTCGGGCGGGACTGTTCGCATGAGGCAGAGTGTCAGGACAGATTTGCATATGGCTGGGTTCAAACTGGAATGGCATGGTGAGCAACTAAACGATGGATTTAGGCCCAGATCTCTTTACTTGGGTGAATGTACGACATTGTTCTGCATTTTGCCCATCAACTGTTGTTTCTGCATTAGTCCCCCCGAGTGGAATGGGTATGCCCAGACGTGGGTCCCGTGCTCTCCATGACACTGGAATCAAGCTATCCTGGCTGAAGATGGGTGAAACCCCGAAACTGGTCCTAGGATGCTTGTTTCCAGTCCAGGCAGGACCTGGCTTGGCAGTTCGAGCGGGACTGTTCCCATGAGGCACAGGGTCAGGACTAATTTGCATATGGCTGGGATCAAACTAGAATGGCATGGTGAGCAAAAAACGATGGATTTATGCCCAGATCTCTTTACTTGGGTGAATGTACGACATTGTTCTGCATTTTGCCCATCAACTGTTGTTTCTGCATTTGTCACCCCGAGTGGGACGGGTATGCCCAGTCGTGGGTTTCGGGCTCTCCATGCCACTGGAATCAAGCTATCCTGGCTGAAGATGGCTGAAACCCGAAACCAGTCCTAGGATGCTTGTTTCCAGTCCAGGCAGGACCTGGCTTGGCAGTTCGGGTGGGACTGTTCTCATGAGGCAGAGTGTCAGGACTGATTTGCATATGGCTGGGTTCAAACTGGAATGGCATGGTGAGCAAATAAAACGATGGATTTAGGCCCAGATCTCTGTACTCGGGTGAATGTATGACATTGTTCTGCATTCTGTCCATCAACTGTTGTTTTTGCTTTTGTCACCCCGAGTGGGACGGGTATGCCCAGTCATGGGTCCTGTGCTCTCCATGCCACTGGAATCAAGCTATCCTGGCTGAAGAGGGCTGAAACCCCGAAACCAGTCCTAGGGAGCTTGTTTCCTGTCCAGGGAGGACCTGGCAGGCAGTTCGGGCAAGACTGTTCCCATGAGGCAGAGGGTGAGGACTGATTTGCATATGGCTGGATTCAAACTGGAATGGCACGGTGAGCAAAAAAAACAATGGATTAAGGCCCAGAACTCTTTACTGTGGTGAATGTATGACATTGTTCTGCATTCTGTCCATCAACTGTTGTTTTTGCTTTTGTCACCCCGAGTGGGACGGGTATGCCCAGTCATGGGTCCTGTGCTCTCCATGCCACTGGAATCAAGCTATCCTGGCTGAAGATGGCTGAAACCCGAAACCAGTCCTAGGATGCTTGTTTCCAGTCCAGGGAGGACCTGGCTTGGCAGTTCGGGTGGGACTGTTCCCATGAGTCTCAGGGTCAGGACTGATATGCATATGGCTGGGTTCAAACTGGAATGGCATGGTGAGAAAAAAAATGATGGATTTTGGCCCAGATCTCTGTACAGGGGTGAATATATGACATTGTTCTGCATTCTGTCCATCAACTGTTGTTTTTGCTTTTGTCACCCCGAGTGGGACGGGTATGCCCAGTCGTGGGTCTCGTGCTCTCCATGCCACTGGAATCAACCTATCCTGGCTGAAGATGGCTGAAACCCGAAACCAGTCCTAGGATGCTTGTTACCAGTCCAGGGAGGACCTGGCTTGGCAGTTCGGGTGGGACTGTTCCCATGAGTCTCAGGGTCAGGACTGATATGCATATGGCTGGGTTCAAACTGGAATGGCATGGTGAGAAAAAAAATGATGGATTTTGGCCCAGATCTCTGTACAGGGGTGAATATATGACATTGTTCTGCATTCTGTCCATCAACTGTTGTTTTTGCTTTTGTCACCCCGAGTGGGACGGGTATGCCCAGACGTGGCTCCCGTGCTCTCCATGACACTGGAATCAAGCTACCCTGGCTGAAGATGGGTGAAACCCCGAAACCAGTCCTAGGATGCTGGTTTCCAGTTAAGGGAGGACCTGGCTTGGCAGTTCGGGCCGGACTGTTCCCATGAGGCTCAGGGTCAGGACTGATTTGCATATGGCTCGGCTCAAACTGTAATGGCATGGTGAGCAAATAAAACGATGGATTTACGCCCAAATCTCTGTACTGGGGTGAATGTATGACATTGTTCTGCATTCTGTCCATCAGCTGTTTTTTTTACCTTTGTCACCCCGAGTGGGATGGGTATGCCCAGTCATGGGTCCTGTGCTCTCCATGCCAAAGGAATGAAGCTATCCTGGCTGAAGAGGGCTGAAACCCCAAAACCAGTCCTAGGAAGCTTGTTTCCAGTCCAGGGAGGACCTGGCTTGCAGTTCGGGCAAGACTGTTCCCATGAGGCAGAGGGTCAGGACTGATTTGCATATGGCTGGATTCAAACTGGAATGGCATGGTGAGCAAAAAAACGATGGATTAAGGCCCAGAACTCTTTACTGTGGTGAATGTATGACATTGTTCTGCGTTCTGTCCATCAACTGTTGTTTTTGCATTTGTCACCCCGAGTGGGACGGGTATGCCCAGACGTGGGTCCCGTGCTCTCCATGCCACTGGAATCAAGCTATCCTGGCTGAAGATGGGTGAAACCCCGAAACCGGTCGTAGGATGCTTGTTTCCAGTAAAGGGAGGACCTGGCTTGGCAGTTCGGGCTGGATTGTTCCAATGAGGCACAAGGTCGGGACTGATTTGCATATGGCTGGGTTGAAACTGGAATGAGCTGGTCAGCAAATAATCTATGGATTTCATCCCACATATCTGTAATGTGGTGAATGTATGACATTGTTCTGCATTCTGTTCATCAACTGAAGTTTTACCATTTGTCACCCCGATCGGGACGGATATGCCCAGACGTGGGTCCCGTGCTCTCCATGCCACTGGAATCAAGCTATCGTGGCTGAAGAGGGCTGAAACCCCGAAACCAGTTCTCGGATGCTGGTTTCCAGTCCAGGGAGGACCTGGCTTGGCAGTTCGCGCGGTACTGTTCCCATGAGGCAGAGGGTCAGGACTGATTTGCATATGGCTGGATTCAAACTGGAATGACATGGTTAGCAAAAAAAGATGGATTTAGACCCAGATCTCTTTACTGTGGTGAATGCATGACATTGTTCTGCATTCTGTCCTTCAAATGTTGTTTTTGCATTTGTCACCCCGAGTGGGACGGGTATGCCCAGACGTGGGTCCTGTGCTCTCGATGCCACTGGAATCAAGCTATCCTGGCTGAAGATGGGTGAAAAACTGAAACAGGTCCTCGGATGCTTGCTTCCAGTAAAGGGAGGACCTGGCTTGGCAGTTCAGGCCGGACTGTTCCCACGAGCCTCAGGGTCAGGACTGATTTGCTTATGGCTGGATTCAAACTGGAATGGCATGGTAAGCAAAAAAACGATGGATTTAGACCTAGATCTCTTTACTGTGCTGAATGCATGACATTGTTCTGCATTCTGTCCATCAACTGTTGTTTTTGAATTTGTCCCCCTGAGTGGGATGGGTATGCCCAGACGTGGGTCCCGTGCTCTCCATGACACTGGAATCAAGCTATCCTGGCTGAAGATGGGCGAAACCCCGAAACCGGTCCTAGGATGCTTGTTTCCAGTAAAGGGAGTACCTGGCTTGGCAGTTCGGGCCAGACTGTTCCCATGAGGTTCAGGGTCAGGACTGATTTGCATATGGCTCGGCACAAACTGGAATGGCATGGTGAGCAAATAAAACAATGGAATTAAGCCCAGATCTCTGTACTGGGGTGAATGTATGACATTGTTCTGCATTCTGTCCATCAACTGTTGTTTTTGCGTTTGTCACCCCGAGTGGGACGGGTATGCCCAGCCGTGGGCCCCGTGCTCTCCATGCCAATGGCATCAAGCTATCCTGGCTGAAGAGGTCTGAAACCCCAAAACCAGTCATACGATGCTTGTTTCCAGTCCAGGGAGGACCTGGCTTGCAGTTCGGGCGGGACTGTTCCCATGAGGCAGAGGGTCAGGACTGATTTGCATATGGCTGGATTCAAACTAGAATGGCATGGTGAGCAAAAAAACGATGGATTAAGGCCCAGAACTCTTTACTGTGGTGAATGTATGACATTGTTCTGCATGCTGTCCATCAACTGTTGTTTTTGCATTTGTCACCCCGAGTGGGACGGGTATGCCCAGACGTGGGTCCCGTGCTCTCCATGCCCCTGGAATCCAGCTATCCTGGCTGAAGATGGGTGAAACCTGGAAACTGGCCCTAGGATGCTTGTTTCCAGTAAAGGGAGGACCTGGCTTGGCAGTTCGGGCCGGACTGTTCCCAAGAGGCTCAGGGTCAGGACTGATATGCATATGGCCTGGATCAAACTGGAATGGCATGGTGAGTAAAAAACAATGGATTTAGGCTCAGATCTCTGTACTGGGGTGAATGTATGACATTGTTCTGCATTCTGTCCATGAACTGTTGTTTTTGTTTTTGTCACCCCTAGTGGGACGGGTATGCCCAGTCATGGGTCCTGTGCTCTCCATGCCAATGGAATGAAGCTATCCTGGCTGAAGAGGGCTGATACCCCGAAACCAGTCCTAGGAAGCTTGTTTCCAGTCCAGGGAGGGCCTGGCTTGCAGTTCGGGCGGGACTGTTCCCATGAGGCAGAGGGTCAGGACTGATTTGCATATGGCTGGATTCAAACTGGAATGGCATGGTGAGCAAAAAAACGATGGATTAAGGCCCAGAACTCTTTACTGTGGTGAATGTATGACATTGTTCTGCATTCTGTCCATCAACTGTTGCTTTTGCATTTGTCACCCCGAGTGGGACGGGTATGCCCAGACGTGGGTCCCGTGCTCTCCATGCCACTGGAATCAAGCTATCCTGGCTGAAGATGGGTGAAACCCTGAAACCGGTCCTTGGATACTTGTTTCCAGTAAAGAGAGGACCTGGCTTGGCAGTTCGGGCCGGACTTTTCCCATGAGGCTCAGGGTCAGGACTGATTTGCATATGGCTGGGTTCAAACTGGAATGGCATGGTGAGCAAAAAAATGATGGATTTTGGCCCAGTTCTCTGTACAGGGGTGAATGTATGACATTGTTCTGCATTCTGTCCATCAACTGTTGTTTTTGCTTTCATCACCCTGAGTGGGACGCGTATGCCCAGTCGTGGGTCCTGTGCTCTCCATGCCACTGGAATCAAGCTATCCTGGCTGAAGAGGGCTGAAACCCCGAAACCAGTTCTCGGATGCTGGTTTCCAGTCCAGGGAGGATCTGGCTTGGCAGTTCGCGCGGTACTGTTCCCATGAGGCAGAGGGTCAGGACTGATTTGCATATGGCTGGATTCAAACTGGAATGACATGGTTAGCAAAAAAAGATGGATTTAGACCCAGATCTCTTTACTGTGGTGAATGCATGACATTGTTCTGCATTCTGTCCTTCAAATGTTGTTTTTGCATTTGTCACCCCGAGTGGGACGGGTATGCCCAGACGTGGGTCCTGTGCTCTCGATGCCACTGGAATCAAGCTATCCTGGCTGAAGATGGGTGAAAAACTGAAACAGGTCCTAGGATGCTTTTTCCAGTAAAGGGAGGACCTGGCTTGGCAGTTCAGGCCGGACTGTTCCCACGAGCCTCAGGGTCAGGACTGATTTGCTTATGGCTGGATTCAAACTGGAATGGCATGGTGAGCAAAAAAACGATGGATTTAGACCTAGATCTCTTTACTGTGCTGAATGCATGACATTGTTCTGCATTCTGTCCATCAACTGTTGTTTTTTAATTTGTCCCCCCGAGTGGGATGGGGATGCCCAGACGTGGGTCCAGTGCTCTCCATGCCACTGGAATCAAGCTATCCTGGCTGGAGAGGGATAAAACCCCGTAACCAGTCCTAGGAAGCTTGTTTCCAGTCCAGGGAGGACCTGGCTTGCAGTTCGGGCGGGACTGTTCCCATGAGGCAGAGGGTCAGGACTGATTTGCATATGGCTGGATTCAAACTGGAATTGCATGGTGAGCAAATAAACGATGGATTTAGGCCCAGATCTCTTTACTTGGATGAATGTATTACATTGTTCTGCATTCTGTCCATCAACTGATGTTTTTGAATTTGTCCCCCTGAGTGGGATGGGTATGCCCAGACGTGGGTCCCGTGCTCTCCATGACACTGGAATCAAGCTATCCTGGCTGAAGATGGGTGAAACCCCGAAACCGGTCCTAGGATGCTTGTTTCCAGTAAAGGGAGTACCTGGCTTGGCAGTTTGGGCCAGACTGTTCCCATGAGGTTCAGGGTCAGGACTGATTTGCATATGGCTCGGCACAAACTGGAATGGCATGGTGAGCAAATAAAACAATGGAATTAGGCCCAAATCTCTGTACTGGGGTGAATGTATGACATTGTTCTGCATTCTGTCCATCAACTGTTGTTTTTGCATTTGTCACCCCGAGTGGGACGGGTATGCCCAACCGTGGGCCCCGTGCTCTCCATGCCAATGGCATCAAGCTATCCTGGCTGAAGAGGGCTGAAACCCCAAAACCAGTCCTACGATGCTTGTTTCCAGTCCAGGGAGGACCTGGCTTGGCAGTTCGCGCAGTACTTTTCCCATGAGCCAGACGGTCAGGACTGACTTGCATATGGCTGGATTCAAATTGGAATGGCAAGGTGAGCAAAAAAACGATGGATTTAGACCCAGATCTCTTTACTGTGGTGAATGCATGACATTGTTCTGCATTCTGTCCATCAACTGTTGTTTTTGCATTTGTCACCCGAGTGGGACGGGTATGCCCAGCCGTGTGTCCTGTGCTCTCCATGCCACTGGAATCAAGCTATCCTGGCTGAAGATGGGTGAAAACCCGAAACCGGTCCTAGGATGCTTGTTTTCAGTAAAGGGAGGACCTGGCTTGCAGTTCGGGCAAGACTGTTCCCATGAGGCAGAGGGTCAGGACTGATTTGCATATGGCTGGATTCAAACTGGAATGGCATGGTGAGCAAAAAAACGATGGATTAAGGCCCAGAACTCTTTACTGTGGTGAATGTATGACATTGTTCTGCATTCTGTCCATCAACTGTTGTTTTTGCATTTGTCACCCCGAGTGGGACGGGTATGCCCAGACGTGGGTCCCGTGCTCTCCATGACACTGGAATCAAGCTATCCTGGCTGAAGATGGGTGAAACCCCGAAACCGGTTCTCGGATACTTGTTTCCAGTAAAGGGAGGACCTGGCTTGGCAGTTCGGGCCGGACTTTTCCCATGAGGCTCAGGGTGAGGACTGATTTGCATATGGCTGGGTTCAAACTGGAATGGCATGGTGAGCAAAAAAATGATGGATTTTGGCCCAGTTCTCTGTACAGGGGTGAATGTATGACATTGTTCTGCATTCTGTCCATCAACTGTTGTTTTTGCTTTCATCACCCTGAGTGGGACGCGTATGCCCAGTCGTGGGTCCTGTGGTCTCCATGCCACTGGAATCAAGCTATCCTGGCTGAAGAGGGCTGAAACCCCGAAACCAGTTCTCGGATGCTGGTTTCCAGTCCAGGGAGGATCTGGCTTGGCAGTTCGCGCGGTACTGTTCCCATGAGGCAGAGGGTCAGGACTGATTTGCATATGGCTGGATTCAAACTGGAATGACATGGTTAGCAAAAAAGATGGATTTAGACCCAGATCTCTTTACTGTGGTGAATGCATGACATTGTTCTGCATTCTGTCCTTCAAATGTTGTTTTTGCATTTGTCACCCCGAGTGGGACGGGTATGCCCAGACGTGGGTCCTGTGCTCTCGATGCCACTGGAATCAAGCTATCCTGGCTGAAGATGGGTGAAAAACTGAAACAGGTCCTAGGATGCTTGTTTCCAGTAAAGGGAGGACCTGGCTTGGCAGTTCAGGCCGGACTGTTCCCACGAGCCTCAGGGTCAGGACTGATTTGCTTATGGCTGAATTCAAACTGGAATGGCATGGTGAGCAAAAAAACGATGGATTTAGACCTAGATCTCTTTACTGTGCTGAATGCATGACATTGTTCTGCATTCTGTCCATCAACTGTTGTTTTTGAATTTGTCCCCCCGAGTGGGATGGGGATGCCCAGACATGGGTCCAGTGCTCTCCATGCCACTGGAATCAAGCTATCCTGGCTGAAGAGGGATGAAACCCCGTAACCAGTCCTAGGAAGCTTGTTTCCAGTCCAGGGAGGACCTGGCTTGCAGTTCGGGCGGGACTGTTCCCATGAGGCAGAGGGTCAGGACTGATTTGCATATGGCTGGATTCAAACTGGAATTGCATGGTGAGCAAATAAACGATGGATTTAGGCCCAGATCTCTTTACTTGGATGAATGTATTACATTGTTCTGCATTCTGTCCATCAACTGTTGTTTTTGAATTTGTCCCCCTGAGTGGGATGGGTATGCACAGACGTGGGTCCCGTTCTCTCCATGACACTGGAAGCAAGCTATCCTGGCTGAAGATGGGTGAAACCCCGAAACCGGTCCTAGGATGCTTGTTTCCAGTAAAGGGAGTACCTGGCTTGGCAGTTTGGGCCAGACTGTTCCCATGAGGTTCAGGGTCAGGACTGATTTGCATATGGCTCGGCACAAACTGGAATGGCATGGTGAGCAAATAAAACAATGGAATTAGGCCCAAATCTCTGTACTGGGATGAATGTATGACATTGTTCTGCATTCTGTCCATCAAATGTTGTTTTTGCATTTGTCACCCCGAGTGGGACGGGTATGCCCAACCGTGGGCCCCGTGCTCTCCATGCCAATGGCATCAAGCTATCCTGGCTGAAGAGGGCTGAAACCCCAAAACCAGTCCTACGATGCTTGTTTCCAGTCCAGGGAGGACCTGGCTTGGCAGTTCGCGCAGTACTTTTCCCATGAGCCAGACGGTCAGGACTGACTTGCATATGGCTGGATTCAAATTGGAATGGCAAGGTGAGCAAAAAAACTATGGATTTAGACCCAGATCTCTTTACTGTGGTGAATGCATGACATTGTTCTGCATTCTGTCCATCAACTGTTGTTTTTGCATTTGTCACCCGAGTGGGACGGGTATGCCCAGCCGTGTGTCCCGTGCTCTCCATGCCACTGGAATCAAGCTATCCTGGCTGAAGATGGGTGAAAACCCGAAACCGGTCCTAGGATGCTTGTTTTCAGTAAAGGGAGGACCTGGCTTGGCAGTTCGGGCCGGACTGCTCCCATGAGTCTCAGGGTCAGGACTGATTTGCATATGGCTGGGTTCAAACTGGAATGGCATGGTGAGCAAACAAATGATGGATTTTGGCCCAGATCTCTGTACTGGGGTGAATATATGACATTGTTCTGCATTCTGTCCATCAACTGTTGTTTTTGCTTTTGTCACCCCGAGTGGGACGTGTATGCCCAGTCGTGGGTCACTTGCTCTCCATGCCACTGGAATCAAGCTATCCTGGCTGAAGATGGCAGAAACCCGAAACCAGTCCTAGGATGCTTGTTTCAAGTCCAGGGAGGACCTGGCTTGGCAGTTCGGGTGGGACTGTTCTCATGAGGCAGAGTGTCAGGACTGATTTGCATTAGTGCCAAGACGCCGCGGCATTCGTGCGCTCTACAAATACTTCAGTCAGTCATATGGCTGGGTTCAAACTGGAATGGCATGGTGAGCAAATAAACGATGGATTTAGGCCCAGAACTCTTTACTTGGGTGAATGTATGACATTGTTCTGCATTCTGTCCATCAACTGTTGTTTTTGCATTTGTTCCCCCGAGTGGAATGGGTATGCCCAGATGTGGGTCCCGTGCTCTCCATGCCAATGGCATCAAGCTATCCTGGCTGAAGAGGGCTGAAACCCCAAAACCAGTCCTACGATGCTTGTTTCCAGTCCAGGGAGGACCTGGCTTGGCAGTTCGCGCAGTACTTTTCCCATGAGCCAGACGGTCAGGACTGACTTGCATATGGCTGGATTCAAATTGGAATGGCAAGGTGAGCAAAAAAACGATGGATTTAGACCCAGATCTCTTTACTGTGGTGAATGCATGACATTGTTCTGCATTCTGTCCATCAACTGTTGTTTTTGCATTTGTCACCCGAGTGGGACGGGTATGCCCAGCCGTGTGTCCTGTGCTCTCCATGCCACTGGAATCAAGCTATCCTGGCTGAAGATGGGTGAAAACCCGAAACCGGTCCTAGGATGCTTGTTTTCAGTAAAGGGAGGACCTGGCTTGCAGTTCGGGCAAGACTGTTCCCATGAGGCAGAGGGTCAGGACTGATTTGCATATGGCTGGATTCAAACTGGAATGGCATGGTGAGCAAAAAAACGATGGATTAAGGCCCAGAACTCTTTACTGTGGTGAATGTATGACATTGTTCTGCATTCTGTCCATCAACTGTTGTTTTTGCATTTGTCACCCCGAGTGGGACGGGTATGCCCAGACGTGGGTCCCGTGCTCTCCATGACACTGGAATCAAGCTATCCTGGCTGAAGATGGGTGAAACCCCGAAACCGGTTCTCGGATACTTGTTTCCAGTAAAGGGAGGACCTGGCTTGGCAGTTCGGGCCGGACTTTTCCCATGAGGCTCAGGGTGAGGACTGATTTGCATATGGCTGGGTTCAAACTGGAATGTCATGGTGAGCAAAAAAATGATGGATTTTGGCCCAGTTCTCTGTACAGGGGTGAATGTATGACATTGTTCTGCATTCTGTCCATCAACTGTTGTTTTTGCTTTCATCACCCTGAGTGGGACGCGTATGCCCAGTCGTGGGTCCTGTGGTCTCCATGCCACTGGAATCAAGCTATCCTGGCTGAAGAGGGCTGAAACCCCGAAACCAGTTCTCGGATGCTGGTTTCCAGTCCAGGGAGGATCTGGCTTGGCAGTTCGCGCGGTACTGTTCCCATGAGGCAGAGGGTCAGGACTGATTTGCATATGGCTGGATTCAAACTGGAATGACATGGTTAGCAAAAAAGATGGATTTAGACCCAGATCTCTTTACTGTGGTGAATGCATGACATTGTTCTGCATTCTGTCCTTCAAATGTTGTTTTTGCATTTGTCACCCCGAGTGGGACGGGTATGCCCAGACGTGGGTCCTGTGCTCTCGATGCCACTGGAATCAAGCTATCCTGGCTGAAGATGGGTGAAAAACTGAAACAGGTCCTAGGATGCTTGTTTCCAGTAAAGGGAGGACCTGGCTTGGCAGTTCAGGCCGGACTGTTCCCACGAGCCTCAGGGTCAGGACTGATTTGCTTATGGCTGGATTCAAACTGGAATGGCATGGTGAGCAAAAAAACGATGGATTTAGACCTAGATCTCTTTACTGTGCTGAATGCATGACATTGTTCTGCATTCTGTCCATCAACTGTTGTTTTTGAATTTGTCCCCCCGAGTGGGATGGGGATGCCCAGACGTGGGTCCAGTGCTCTCCATGCCACTGGAATCAAGCTATCCTGGCTGAAGAGGGATGAAACCCCGTAACCAGTCCTAGGAAGCTTGTTTCCAGTCCAGGGAGGACCTGGCTTGCAGTTCGGGCGGGACTGTTCCCATGAGGCAGAGGGTCAGGACTGATTTGCATATGGCTGGATTCAAACTGGAATTGCATGGTGAGCAAATAAACGATGGATTTAGGCCCAGATCTCTTTACTTGGATGAATGTATTACATTGTTCTGCATTCTGTCCATCAACTGTTGTTTTTGAATTTGTCCCCCTGAGTGGGATGGGTATGCACAGACGTGGGTCCCGTTCTCTCCATGACACTGGAAGCAAGCTATCCTGGCTGAAGATGGGTGAAACCCCGAAACCGGTCCTAGGATGCTTGTTTCCAGTAAAGGGAGTACCTGGCTTGGCAGTTTGGGCCAGACTGTTCCCATGAGGTTCAGGGTCAGGACTGATTTGCATATGGCTCGGCACAAACTGGAATGGCATGGTGAGCAAATAAAACAATGGAATTAGGCCCAAATCTCTGTACTGGGATGAATGTATGACATTGTTCTGCATTCTGTCCATCAAATGTTGTTTTTGCATTTGTCACCCCGAGTGGGACGGGTATGCCCAACCGTGGGCCCCGTGCTCTCCATGCCAATGGCATCAAGCTATCCTGGCTGAAGAGGGCTGAAACCCCAAAACCAGTCCTACGATGCTTGTTTCCAGTCCAGGGAGGACCTGGCTTGGCAGTTCGCGCAGTACTTTTCCCATGAGCCAGACGGTCAGGACTGACTTGCATATGGCTGGATTCAAATTGGAATGGCAAGGTGAGCAAAAAAACGATGGATTTAGACCCAGATCTCTTTACTGTGGTGAATGCATGACATTGTTCTGCATTCTGTCCATCAACTGTTGTTTTTGCATTTGTCACCCGAGTGGGACGGGTATGCCCAGCCGTGTGTCCCGTGCTCTCCATGCCACTGGAATCAAGCTATCCTGGCTGAAGATGGGTGAAAACCCGAAACCGGTCCTAGGATGCTTGTTTTCAGTAAAGGGAGGACCTGGCTTGGCAGTTCGGGCCGGACTGCTCCCATGAGTCTCAGGGTCAGGACTGATTTGCATATGGCTGGGTTCAAACTGGAATGGCATGGTGAGCAAACAAATGATGGATTTTGGCCCAGATCTCTGTACTGGGGTGAATATATGACATTGTTCTGCATTCTGTCCATCAACTGTTGTTTTTGCTTTTGTCACCCCGAGTGGGACGTGTATGCCCAGTCGTGGGTCCCTTGCTCTCCATGCCACTGGAATCAAGCTATCCTGGCTGAAGATGGCTGAAACCCGAAACCAGTCCTAGGATGCTTGTTTCAAGTCCAGGGAGGACCTGGCTTGGCAGTTCGGGTGGGACTGTTCTCATGAGGCAGAGTGTCAGGACTGATTTGCATTAGTGCCAAGACGCCGCGGCATTCGTGCGCTCTACAAATACTTCAGTCAGTCATATGGCTGGGTTCAAACTGGAATGGCATGGTGAGCAAATAAACGATGGATTTAGGCCCAGAACTCTTTACTTGGGTGAATGTATGACATTGTTCTGCATTCTGTCCATCAACTGTTGTTTTTGCATTTGTTCCCCCGAGTGGAATGGGTATGCCCAGATGTGGGTCCCGTGCTCTCCATGCCAATGGCATCAAGCTATCCTGGCTGAAGAGGGCTGAAACCCCAAAACCAGTCCTACGATGCTTGTTTCCAGTCCAGGGAGGACCTGGCTTGGCAGTTCGCGCAGTACTTTTCCCATGAGCCAGACGGTCAGGACTGACTTGCATATGGCTGGATTCAAATTGGAATGGCAAGGTGAGCAAAAAAACGATGGATTTTAGACCCAGATCTCTTTACTGTGGTGAATGCATGACATTGTTCTGCATTCTGTCCATCAACTGTTGTTTTTGCATTTGTCACCCGAGTGGGACGGGTATGCCCAGCCGTGTGTCCCGTGCTCTCCATGCCACTGGAATCAAGCTATCCTGGCTGAAGATGGGTCAAAACCCGAAACCGGTCCTAGGATGCTTGTTTTCAGTAAAGGGAGGACCTGGCTTGGCAGTTCGGGCCGGACTGCTCCCATGAGTCTCAGGGTCAGGACTGATTTGCATATGGCTGAGTTCAAACTGGAATGGCATGGTGAGCAAACAAATGATGGATTTTGGCCCAGATCTCTGTACTGGGGTGAATATATGACATTGTTCTGCATTCTGTCCATCAACTGTTGTTTTTGCTTTTGTCACCCCGAGTGGGACGGGTATGCCCAGTCGTGGGTCCCTTGCTCTCCATGCCACTGGAATCAAGCTATCCTGGCTGAAGATGGCTGAAACCCGAAACCAGTCCTAGGATGCTTGTTTCAAGTCCAGGGAGGACCTGGCTTGGCAGTTCGGGTGGGACTGTTCTCATGAGGCAGAGTGTCAGGACTGATTTGCATTAGCGCCAAGACGCCGCGGAATTCGTGCGCTCTACAAATACTTCAGTCAGTCATATGGCTGGGTTCAAACTGGAATGGCATGGTGAGCAAATAAACGATGGATTTAGGCCCAGAACTCTTTACTTGGGTGAATGTATGACATTGTTCTGCATTCTGTCCATCAACTGTTGTTTTTGCATTTGTTCCCCCGAGTGGAATGGGTATGCCCAGATGTGGGTCCCGTGCTCTCCATGACACTAGAATCAAGCTATCCTGGCTGAAGATGGGTGAAACCCCGAAACCGGTCCTAGGATGCTGGTTTCCAGTAAAAGGAGGACCTGGCTTGGCAGTTCGGGCCGGACTGTTCCCATGAGGCTCAGGGTCAGGACGGATTTGCATATGGCTCGGCTCAAAGTGTAATGGCATGGTGAGCAAATAAAACGATGGATTTAGGCCCAAATCTCTGTACTGGGGTGAATGTATGACATTGTTCTGCATTCTGTCCTTCAACTGTTGTTTTTGCCTTTGTCACCCCGAGTGGGACGGGTATGCCCAGATGTGGGCCCTGTGCTCTCCATGCCAATGGAATCAAGCTATCCTGGCTGAAGAGGGCTGAAACCCCGAAACCAGTCCTAGGATGCTTGTTTCCCGTCCAGGCAGGACCTGGCTTGGCAGTTCGGGCGGGACTGTTCCCATGAGACACAGGGTCAGGACTGATTTGCATGTGGCTGGGATCAAACTAGAATGGCATGGTGAGCAAAAAACGATGGATTTAGGCCCAGATCTCTGTACTGGGGTGAATGTATGACATTGTTCTGCATTCTGTCCATCAACTGTTGTTTTTGCTTTTGTCACCCAAGTGGGACGGGTATGCCCAGTCATGGGTCCTGTGCTCTCCATGCCACTGGAATCAAGCTATCCTGGCTGAAGAGGGCTGAAACCTCGAAACCAGTCCTAGGAAGCTTGTTTCCAGTCGAGGGAGGACCTGGCTTGCAGTTCGGGCGGGACTGTTCCCATGAGGCAGAGGGTCAGGACTGATTTGCATATGGCTGGATTCAAACTAGAATGGCATGGTGAGCAAAAAAACGATGGATTAAGGCCCAGAACTCTTTACTGTGGTGAATGTATGACATTGTTCTGCATTCTGTCCATCAACTGTTGTTTTTGCATTTGTCACCCCGAGTGGGACGGGTATGCCCAGACGTGGGTCCCGTGCTCTCCAGGCCACTGGAATCCAGCTATCCTAGCTGAAGATGGGTGAAAACTGGAAACTGGTCCTAGGATGCTTGTTTCCAGTAAAGGGAGGACCTGGCTTGGCAGTTCGGGCCGGACTGTTCCCATGAGGCTCAGGGTCAGGACTGATATGCATATGGCTGGGTTCAAACTGGAATGGCATGGTGAGCAAAAAAATTATGGATTTTGGCCCAGATCTCTGTACAGGGGTGAATGTATGACATTGTTCTGCATTCTGTCCATCAACTGTTGTTTTTGCTTTTGTCACCCTGAGTGGGACGCGTATGCCCTGTCGTGGGTCCCGTGCTCTCCATGCCACTGGAATCAAGCTATCCTGGCTGAAGAGGGCTGAAACCCCGAAACCAGTCCTAGGATGGTTGTTTACAGTCAAGGGAGGACCTGGCTTGGCAGTTCGCGCGGTACTGTTCACATGAGGCAGAGGGTCAGGACTGATTTGCATATGGCTGGATTCAAACTGGAATGGCATAGTGAGCAAAAAAACGATGGATTTAGACCCAGATCTCTTTACTGTGGTGAATGCATGACATTGTTCTGCATTATGTCCATCAACTGTTGTTTTTGCATTTGTCACCCCGAGTGGGACGGGTATGCCCAGACGTGGGTCCCGTGCTCTCCATGCCACTGGAATCAAGCTATCCTGGCTGAAGATGGGTGAAAACTCGAAACCGGTCCTAGGATGCTTGTTTCCAGTCCAGGGAGAACCTGGCTTGGCAGTTCGGGATGGACTGTTTCCATGAGGCAGAGGGTCAGGACTGATTTGCATATGGCTGAGTTCAAACTGGAATGGCATGGTGAGCAAATAAACGATGGATTTAAGCCCAGAACTCTTTACTTGGGTGAATGTATGACATTGTTCTGCATTCTGTCCATCAACTGTTGTTTTTGCATTTGTCCCCCGGAGTGGAATGGGTATGCCCAGATGTGGGTCCCGTGCTCTCCATGACACTGGAATCAAGCTATCCTGGCTGAAGATGGGTGAAACCCCGAAACCGGTCCTAGGATGCTGTTTTCCAGTAAAGGGAGGACCTGGCTTGGCAGTTCGGGCCGGACTGTTCCCATGAGGCTCAGGGTCAGGACTGATTTGCATATGGCTCGGCTCAAACTGTAAAGGCATGGTGAGCAAATAAAATGATGGATTTAGGCCCAGATCTCTGTACTGGGGTGAATGTATGACATTGTTCTGTATTCTGTCCATCAACTGTTGTTTTTGCTTTTGTCACCCGAGTGGGACGGGTATGCCCAGTCATGGGTCCTGTGCTCTCCATGCCACTGGAATCAAGCTATCCTGGCTGAAGAGGGCTGAAACCCCGAAACCAGTCCTAGGAAGCTTGTTTCCAGTCCAGGGAGGACCTGGCTTGCCGTTCGGGCGGGACTGTTCCTATGAGGCAGAGGGTCAGGACTGATTTGCATATGGCTGGATTCAAACTGGAATGGCATGGTGAGCAAAAAAACGATGGATTAAGGCCCAGAACTCTTTACTGTGGTGAATGTATGACATTGTTCTGCATTCTGTCCATCAACTGTTGTTTTTGCATTTGTCACCCGAGTGGGACGGGTATGCCCAGACGTGGGTCCCGTGCTCTCCATGCCACTGGAATCCAGCTATCCTGGCTGAAGATGAGCGAAACCCCGAAACCGGTCCTAGGATGCTTGTTTCCAGTAAAGGGAGGACCTGGCTTGGCAGTTCGGGCCGGACTGTTCCCATGAGGCTCAGGGTCAGGACTGATTTGCATATGCCTGGGTTCAAACTGGAATGGATCCTTCTCTTTACAGCAGTAAGGGCCAGATGTATGAAAAGCATGTTGCATTCGCAAACAGTGCAAAATGCAAATTTCCTCTGTTTGCAAATGTAAAATGTCAAAAACAACAGTTGATGGACAGAATGCAGAACAATGTCATACATTCACCCCAGTACAGAGATCTGGGCCTAAATCCATCATTTTTTTGCTCACCATGCCGTTCCAGTTTGAATCCAGCCATATGCAAATCAGTCTTGACCCTGTGTCTCATGGGCACAGTCCAGCCCGAACTGCCAAGCAAGGTCCTCCCTGCAAATGCAAAATGGCCTTTCCTTTTATCTGAAAGGCTTTTGGATTCGCAACACAGGCAATCGCAATTTTTAACGATTACCTAAATTGGGAATGCAATCAGGGAATCACAATTTTAGAATCCCTAGTGCCATGTAAGAAGCCTTTCCTAAATGTGAACTGTGCATTTAGGAAACCCTAATTTCCATCAACTGCGAGCTTTATTTTCAATAAAAATGCATGGTGGCTCCTGCCCCCCCACACCGCCCTGGGGACCGCCACCTCCCAGGGGCTATTTTTTATTAAAAAGGTGTGGGTGGGGGCTTATGCCCCACCACATTGCCCAGAGGACCACAGCCTTCCTGGGACATTTATTAATTATCATACAGGGATCTATAGTGGAACCCAGCCCCAGGGACCACCACCTCCCCGGGGTTTTAAATCTGTTGGAAGGGGAGTGGCGAGGCCCCTCTGCAGGAGCCCTTCTTGGCCCTGGGGACCTCCACCCACTAGCACCAGCAATGTCCTGGGGTGCCCACCCCAGGACATTTCAGTTACCTATGGCAGGGCGGGAGCATAGCAAACTCCTGCTTCACTTCATGAAAGTGAGAGCTGAAAATCGGCTCTCGCCTCCATAAAGCGAAGCAGATTTGCTTTTGGGCAAAAGTAGCTGCATGTTAGCAGCTCCCTTTGTCCAAAAACAATGCCTGCTCCTGCAGGAGGTGGGGAGCTGGCTGGGACTGCAGGGGCATTGAGAATCCCCCTGTTGTCCCCAACTTAAGGCCGTGCCCCAGGGGATGGGGTTCCTAGGTCCAAAAATGGCCTGGGAGGGGGGCCACTCAGCCCCCCTGCTCTTTAATTTTTTTTTAAAGGCCGGGTCACACTGCACCCCTTCCATAAAAAATGTTTTGTCTGGCCCCGGGGGATGGGGTTCCTGGGACCAAAATAGGCCTGGAGAGGGGGGCCCCATTACCACTCTCCCCTTAAAAAAATAATAGTAAACAAAGGCCTAGCCCTGGGGAATAGGGTCCCTAGGGCTGTAAAAGGCCTCGGGAGGGGGGCTGCGCGCCCCCTCCCTTTTCAGTATATATATATAATTTTTAAATGGCACAGGCCCCAGGGGATAGGGTCCCCGGGGGCCAAAAGTGTTAAGAGAAGGGGGGCCACACAACCCCCTTCCTTCATTAAAAAAGAGAAACCGGCAACTCGCTGAAGACCTCGCACGATCCCTGTACCACTCTTCAAACGCGCCTCCTGGCATGTACTGAGTTGGGGGATGATGTCCCCTTTGTTGGTGAGGGTCCTTAGGGGCCAACTAGACCACCAGGTACCTCCAGCAAGCCCCACACAGTGTGATTGCTGAGCGGTGGTCCAAGGCCATGCCCCTATTTACTGTATAGGAATTATATACAGTGGGATTATGTGTTATGGAGAGTAGTTATGTGGTATGGTAGTCTGTGTTGTAGAGTGGTAACCTCAGGTTTAGTCTTCCCTGTTTCCATAGAAACTAAACTATAACCTCAGATTTAGTCTTCCCTGTTTCCATAGAAACTAAACTATAAACTCAATGAGACAAAAAAAGAAGGAACCACTGAGGAGCACTTCTGGACCTAGTCAGAGGTATGAGCAGGGCCACTTATGTATGCGACTATTTGGCCGCACCAACTTTCACACAATTAATAATTTTCTGCTTTTGCGACATAATCCATCAACTGCTGCATAATCTGCAGATTTGAACATAAAAAAACAAGTTTCTAGCTCAAATTGCTCATATGTTACCAAAAATGCAGCGACAAGTGTTATAGTGTGGTGGAAGGCCCTTTGCAAACCGAGAATGGTCACTTCTAACATATTGCTAAATGTGTCTGTTAAATTGGTACTAATGGTGTGCAAACCACCGTTGCTTGTTTCTGTAACTCTCTTGCCTCTTTCTGCATTTCTCTTGCTTCTTTCTGTACCTTACTTCCTTTTTTGCACTTCCCTTGCCTCTTTCTGCACATCTCTTCTGCTTTACGCACCTCTCTTGCCACTTTCTGCACCTCTGTTGCTTTTTCTGCATTTCTCTTGCCTCTTTCTGCACCTTCTTTCCTCTTTCTGTACCTACCTTGCCTCTTTCTGTACCTCTCTTTCTCTCTTTCTGTGCTTCTCTTGCCTCTTTCTGCACCTTGCTTGCTTCTTTCTGCACCTCTCTTTCTTCTTTCCAAACCCTCTTCCCTCCTTCTACACCTCTCTTCCCTCTTTCTGCACCCCTCTTGCCTCTTTCCTTGCCGCATTCCTGTTCCCTTTTTCTGTACCTCTCTTGCCTCTTTCTGTAAAACTAATCTCTCTCTCTGTACCAATTTTGCCTCTGTCTGCACCCCTCTTGCTTCTTTCTGCACATCGTTTGCTTCTTTCTGTACTTTTCTTGCCTCTTTCTTCACCCATCTTGACTCTTTCTGCACCTTTATTGGTTCTTTCTGCAATGTTCTTGCTTCTTTCTGCACCTCTCTTGCAATTGTCTGTACCCTTCCTGCCTCTGTCTGCACACCTGTTCCCTCTTACTGCACCTCTTTTGCCTGTTTCTGCAACTCTCTTGCCACTTTATGCACTTCGCTTGCTTCTTTCTGTACTCTGTTGCTTCTTTCTGCACTTCTCTTGCTTCTTTCCACACCCGTCTTGCCTCTTTCTGCACCTCCGTTGCTACTTTCTGCACATCTCTTGCTTCTTTCTGCACCTCTCTTACTTCTTTCTGCACTTCTCTTGCCTCTTTCTGTACCCCTCTTGCCTCTTTCTGTATCTCTGTTTCTTGTTTCTGCACTTCTCTTGCTTCTTTTGGCAAGTCTCTTGCATCTTTCTGCACCACTCTTGCCTCTTTCTGCACCTCTGTTGCCTGTTTCTGTACTTCTTTTGCTTCTTTCTGCACGCCTATTGCCTCTTTCTGCACCCCTCTTGCCTCCTTCTGCACCTCAGTTGGTTCTTTATGCACTGCTCTTGCTTATTTCTGCACCTCTTTTACCTGTTTCTGCACCTCTCTTGCCTCTTTCTGCACTTCTCTTGCTTCTTTCTTTCTGCACTGCTCTTTCTTCTTTCTCTACCTCTCCTGCCTCTTTCTGCACCTCTATTGCCTCTTTTAGCACCCCTCATGCCTCTTTCTGCACCTCTTTTGCTTCTTTCTGCACTCCTCTTGCCCATGTCTGCACCCCTCTTGCCTCTATCTGTTGGTTCTTTCTGCACTGCTCTTGCTTCTCTCTGCACCTCTCTTGCATATTTCTGTACCCCTCATCACTCTTTCTGCATCCCTGTACCCTATTTCTGCACCTCTCTTGCCTCTGTCTGTGCCCCTGTTCCCTCTTTCTGCACCTCTTTTGCCTGTTTTCGCTACTCTCTTGTTTCTTTCTGTTCTTCTCTTGCCTCTTTTTGCATCTCTGTTGCTTCTTCCTGCACTTCCATGCCACTTTTTACACGCATCTTGACTATTTCTGCACCCCTCTTCCCTCTTTCTGCACTTCGCTTGCCTCTGTCTGCACTTCTGTTTCCTGTCTCTGTACCTTTGTTGCTAGTTTCTGCAACTCTCTTACCTCTTTATGTACTTCTCTTGCCTCTTTCTGCACCCTTCGGCCATCTTTGTGCACCCCTCTTGACTCTTTCTGCACTTCTCTTGCCCCTTTCTGCATCCCTCTTCCCTCTTTCTGTACCTCTTTTTCTTCATTCTGCACTTCTCTTGCCTCTTTCTGCACCCCTCTTGTATCCTTCTGCACCTCTGGTGTTTCTTTCTGCACTGCTCTTGCTTCTTTCTGCACCTCTTTTTCAGATTTCTGCTCCCCTCTTGTCTCTTTCTGTACCCCTCTTGCCTCCTTCTGCACCTTTGTTGGTTCTTTCTGCACTGCTCTTGTTTCTTTCTGCACCTCTCTTGCCTCTTTCTGCACCCCTGTTCCCTTTTTCTGTACCTCTTTTGCCTGTTTCTGCAACTCTCGTGCTTCTTTCTGTCCTTCTCTTGCCTCCTTCTGTACCCAAATAGTAAGTGCAAGCTGTCAAGTTTAAAGGTCTGTCTGATCTCGAGACTGAGGGCTATGTCTACTTGTATATGTATTCTTACATGTGTTATGCATCTGAAGATGGTAGCTTAAAAAGCAGGTAGTTTTTCCTATAGGTGGTCAAATCTTCTCAATTCTGCTCTGTCATTCGGTTGCACAGGCAGACATGTCTTATGTATGTAGGTGTTATAGAGCCCCTCAAACATACTACTGAATACCCATGTGCCCTGTATTGTATGCTGTTTGAAGCACAGGTATTCAAGTATTTTTATGTTTATGTTTATGTAACATGTCACTATGTAAAAGCAGAGACACACGCATGCATACCTTTACAAACTTGGGGACATATTATCAAGACAGGCGATAAAATTATCGCCGCTTTTGCGGCGGAAAACTGCCGCTAAAATGGCGATAATGGGCTTGATAATATGCTCTATGGAATTCCAATTGAAGCTCAGGTTAGATGTCCTTCACATCTAACATGTGCTTCAATTGGAATTCCATAGAGCAAATTATCAAGCCCATTATCGCCGCTTTAGCAGCAGTTTTCTGCGGCTAAAGCGGCGATAATTTTAACGCCGTGCTTGATAATATGCCCCTGTGTGAGACTTACAACAGTGACATGGTTAGGATTGCTGTTGAGAGAAATGACCAAAGATGTGGGCTCATGAGCATTTCTATATAAATTTAGAGCTCAAAAATTCTTTAAAAAAGTAAGGTTAAAGGTTTTAAGATCAGGTTTAAGTCTGTGTTTGTAGTGAGACGGTCACTAAAGATTGGTAATTCCTCTGAATTTTCCCCAATTTGGGAATCCCTGGGGACGCCGAAATGTCTAGAAGACACTTTAAGTTTGCCTTTAAAGCAGGCAGGGATAACGAAATGGGGAGATTTGATAACAACAGGAGGATTGACTCCCTGGGAGGTATTAAACATCAGGACAGACAACAGGCTATCCAGGTTTAAGTACTTGCAGCTCACCTCATGGTCTTTGACTGTGGTAGAGGAAGATGGAGTTAATTGGTACTTCAAGACCTCACTCCAGGACACCAGTCCGAAACCCAAAGAAATGGCAAAATGGTGCGGACAATTCTTTAAGGCAGAGGAAGAGAAAATGAAGGACCCCACTGAGATCTGGACAGCCATATTGCAGGAGGGCAGCATACAATCTCTGTGGACAGACTCTGTGAAAATATTTTATCCCACAGTAACACCAGCTAATTTTAAACGCCATAATTTTTTTGTCATCCACAGGTTGTATTGGACCCCACAAAGATTGGCTACGTTTGTGCTACAGCCTGTTCCCAGTTGCAAGAGATGCAATCACTTAAGGGCCAATGATGTTCATGTCTTTTATACATGCCCAGAGATAAAAGAATCTTGGAACACTGTAGAAGCTACCATAAGGGCCTTAGAGGTGGTTCCGGAGCAGGAGAGGGGACAGGGATGCTACTCCCGATATTTCCTTATCCCCAAAAAGGACGGTCGATTAAGGCCGATCTTGGACCTCAGGATTTTGAACCTTTACCTCAGACAGGAAAAGTTCAAAATGTTGACCTTGGCTCTGGTTCTTCTTGCACTGTAACAGGAAGACTGGATGGTGTCCATCGATCTTCAGGATGCGTATTTTTATTTTCCCATCCTGAAGTCGCATCGAAGTATCTCCGGTTCATGGTAGGATCGCAACACTATCAGTTTGCGGTTCTTCCGTTCGGTCTCACTTCTGCATCTCGAGTCTTTACGAAGGTGATGGCGGTGGTAGTGGTACATCTCAGAAGGTCAGGGGTTCCTGTTTTCCCCTACCTGGATCGGTGTTGCGCCACTTGCAAGCAACAATACAACTGTTGTTCAACTTGGATTTCTCGATAAATGTACCCAAATCTCACCTGGTGCCTTCTCAGCGCAGCCTGTTCAGAGGGGCAATACTGGACACTTCTGTGTGCCGAGCATACCCGCCTCCACAGATTCTCGACATATAGGAAATGATTCCTTTATTTCACAATGGAGAGGTTGTTCCAGTCCTGAAGGTTCTACATCTGCTCGGTCTGTTCGCTTCCTGTATACTGTTGGTCAGTCATGCACGCTGGCACATGAGGGCACTCCAGTGGTGCCTCCACAGGCAGTGGTATCAACAGAATGGAGATCTAGGGGAGAAGGTCAGAATCTCCAGAGAAGCTGCAGTGGAGTTGACTTGGTGAGGTGTGCAGGGCAAACTATCTCAAGGAAAGCCCTTTCAGCTTCCTCCACTTGTGGCCACAGTGATCATGGATGCCTCCACTCTAGGGTGGGGTGTTCATCTGGGGGATCTGGAGGTCAAAGGTCTTTGGTCTCCAGAGGAAAGGTTGCTTCACATCAATGCTTTGGAATTGCAGGCAATACGTTTGACACTAAAGGTTTTCCTTCCTTCCCTTCGCGGTCAGTCAGTTTAGGTCCTGACGGACAACACTACCGCAATGTGGTACATCAACAAACAGGGAGGTGTAGGGTTGTATCGTCTCTGTCGAGAGGCTCTGCGACTCTGGTCCTGGGTTCAGACCATCAGATTTGTGTATTTGCAAATCATTTAGCCGGTGTGCTGAATGTTCGTGCCAACAGTCTTAGTCGGCATTACTCAGCCGATCACGAATGGCTGCTTCATTCGGAGGTGGTCCATCACATCTTCCAGATGTGGGGGTCTCCTCGATTGGACCTGTTTGCCACCCACGAGAATGCGCACTGCCCGTTGTTCTGCTGTCTCCAGTTTCCAATGCAGGGAGCACTAGGGGACACGTTTCAATTGGATTGAAGCTCACAACTCCTTTATGCGTTTCCTCCCATACCCTTGATCCCTCGGGTTCTGAGGAAAATTAGCCAAGACCGGGCCCAAGTCATATTAATTGCCCCGAATTGGCCATGAAGGGTGTGGTACACATATCTTCTTCACCTCTCTTCGCACCCTCCGCTCCGTCTCCCTCTCAGGGCAGACCTCCTCTCGCAGTTGCAGGGGCAGGTTCTACACCCCCACCTCCTGAACCTGCACCTTCATGCCTGGAGATTGAACGGGGCAACCTGAGTTCCTTCTCTCTCCCATCAGATGTGGTGGATGTTATTTTATCGTCCAGGTGACACTCCACCAAGTCTGTTTACTCTTCCAGATGGTCTAGATTCGTTAAATGGTGTGGAGAGAGATCCATTGGTCCCACTTGTCGGATGTTCTTCAGTTTTTGCTGTTCTTGGCCCAGCAGGGTTGTACCGTGGCCACTGTTAAGGGCTATTTGTTGGCTTTGTCGGCTTTTCTATGTTTGCCAGACCAGCCGTCTTTTTTTAAGTCCCCCATTGTCATGAGGTTCATTAGGGCCTTACAAATAAGTTTCCTCCCACTCCTTTCATTATGCCTCAGTGGGATTTGAATCTCGTTCTTACCTTTTTAATGGGTTCTACATTTGAGCCTCTTCATACTTGTCCTTTGAGGCTTTTTTCTTTTAAAATGGTTTCTTGATTGCCTTTACCTTGGCCAGGAGGGTAAGTGAGCTTTAGGCTCTTAGTTCGAAGCCTCCGCTCTTGACCATTCATGCAGATAAGTTGGTTTTAAGGACCAGAGCTTCTTTCCTTCCCAAGGTGGTTACTCCTTTCCATATGGGATAGTCCATTACTTTACCCACCTTTTATCCTCCCACTCACCCTTCCAAGGCGGAGGAGACACTTCATCGTTTGGACTCTGAGAGAGCTATTAGCTTTTATTTGGACAGAACAAGTGATCTGAGACTGGATGATCAGCTCTTTGTGGGCTACGTTGGGAAGATGAAAGGCAAGGCTGTGCACAAGCAGACTCTCTCCAGTTGGATTATCTTGTGCATCAAGAGTTATTATGCCAAGAAGGACCCTCCTGAAGGTATCAGAGCTAATTCCACTAGAGCTACATCTTCTTGTTCTGCTTTGGCTAGAGGTGTTCCTGTAATTGATATTTGTAAAGCACCAACTTGGGCCTCCCTCCATACTTTTGCAAAGCATAACTGCTTGAATTCGGAGGTTAGGAGGGATGGCCATTTTGCTCTATTGGTTTTGCAAGATTTTTTGGTCTAGTCAGGTGGACACCCTCCTCCGGGTGAGGTACGCCTTTGAGATTCTATTCAGAAGGTGAGGAATCCACAGGCAGAAGTATCCATTTGAAGAACAAGTTACTTACCTTCGGTAGCTCTTTTTCTGGTGGATACAATATCTGCCTGTGGATTCCTCACGGTCTTTTATATATGACTTTATCATGCTTATGTTTTAGTAGTGGGAAAAGCTTGATCTGTTGCTATTTCTGCATGCCTTTTTTGGGTATGCATTTGTGTGTATATATATATATATATATATATATATATATATATTCACTGAAAAAACCATAGGTTTCAGGGGTGTTATAGTTAGCTGGACTTTTCACTTGTACAAAACCATTGAAATTCCCCTGTTATAGTTGACGTCACATATTACATCACTCATGACATGGTCAGTGACATCACTGATGACATCACTGATGACATCTCAAATGACATCACTGATGACATCACTGATGACATCATCCAGTGAATGTCTGTTTTTCTGAAAATTAAATATGTTTTATATATGTATATCTCAAGGTCGATGGAAGAATAAATGGGTATATAAGTGTCCAAATGGATGATTTGTTTTTGAAAAATTGATTGTGTAACTGACTGATTAAGTGTATCATAGTGAATACATGGCTTAGTGAGTAATGTTTAAATATGTAAATATCTGTATCAGTCTCTCACTTTGTGTATAAGTGGCTGCATGGGTTGGTGAGTAGCCACATGGGTGTCTATATAGGTTATTAGTTGGTTTTTTAAATATCAGTCTGAGTGTCTGCATGGTTCGGTGGGGGGTATTACGTAGTGCATAGGTGCATGAATGAGTGACTCACTGTTTGTATGTGTTGAAGACAGCATGTGTGCAGGACTGTATGGGTGGATGAGTGTGTGTATGGGTGTGTTAGTGAGTGAATGACTGTCTCAATAGTGTCTTTATGAGTAACTACATATGTTTTAAACTAGTATATGTGACTATTGGTGTATATAAGTGAGTAGATGTGAGAGTGAGAGATTGAAAGAGTACCTGTATGAATAAGTATGTGTTTCTATAAGTGATTGTTTTAAAGACTAAGTATGTGTAAGTTTCCGTAGAAGTAAGTGTGGTGGTGTGTGTATAGCTGTATATGCAAGTAAATGTATGTTTGATTCTTTATTAGCATGAGTGACTATGTGTGTGAGTAACTATGGATGAGTGGCATTGTGTAACAGGATGTATAGGTGTATGAGTACATATGATGAGTGAGTACATGTATGAGTGACTGTATAGGACTGTTGGTGAATGAGTGGATGTGTATGTGGATCTTAGAATTACTGAAGAGGTTGTTGTAACGGGTATTGGTATGTCCATTGTTTTGAAAATTTTAGTCTCTATTTTTGAATGTGTGTATCAAAGGTTATATTAGGGTGAGAGGAGGTCTGCCACTCTATCACAAGGATGATGTCATCAGTGATGTCATCAGTGATGTCATATGAGATGTCATCAGTGATGTCATCAGTGATGTCACTGACCATGTCATGAGTGATGTAATATGTGACGTCATCAGCAGTGCATTGCGGGCGCGCGAGTTATAGTTAGCTGAACTAACTATAACGGGGGAATTTCAATGGTTTTGTACAAGTGAAAAGACCAGCTAACTATAACACCCCTGAAACCTATGGTTTTTTCAGTGAATTTCTAAGGTTTTTTAAATGCTAATTCCTAACTATAACGTGCCTGAAACCTATGGTTTTTTCTGTGAATTTGAAATGTTTTTAAAATGCTAATTTCTAACTATGCCTACAGAGATAGGACATTTGAAGAAAGAAGAAAAAATGCACAGAAAGAAAAAAAAGAAGTGCAGAAAGAGGCAACAGAAGTCCTCAAAGACGAAGAAAAGTGCAGGAAGAAGGATAACGTGCAGAAAGAACAAAAAGAAGAGCAGAAAGAATCCTTGTTGCAAAATCATCCTGAACCCTCAACTTTTTCAGACGGATACTGGTGGTAACTGAGTCTGACTAACCAGTCCTAGAGCCAGTGCTATGTTAAAAGACACTTAGAATACAGTGAAAACACCTACATACACTAGGGAACATTATGCGTTGGGGTCCCCCTGTGATTAGCCAGACCTCCTCTGTAAGCCCCTAGTATATAATAGGGCAGTGGGATTAAAACTACCTCTTAAAATAGGCCACAGGGCGTTTTTGCACACGTTAACTCAGGCCCCGTTCCCTCCCTTCACCAGTGTGTAAACACGCCCTGTGTCCGTTTTTAGTTGGGAGATTAAGTTCATTTGAATCCTGAGGGTCCCTGGGGTCCAACTAGCCCACTAGGTACCTCCAGTAAGTGCCACAGAGCTGCGTTGCAGAGAGGTGTAAAAAGTGGCATGGCCTGGACCACCTCTCTGCAATGCAGCTCAGTGGCGCTTACTGGAAGCACTTGGTGGGCTAGTTAGCCCCCAGGGGCCCTCAGTATTGAAGGGAAATTATATCCCCAATTTAAAACGTGCCATAGTGCGTGTTTGCACACGTCACCTCAGGCCCCATCCCCTCCCTTCACCACTGTGTAAACGCGCACTGTGGCTGTTCTAAGTTGAGAGATTAAGTCCCCTTGAATCCTAAGGGTCCCTAGCGTCAAACTAGACCACTAGGTACCTCCAGTAAGCGCCACAGAGCTGCGTTGCAGAGAGGTATAAAAAGGGGCTTGGCCTCAGAACACCTGTCTGCAGCGCAGCTCCCTGGCGCATACTGGAGATGCCTGTTGGGCTAGTTGGCCCTCAGGGACCCTCAGTATTGAAGAGGAATTAATTCCCCAAGTTACAACTCGCCAGGGGGCACGTTTGCAGAGTGCTGCAAGGAGGGGCGTGGCCTCCGGCACGATGCCAGTCTTTTATTTATTTTAATTTTTTAAGAAGGGGGGCTGTGTGGTTCCACTTCTTATTCTAATTTATTGGCCCTTATGACCCCATCCCCCAGTGCCTGTCTCCTAATTATATTTTTTTGACCCCAATCCCCAGGGCCGGCCACTGTTTTTATTATTTTTAAAAAATATATATTTATAGACACACATAGGACATGCTGGACAAACCGTACGTACCTATCACCATGACTATTTGCGTGATATTCATTAAAAGGCGACTATGCATACAATGAATCCACGTGGAATGTATTTACACCACTAGTGAAGCTCTGACATGTCTGATGCCCTACCGTGCCTAATCCCGGTAGACACCCTTGTCGTTTATTTATACTAACATGGGTAGCTATTGACGGGCACATTTAATACACATGCACACCAAGCCATTCAAAGGGGATTCGACAAAAATTCTACCAAAACTATGCAAGAAACCCCCCTCACGGTTAATAAAACACACATCCACTGCCGGATGTGTAATACTTTTTATTTTACTCTCTGGAAAGGGGACGAACATCACTTGAGAGTCACAGCGCGCTCCTGGCAGAGCCCAATGCTGTGTTACACCCACCATTGCCTACCGAGTGCCACACACCTCTGTGTTGTATTCCACCAGCTAGTGCATATGTTATGACACTCTCTAGCCCATGTGCACTGTAACACCACCCCGTGAATATGTCATGCCACTCTTGTCTTCGCACGGGTTATATTGCCCCATCTAACGTGCCTTCCTCGATGCCTATGTATAACGCACAGTGCTATGCCATACATATTACAATCTGGGATCCATATCTATGTCACAGTGCATATGCAACGTTACACTCCCCAGCACATATTTTATATTACAACTTTAGAGACTAGTAAGGTTACACAACACTGCCCTGTGCATATTACACTCCAAGGCGCATATCGCATAGCACGCGCTAGTGCCTGTGCTATCTCGCGCTCTCCAATGAATCTGTCATTGCGCACAATGTATTGCATATTATATTTCACGCCCAGTTCATCTTATATCACACTTTTTGGTGCATAGTTTATACCATACACTATATCTAGTTTTCATTTTCAATCGTGCTCTCAGGACTATGTTCTATATAATACTGTGTTCACCTACCCTTTTCACGGGCATTACATTTTGCGATAGGGGGTGGAGGGTCAGGGGGTGTTTCTGCCAAGTGAGCCCGGAGTCACAGTCACAAACGTCCTCTTCTTCCTGAATAAAAGTGAGATTATGCTGCATATTTGTTCATATTTTAAGTAGTTCGCACAGACACACGTTTTGAAAACAATAAAGTTCCTAATACCCGCTTTCTCTGAACAGTTAGCTTGCTGCCCCATCCCCCTCCTCCCTATCCTCTGTTGTGTGAATCCATGGACTAGCCTCCTCCCTCCTTCCATGCATAGTCTGATGTGCTGCCACTGCCCTCAATTTAGTATGATGTACCAGTCCACTCCTCCTGCCCTCCATTAGCCAATTCTTTGCCCCATCATTGACCTCCTGCTTAAACTCTGTGCTTAGCTTGCTGCCCCTATTCTCCTTCCCCCTGCCCTCCGATGTCTTTGTGCATGCCCTGGCACCATCCCTTTTGCCCACCATGTTCCATGGACCTGCCACTCCTATCTACTCTGAGTGTTCTGTTGAGCTGCCGCTCCCCTCCCACCTGCCTAGCATTGTCAGATGACTGTAACCTGTCCCTGCCACCTCCACCCTGCCTGTCCACATGCCATGCCCCTATCCTCTTCCTCCTGTCCTACATGGTCCATTGTACTGCCACACCCTTCTGCCCTCCCTGGTCTGTTGTGCTGCAACTGCTCCTCCTGCCTGCCCCGTGCGGTCTGTTGTGAGGCCCCTTCCCCTGAACTTTCTTGTCTGTGCACAGGTCCTGACCCTCCCTTCTATCCTCCATCGTCCTTTGTGCATGCCCCTGCACCCTCCTTCTTGCCCATCATAGCCATTGTGCTGCCACTAACCCTCCCACTTGCCATGCATGGTCTTCTGTGCTGCCATGGCCCCTCCCACCTTCCCTGTGTGGTCAGTTAGCTGCCCCTGACCCCCTCCCACCTTCCCTCCATGGTCTGTGTGTATGCCATCACAGTCTCACTGTTGCTCTTCATGGTGTGTCTTGCTTCTAGTGCCCATCCTGCCTGACCTCCATGGCTATCTTGCTGCTCCTGCCCTGCCCCCTTACCCCCAGCCCTCTGTTTACATGCGCAGACCCCTACTCCCTCCCTCCTGGCTTGTCTGTTCCATTGTAATGACCCTGATCCGTCCCTCCTGCCCTTTATGGTCTGTTATGCTGCAGCTTTCTCTCCTGTCTGTCCATTATGGTCAGCTAGCTACCATTGGCTCTTGCCCCTCTGTTCTCTGTTGTCCATGTGCATGGTCCTGTCCCCTTCCTCTTGCTTTCTATGGATTGTTGTGCTGCACTCCCGTCCCGCATGCCCTGTGTGGTGTATTGTGCTGCTGCAACCCTGATGCCTGCCATGCAGGGTTAGTTTGGTGCACCTCTCCATGTCCCTCCTGTACTCTGTTATCCAAGTCCATGTCCCTACCCCATTTCCTTCCATGATCCAATGTACCATACTTGCGAACATTTTGAACTTTGGAAGAGGGAGATTTTGAAAAAAAACTGGGGTATTGATTTTCCCCTTTGAGTTACATTGAAAAAGAGGAGATTGTAGACAGGAGACAGATCAAATAAAGCCCATTTGAGCTTAAAAACATTGGACGTTTCCTGGCTGAATCGGGTCTGTTGGCATGTATGGTTGTACTACCATTGCCTCTTCCTTCTGCCCACAATGGTCTATTACATTGCCACAGCCTCTCTTGCAAGTCCTGTATTGTTGGTTTGATGCCCCTGCCCCCCTTTCCACTGCCCTCCATAGTCTGTTGTGCTGCCACGGCCCTTCCTGCCTGCTCAGTGTGGTTAAATTGTTGCCTTTGCACCCTCCTACCTGCCTTCAATTTTCAGAGTCTGTGCCCCTGGCTTCTGCCTCTCAACAGTATCCTAATGAACAACTAGATTGCTAACATTCTATATTTATTACAAAAGTGTGGAACGCCTGACGTCATCTTGATGTAATCAAAACTGTAATACCTAGAGCATTTCCTTTAGAAACTACATATATGAGAGGGTCTTATTGGCATCAAAATTATGGTTAGTGCTCTAAAAGACTGAAATAAGGACATATTTTCTGAGTTTTCAAAAAGCGATAAAGCACTTTTAAATTATTTGTTATCTTTATGTTTTTTTATCCAGTTGACCACTTGATTAAATGTTGCACTTAGGGGAGAGGATGTGGTGTTACTTCCAGAACTGCAGACTTTGCAACTGGGGAACCAGGTTGGAGTTTCTGCTTCAGCTCGACATTCTGTGATTCTGGTCAAATCACTTAGTCTCCCCATGTCTACAACCAAAATGAATTTGTTTTTGTGTGATGTAACCAATGCTCATGGAAAGCACTCCAATACCTGACAAGTCTGCACTATATAACACTGCAAAAACACAAAATAATAAGTGTTTTGCACACTTCTGTCATTGGGCTATATTTGGGCTACATCTGGGTGATTTTGGGCTACATTTGGGCTCTTTTGTCTCCGGTGGCCATCTTGGGAGATTTATTTGTTATGAAGTTTCCTAATTTCCTCATGTACTGCAGTCTCCTCAGTAGGAAATGCTTTCAGTTTTTTACTTTGATTCCATCATGAAGGTATTCAGATATGTCACACATTTGCCATAAATTCTGAAAGTTAGCACTCTAGTTGCTCATTAGATCACTGTAGTAAAACTACTGTTCACCATGGAAGTCTGCTCCTGGTAATAAAAGTGCATGTTTCAGTCTGCATGTCAGAATGTTTTAATGAAATAGAAGAGGATTTGAGAAGTCACTCAAAATGTGCCCTCATTTTTTTTCTTCAGCATTAATCATAATTTCTATGGCAAAATGAACCCCCTCATTGTGTTGCTTTTTAAATTAAATGTTTTAAGTGTTACCAGTTTATTCCAATCAAGATGGCTTCAGGTGTGCCATACTTTTGTCATAATGAAGACAGTAAGCGCTCTAGTTGTTTTTAAGAACACTCTGGGACATTCTGTCATTGGGCTATACTTGGGCTACATCTGGGTGATATTTGGGCTACATTTGGGCTCTTTTGTCTCTGGTGGCCATCTTGGGAGATTTATTTGTTATGAAGTTTCCTAATTTCCTCATGTACTGCAGTCTCCTCAGTAGGAAATGCTTTCAGTTTTTTACTTTGATTCCATCATGAAGGTATTCAGATATGTCACACATTTGCCATAAATTCTGAAAGTTAGCACTCTAGTTGCTCATTAGATCACTGTAGTAAATCTACTGTTCACCATGGAAGTCTACTCCTGGTATTAAAAGTGCATGTTTCAGTCTGCATGTCAGAATGTTTTAATGAAATAGAAGAGGATTTGAGAAGTCACTCAAAATGTGCCCTCATTTTTTTTCTTCAGCATTAATCATAATTTCTATGGAAAAATGATCCCCCTCATTTTGTTCCTTTTTAAATTAAATGTTTTAAGAGTTACCACTTTAATCCAAGCAAGATGGCTTCAGGTGTGCCATACGTTTATCATAAGTAGGACAGTTAGCGTTCTAGTTGTTCTTCGGAACACTCTGGGAAGCTGCAGTAGAACACAAAGGAATCAACTGACAGTCTCTGCCCTTGTTGGATGTACATGTTTTACTGAGAATGTCAGACTTCATTCTCACATGACTGAGAAAGATAATGTGAATTTACAGAAAATAAGCTCTCAGTTTAGCTTATAGATCACCTTCCAAACCTCTGTGGGAAAAGCATGAGAAAATATTTTTCTCTCAATCATGATATCCCAGCAGAAGGCTTTTTCACATGGTAAAATCACCTTAGAACATACCACAATTCCTAAAATGAGTATGGTACCATCAACAAATGATTTATAATGTAACTAAAGTCTTAAAACCTTCTATTAACTGCAATGCTTTTTAATGAGGTGCTATCATGTATATTGGTCCCAAGATGGCTGCCAACACTTCTGGGATGAAGTGCTGACAGCCAATCAGATCTCAGGATGAGATGTGTGGTTAGGCTCCGCCCACATATATATATATGATTTTACTTTTGATTTTCTCAGGAACTACTGAACAGATTGACACCAGACCTCCAAAAGGCACTTCCCTGAGCTGAGGACTACCTCTCTGCCAAATTTCAAGTAATTCTGTTCAGCCGTTCGGGCTGTACCTTGGACTAAAGGTCCCTATGGAAAATTGCATGGGGAAAACGCGTTTTGGGGCCCCCCTTTTTTCTTAGCTCCCGCTTGACGAATCCCCCTGAGACTTTCAGGGTAGGAGCGGAGCGCCCCACCTATTTTGAAAATTTCGCGAGGATTCGTCAACCAGCGGCAAAGTTATTCCAAATAGAATGTTGCGGATTTCCTATGGAAACACGGTCCTAACTATAACTATCTACTGGCGACCGCCAGTAGATAATATATATATATACATGTATATATATATGAATCCAACAAATTGTCCCTGCGGGAGGAGCACTGTTTAGCTGGTGCCGGCGGCGAGGTAAGGACATCCTCGCATATGTATCCAAAAGCAAGCTTTGATCAGACAAAGACGCCGCACTCTTCCTGAATCTTTGAAGTTTAAAGTTTTATTTTCTCTTCACATACGCGTTTCGAACTATGGCAGTTCTTGGTCACGGTAGTATACATGAGTCCCTTTTCACTTTCATTATTTATACCAATTCCCCACTGCTGCCCGCAATGAGGCATTGTGGGTATGGTAGTTCATTGTACATAAAGTGTATGAAATACATTTACGATTTACGTCGAGTCTGAGTGACTGTGTGGGCACTTGTGTCATAAATTAATTTAGGGTCCTAAATTGCATATTGATCTGTTTTATGCAATAAGTTGATATATAGAACACTTGTAGTAAGTGTCTAGATTTTGCGTATAGTCGCAATTCATATACACGAATCCTACGTGTATATTGTCAGAGAAGCTAGGAAATTGGATCAGATATTGTGGCTAAGTGCCCTTTCTATACCTCTATTTCCTTATTTTGACAAAAGATGACCACACAGCACGTCTGACAATGACAGTAATCCATTTCTATATACATAAATTATAATCTTAGTGAGCTAGTTTGCATTTAAATTTCACTCTATCAATTCTAATATGTTACACGGGAACCTGTTTTTGTCTGAAAAATGATGTCAAATGTTCATAAAGTTCTTATAAGTGTACATAAAGTTCATCATCTCCGTTCAATCCTCCAGGGATTCTAGTTTTAAAACGGATGATTAGTTTTGATTCTAATCGTCTCAATTTTTGAGTTCTGTTACCACCTCTTTCATGTTCTTTGATGCATGCAATGCCTGAGTACTTGATATCTTGCCAAGTTTTTCCAGTGTGACTCTGTAGATGTTTTGTCATTGCATATGTCATGTCATTGTTTTGGATTGCGCGTATATGTTCAAGGATGCGCTTTTTCAGTGGACATATTGTTGATCCGATATATCTTTTTCCACAGAAACATTCAATCAAATAGACTACAAATTGGGTGTCACAGGTAATCTTGTTTTGAATTGTGAATGTTCGATCTCGTGGGTCCTTGATGGATTTTAGATTTTTGCCTATTTTGCACGCTTTGCATGTCATGCATTTTGTAAATCCTTGTTGTTTTACTTCAAGCCAAGATTTAGTTGTTTTGTTTTCGAAATGGCTGTTCACCAGTGTGTCTTGAAGTGACGGTGCCTTCCTGTACGATATTAATGGGTGACTCCCCATTGTTGGTCCAATGTCAGGATCCTTTTTGATGACGTTCCAATATTTTAAAAGGATTTTCCGAATATTGTAACTCTCCTTTGAGTAAGTTAAAATTAGGCGTGGTCTTTCTTCAGTAGTTCCTGTTACTTTCTTTCTTACTGTGAGAGTCTGGGCTCTTGTTTTTTGTCTAGCTTTCTTTTCTCCACGTGAGATATCACTGTGTTTGTATCCTCGTGAGGCAAATCTTTGTTTAGTGTCCAGAAATTTTCTCTCCATCTCTTCTGGCTCAGAGCAATTCCTTTTCATAAGTAGGAACTCACCATATGGAATGCTTTGCTTCAGGGATTGTGGGTGAAAACTGGATCCGTGGAGGACACTGTTTGTAGATGTTGCCTTCCTAAAAACTGTTGACTTAATCTTATTAGATTTGATGTAGATTTTTGTGTCCAGAAACTCAATCTCAGTTGATTGTATATTGAAAGTGAATTTTAGGCCTACCTCATTATGATTCAATATTGTAATGAACTCCACCAGTTTTTCTTTCTTCCCCCTCCATATTAGGAAGAGGTCGTCAATGAAGCGTAGCCATAGTACTACGTCCGCAGTATATGGTTCATTTTCCTCCCTCCAAGCTATGCGTCTCTCCCACCAACCCATGGTGAGATTTGCATAGCTTGGAGAAAAAGAAACTCCCATGGCTGTACCGCACTTTTGAGAGTACATCTTTTTATCGAACAGGAACACATTGTTTCGTAGGCAAAGTTGGATCATTTCCATCAACATATTGGTGTGTTGTAGTTCCCCAATAGGTCTTTGTTTCAGGAAGTATGCTGTGGCTGTCAATCCTATCTCATGATCAATGGAAGTATATAATGAGACAACATCAATTGTTGCCAGTAAGTAGTCAGGTTGCCATTCTGTTTCCATTAGAATTCTCAAGAAGTCACCAGTGTCTCTGATGTAAGAATTTAAGGTTGGGACTATTGGTAGCAAGAAATGGTCAACATAATCAGCTATCTTCTCGTATAATGACCCACAGCTAGAAATTATGAGTCGGCCTGGAGGTTTGTGCAGGGTCTTATGGACTTTAGGTAAAAAGTATATCGTGGGTGTTACCGGATTGGTTACCGTTAGAAAATTCTTTTCTTCTGCACTTAATAGGCCATCTTCATACCACTCATTTAGTCGAATGTGTATGTCTCTAGTCATCATTGGAATAGGATTGGAGGTTAAAAGTGTATAGTTGTTTTCGTTACTTAGTTGGCGGTTTGCTTCCTCTATATATGCTTGTTTGTCGAGGATAACAATATTTCCGCCCTTATCCGCAGGCTTTATTTCTATGGCATTGTTGGTTCTTAATGCCTGTAGTGCTTGACGCTCTTCTGAGGATAGATTTTCATTTTTGGAGTTAATTGTGTTTTCCAAGACTTCTAGCTCTGCCACAACTAGATCTTGGAATGTGTCAATTCGGTTTCCCGGATGTAGCGATGGACAGAATTTTGATTTATTCTTAAATTCAGTCCGTGGATGATTGTCTGTACTTATGCCCATTTCTTCTAATGCTTGTATGTCTGTTGTTTCTGACTGAGTAGTTTCATGGGCAAGATCATAAGCTGTTCTTAAAGCCGATGTTTCTGCAATGATATATCCTTCTTGTGGTTCAGTTGAACTTGAGCTTGTCTCCATTTCACAAACTTTAGGTTGTTGAGGTATTTTTGCAAAGAATTTTTTTAGTTTTAATTTTCGAATATATTTGTACATATCAATTCGGGTTTCAATTGCATCTTGATGTCTTTCAGGGCAGAATGTTAAGCCTTTATTCAATAATGTACGTTCTGCTTGCGTCAGATTGTAATTCGATAAGTTGATTATTAGGTTGGGATCTGTTTTTATAGATTTATTTATTTTCTTATCACTGTTCGGTTTCGTAAATGGTATTTTTGTTTTTCTGCTTCTTCTTGTTTTTCGCCGTGGTTTGGTTTTCCAAATTGGCTCCTTCCTCGTCCCCTTGTGCGTCCTCTGCCTTGTCCTCTTCCTCTGATTCTCGGATTTTGTTGTTCCTGATACAGTAATTTCATTTCTTCTAAAAAAGAAAACTTCCTGGTAACTGTTGATTGCTGTTCTCCTTCACTTAGATCTGATTCTGTTTCACTTGGTGTAGTGCATGGGGATTCTGACACATTAGGTTTTTTGCTTTCTGTTTGTTGTTTTAAGATTTCAAATCTTTTAGCAAATGTAAAGATGGTACCATTCTCGTAGTCGCACTCATCTCTTCTAAATTTTCTTTGTTTTCTTTCTTGGATTTCACACTCGTGTTTATCCAGATTTTTGTCCATTTGCATCCATAGCTTTTTTATGCTTTCTTCATCTTGCCCTTGCGTTTTAATCTGTTGCTCAATCTCTTCTATTTTGATGTGCAATTCATCAACATTCTTTTTGGCATACTTGATGATGATAAGCATCATTGTACGTGAACAGTCCATGTTGTTTTTCCCCCATTCATCAAGCATTTCAGGGCTGGTGTCAGGATGGTTTGGAAGGGTGAATATACGTAGCCCACAGGGCACTCTTCCCACTTCCACATACTTTTCTAGTGTAATTATTTCCCAACTACGTGAAATCTCTTTTCTAAGTAATTTTTCCATTTGTAAAAATAATTGTTTCAATGACATTGTAGCTGTATTTGGCTCAGTTGATTTGGTATTTGATGTTGAGGTGGTAGGTATTTGTTTAGTAAACATGCTTTCAGCTTTTTCCATTCGTTTGCCCGCCCTTTGTTCCATATTGCATCGATTATGAGTCAAATAATTGCTTAAATGCAGTTAGTTCAGTGAAAAAATCTTTTTTATCCAATTCACTGTGGCTGTTAGTGAAAATTTCTTATGCTACTGTTTGTGAAGAGATGGGGATGTGTTCACACACCCCAGTTGACATTTTTATCAAAGATAAATGCTTCTATCAGGAAAGTGTGTCTTTAACGCATTAGTTTTCTGCTCCGTAATTAAGTAATTATGGCAAGCAAACACACTCGCTACAGCACGAACCACGGATTATACCAGAGGGGTTGTCAAAGCTTACCTGGGAGACTCCCGGACGTGATTGTGTCCTCCGACGCCTCCACGCCGGCGCTCTACCAGTTGCCCCTTGAAGGTAATTGTCTGCTTGTTATATCCGTTTTCACTGGATTTGGTGCTTCGTTGTTTATTGTGCCGATTTCCTCTGTAGACCTGGCAATGATTTTTTCATCGAGAGTTCATTCTCCGCCAGTATGCAGATCGCAGCACAAATACGAATCGTTTTTCTTCCAAGGCAGTCCGTAGCAGTCCGAATGCGTGCTGGGCTCTCCCCTGTAAACAAGAAATGAATCCAACAAATTGCCACAATATCTGATCCAATTTCCTAGCTTCTCTGACAATATACACGTAGGATTCGTGTATATGAATTGCGACTATACGCAAAATCTAGACACTTACTACAAGTGTTCTATATATCAACTTATTGCATAAAACAGATCAATATGCAATTTAGGACCCTAAATTAATTTATGACACAAGTGCCCACACAGTCACTCAGACTCGACGTAAATCGTAAATGTATTTCATACACTTTATGTACAATGAACTACCATACCCACAATGCCTCATTGCGGGCAGCAGTGGGGAATTGGTATAAATAATGAAAGTGAAAAGGGACTCATGTATACTACCGTGACCAAGAACTGCCATAGTTCGAAACGCGTAGGTGAAGAGAAAATAAAACTTTAAACTTCAAAGATTCAGGAAGAGTGCGGCGTCTTTGTCTGTTCAAAGCTTGCTTTTGGATACATATGCGAGGTTATCCTTACCTCGCAGCCGGCACCAGCTATACAGTGCTCCTCCCGCAGGGACAATTTGTTGGATTCATTTCTTGTTTACGGGGGAGAGCCCAGCACGCATTCGAACTGCTACGGACTGCCTTGGAAGAAAAACGATTCGTATTTGTGCTGCGATCGGCATACTGGCGGAGAATGAACTCTCGATGAAAAAATCATTGCCAGGTCTACAGAGGAAATCGGCACAATAAACAACGAAGCACCAAATCCAGTGAAAACGGATATAACAAGCAGACAATTACCTTCAAGGGGCAACTGATAGAGCGCCGGCGTGGAGGCGTCGGAGGACACAATCACGTCCGGGAGACTCCCAGGTAAGCTTTGACAACCCCTCTGGTATAATCCGTGGTTCGTGCTGTAGCGAGTGTGTTTGCTTGCCATAATTACTTAATTACGGAGCAGAAAACTAATGCGTTAAAGACACACTTTCCTGATAGAAGCATTTATCTTTGATAAAAACGTCAACTGGGGTGTGTGAACACATCCCCATCTCTTCACAAACAGTAGCATAAGAAATTTTCACTAACAGCCACAGTGAATTGGATAAAAAAGATTTTTTCACTGAACTAACTGCATTTAAGCAATAATTTGACTCATAATCGATGCAATATGGAACAAAGGGCGGCCAAACGAATGGAAAAAGCTGAAAGCATGTTTACTAAACAAATACCTACCACCTCAACATCAAATACCAAAACAACTGAGCCAAATACAGCTACAATGTCATTGAAACAATTATTTTTACAAATGGAAAAATTACTTAGAAAAGAGATTTCACGTAGTTGGGAAATAATTACACTAGAAAAGTATGTGGAAGTGGGAAGAGTGCCCCGTGGGCTACGTATAGTCACCTTTCCAAACCATCCTGACACCAGCCCTGAAATGCTTGATGAATGGGGGAAAAACAACATGGACTGCTCACGTACAATGATGCTGATCATCATCAAGTATGCCAAAAAGAATGTTGATGAATTGCACATCAAAATAGAAGAGATTGAGCAACAGATTAAAACGCAAGGGCAAGATGAAGAAAGCATAAAAAAGCTACAGATGCAAATGGACAAAAATCTGGATAAACACGAGTGTGAAATCCAAGAAAGAAAACAAAGAAAATTTAGAAGAGATGAGTGCGACTACGAGAATGGTACCATCTTTACATTTGCTAAAAGATTTGAAATCTTAAAACAACAAACAGAAAGCAAAAAACCTAATGTGTCAGAATCCCCATGCACTACACCAAGTGAAACAGAATCAGATCTAAGTGAAGGAGAACAGCAATCAACAGTTACCAGGAAGTTTTCTTTTTTAGAAGAAATGAAATTACTGTATCAGGAACAACAAAATCCGAGAATCAGAGGAAGAGGACAAGGCAGAGGACGCACAAGGGGACGAGGAAGGAGCCAATTTGGAAAACCAAACCACGGCGAAAAACAAGAAGAAGCAGAAAAACAAAAATACCATTTACGAAACCGAACAGTGATAAGAAAATAAATAAATCTATAAAAACAGATCCCAACCTAATAATCAACTTATCGAATTACAATCTGACGCAAGCAGAACGTACATTATTGAATAAAGGCTTAACATTCTGCCCTGAAAGACATCAAGATGCAATCGAAACCCGAATTGATATGTACAAATATATTCGAAAATTAAAACTAAAAAAATTCTTTGCAAAAATACCTCAACAACCTAAAGTTTGTGAAATGGAGACAAGCTCAAGTTCAACTGAACCACAAGAAGGATATATCATTGCAGAAACATCGGCTTTAAGAACAGCTTATGATCTTGCCCATGAAACTACTCAGTCAGAAACAACAGACATACAAGCATTAGAAGAAATGGGCATAAGTACAGACAATCATCCACGGACTGAATTTAAGAATAAATCAAAATTCTGTCCATCGCTACATCCGGGAAACCGAATTGACACATTCCAAGATCTAGTTGTGGCAGAGCTAGAAGTCTTGGAAAACACAATTAACTCCAAAAATGAAAATCTATCCTCAGAAGAGCGTCAAGCACTACAGGCATTAAGAACCAACAATGCCATAGAAATAAAGCCTGCGGATAAGGGCGGAAATATTGTTATCCTCGACAAACAAGCATATATAGAGGAAGCAAACCGCCAACTAAGTAACGAAAACAACTATACACTTTTAACCTCCAATCCTATTCCAATGATGACTAGAGACATACACATTCGACTAAATGAGTGGTATGAAGATGGCCTATTAAGTGCAGAAGAAAATAATTTTCTAACGGTAACCAATCCGGTAACACCCACGATATACTTTTTACCTAAAGTCCATAAGACCCTGCACAAACCTCCAGGCCGACCCATAATTTCTAGCTGTGGGTCATTATACGAGAAGATAGCTGATTATGTTGACCATTTCTTGCTACCAATAGTCCCAACCTTAAATTCTTACATCAGAGACACTGGTGACTTCTTGAGAATTCTAATGGAAACAGAATGGCAACCTGACTACTTACTGGCAACAATTGATGTTGTCTCATTATATACTTCCATTGATCATGAGATAGGATTGACAGCCACAGCATACTTCCTGAAACAAAGACCTATTGGGGAACTACAACACACCAATATGTTGATGGAAATGATCCAACTTTGCCTACGAAACAATGTGTTCCTGTTCGATAAAAAGATGTACTCTCAAAAGTGCGGTACAGCCATGGGAGTTTCTTTTTCTCCAAGCTATGCAAATCTCACCATGGGTTGGTGGGAGAGACGCATAGCTTGGAGGGAGGAAAATGAACCATATACTGCGGACGTAGTACTATGGCTACGCTTCATTGACGACCTCTTCCTAATATGGAGGGGGAAGAAAGAAAAACTAGTGGAGTTCATTACAATATTGAATCATAATGAGGTAGGCCTAAAATTCACTTTCAATATACAATCAACTGAGATTGAGTTTCTGGACACAAAAATCTACATCAAATCTAATAAGATTCAGTCAACAGTTTTTAGGAAGGCAACATCTACAAACAGTGTCCTCCACGGATCCAGTTTTCACCCACAATCCCTGAAGCAAAGCATTCCGTATGGTGAGTTCCTACGGATGAAAAGGAATTGCTCTGAGCCAGAAGAGATGGAGAGAAAATTTCTGGACACTAAACAAAGATTTGCCTCACGAGGATACAAACACAGTGATATCTCACGTGGAGAAAAGAAAGCTAGACAAAAAACAAGAGCCCAGACTCTCACAGTAAGAAAGAAAGTAACAGGAACTACTGAAGAAAGACCACGCCTAATTTTAACTTACTCAAAGGAGAGTTACAATATTCGGAAAATCCTTTTAAAATATTGGAACGTCATCAAAAAATATCCTGACATTGGACCAACAATGGGGAGTCACCCATTAATATCGTACAGGAAGGCACCGTCACTTCAAGACACACTGGTGAACAGCCATTTCGAAAACAAAACAACTAAATCTTGGCTTGAAGTAAGACAACAAGGATTTACAAAATGCATGACATGCAAAGCGTGCCAAATAGGCAAAAATCTAAAATCCATCAAGAACCCACAAGATCGAACATTCACAATTCAAAACAAGATTACCTGTGACACCCAATTTGTAGTCTATTTGATTGAATGTTTCTGTGGAAAAAGATATATCGGATCAACAATATGTCCACTGAAAAAGCGCATCCTTGAACATATACGCGCAATTCAAAACAATGACATGACATATGCAATGACAAAACATCTACAGAGTCACACTGGAAAAACTTGGCAAGATATCAAGTACTCAGGCATTGCATGCATCAAAGAACATGAAAGAGGTGGTAACAGAACTCAAAAATTGAGACGATTAGAATCAAAACTAATCATCCGTTTTAAAACTAGAATCCCTGGAGGATTGAACGGAGATGATGAACTTTATGTACACTTATAAGAACTTTATGAACATTTGACATCATTTTTCAGACAAAAACAGGTTCCCGTGTAACATATTAGAATTGATAGAGTGAAATTTAAATGCAAACTAGCTCACTAAGATTATAATTTATGTATATAGAAATGGATTACTGTCATTGTCAGACGTGCTGTGTGGTCATCTTTTGTCAAAATAAGGAAATAGAGGTATAGAAAGGGCACTTAGCCACAATATCTGATCCAATTTCCTAGCTTCTCTGACAATATACACGTAGGATTCGTGTATATGAATTGCGACTATACGCAAAATCTAGACACTTACTACAAGTGTTCTATATATCAACTTATTGCATAAAACAGATCAATATGCAATTTAGGACCCTAAATTAATTTATGACAAAAGTGCCCACACAGTCACTCAGACTCGACGTAAATCGTAAATGTATTTCATACACTTTATGTACAATGAACTACCATACCCACAATGCCTCATTGCGGGCAGCCGTGGGGAATTGGTATAAATAATGAAAGTGAAAAGGGACTCATGTATACTACCGTGACCAAGAACTGCCATAGTTCGAAACGCGTAGGTGAAGAGAAAATAAAACTTTAAACTTCAAAGATTCAGGAAGAGTGCGGCGTCTTTGTCTGATCAAAGCTTGCTTTTGGATGTATATATATATATATAACTCCAATGTTGCACGTAAACAAAGCACACTCAGAGTCACGGGTATTCCAAAACGGCAGTAGTTTATTCTTCGCTACGCGTTTCGACACGAAAAGTGTCTTGATCACACGAATCTACAAACGTTTTGCATGGATTTTAAATAAAGTTCATTGAAGTGATTTCACCCAAACATAATGTTAGAAGTAGGACTGTGCCGTCAGATAGTCATACCAGATGTTCTAGTGCGGCAGACATATTGGAAAGTCCAAACCAACGTTTTCAAAATACAAAATACAGTCTCACTTCATTTGTATTGCTTCTGTTTAACATATTGCTAAATAGACACCACAATTGCTTGTCACTCATGGGAACATAAAATTAATATACACGTGATTGCATGTTTCAGTTTTTAACATTTATAAATGAAATGCCATACATATTTGTTCAATTTTGTTCTCGCCATATTTCAAGGCTGAATAGCCAATATCGATCTGGCAATCGTTATATTCAACAATTTATAGTTAACACTTGCGTGTATAAGTATTGGTAGTCCCCAGTGTGTCTAAACGACACACGTTTCATGTGTAAGCGCTCTAGTGGCTAAACAGTATAGATAAAGGGTCTATTATTCATACATTTATATCGGTCTAGTGCCTGAGAGAGACTATATATTTCAACATTACATTGATTTGGCATTTAGTTAATATTGTTTGCAACATCTTTCGAGACTAAAGTCAGTTTGTAGGTTAATGTCCTAACTTCACCTATAATACCATCAAATGTGCAAAATTGAAAACAAAAAAACAAAACCAATTCTATTTCGAAATAGATAGATATTTGTAAAAATTCTCTTATCTGTGTTACAGTGTAGTCCCGAGCCCGGGGAAGAAAAGGTTAGGGAACCCGTGAGAGGTCAGACACAAAGTGGGCCCCTTCCTTTCCTCCTGTAAAAAAACACAAATAAGAGATATACAGCCATTAATTTCTCAAAGAGAAAAGGACAAAGTATCCAAAAAGAAACAACACATTCATTAGATTTCACACAATATAGTCATTATTTTTTATATTGTCTCTAGTTGTTTATTCTATATGAAGATGTGAGGCTAGTTCCTCGTCGAGGTTATGCCCTCCCGGGAATCTGGTTTCCAACTCAAGTATCCATTTCGATTCCTGTTGTCTTAATCTGAGGTCTCTGTTACCGCCTCGTGGATTCAAGACTATTTGTTCGATGGCAAAGTACCGTAACAGGGAATTATTGGATTGATGAAATTCCAAAAAATGCCTTGCAATTGGGTACTGTACATTTACATTGGTAATAGCACGAAGATGTTCCATCACTCGTTTCTTTACCATGCAAATAGTACTCCCCACATATCTGCGTTTGCAGGGACATTCAAGTATATATATATATATATATATATATATATATATATATATATATATATATATATATATATATATATATATATATTTTTTTTTTTTCACCAAATTGCCCTGAGCAATGAGAGTGCACTCGACCTCAGAAGAACCTTCCGGTTAATTGACAAGGAAGGCGAGCTGCAGTGTTCATGTTAAAAGTTTTCATCCCATCCGACGCGTTTCAAGGCTTCGTGCCTCTTAATCATGGATTCTTTTCAGCATTCAGCAGATTTCTCCGATGATAGCCTGCTCATTTAAATACCCCCAGTGGGCTTTGCATATTGCGTAGTTTCTCATTGCAGGCTGGGACTTGTGGTTCCAGTCAGAGTTCATTTATTACCCTCTAGTGGGTTCTGCTTCGTGTTGAATATTAAAAGGATTGTTTCCCTCCAGTGGGTCACGACACTGAGCACATAATTATTTTTCCCTTCCGAGGTGCTGTCAAAGATACCAGGCATGGTTCCTGTTCGCAGCCTTTCCATTCAGTTTGGGGAAATGGTGCAACTCTCCACGGCTGGGCTGCCGTGTAAACATTTTTTCACCAAATTGCCCTGAGCAATGAGAGTGCACTCGACCTCAGAAGAACCTTCCGGTTAATTGACAAGGAAGGCGAGCTGCAGTGTTCATGTTAAAAGTTTTCATCCCATCCGACGCGTTTCAAGGCTTCGTGCCTCTTAATCATGGATTCTTTTCAGCATTCAGCAGATTTCTCCGATGATAGCCTGCTCATTTAAATACCCCCAGTGGGCTTTGCATATTGCGTAGTTTCTCATTGCAGGCTGGGACTTGTGGTTCCAGTCAGAGTTCATTTATTACCCTCTAGTGGGTTCTGCTTCGTGTTGAATATTAAAAGGATTGTTTCCCTCCAGTGGGTCACGACACTGAGCACATAATTATTTTTCCCTTCCGAGGTGCTGTCAAAGATACCAGGCATGGTTCCTGTTCGCAGCCTTTCCATTCAGTTTGGGGAAATGGTGCAACTCTCCACGGCTGGGCTGCCGTGTAAACATTTTTTCACCAAATTGCCCTGAGCAATGAGAGTGCACTCGACCTCAGAAGAACCTTCCGGTTAATTGACAAGGAAGGCGAGCTGCAGTGTTCATGTTAAAAGTTTTCATCCCATCCGACGCGTTTCAAGGCTTCGTGCCTCTTAATCATGGATTCTTTTCAGCATTCAGCAGATTTCTCCGATGATAGCCTGCTCATTTAAATACCCCCAGTGGGCTTTGCATATTGCGTAGTTTCTCATTGCAGGCTGGGACTTGTGGTTCCAGTCAGAGTTCATTTATTACCCTCTAGTGGGTTCTGCTTCGTGTTGAATATTAAAAGGATTGTTTCCCTCCAGTGGGTCACGACACTGAGCACATAATTATTTTTCCCTTCCGAGGTGCTGTCAAAGATACCAGGCATGGTTCCTGTTCGCAGCCTTTCCATTCAGTTTGGGGAAATGGTGCAACTCTCCACGGCTGGGCTGCCGTGTAAACATTTTTTCACCAAATTGCCCTGAGCAATGAGAGTGCACTCGACCTCAGAAGAACCTTCCGGTTAATTGACAAGGAAGGCGAGCTGCAGTGTTCATGTTAAAAGTTTTCATCCCATCCGACGCGTTTCAAGGCTTCGTGCCTCTTAATCATGGATTCTTTTCAGCATTCAGCAGATTTCTCCGATGATAGCCTGCTCATTTAAATACCCCCAGTGGGCTTTGCATATTGCGTAGTTTCTCATTGCAGGCTGGGACTTGTGGTTCCAGTCAGAGTTCATTTATTACCCTCTAGTGGGTTCTGCTTCGTGTTGAATATTAAAAGGATTGTTTCCCTCCAGTGGGTCACGACACTGAGCACATAATTATTTTTCCCTTCCGAGGTGCTGTCAAAGATACCAGGCATGGTTCCTGTTCGCAGCCTTTCCATTCAGTTTGGGGAAATGGTGCAACTCTCCACGGCTGGGCTGCCGTGTAAACATTTTTTCACCAAATTGCCCTGAGCAATGAGAGTGCACTCGACCTCAGAAGAACCTTCCGGTTAATTGACAAGGAAGGCGAGCTGCAGTGTTCATGTTAAAAGTTTTCATCCCATCCGACGCGTTTCAAGGCTTCGTGCCTCTTAATCATGGATTCTTTTCAGCATTCAGCAGATTTCTCCGATGATAGCCTGCTCATTTAAATACCCCCAGTGGGCTTTGCATATTGCGTAGTTTCTCATTGCAGGCTGGGACTTGTGGTTCCAGTCAGAGTTCATTTATTACCCTCTAGTGGGTTCTGCTTCGTGTTGAATATTAAAAGGATTGTTTCCCTCCAGTGGGTCACGACACTGAGCACATAATTATTTTTCCCTTCCGAGGTGCTGTCAAAGATACCAGGCATGGTTCCTGTTCGCAGCCTTTCCATTCAGTTTGGGGAAATGGTGCAACTCTCCACGGCTGGGCTGCCGTGTAAACATTTTTTCACCAAATTGCCCTGAGCAATGAGAGTGCACTCGACCTCAGAAGAACCTTCCGGTTAATTGACAAGGAAGGCGAGCTGCAGTGTTCATGTTAAAAGTTTTCATCCCATCCGACGCGTTTCAAGGCTTCGTGCCTCTTAATCATGGATTCTTTTCAGCATTCAGCAGATTTCTCCGATGATAGCCTGCTCATTTAAATACCCCCAGTGGGCTTTGCATATTGCGTAGTTTCTCATTGCAGGCTGGGACTTGTGGTTCCAGTCAGAGTTCATTTATTACCCTCTAGTGGGTTCTGCTTCGTGTTGAATATTAAAAGGATTGTTTCCCTCCAGTGGGTCACGACACTGAGCACATAATTATTTTTCCCTTCCGAGGTGCTGTCAAAGATACCAGGCATGGTTCCTGTTCGCAGCCTTTCCATTCAGTTTGGGGAAATGGTGCAACTCTCCACGGCTGGGCTGCCGTGTAAACATTTTTTCACCAAATTGCCCTGAGCAATGAGAGTGCACTCGACCTCAGAAGAACCTTCCGGTTAATTGACAAGGAAGGCGAGCTGCAGTGTTCATGTTAAAAGTTTTCATCCCATCCGACGCGTTTCAAGGCTTCGTGCCTCTTAATCATGGATTCTTTTCAGCATTCAGCAGATTTCTCCGATGATAGCCTGCTCATTTAAATACCCCCAGTGGGCTTTGCATATTGCGTAGTTTCTCATTGCAGGCTGGGACTTGTGGTTCCAGTCAGAGTTCATTTATTACCCTCTAGTGGGTTCTGCTTCGTGTTGAATATTAAAAGGATTGTTTCCCTCCAGTGGGTCACGACACTGAGCACATAATTATTTTTCCCTTCCGAGGTGCTGTCAAAGATACCAGGCATGGTTCCTGTTCGCAGCCTTTCCATTCAGTTTGGGGAAATGGTGCAACTCTCCACGGCTGGGCTGCCGTGTAAACATTTTTTCACCAAATTGCCCTGAGCAATGAGAGTGCACTCGACCTCAGAAGAACCTTCCGGTTAATTGACAAGGAAGGCGAGCTGCAGTGTTCATGTTAAAAGTTTTCATCCCATCCGACGCGTTTCAAGGCTTCGTGCCTCTTAATCATGGATTCTTTTCAGCATTCAGCAGATTTCTCCGATGATAGCCTGCTCATTTAAATACCCCCAGTGGGCTTTGCATATTGCGTAGTTTCTCATTGCAGGCTGGGACTTGTGGTTCCAGTCAGAGTTCATTTATTACCCTCTAGTGGGTTCTGCTTCGTGTTGAATATTAAAAGGATTGTTTCCCTCCAGTGGGTCACGACACTGAGCACATAATTATTTTTCCCTTCCGAGGTGCTGTCAAAGATACCAGGCATGGTTCCTGTTCGCAGCCTTTCCATTCAGTTTGGGGAAATGGTGCAACTCTCCACGGCTGGGCTGCCGTGTAAACATTTTTTCACCAAATTGCCCTGAGCAATGAGAGTGCACTCGACCTCAGAAGAACCTTCCGGTTAATTGACAAGGAAGGCGAGCTGCAGTGTTCATGTTAAAAGTTTTCATCCCATCCGACGCGTTTCAAGGCTTCGTGCCTCTTAATCATGGATTCTTTTCAGCATTCAGCAGATTTCTCCGATGATAGCCTGCTCATTTAAATACCCCCAGTGGGCTTTGCATATTGCGTAGTTTCTCATTGCAGGCTGGGACTTGTGGTTCCAGTCAGAGTTCATTTATTACCCTCTAGTGGGTTCTGCTTCGTGTTGAATATTAAAAGGATTGTTTCCCTCCAGTGGGTCACGACACTGAGCACATAATTATTTTTCCCTTCCGAGGTGCTGTCAAAGATACCAGGCATGGTTCCTGTTCGCAGCCTTTCCATTCAGTTTGGGGAAATGGTGCAACTCTCCACGGCTGGGCTGCCGTGTAAACATTTTTTCACCAAATTGCCCTGAGCAATGAGAGTGCACTCGACCTCAGAAGAACCTTCCGGTTAATTGACAAGGAAGGCGAGCTGCAGTGTTCATGTTAAAAGTTTTCATCCCATCCGACGCGTTTCAAGGCTTCGTGCCTCTTAATCATGGATTCTTTTCAGCATTCAGCAGATTTCTCCGATGATAGCCTGCTCATTTAAATACCCCCAGTGGGCTTTGCATATTGCGTAGTTTCTCATTGCAGGCTGGGACTTGAGGGTTCCGAAGCAGAACCCTCTAGTGGGTTCTGCTTCGGAGGAAGAGGCTGCTGCCTCGAAACGCGTTTGGGATGAATAAAGTAACTTGTAACCTGGTATGCTGAAGCTGGCTTTCCTTGAACTAAACCGCAATGGTAATTGGCAGCTGAGTGCGACCTTGAAAGCTTTGGGCCTTTGAAAAACAATTAATTAGCACGGTTGTCCGGCCGTGAAGGTCTGCACCATCTTACAATTGAAGAGGCTACGCAAACAGGAACTTTACCGACTTGCGATAAAGCGCTGTCAATATGGATTTAATGAGCCTGCTCTGCATCACGGGGCCCACTGGAGGGTTTCTCAAAGAAAAGAAGATTGCTGCCAAAAATTAAATGTTACGTGGAATAAGGTACTACATGTCCCTGCATGCACCATAAAGAATCCACTGTGGATAGTATACAAAAGCGCATGCTCCATGTCACATGGTTTTTAGTTTGCCCACGGAGGAAGAGGCTGCTGCCTCGAAACGCGTTTGGGATGAATAAAGTAACTTGTAACCTGGTATGCTGAAGCTGGCTTTCCTTGAACTAAACCGCAATGGTAATTGGCAGCTGAGTGCGACCTTGAAAGCTTTGGGCCTTTGAAAAACAATATATATATATATATATATATACCAGTATAAAGAAGCGAAAACGCACTCTCAAAGGTCAGTCGTTTTTTAATTACAAATCGCTACGCGTTTCGACACAACTCGTGTCTTGGTCACACGATTTTTGCGAGGTTCACAAGCGTACATATAGGTATATGTAAACATAAAAGAGGTGCTAACATATTGCTCACATTAAGCTGTATATGCGGCCTCCATTTCTAAACAGGTTTAAAGCCTCATGCATTTGAATGAGTATGTACATGTTCCCTTGCTAGAGCAGTTTAGACTGTACATCAACTTGATAATCAACATTACTAAACTGTAAATTCTAGTAATGCATAAACATGTTGACAAGAAGTTGTTCACAAGAAACTGAGTTAGTGCAAAATCATATTATCAGAATCATGTTCCGAGTTTGCGATACACCACGCTGTTGGTGCAGGCTATAGGGTATTTCAACCAACTTTATCGAATGCATGTTGCCACTCACGGACAATTACTTGTAACCAGGGTTACTGAAGCCATGTAAACTTATACTGCATATGCGCCAAGCGGACTAGTGCCGCATTTGTTATTGTTAACGTGTTGGCATGCATCTATATTGTTCTCAGACTACGAACTCAATTCTTTGAATTGTCGAAGGACTAGTGCCCCATATTCAAAATACACCCGTAAAAACCGAATGCATAGCTCAAATACCAAATGGCAAATAAAAGCTAGGAGCAGTTAGCACATCCAAAATACAACCACTTGGTAGTTAGCGAAAAACAAAGTCACACAAGTGCATGCTACATAACTGAGGAAAAAAATGAATATATGAAAAATATGAAAAAATGTGCAGTTCTTATCTCCTGGAGAGTGGGGTGTCATCCTCATGAAGAAAAGGGTAGGGAACCTGTGCCGTGTCGTGAAGAAGTGAATGGTCCCTTCCTTTCCTCCTGGATGGTGAGAAGAACATAGGTTAAAATTACAAACAGCTCTGAATTGTTGAACAATCACATAAATGTACTAGCACATTACTTGATCTGGCATACATTAGGAGGATATTCAAGACATATAAAAGACAGATAAAATCACTGGACATGATTCAAGGTTCAGTCATCGTGCAAATGTGTTGCCAGTTCCTCGTCCATATTGTGCCCCCCAGGAAACTTAGTCTCTAGCTCCATTATCCATTTAGATTCTCTCTTCCTCAGGGCTAATTCTCTGTTGCCTCCCCTTTTGGAAACATGCACCTGTTCTATGGCGAAGTACTTCAAAAGAGAGTTGTTGGACTGGTGTATATCCTGGAAATGTCGTGCAATGGGATAGTTCTGGTCCTTGTTGGTTATGGCTCTAAGGTGTTCCTGTATCCGCTTTTTAACCATGCAAGTTGTACTCCCAACATACCAGAGTCTGCACGGACATTCCAGAATATACACTACATAGTTTGTACTACATGTAAGGAACTGTGGGATAGTTTTATTCTGTCTTGATCCCGTAATCATGAATTCCTTGACCATGTGGCTAAATTTGCAGGCTTTGCAATGGCCACATGGATAGAAACCTTTGAGATTGAAACGGTTCCAATTGGGTATTTCTGTGATGTCCCCTCTGACCAAAATGTCTTTCAAATTTCTCCCTCTCCTGTATGTTATCAGGGGTCTATCACTGATGGTCCCACCAATGATAGAATCTGATTTCAAGATTCTCCAATTGTCAGCCAGCATTTTCTGGACCTGTTTGGATTCGTGATTAAATGTAGTTATCACCCTTGTTGGTATTACATCTTGGTCCTTCCTAGTAGAGTAATCTAAGGCTTGGGGTCTGCTGATTTTACTGATCTTATTTTTGGCTTTATTCAATACCCATTCCGGGTACCCTCTCTCCCTGAATCTGCCTAGTACAGTACCCAGTTCCTTCTGGAAATCTTCCTCCGTGCTGCAATTTCTCCGTGCCCTTAATACCTCCCCAAAGGGGATGCTCCATTTAAGTGGCTCTGGATGAGCACTATGGGCATGGAGTAAGCTATTCCCGGAAGTTTCCTTCCGGTGCAGGCTTGAAACCATTTTACCATCTTGTATTGTGATGACGGTATCTAGGAATTCAATTTTATTGCTACTTATGTTTGAAGTGAGATGTATGTTGTAGCTGTTGTTGTTGAGTTTATTAATGAATTTCCTAGCTTCCTCTTCATTGCCCTTCCAAATGACGAAGAGATCGTCAATGTATCTCAACCACACCAGGACTTTCCCAAAGTCTGAGACCATGTCACTGTTGGCGCGGAGCTCCTCCTCCCACTTACCCAGGAAGAGGTTCACAAAACTAGGTGCGAAGCACGTTCCCATGGCCGTGCCGCGGACCTGTTTGTATAGTTCACCATTGAATAGGAAGATATTATTGTTCAGACAAAGACTCATCATGTCAGCTAACATGTTGGTGTGTTCCAGATAGCAGATGTTTCTTGCCTTGAGAAAGTAAAGACATGCTTCAATGCCCTGGGTGTGATCAATGATGGTATATAATGAGCTCACATCCAGGGCAATGAGCAGATATTCTTCTGCCCATACGATGTCTGAGATTTTATTCAGAAAGTCTTTGGTGTCCCTAATATGTGAGGGTAACTGGGTGACATACTCCCTAAGAAAAAAGTCAACGTATTTAGATACGTTCTCGTTGACATTACCTAATGACGATACTATAGGTCTCCCTGGTGGTACCTGTGGGTCTTTATGTATTTTAGGGAGTAAATACAGAATGGGTAATTTGGGGAAATCTTTTTTAAGAAAACAGTATTCCTGCCATGTGATGAGTCCCTCTTTTTGCCAGTTAACTAGTTTTTCCCATGTGTCGCTTATGCTGCAATTATAAGCATCGGTGGTACATTTACAATAAAAGTTCACATCAGATAGTTGTTTCAGTGCTTCATCGATGTACATACGTTTGTCCCACAAGACAATATTACCTCCTTTATCTGAGGGTCTAATTACCATACTACTGTCTTGTGCTAGAGATAGGATAAAGGTCCTTTGTTGATTGGAAAGATTAGAGTCTAAGTTCTGGCGTGTACCCATTCTATGTTTATGTTTTATCATTTCCTTCGTCACCACTTCATGAAAGGTGTCTATTGAGTCATGTGGCAGAGTCGGAAAGAAAATAGATCTGGGCTTGAAAGTAGTGCAAGCTGCCTTATGTGTACTAACACCATCTAGATCTCCTACATTCTGAGTACCTCCAGTGCCCAATACAGGCTCTGCTAGATCATACATTGTTTCAAGGACATCCGCATCACCAACATTGAGGTTCGGTTGAGACCAGATATCAGATTGTTGGTCATCACTTTCAGGTGGTCTGGCGTTTCTTAAACTATGCCATTTTTTTAATTTAAGTTTCCTTATAAACTTAAAAATATCCACTCTAGTGTTTGCATAGTTATACAATTCAGTGGGACAGTAAGTCAAACCTAGGCATAGCGTGGTTTTTTCCATGGGTGTGAGAAGTCTTGAGGATAAATTAATGATTGTTCTATTTACCATTTCCTCATCCATGATTAGTACATTTTCCTTTGGCCTCCTCTTTTGGTTCCCATGAGTGCCTTGCTTGTTTCTCCTTTGTCGGAGCCTGAGTCTCCTCTGCTTGGACCGCCCCTGCCTCTTCCTCTTCCTCGTCCTTGTCCCCGGCCGCGACCCCGTCCTCTCCTCGGAGTGGTCGGTTGGGCATCTTCCTTTTGTCGCCTTGTCCTCATGACCCGGAACTCGTCTAAAAAAGACGCAGGTTTGCTTGATATTTCCACCTCAGAGGAAGTGCTTGCTGTGGTATCTGAGAGTTCTGTGTCTGAGTCTTCTGTTGGTGGTGTTTCAGTTACTGCTTCCACAGTTTCGGATATGTTTCCTTGGTTGTCTTTTTGCTTGTAGAGATGGTCGTATTTTTGGCTATACGTTAAGATGCGACCACTCTCGTAGTCGGCACAATCTCTATGCAGCTTTCTCTGTTTTCGTGATTTAATGTCCTCTTCATATCTCTTGAGCCTATTCACAAGATCTTCTTTGAATTTTTTAATCTCATCCTGGTCGGTACTTTTTTTGAAGTCCTCATTAATCACTTCCAATTCCTTAATTATTTCCTCTCTGTCCTCCCATGCGTATTTGATGAGGATCAGAAGCATGTTCTTAGAACTTAGGGCCGAATTATTTGCACAGTCTTCGAGCATCCGTGGGTTACGTGCTTCGTGTGACGGGGTAGTATATATACGCAAACCTCGTGGTACCATCTCCTTATCAACATAGTCTTGAAGTGAGACTGCCTCCCACCATTTGGATGCTTCCTGTTTCTTTAACTTCTCATACCTCCGCATTTTGGTATTCAACGTATTTACATCCGGTTTATTTGTAGGGGCTCCAGATTGGCTTCCTTTGCCTGGAGCTCTTGCAAACAAGGTTCTTGTTTGCAAGAGCTCCAGGCAAAGGAAGCCAATCTGGAGCCCCTACAAATAAACCGGATGTAAATACGTTGAATACCAAAATGCGGAGGTATGAGAAGTTAAAGAAACAGGAAGCATCCAAATGGTGGGAGGCAGTCTCACTTCAAGACTATGTTGATAAGGAGATGGTACCACGAGGTTTGCGTATATATACTACCCCGTCACACGAAGCACGTAACCCACGGATGCTCGAAGACTGTGCAAATAATTCGGCCCTAAGTTCTAAGAACATGCTTCTGATCCTCATCAAATACGCATGGGAGGACAGAGAGGAAATAATTAAGGAATTGGAAGTGATTAATGAGGACTTCAAAAAAAGTACCGACCAGGATGAGATTAAAAAATTCAAAGAAGATCTTGTGAATAGGCTCAAGAGATATGAAGAGGACATTAAATCACGAAAACAGAGAAAGCTGCATAGAGATTGTGCCGACTACGAGAGTGGTCGCATCTTAACGTATAGCCAAAAATACGACCATCTCTACAAGCAAAAAGACAACCAAGGAAACATATCCGAAACTGTGGAAGCAGTAACTGAAACACCACCAACAGAAGACTCAGACACAGAACTCTCAGATACCACAGCAAGCACTTCCTCTGAGGTGGAAATATCAAGCAAACCTGCGTCTTTTTTAGACGAGTTCCGGGTCATGAGGACAAGGCGACAAAAGGAAGATGCCCAACCGACCACTCCGAGGAGAGGACGGGGTCGCGGCCGGGGACAAGGACGAGGAAGAGGAAGAGGAAGAGGCAGGGGCGGTCCAAGCAGAGGAGACTCAGGCTCCGACAAAGGAGAAACAAGCAAGGCACTCATGGGAACCAAAAGAGGAGGCCAAAGGAAAATGTACTAATCATGGATGAGGAAATGGTAAATAGAACAATCATTAATTTATCCTCAAGACTTCTCACACCCATGGAAAAAACCACGCTATGCCTAGGTTTGACTTACTGTCCCACTGAATTGTATAACTATGCAAACACTAGAGTGGATATTTTTAAGTTTATAAGGAAACTTAAATTAAAAAAATGGCATAGTTTAAGAAACGCCAGACCACCTGAAAGTGATGACCAACAATCTGATATCTGGTCTCAACCGAACCTCAATGTTGGTGATGCGGATGTCCTTGAAACAATGTATGATCTAGCAGAGCCTGTATTGGGCACTGGAGGTACTCAGAATGTAGGAGATCTAGATGGTGTTAGTACACATAAGGCAGCTTGCACTACTTTCAAGCCCAGATCTATTTTCTTTCCGACTCTGCCACATGACTCAATAGACACCTTTCATGAAGTGGTGACGAAGGAAATGATAAAACATAAACATAGAATGGGTACACGCCAGAACTTAGACTCTAATCTTTCCAATCAACAAAGGACCTTTATCCTATCTCTAGCACAAGACAGTAGTATGGTAATTAGACCCTCAGATAAAGGAGGTAATATTGTCTTGTGGGACAAACGTATGTACATCGATGAAGCACTGAAACAACTATCTGATGTGAACTTTTATTGTAAATGTACCACCGATGCTTATAATTGCAGCATAAGCGACACATGGGAAAAACTAGTTAACTGGCAAAAAGAGGGACTCATCACATGGCAGGAATACTGTTTTCTTAAAAAAGATTTCCCCAAATTACCCATTCTGTATTTACTCCCTAAAATACATAAAGACCCACAGGTACCACCAGGGAGACCTATAGTATCGTCATTAGGTAATGTCTATGAGAACGTATCTAAATACGTTGACTTTTTTCTTAGGGAGTATGTCACCCAGTTACCCTCACATATTAGGGACACCAAAGACTTTCTGAATAAAATCTCAGACATCGTATGGGCAGAAGAATATCTGCTCATTGCCCTGGATGTGAGCTCATTATATACCATCATTGATCACACCCAGGGCATTGAAGCATGTCTTTACTTTCTCAAGGCAAGAAACATCTGCTATCTGGAACACACCAACATGTTAGCTGACATGATGAGTCTTTGTCTGAACAATAATATCTTCCTATTCAATGGTGAACTATACAAACAGGTCCGCGGCACGGCCATGGGAACGTGCTTCGCACCTAGTTTTGCGAACCTCTTCCTGGGTAAGTGGGAGGAGGAGCTCCGCGCCAACAGTGACATGGTCTCAGACTTTGGGAAAGTCCTGGTGTGGTTGAGATACATTGACGATCTCTTCGTCATTTGGAAGGGCAATGAAGAGGAAGCTAGGAAATTCATTAGTAAACTCAACAACAACAGCTACAACATACATCTCACTTCAAACATAAGTAGCAATAAAATTGAATTCCTAGATACCGTCATCACAATACAAGATGGTAAAATGGTTTCAAGCCTGCACCGGAAGGAAACTTCCGGGAATAGCTTACTCCATGCCCATAGTGCTCATCCAGACCCACTTAAATAGAGCATCCCCTTTGGGGAGGTATTAAGGGCACGGAGAAATTGCAGCACGGAGGAAGATTTCCAGAAGGAACTGGGTACTGTACTAGGCAGATTCAGGGAGAGAGGGTACCCGGAATGGGTATTGAATAAAGCCAAAAATAAGATCAGTAAAATCAGCAGACCCCAAGCCTTAGATTACTCTACTAGGAAGGACCAAGATGTAATACCAACAAGGGTGATAACTACATTTAATCACAAATCCAAACAGGTCCAGAAAATGCTGGCTGACAATTGGAGAATCTTGAAATCAGATTCTATCATTGGTGGGACCATCAGTGATAGACCCCTGATAACATACAGGAGAGGGAGAAATTTGAAAGACATTTTGGTCAGAGGGGACATCACAGAAATACCCAATAGGAACCGTTTCAATCTCAAAGGTTTCTATCCATGTGGCCATTGCAAAGCCTGCAAATTTAGCCACATGGTCAAGGAATTCATGATTACGGAATCAAGACAGAATAAAACTATCCCACAGTTCCTTACATGTAGTACAAACTATGTAGTGTATATTCTGGAATGTCCGTGCAGACTCTGGTATGTTGGGAGTACAACTTGCATGGTTAAAAAGCGGATACAGGAACACCTTAGAGCCATAACCAACAAGGACCAGAACTATCCCATTGCACGACATTTCCAGGATATACACCAGTCCAACAACTCTCTTTTGAAGTACTTCACCATAGAACAGGTGCATGTTTCCAAAAGGGGAGGCAACAGAGAATTAGCCCTGAGGAAGAGAGAATCTAAATGGATAATGGAGCTAGAGACTAAGTTTCCTGGGGGGCACAATATGGACGAGGAACTGGCAACACATTTGCACGATGACTGAACCTTGAATCATGTCCAGTGATTTTATCTGTCTTTTATATGTCTTGAATATCCTCCTAATGTATGCCAGATCAAGTAATGTGCTAGTACATTTATGTGATTGTTCAACAATTCAGAGCTGTTTGTAATTTTAACCTATGTTCTTCTCACCATCCAGGAGGAAAGGAAGGGACCATTCACTTCTTCACGACACGGCACAGGTTCCCTACCCTTTTCTTCATGAGGATGACACCCCACTCTCCAGGAGATAAGAACTGCACATTTTTTCATATTTTTCATATATTCATTTTTTTCCTCAGTTATGTAGCATGCACTTGTGTGACTTTGTTTTTCGCTAACTACCAAGTGGTTGTATTTTGGATGTGCTAACTGCTCCTAGCTTTTATTTGCCATTTGGTATTTGAGCTATGCATTCGGTTTTTACGGGTGTATTTTGAATATGGGGCACTAGTCCTTCGACAATTCAAAGAATTGAGTTCGTAGTCTGAGAACAATATAGATGCATGCCAACACGTTAACAATAACAAATGCGGCACTAGTCCGCTTGGCGCATATGTAGTATAAGTTTACATGGCTTCAGTAACCCTGGTTACAAGTAATTGTCCGTGAGTGGCAACATGCATTCGATAAAGTTGGTTGAAATACCCTCTAGCCTGCACCAACAGCGTGGTGTATCGCAAACTCGGAACATGATTCTGATAATATGATTTTGCACTAACTCAGTTTCTTGTGAACAACTTCTTGTCAACATGTTTATGCATTACTAGAATTTACAGTTTAGTAATGTTGATTATCAAGTTGATGTACAGTCTAAACTGCTCTAGCAAGGGAACATGTACATACTCATTCAAATGCATGAGGCTTTAAACCTGTTTAGAAATGGCGGCCGCATATACAGCTTAATGTGAGCAATATGTTAGCACCTCTTTTATGTTTACATATACCTATATGTACGCTTGTGAACCTCGCAAAAATCGTGTGACCAAGACACGAGTTGTGTCGAAACGCGTAGCGATTTGTAATTAAAAAATGACTGACCTTTGAGAGTGCGTTTTCGCTTCTTTATACTGGTATTTGGATTATCCGGCAGTGGGTTCGCCGGACAGCGCACCACCTGACGAGGGCTTGGATCCCGGAAGGACCCGACTTTATTGATATGATATATATATATATATATATATACATATATAATTTAGCATACTATGTATACATGTGAAAATGTGTCGGTCCGCCCATTTGCCTCGGTGACATGGAAAAAATGGGTGGAACTGACGTCAGCACGCTGACGAGCTCCTCCTATGGCTTCGGTGACGTCATGTGGAGTCGCGAGCGGAGCCGTGGCATTGTGACTTCCTCGTCGACATGGGAGAGCTAGGAAAGAATTTCCACTGAATGCTGGCGCAGGGGGAATTCAGAAGGTGAGGAATCCACGGGCAGATATTGCAGCCACCAGAAAAAGCGTTACCGAACACTACGAACGGAGTAATGTATCCAAGATGAAACAGTTGCAAGCCGAATACCATAAGAAATTGTCTAGATGGAGAAATAAGGCAATGCTGACAGAAGATTAATACACATTTTTAAGAAATGAGCATCCAACAACTCCATTTATCTATTTTATCCCCAAAGTTCATAAAGACATGAAAACCCCCCCGGGCAGGCCTATTATCTCTGCCAGGGGTGGGTTATTGGAAAAGACATCAGTCTATATAGACTACTTTTTACAAGGAGCTGTGAAGTCATTGGACTCTTATGTGCAGGACACAGGGGATTTTTTGTATAAACTACAAGCGGTTCAGTGGAAGGAAGATTTCTGGATGTTAGCATTGGATGTCTCATCACTTTACACTAGTATAGTACATAAAGATGGTATAGCAGCTGTTGTGTACTACCTATCTAGACGAGAGGAACAGTTTAAAGATCACACCGCTATGCTACTAGAAATGCTCAATATTTGTTTGAACAACAATGTATTCATGTATAATAACTTGTTATACCGTCAGCTACAGGGCGTAGCCATGGGGGCCAGTTTCTCTCCAAGCTACGCATGTCTGCACATGGGAGCTTGGGAGGAACTGGTCCTCCGGGTACAATTTGAAGAGATCATGAGAACTAACATTATTGTTTGGTACCGATTTATTGATGACTTATTTGTAGTCTGGCAGGGTGACAGGGAATCAGCTGAAACATTTGTCAATGCTATCAACATCAATACATTGAACCTTAACTTTACTGTAACTATGAGCCAAACTAATGTTACGTTTTTAGACACAGAGGTCTACATTGAGAATGGAGCTATTGAAACTAGACTATTCAGGAAAACAACGGCCAACAACACTATATTGCATGCGGCCAGCGCCCATCCCCAACACCTAATTGCAAGCATCCCTTTTGGGGAGATGCTGCGCCTGCGTAGAGTTTGCAGTAATGAGGAAGAATGGAATAAAGCTCAGGCATTAAGCAAGATCAGATTTTTACAACGCGGCTACTCTGAGTCAGTGATTGATAAGGCTATATCCAAATCTCAAGCAAGGGAGAGACAGGGGTTATTGGTGAAATATGGTCCACCTGTTACTAGTGACTTGAAACCTGTCAATACAGCTAATTCACTCAATGAATTTAGATTCATTACAGGGTACAACAATCAACATCGGGAATTGTACCGTATCTTAAACAGGAATTGCCCATCATTAAAAAGTGATCCGGTTCTAGGTCCTACTCTGCCTCGAAGGGCCACTCTCACCTTTAGTCGGGCCCCCTCAATGAGGGATAGCCTTGTTAATACTAACCCCGAGACCATAGAAAAATCAACGTGGTTGCAAACCAATGGGGGATTTTACAAATGTAAGGTATGCAAAGCTTGCACACACGGGGTTAATTCCAAAACCTATAAAGATGGATTCAGTGAAAGAAAACATAAAATTGAGAAGGTATTAACCTGTAAAACTGAGTACGCTGTATATGTGCTTCAGTGCCCATGTGCACTTAGATATGTGGGCAGCACTAAGTTAGAAGTGCACAAACGCATTCTACAACACCTTAGGGCCATTACGAACCAAGATAACACGTATCCGGTGGCCCGCCATTTTAAGGAGGCACACCGCAGTAATAACAAAGAATTATCATTCTTTGTTATTGATGCAATACCAGCTAGCAGGCGAGGAGGCAATAGGGAAGCATTGCTTCGCAGGTTAGAAACCAAGTATATACTCCGCCTTGATACCAAATGGCCAACTGGTTTAAATGTTACTGAGGATCTGTATACTGGCCTTTACTAGAAACAGAAACCTAGTTGTAATTTGCACACTTAGGAAGGCTATTGTATTATTGTAACGTCTTGGCTAATTGGCCTTATTGTGCCCACAGATTTTATAAAATACTTTATAAAATATTTTTAAGGGTTTTTAACATGCAGAGGTTGACATTTTATCTTCTCATGTATTATTTATTATTTTAGGTATAATGATGTTTACCAATATTGAGTTTTAAGGTAATGAATTTTTATGATCTATAGTTGGATTTATATATTGAGTTACAACCAATGAATGCATGATATTTCCTATACCCTGGCACATTTGCACACTTTGCACCTTAGTTCCTGATGTACTTTATTCCAATTGAACCTCATGACTGATAGAGTATCTGTTTACATATATAGCGATTTATGATTACATGTTATTATAAGAAATGAAGCCATAAAACCCACTATGTTCATTGGGAAGTCATTTACTGATAGCCCATATATATATATATATATTGGTGGTATGCCTGGGCTCAGTCTACCCACTATATTTATTTTCTGAAACAAATAACTGCTGTTATTCCGGTTTTTTAACTTGCTAAAGTTTAAATTTAATATGGAAAGCAAAAATATATAAATTATAATTTTTTTTGCTATTTTGCACATATCACTAGGCACTTTATTACACCCTCTTAGGCTGACATAGCTGCAGGAATCAGGAGATTGATGCAAATGCTGATTAAACAGTTGCAATATAGAGGGATTAAACCCGTCAGAAATTGCAATTTATTGGTGAGATCAAATACATTGTTTGGAAGTATCAACACGAATGGCATACTCAACATACAGTATAATACTTTTATTATAATTGAAAGCAGTGAATACACATGATAATAATGTATTTACATATCTGTGATTTAGATTTAACTATTTTACGGACTGCTTAAGAATTGCCATAATTTATGCTTGCGTGTTGTAATTCTTAACACCCACCTATTGTAAGAGCATTGCTCAAGTGATTGATGTGCTATTCGCAATCTTTCTACCATGTCTATGCATATTTACCAGCATCACGTGCAGAGTGAGTTACGTCTACATAAGGGTGGTTCTTTGTTTTACACGTTGTCATGTGAACAAGGCTCAGGTGGAGCCGAAACGTTATGGCAACTAGCACGCGAGATTTATAAATAAAAAATTGCACTCAAGACCGAGGTCCGTGTCTGTATTGTTGTGGACTGGCACCAGAAGCGGGCGGACTCGACAAAACTACGGAAAGTAGCGGATATTATTGGCCGGGTGGCGACGTACGGCCATTTCACGAGACCCTCTCCATAATGGATAACGCCTGAAACGGAGCCAATCCCCGGTGTCCGGGTAATTCAAATCCTTGGAAGAGGAACGGCGTTTGACCCCCCCGGAGTGACGGAACCGTTGGCCTGAACATAAATCAAGGAGAAGGATTCCTTGGGGAGTGCCGCGTCGGAGGACACGCCACACCAAAGGTAATTGCTCGAACAGATTTGTTTTTGGCCGGAACATTCCGATTTACGGGGGTGGAGAGTTTGAGTGCAGTCGGGGAAGATTGAACGTTGACCTGTATGAGCATCAGAGTTAACCCCCAGACGATAAACTTTCAATACTCGCACTAAGTGCAACAAGGAGAATGTCGACCGACAACGTGGATGAACGGGAGGCTGCGGCATTGAAGATGTTTTCTGGCAGTCTCCCCACAGCAATGGCAACACGGGATAAAGGCGGTAATGAACCTACAAAGAGCCACAGTACTATGAAAGATAAATTTAAGAATTTGGAGAAAAAACTTCGCAATGAACAGAGTAAATGGTGGGAAGCTAAGTCTTTACAGAGCTATCTCGATGTAAACAGGATACCGAGAGGCCTTCGTATCTTAATGGCGCCAAGCTATGAAAACCCAAACCCAGAGTTAATGAAAGAGTGGGCTGAGAGCAATCTAGAGGCTTCACGAAGATTGGTACAAATTTTAGTCAAATACGCTGATATCAATAGGGCGCAACTATTGAAGGAAATAGCCACGATTCAGGATGAATTAGAAGGAATGGAAGACAATGAGGAAAAGAGAAAATTAACAGCAGAAATGAAGGACAGACTTAAAAAAGAACAAGCAAAAATAATGGACAGGAAAGCATATAAATTTCAGAGAGATCGTAATGATTATGAGCTGGGACAGATTTTCACCTTCTCTAAAAAATATGATGCTTTTCGGGGCAACAAAAATAAAACCCAGGGCCAACCCAAATCTGGAGTAAGGAACAAGGAACAAGGAGAGTCATCGAGGTCTGATATGAGTTCAGTGACTGGCAGTGAGTCGGATTCAGACCAGAGGCAATCAGCAACTAATGATATGGCCAAACCACAACTGGGGGATGAAATTAATTTTTTATGCCAGGAACGGATGCAAACTCTGCGGCCCCGCGTCCAAAAGAATTACGGAGGAAATACGCAAACTACAGGCCCAGGCAGAGGTACAGGACAAGGAGGGGGTACATCATACAAGAGAAGAGGCAGAGGTCAATGGATAGGCAACAAGTAATTATTGATGAAACCTCGATAATCAATCTGACCGCGACAACACTCACCAAGGAGGAAGAGAGTATTTTAAAACTGGGCCTCTCCTTTTCCCCACCAAACATGAACTATATCAATACAAGGTTTGTTATGTACAAAGCTGTACGTAAATTAAAACTCCGTAAATTTCACCTTTTGAAAAATAAGACCATGGCTGAGACAGCAGCACCTCTGTCCTCTGGTGGCATCACAGCTTCGGGGTCGGCAATACCCAGTGGCATTTTTGATTTGTGGATGGGTGAAGGATTGGATTCTATGGTGACCCAACCCGGGGGAACGGATGTTCCAATCAGTGGGGGCCCAATAAAACAAATAGCACCAGCCACTCCATTTAAACCTACCTCAACTTTCACCCCAATTATGGCACGGGACTCTATTGATATATTCAATGAGAATGTTATTTCGCAAATCAAAGAGATGCACAAGAAGAATAGTCACAGGAAACCCAAATTTGACGTCAGAAAGAAGCAATATGAGTCCTTAATTCATAAAGTTAGTAAGGATATGAAAATTGTTGTACGGGCAAGTGACTCGACAAAACTACGGAAAGTAGTGGATATATATATATATATATATATATATATTCACAGAAAAAACCATAGGTTTCAGGCACGTTATAGTTAGGAATTAGCATTTAAAAAACCTCAGAAATTCACTGAAAAAACCATAGGTTTCAGGGGTGTTATAGTTAGCTGGACTTTTCACTTGTACAAAACCATTGAAATTCCCCCGTTATAGTTAGTTCAGCTAACTATAACTCGCGCGCCCGCAATGCACTGCTGATGACGTCACATATTACATCACTCATGACATGGTCAGTGACATCACTCATGACATCACTGATGACATCTCAAATGACCACCTCTCTGCAATGCAGCTCAGTGGCGCTTACTGGAAGCACTTGGTGGGCTAGTTAGCCCCCAGGGGCCCTCAGTATTGAAGGGAAATTATATCCCCAATTTAAAACGTGCCATAGTGCGTGTTTGCACACGTCACCTCAGGCCCCGTCCCCTCCCTTCACCACTGTGTAAACGCGCCCTGTGGCTGTTCTAAGTTGAGAGATTAAGTCCCCTTGAATCCTAAGGGTCCCTAGGGTCAAACTAGACCACTAGGTACCTCCAGTAAGCGCCACAGAGCTGCGTTGCAGAGAGGTGTAAAAAGGGGCTTGGCCTCAGAACACCTGGCTGCAGCGCAGCTCCCTGGCGCATACTGGAGATGCCTGTTGGGGGCGCGTTTGCAGAGTGCTGCACGGAGGGGGCATGGCCTCCGGCACGATGCCAGTCTTTTATTTTTTTTAGTTTTTTAAGAAGGGGGGCTGTTTGGTTCCCCTTCTTATTCTAATTTATTGGCCCTGATGACCCCATCCCCCAGGGCCAGTCTCCTAATTATATTTTTTTGACCCCAATCCCCAGGGCCGGCCACTGTTTTTTATTATTTTTAAAAAATATATATTTATAGACACACCTAGGACATGCTGGACAAACCGTACGTACCTATCACCATGACGATTTGCGTGATATTCATTAAAAGGCGACTATGCATGCAATGAATCCACGTGGAATGTATTTACACCACTAGTGAAGCTCTGACATGTCTGATGCCCTACCGTGCCTAATCCTGGTAGACACCCTTGTCGTTTATTTATACAAACATGGGTAGCTATTGACTGGCACATTTAATACACATGCACACCAAGCCATTCAAAGGGGATTCGACAAAAATTCGACCAAAACTATGCAAGAAACCCCCCTCACGGTTAATAAAACACACATCCACTGCCGGATGTGTAATACTTTTTATTTTACTCTCTGGAAAGGGGACGAACATCACTTGAGAGTCACAGCGTGCTCCTGACAGAGCCCAATGCTGTGTTACACCCACCATTGCCTGCCGAGTGCCACACACCTCTGTGTTGTATTCCACTAGCTAGTGCATATGCTATGACACTCTCTAGCCCATGTGCACTGTAACACCACCCCGTGAATATGTCATGCCACACTTGTCTTTGCACGGGTTATATTGCCCCATCTAACGTGCCTTTCTCGATGCCTATGTTATGACGCACAGTGCTATGCCATACATATTACAATCTGGGATCCATATCTTTGTCACAGTGCATATGCAACGTTACACTCCCCAGCACATATTTTATATTACAACTTTAGAGACTAGTTAGGTTACACAACACTGCCCTGTGCATATTACACTCCAAGGCGCATATCGCATAGCACACGCTAGTGCCTGTGCTATCTCGCGCTCTCCAATGAATCTGTCATTGCGCACAATGTATTGCATATTATATTTCATGCCCGGTTCATCTTATATCACACTTTTTGGTGCATAGTTTATACCATACACTATATCTAGTTTTCATTTTCAATCGTGCTCTCAGGACTATGTTCTATATAACACTGTGTTCACCTACCCTTTTCACGGGTATTACATTTTGCGATAGGGGGTGGAGGGTCAGGGGGTGTTTCTGCCAAGTGAGCCCGGAGTCACAGTCACAAACGTCCTCTTCTTCCTGAATAAAAGTGAGATTATGCTGCATACTTGTTCATATTTTAAGTAGTTCGCACAGACACAATGTTTTAAAAACAATAAAGTTCCTAATACCCGCCTTCTCTGAACAGTTAGCTTGCTGCCCCATCCCCTTCCTCCCTATCCTCTGTTGTGTGAATCCATGGACTAGCCTCCTCCCTCCTGCCATGCATGGTCTGATGTGCTGCCACTGCCCTCAATTTAGTATGATGTACCAGTCCACTCCTCCTGCCCTCCATTGCCCAATTCTATGCCCCATCATTGACCTCCTGCTTAAACTCTGTGCTTAGCTTGCTGCCCCTATTCTCCTTCCCCCTGCCCTCCGATGTCTTTGTGCATGCCCCTGCTCCATCCTTTTTGCCCACCATGTCCCATGGACCTGCCACTCCTATCTACTCTGAGTGTTCTGTTGAGCTGCCACTCCCCTCCCACCTGCCTAGCATTGTCAGATGACTGTAACCTGTCCCTGCCACCTCCACCCTGCCTGTCCACATGCCATGCCCCTATCCTCTTCCTCCTGTCCTACATGGTCCATTGTACTGCCACACCCTTCTGCCCTCCCTGGTCTGTTGTGCTGCAACTGCTCCTCCTGCCTGCCCCGTGTGGTCTGTTGTGAGGTCCCTTCCCCTGAACTTTCTTGTCTGTGCACAGGTCCTGACCCTCCCTTCTATCCTCCATCGTCCTTTGTGCATGCCCCTCCACCCTCCTTCTTGCCCATCATAGCCATTGTGCTGCCACTAACCCTCCCACTTGCCATGCATGGTCTTCTGTGCTGCCATGGCCCCTCCCACCTTCCCTTTGTGGTCAGTTAGCTGCCCCTGACCCCCTCCCACCTTCCCTCCATGGTCTGTGTGTATGCCATCACAGTCTCACTGTTGCTCTTCATGGTGTGTCTTGCTTCTAGTGCCCATCCTGCCTGACCTCCATGGCTATCTTGCTGCTCCTGCCCTGCCCCCTTGCCCCCAGCCCTACTCCCTCCCTCCTGGCTTGTCTGTTCCATTGTAATGCCCCTGATCCGTCCCTCCTGCCCTTTATGGTCTGTTATGCTGCAGCTTTCTCTCCTGTCTGTCCATTATGGTCAGCTAGCTACCATTGCCTCTTGCCCCTCTGTTCTCTGTTGTCCATGTGCATGGTCCTGTCCCCTCCCTCTTGCTTTCTATGGATTGTTGTGCTGCACTCCCGTCCTGCATGCCCTGTGTGGTGTATTGTGCTGCTGCAAACCCTGATGCCTGCCCTGCAGGGTCAGTTTGGTGCACCTCTCCATGTCCCTCCTGTCCTCTGTTATCCAAGTCCATGTCCCTATCCCATTTCCTTCCATGATCCAATGTACCATACTTGCGAACATTTTGAACTTGGTAAGAGGGAGATTTTGAAAAAAAACTGGGGTATTGATTTTCCCCTTTGAGTTACATTGAAAAAGAGGATATTGTAGACAGGAGACAGATCAAATAAAGCCCATTTGAGCTTAAAAACATTGGACGTTTCCTGGCTGAATCGGGTCTGTTGGCATGTATGGTTGTACTACCATTGCCTCTTCCTTCTGCCCACAATGGTCTATTACATTGCCACAGCCTTGAAGGAGGGTAGATTTTGTATCACAGGGGGCCCCTGGCCCGTTCTGTCCACACCTGAAGTATGAGGCCCTTGTCCTTGCCCTGCCAGCTGCATTTGTAGGCCGTATTAAATTGACCAGCGGGTCCTGTGTTGCTATATAATTATCCTGAGACATCCTTACCACTCAGCCAGCATAAAACCCCTGTGTAGGCCCTTCTGTTCAATATGTAGGCCTCTTTGTTAAATTGACCATAGCTCTGCAATTTTAGTGTATAGCAGTCTGAAGGCAGGTCTGCGAGGCCTTCTGTAGCCCCCACCCTACCCGAGTGCTCCGTGCTCGGTATCAAAGTTCAACATCCCCCTGAAGCTGTCGACATACAGTAGGCTGCATCCTGGACTGGTACTTGCTTCCTGGGCAGGTTTCCCGCTTTTAAGGAAGTGGCAACCGCAGAGCGTCAAGTTAGGAGAACTGAGGAGATTTTATACATGAATATATTGAATTCCCGTACAATACCCATTATTTTCTGCTTGCTCTATGGAACTTACGATAAGCGATTGGCCTGAGAGACTGACCTTTTCACCCAGTCCATTGTCAGCATTAAGTGGGTAAATGACGAAATGTCTGGTAAAATCTGCAGACGAAGCTTTTGGGTAGCATACGTAGGTAGATGTAGCGTGCAAAGGAGCCCACAAAATGATATAAAAAGGGAGCACCCACAGATATCGACGGACTACCTCGCCGTCTGTATGTAGGTTAACAGGCAGTGCAGGTTTTCCCCAAGAGCTGGGAGCTCTTGTCTTCCTTTGCTTAAAATGTCTTGCTCTGCTTTGCTTGAAGTATCTTATTCTATTTTACCTATATGAAATGTCATGTTATGTTTAACCATTGTTCTCTTTACTTTTGCATTTAAAAGATTTTGTATTGTAATTGCAGGAATGCTTGCTCTAAGAGTAAACGTGAGTGTTCCTAGGTAACATTTTCCTTGGTGTAACTTGTTTCTCATGATGCATTTATAGATGTGTTTTCTCTCTCTCTCTGTCAGTACATTAATTGAGATACAGAGAATATTATGACAGCTGTATGATTATCTGGATTCTGTATTTTGTACTTTATGTCTCTATTCTGCGGTTTCTTTGAAGTTGCATCTTCTCATTAAACTGCCATTGTATTCTGCCTCCAATTCCATGTCTCATATGTCTGTTTTCTTCATTTTTGGAGCAAGCGTTCCTAGGCACCCCGGCTCAAATTAAGGTGCCCCTTTTGTCCCTGACTCACTCTCCTGCTCAGTTCTGTGGTGGCTCCCGGGGATCTGGGGACCGCCCCTAGCTTCCTTGACCCGTAATAGATCTTCCCTCCAACAGCCTCTCTTGCAAGTCCTGTATTGTTGGTTTGTTGCCCCTGCCCCCCTTTCCACTGCCCTCCATAGTCTGTTGTGCTTCCACGGCCCTTCCTGCCTGCTCAGTGTGGTTAAATTGTTGCCTTTGCACCCTCCTACCTGCCTTCAATTTTCAGAGTCCGTGCCCCTGGCCTCTGCCTCTCAACAGTATCCTAATGAACAACTAGATTGCTAACATTCTATATTTATTACAAAAGTGTGGAACGCCTGACATCATCTTGATGTAATCAAAACTGTAATACCTAGAGCATTTCCTTTAGAAATTACATATATGAGAGGGTCTTATTGGCATCAAAATTATGGTTAGTGCTCTAAAAGACTAAAATAAGGACATATTTTCTGAGTTTTCAAATAGCGACAAAGCACTTTTAAATTATTTGTTATCTTTATGTTTTTTTATCCAGTTGACCACTTGATTAAATGTTGCACTTAGGGGAGAGGATGTGGTGTTACTTCCAGAACTGCAGACTTTGCAACTGGGGAACCAGGTTGAAGTTTCTGCTTCAGCTCGACATTCTGTGATTCTGGTCAAATCACTTAGTCTCCCCATGTCTACAACCAAAATGAATTTGTTCTTGTGTGATGTAACCAATGCTCATGTAAAGCACTCCAATACCTGACAAGTCTGCACTATATAACACTGCAAAAACACAAAATAATAAGTGTTTTGCACACTTCTGTCATTGGGCTATATTTGGGCTACATCTGGGTGATTTTGGGCTACATTTGGGCTCTTTTGTCTCCGGTGGCCATCTTGGGAGATTTATTTGTTATGAAGTTTCCTAATTTCCTCATGTACTGCAGTCTCCTCAGTAGGAAATGCTTTCAGTTTTTTACTTTGATTCCATCATGAAGGTATCCAGATATGTCACACATTTGCCATAAATTCTGAATGTTAGCACTCTAGTTGCTCATTAGATCACTGTAGTAAAACTACTGCACCATGGAAGTCTGCTCCTGGTATTAAAAGTGCATGTTTCAGTCTGCATGTCAGAATGTTTTAATGAAATAGAAGAGGATTTGAGAAGTCACTCAAAATGTGCCCTCATTTTCTTTCTTCAGCATTAATCATAATTTCTTTTGCAAAATGAACCTCCTCATTGTGTTCCTTTTTAAATTAAATGTTTTAAGGGTTACCAGTTTATTCCAATCAAGATGGCTTCAGGTGTGCCATACTTTTGTCATAATGAAGACAGTAAGCGCTCTAGTTGTTTTTAAGAACATTCTGGGACATTCTGTCATTGGGCTATACTTGGGCTACATCTGGGTGATATTTGGGCTACATTTGGGCTCTTTTGTCTCTGGTGGCCATCTTGGGAGACTTATTTGTTATGAAGTTTCCTAATTTCCTTATTTACTGCAGTCTCCTCAGTAGGAAATACTTTCAGTTTTTTACTTTGATTCCATCAAGAAGGCATTCAGATGTGTCACACATTTGCCATAAATTCAGAATGTTAGCACTCTTTTTGCTCATTAGATCACTGTAGTAAAGCTACTGCTCACCAGGGAAAACTGCTGCTGGTATTGAAAGTGCATGTTTCAGTCTGCATGTCAGAATTTTTTAATGAAATAGAAGAGGATTTGAGAAGTCACTCAAAATGTGCCCTAATTTTTCTTTCTGCAGCACTAATCATACTTTTTATGGAAAAATGAACCCCCTCATTTTGTTCCTTTTTAAATTAAATGTTTTAAGAGTTACCACTTTAATCCAAGCAAGATGGCTTCAGGTGTGCCATACGTTTATCATAAGTAGGACTGTTAGCGCTCTAGTAGTTCTTTGGAACACTCTGGGAAGCTGCAGTAGAACACAAAGGAATCAACTGACAGTCTCTGCCCTTGTTGGATGTACATGTTTTACTGAGAATGTCAGACTTCATTCTCACATGACTGAGAAAGATAATGTGAATTTACAGAAAATAAGCTCTCAGTTTAGCCTATAGATCACCTTCCAAACCTCTGTGGTAAAAGCATGAGAAAATATTTTTCTCTCAATCATGATATCCCAGCAGAAGGCTTTTTCACATGGTGAAATCACCTTAGAACATACCACAATTCCTAAAATGAGTATGGTACCATCAACAAATGATTTATAATGTAACTAAAGTCTTAAAACCTTCTATTAACTGCAATGCTTTTTAATGAGGTGCTATCATGTATATTGGTCCCAAGATGGCTGCCAACACTTCTTGGATGAAGTGCTGACAGCCAATCAGATCTCAGGATGAGATGTGTGGTTAGGCTCCGCCCACATATATATATGCTTTTAAATGCTATTTTCTCAGGAAATACTGAACAGATTTACACCAGACCTGCAAAAGGCACTTCCTTGACCTTATGGCTACCTCTCTGCCAAATTTCAAGTAATTCTGTTCAGCCGTTCGGGCTGTAGCTGTGTCTAAAGGTCCTATGGAAAAATGCATGGGGAAAACGCGTTTTGGGACCCCCATTTTTTCTCGGCCCCTGCTTGACGAATCCCCCCGAGACTTTCAGGGTAGGAGCGGAGCGTAGCGCCCCACCTATTTTGAAAATTTCGCGAGGATTCGTCGACCGGCGCCAAAGTTATTCCAAATAGAATGTTGCGGATTTCCTATGGAAACAGGGTCCTAACTATAACTACCTACTGGCGACCGCCAGTAGGTAATATATATATATATATATATATATATATATATACATATATAATTTAGCATACTATGTATACATGTGAAAATGTGTCGGTCCGCCCATTTGCCTCGGTGGCATGGAAAAAATGGGTGGAACTGACGTCAGCACGCTGACGAGCTCCTCCTATGGCTTCGGTGACGTCATGTGGAGTCGTGAGCGGAGCCGTGACATTGTGACTTCCTCGTCGACATGGGAGAGCTAGGAAAGAATTTCCACTGAATGCTGGCGCAGGGGGAATTCAGAAGGTGAGGAATCCACGGGCAGATATTGTACCCACCAGAAAAAGCGTTACCGAAGGTAAGTAACTTGTTCGTCATGACTAATGACGATCGAGTAGTTAAAAATGAAACATATTTGGGAGTAGATATCACTGAAAATATTGACTGTATTGTTAAGGATAATATCGAGCCACTAATTGGCAAAAAAAAAACAGAATTGATGAGATTGCACAACCTACACCTATCCATTATCGGCAGATGTAACATCGTTAAAATGCTGTTTTTTTCCAAAGTTTCTGTACCTTTTGCATGCAATCCCTCTGGAGTTTGATACCAAATGTCTTATAGGACCAGAGGTCCTATTCTCTAGATTCATTTGGGGATATGCAAAACCTTGAAGAGCATTTAAATGTATTTCTTTACCTAAGGAAAGGGGAGGGATTGCCCACCAAATATTAGACTCTATTATTGGGCCACTACTATTCTTTATAATTTAATTCTTATTCAGGAAAAACCGAGAGAAAACAGGATAGAAGAAATACCGACCCCGCTCGAACTTGTTATGGGGACAGAAGCATGGGGGTGCGTCTGGCGTCATCTGAATGACAACAATTTCAAGAAAGTCCGCTTTAAAATGCTACAAGGCGGATTCACGATTATGAAATCTATCCGGAAACTTATCGGTCTGGGCCGTTTGAATTTCTACACACCACTCTGTAACAATCCCACCTTGCTGGATATTTTTAAAGGCTCAATAATAGAAAGATGGAGTCAAGAGGCATTGTCCAAACTTGGAGCCTTTTTTTCCCCAACAGGGCTAATATCGTTTGAGAACCTTAGAGAATGGTACGGGTTGGAAAGGAGAGATTTCTTCAAGTTGTTACAAATTTAAGACTTTTTGATTAAGAAGGGGGGGTTCGAATTGGGTTCACTAATAATGAAATTATGAGAGGTGGGGCGGCATTTGTGTAGTCGCGCTATGCAAAACTCAGCGAAACGGTAAAAAATCTCAGCAAGCACGCAGAAATTCCACGAACACGCAGAATTGCTTGTTCCTGATGCTTTTTTCCTGTTTGTGAATGCTGTTTGCGCGCTTGAGGGGAAATATCTCGTGAACATGCATTTTGAGAACGCGAACAAGCAAAAAGTTCAGCGAAGCCGCGGAACGCAGAATTTTGGGCAATTCCGCGTTCTCTGCTGAATGCGAAATTACCCAAATTCTGCAAATTCCGCGAACGGAACAGAATTTACCGCCCAGACCTGGAAATTATAGATAAATTAAAAAAAGAATAGAGATTTATCTAAAGGTGCTGTCTGTAAATTTTTTAACTCGCTAATGCCAGATGACATGAAAAATCGAGCACTAAAATGGAAGAAAGAGATTAGTATTCCGGAAGGCCTATTTTCTTATTCAGCTAATTTAGCACAGAACATTCTAGTACCGGGCCGACTTCAGGCTCAATACTATAAATCATGTTTCTCGCTTCATTACACCCCCAAAAAAATGGCTAAATGGGAGCGGGGAGACGGACTGTTTGTCCTCGCTGGGCTTTATATCAAGCTGATCTTAGTCACATCTTTGCCTCCTGTGATGCTTTGGGCAAACTAAAACAAGAAATTGCCAGCTTTTTCAAGGAGGCTCTGGAGATTATCTGCTTCCTCTAGCCGACATTAATTGGACTAGGGGTAGATCAGGGTTTACAGGGAAAGCCCGGAGAAAAACTAGTGTTCATTGGCATGGCAGTCCTGCGCCTATTTTTATCATCTGCCTGTCTGGATACTGACCGACCAGGGTTTCAGCAATCGCTCTCCAGGCTACTTGCAAATTATAATCTGGAAAAAGCTATTTATGCAAGGAGGGGACTATGCTTCTGAATGAAAGGCCGAGGATATGGGCACCATTAACTAGATGGAAAGAGAAGAATGAGTGAATGACAAAACACAACTACAAAACTAACACTTGAATCTAAAAACTATCAGAGGGTGACCAACTACTAGGAGGGTGGGGTGGTTAGTGGTGGGGGATGGGGGGTAATATTGTGGCAAAAAAAAATTGCTAATGCATTATTCTCTTGTTTTTTCTTTTAGTCTCTCTTCATGGTTTATTTTTCACGCATAATGTACTGTACTGTCAAATTTATTGGTTTCATCTTTGCATTAATAAAAAATAAATACATTTTTTTAAGAATGGGCAATTTGGCAAGGTGCTTGTTTGCCCTCCTTGACTAAAGAAAATCTACTCTATCATGCACATAGAAAACAAGCATTGACAAAAGCAATTTGTTCAAAAATAGCTGTGTAAAAGTTTGGTATGTTCTGTGATGGTTTTGTAGCTTTTCTGTTGGGGAGAGTCTGGCACTCACTAGAATGAAAAAACACATTGTCTCAAAGCAAAGATAGCATATATTGCCGTAGTATTCCTTGGCACTAAAGTGAATTACTTCAACTCACCATGAAGTTAGCAAGTATCTGAAGTGGCATGACCCATTGCCCCACACAGTATGCTGCAAGGGGTGGAAGAAATATGTGAATGACACAACTGATCAATGGATATACAGGGCTGGTGGAAAGTACATGTACATTTTGCATACAATTTCATTAAAATGTAAAGGTTTTGGATAAAGCCCGACCTGAAAAACACATGTTACCACAGAGGCATTACACACTTAAACAACAGGTCAAGTAAGCTATGAAAGTAGGTCGGTGAGTAGGGCATTTAGTGATCTGATCTCAAGAAGGTACTTAGAAGGAGATTTTACAAAAGCAAGCTTTCCATTACAGGAATGAAAGTGACGTTTCACATTTGTTGTGAATTCTTGCTGTCATTGACTGTCCGACTGGTGTTAATTGCAGGTTATATTTTGTAAGTGAAAACCAAAAGAACATCTGTCTTGATGAAAAACAAAGTGTTGAATTTAGAGTTACAGATATTTTATGAATTATTACATCTCAACTTAGCATAAAATCTGATGTTTTTCATAAAGCACTAGTGGTAATGGGGTAACCCTATTTCCCTCAGCACCTGAGCATTAATAAGTAATCTACAGTCGATGCTGCCGGGTCATACAATTGTATTGTATTTGATTCTGGAAATAAAGGTTTGAACCAGTCAATCATGAATCCATAATGATAGTTAAACAGTTCTGAAATACCTCTAACAAACATAAATAAAGGTACTCATACAATGTAAACAGTCCCTTTTTGTTTATTATATATATGAACAGGATTTATATCCACGAAGGTGATAAGGGTGACATATGTGAATAAAGTGAGAAAAAGTGGCACAGTGGTGATATCAGTGTAAGGAAGGATTTTTTTATCTATATCTATATTCACTGAAAAAACCATAGGTTTCACACATGTTATAGTTAGCTGGACATTTCACTCGTACTAAACCATTGAAATTCCCCGTTATAGTCGGTTCAGCTAACTATAACTCGCGCGCCCGCAATCCACTGCTGATGACGTCACATATTACATCACTCATGACATGGTCAGTGACATCACTGATGACATCACTGATGACATCTCAAATGACATCACTGATGACATCACTGATGACGTCATCCATGTGATAAATTAGTGCATCTTCGCACACCCAAATATAACATTTGATACACCGACTCAAAATTTGAGACGGCCATTTTGACAACCATAGACACTCCAATACCAATAACTACTCACCCACTCATTGACTTTTAGGTCTACATACATCTCCACTCACTCACCTGTACAGTCACTCATACTTACAGTCACTCTGTGCATTAATACACCTATATAGACACATATATATATAGTGATGTCATGAGTGATGTCACTGACCATGTCATGAGTGATGTAATATGTGACGTCATCAGCAGTGGATTGCGGGCGCGTGAGTTATAGTTAGCTGAACTAACTATAACAGGGGAATTTCAATGGTTTTGTACGAGTGAAATGTCCAGCTAACTATAACATGTGTGAAACCTATGGTTTTTTCAGTGAATTTGCAAGGTTTTTTAAATGCTAATTCCTAACTATAACGTGTGTGAAACTATGGATTTTTCAGTGAATTTGCAAGGTTTTTTAAATGCTAATTCCTAACTATAACGTGTGTGAAACCTATGGTTTTTTCAGTGAATTTCAAAGGTTTTTTAAATGCTAATTTATGAATGTATTATTATATATTTTATATATTTATTTTACAATAAGCTACCTATGTATATAGTTATAGATTGACTGTATCCTGTAATATGGAATGGCTCAGCTCTTTTTTTAAATGAATGGATAAAGTTGAACAGCATAGTTAATATCTTCTATAAACTTAAAATTAAAAAAAAAAAATTTAAACTGTCTATAAACTTATAAACAGTTTAAATGTTTTAAAAAAAATTATTTTTAGGGCTTTTGACGGTGCGCGCACCATGCGCGCACCGTGTGCGCATGCGTACATGCTCTGTGCGCGCATGCGTGTGTGCTCCGTGTGCGCGTGCGTGCATCATGTGTGTTCCGTGCACGCGTGCTCCGTGCGCGCACGGTGCGCGCACGGCAAGTCATGTGATTACGAAACAACACTTTTCATTAGTTAATAGTAGTTTCTGTTTCAGAATCTTCAAACACCACACCCATTCCCTCACTATTTCTTCTTATTTCCTGGGAGAAGGAGCTGAACAGCTTTTCCAGTACTCCAGTACTTGAAAATGGCAGAGCAGCAGTCATCTTCAGGGAGTGAGGAGGAGACCTTTGTGCCACCAACGCAGAGGAAACAAAAGGACTCATTTATTTGGAAATGTTTTACTTTTCCAGAGGGCCAGAAGAAGGTGAATGCTCCTAAAGTCACCTGCACTGTTTGTGGAGTGGTCTTATCTAGAGGAGACCCTAAAAAAAAATACTCCTTTAGTATTTACTCCATGTTAAGGCACTTTAAAACAGTGCATGCTGTGGCTTATGCTCGGGAGTCTACTCGAGCTGCAAGGGACAACCCTCCAGCAGCTCAGCCGAGCACATCATCTGCGGCCGCAGCTTCACCTGCTTCTCGACCTCTGGATATGCACCCTCTGTTCGAGAAGGTTCATATACGGTGCAATGTGTGCAATGCTGTTCTCTGTTATGGTGAGAGCAGAATTAACCTAATAGAGAACAAGATACAGCACCACACATGTTCCACCCCATAATTTTTTTTCATTTTTTTTTTTTGTTCCTCTGTTCCTCAATTAACACAACGGCTCTTTTTAGAGCCAACCAACATCCAAACACTTAAACTTGATTTTTAATTTTATTTTTTTACGAATTTTTTTCTGCCGTGCGCGCACCTCGCGATTTTTAGAAAAAAAACTAAAATGTTTTTTTCACCCTTCGGGATCCTTCAGGGACCCCCTGACAAAGGCTAGGGGGTCAGGAACTCTCTACCCTGCCCCCTTTTCACTTCTCCACCTTTCTTTTTCACTGTCACACACAAAATGGTGTCCGACACTTCCTGATTTCGACCGATTCAAATGTTGACTGACATCTAACCACCAATCAGAATTACGCTCGCGCGCGGCACCGTGCGCGCATATAGATATTTTTGTACTTTTAACTGCACTTTTCTCAGGAACTACTGAACAAATTGACACCATATATGCAAAAGGCACATCCCTGACCTGAGGACTACCTCTTTGCCAAATTTCAAGTAATTCTGTTCAGCCGTTCGTGCTGTACCTTCGACTAAAGGTCCTATGGGAAAATGCATGGGGAAAACGCGTTTTGGGACCCCCCTTTTTTCTCAGCCCCTGCTTGACGAATCACCCCGAGACTTTCAGGGTAGGAGCTGAGCGGAGCGCCCCATTAGTTTTGAAAATTTCGCGAAGATTCGTCAACCGGAGCCAAAGTGATTCAAAATAGAATTTTCAGACTACCTATGGGAACTCGGTCCTAACTATAACTATCTACTGGCGACCGCCAGGGAGGAAACATTGTGCTTATGCCTAGAGCCCTATATGACAAAGAAGCATATTCACAGCTGAACAACCGTCAACATTATGAACGTTGTAATATGTCCAATTTGAAGACCTTGCAATCAGAATATCACAAGAAATTGCTGAAATGGAAGAACAAACTTTTGTTATCAAATGATGAATATGCATACTTGAAAACAGATTTCCCAAGAGTTCCGTTCATTTATTTTATTCCAAAAGTGCACAAGGACATGTCTAATCCCCCTGGCAGGCCAATTATATCAGCTAGGGGAGGCCTTTTGGAAAAAACCTCTGTATATATTGACTATTTCTTACAAGGTTATGTAAAATCACTTGACTCATACATTCAAGACACTGGTGATTTTTTACTAAAACTTCAAAGAATTGAATGGAAGATGGGTTATTGGATGTTAGCGCTTGATGTTTCGTCCCTATACACTAGCATAGTACACAAGGATGGCCTGGCAGCGGTGAATTTTTATTTATCAAAAAGGGACGAGGATTTTTCTGATCATACCAATATGCTTTTAGAGATGTTGCAAATTTGTCTCAATAATAACATATTCATGTTTAACAATTTGGTATATCGACAGCTCCAAGGAGTAGCTATGGGGGCCAGCTTCTCCCCAAGCTATGCATGTTTGCACATGGGGGCCTGGGAGGAGCTGGTCCTCAGGATGGAACACAAGGATGTAATGGACTCCAATGTTATAGCATGGTATCGATATATAGATGACCTGTTTGTGGTATGGAGCGGTACTAGGGAAGCTGCTATTGATTTTGTAGACTTGATCAATACAAATGATTACAATCTCAACTTTACAGCCAACTTAAGTCAGACTAATGTCACGTTTTTGGACACTGAAGTTTATATCCTCAATGGGGCTATTGAAACCAAACTGTATAGAAAGAAAACAGCAGGCAATACTATCCTGCACGCTGCTAGTGCACACCCCCAACACCTCATCACAAGCATACCCTATGGTGAGATGCTTCGGATTCGAAGGGTCTGCAGTAACCAAATTGAATTGGAAGCGGCCCAAGAATCCAGTAAACTCAGATTCCTTGAACGTGGCTACTCCATTAAAACTATTGAGGGGGCCATAAGCAGATCCTTAAACAAATCTAGACAGGAGCTACTCAATAAATATGACACCACGATTGACAATCAGTCTACTAGTCAATCCAAATCTGAACCTCAAAATGCTTTTAGGATTATAACAGGGTACAGCAAACAACACTCTGACCTATACCGTATATTCAATCGAAATTGGCCCATTCTTTTAAGTGACCCTATTTTAGGTCCTACTTTACCCCGCAGAGCAACTGTAACTTTTAGTCGGGCATCCTCTTTAAAAGACCATATTGTCGACACTAATCCTGAGGTGATGGAAAAAACTAGCTGGCTCCAATCTAATGGGGGTTTCTTTAGATGTAAAACGTGCAAAGCTTGCACACATGGGGTCAACACTAAATTTTTCAATGATGGGTTCAGTGACAGAAAATATACCATTGAGAAGGTTTTAACATGTAAAACTGAATACGCTATATACGTGCTCCAATGTACATGTGCACTTAGATATGTGGGGAGCACAAAGCTGGAGGTACATAAACGTATCTTACAGCACCTGAGGGCCATTACGAACCAGGACAACACCTACCCTGTGGCGCGACATTTTAAAGATGTACACCGTAGCAATAACAAAGACTTAACTTTTTTTGTTATTGACTCAGTGCCACCGAGTAGACGTGGGGGGAATCGAGAATCTAAATTAAGACAGATGGAAACGAGATACATACTCCTGCTGAACTCAAAATCCCCAATTGGTCTTAACGTCACAGAAGATTTGCACACCATTTTACATTAAAACCTTTTTAGATTTTATATTTATATATTTATGTATTTATCTTTATATATTTACGTATTTATATATCTATATGAGCTGACAGAGGGCAACATACAGTAATAATGCAATTTTAGTCCGGCTATATGATTGGTATCTAATTGACCCATTAGTGGTCATTACTAAGAGGGTTATTTTTTAATGTGGGAAATTATTTTTTACCTTTTTTGTAACCTATTTATTGTTTTAATGTAATAAATAGTAACCAATCTTGACAATCGGATAGAGTCAACTCTACTGAATAACTAGTTCCAACACACTCTACTCTCTTGTTAAATTACTGAAGCCCTAGCATATGAGTCTCATAAAGCACCCATAGTACTTGAGGATCTATTACCTTTAGTATTGGATGACCACCGAGTTGGATGTACCGTTTTTTTTAATAAACTCCCGGAGGATAGACTATTCCATCACTTCTTGCAACATCAGATACTGTTCAATTATATCTTACCCTACATCAAATAATGGAAAGTTGGGTCAAAGGTTCGAAAAAAAGATACCCATAACTGGGATCAGCTATGGATATCCTTTCCCTCTTGCTTTATCATTGCACTGAGTTTTTAACCATATCGTCAATGTTTATAAATGTATTTTTATATATTTTTAGGTTGTCATGTATAACAATTTTTAATGCATTTTTTGATTGAGTGTTAAATTATTGAATACAATGTTAATTTATTGGCATTTGTTTGCACTCAATTTTCTACCTCAAACTTGCGCACAATTGCAGGGATCTGCAATTAGATGGGTATTAGGATTACGACACATGGAGACTTTTTGGAGTACAATTGTGGATTTAACCCGTTATTTGATTATACAATACTCCATTGATGAAAGGCATTCTTGTGGGTATTTTACCAATCAGTTAATGCTAGTATATATAGCAAGATTGCAAAATAGACAACGTAAATGTTTGTTTAATGTATATTTGCACACTTAACACAAGTCTGTCTTCCCTTTCCATGTTTTAGCCACATCACGTGTCTAGCAAGGTTCTTCCTATTTAAGGAAATGATGTATTTTCACTTGTTGTCCTGTGATCAAGGCTCAGGGAGAGCCGAAACGTTATGACGACATCGTTGCTGTTGAGTGAATAAAACTCTTTGCACTACAGAAGGTGGTCCGTGTTTGTGTTGTTGAGCGGAGGCTACGAGGAGGCAGCCCGGCCAGGGATACAACTGTACTGATATATATATATATATATACATATATATATATATATATATATATATATATATATATATATATATATATTACCTACTGGCGGTCGCCAGTAGGTAGTTATAGTTAGGACCACGTTTCCATAGGAAATCCGCAACATTCTATTTTGAATAACTTTGGCGCCGGTCGACGAATCCTCGCAAATTTTTCAAAATAGGTGGGGCGCTACGCTCCGCTCCTACCCTGAAAGTCTCGGGGGGATTCGTCAAGCGGGGGCTGAGATAAAAGGGGAGTCCCAAAACGCGTTTTTCCCATGCATTTTTCCATAGGACCTTTAGACAGGGCTACAGCCCGAACGGCTGAACAGAATTACTAGAAATTTGGCAGAGAGGTAGTCCTCAGGTCAAGGAAGTGCCTTTTGTAGGTTTGGTGTAAATCTGTTCAGTAGATTCTGAGAAAATAGCCTTTAAATCAATATATATATATCTGAGCCAGCTTACGGTGCGCTTACGGTACGCTTACCGTACGCGTACGGTGGCGTACGTGAGCGCGATTCTGATTGGCTCTTAGATCTAAGTAAACATTAGAATCGGCCGAAACCAGGAAGCGGCGGCCGCCATTTTCTCTCTCGCACTGAGAGTGATTTTTAAAATATAAAGCCCAAAAACATGTAAAGGGGCTGTTTAGACAGCTCCCACACACATAGCCATGTTGAGGGAGTCCCCAAAGATCCCCCAAGGCCAAAAACGGAATTTTTATTTTTTCGGTAATTTCGCCGATTACGCTTAATGTACGCGTACGGTAAAAAATTATTTAAAAAAAAAAAATATCCACACTCTCTCCACCCCGTGTGCAATTGGTGCCCGAAGGCCCCCAATTGTGCCTGGCTTATTACAGATAAGATAAACTAAAATATTTAACAAAAAAATATTAAAAAAAAAAATTATCCACACTCTCTCCACCCCGTGTGCAAATGGTGCCCGAAGGGCACCATTTGTGCATGGCTTATAAAATATACGAAAAATTAAAATATTACCTTTCAAAACGAAGTGCATCATATGTCCTCCATGTGCGCACGGTGCGCGAAGCGCATCGTGCGTACATGGCCCATCTAGCGTAACGTGGGCACGCGGTGCGCGTAGCGCACCGCGTGCCCACCGTGCGTGCACGGCACTAACTGCGTAAAGTGGGCGCGCGGTGCGCAAAGCGCACCGCGTGCTCACTGTGCGCGCACGGTGCGCGAAGCGCACCGTGCGCGCACGGAACGAACTGCGTTAAGTGGGCGCGCACGCCACGAATGGCGTAAAGTAACTTAGCATTTAAAAAACCGTACAAATTCACTGAAAAAACCATAGGTTTCACACACGTTATAGTTAGGAATTAGCATTTAAAAAACCTTGCAAATTCACTGAAAAAACCATAGGTTTCACACATGTTATAGTTAGCGGAAATTTTACTGATAAAAAACCAATGAAATTCCCCCGTTATAGTTAGTGCAGGCAACTATAACTCACGCGACCGCAATCTTCTGCTGATGACATATGTGTCTTTATGAAAAAAAAAATATTTGTAATATATGTATAGCTAAAAATGTATGGAAGAAGACATGGGCAAATAAGTGTCTAAATACAGTATTAGCATCAGCAGATGATTGCGGTCGCGTGAGTTATAGTTGCCTGCACTAACTATAACGGGGGAATTTCATTGGTTTTTTATCAGTAAAATTTCCGCTAACTATAACATGTGTGAAACCTATGGTTTTTTCAGTGAATATATATATATATATATATATATATATATATATATATATGGGAAAAGAGTCCTAACTATAACTACCTACTCAATTTCCTACCTTACACTGATATCACCACTGTGTCGCTTTGCATCACTTCATTCACATATGTCACCCTTATCACCTTTGTGCATTTAATTGTACATATGACAGCCATATATGTCTGAATCCTGTTCATATATATAAAAAACAACAAGCATTGGCATAGCCAATAGGTCTCGCCTTTGGAACCTTATAAGTATTTAGCCATGCAACAGTTGATGTTGTTGAGCTAAGGATAACTAAATACTTATAAGGTCCCAAAAGTGAGACCTATTGGCTATGTCAATGCTTGTTTATAGGTACAGTCGAGGTACAGCTTTAAATATATCGTAAGACTCATGAAATTACAAGCATTTGCAAAGACAATTGATCTAGCCATGGCAAATTGATGTAAAGGTTAATTTATTATATTTTTTATTGCAAGTATATGAAACTGAAAAGAAAATATGCCACCACTTAAATGTGGCTCTCATTCGTAGGCAATGCAAATTTAAAATGTAAAAACATTCACAGATCTGGCTATTTTACTATTGATTTGTTTTTAAATACCAGTCCTTTGGGTTGAGCCATGCACTGTATTATTATTATTTGTGAAGGAGCAAGGATAAATCATCATCGCAGGCAGCCACAATGTTATAGTGTCACTTTATAACACCTACTTTAACAAGGACTGTCAATGCTACCCTGCTGAACATTCAGGTGTTCGTTGATTTTGCTTTCTATCTTTGTCTATGATGATTGAATGCCAGCAAACGTTGGAAAGGGATTTTTACAAAAGGAAACTCATTCCAAGATGGCCACTTTATTAGGATAAACTGGGCCGACCAACTGCCCTATATTGTAAGCTTTGGTGCACTAAATAAAATGTGAATGACATAACAACACACCAATGGAAGAAGATGGCTGGCTGAATGCCCCAGAGGCAAGAATACTATATACATATAATTCAGTAAAAGCAGTTAAATTAAAAGGTCCTGGCTAACGCCAAACCTAAATAGGAAATGTCAAGCACGCATCTTCTGGGCAACGCATTGAGAGTCTTCTAGGTTCGTAGAAATGGTCACTTATCTCCAGAGGCAGTTCCATATGCCAGATTGTACAGGTAGTCTAGACATTCTACAGCAAATTATGCAGACAGAGGGAGAAAAAAATTGAGATCATATAAAACTCTTCTAGTGGACCAGGCCAAGCACCAGAGCAAATAGAAGAAATTGAACAGAGCACGGAAAGTCCACAAAGTCCATTGAGCGAGCAACGATACAGTAGCAATGGAGACGCAGCAAGACATCACAATGGGCCTCCTTGTATAGTGCATAAAGAGGGAAATTATATAATTTTAAAAAGTGTTTCAGCCATCTTGGATTGGGAAGAGAATGTAACGAAATAGTTTACAGGTGCAGTTTTGAATTCATTTGTAGCTCTATGGAAATTATTTAAGTGATTCAGGAAATTGGAGCTACTGCAGTCAGTTGAACTAATATGGCAAACTTTTGGCACAAAGCTGCCCTGCATGTGGTGTTATTCTGAAGCCAACTTATCAAGGGAATCTCCCAATATTCCCCCATTCGGTCTGGAAAACCGTCATCACTGTGTTGTTAAAACAAATGAATAATTAGGGGATCGAATTGAACCAGGGCAAAGACATAACCTCGGCTGGGAGATTGGTAAGTGTTAGAGTGGCGAAAGAAATGCTAGCTTGACCACAGCTGTTAGAAAGGTCTTCGCTTTGGCCTGTCAGTTTAAAAAGGCACAGAGCGAACGAGGAGCACAGGCAGAATAAGGGGAACGCCAGCCACCCGACGGGGATACAGTGGCAACTGAAGTTGTATGGTGCTAAGGCGCTTACCTGCAGTTTCTTTCAAAGGCGTATCAGCTCACGGAACAGCATACGTGGGATGGGTCAAGAAGCCGGTATTTATGGAATTTAAGTGGCGCGCAAAAACAGGCATTCAAAATGCATGAAGAAAGACTTAGTTGGTATCGGGCCAACTGAATGTGCAATCTATTGAAGCATTGGCTCACGGAGAACATCAAAGCGGCCGCGAAAGTGATCGCGATCAAACATCAAAGCGGCTGCGAAAGGGAAAGTAATTGCGGTAAAGCGCGCGCGCCCGCGCACATGCACTGTAGCTCTAGGCTGGCCTGGTAGCACTTTTTGGAGCCCTCTCAAAAAGTCTCGCCAGACCAGCGCATGCACTGGGTCAGGCGAGACCTAAAAAGTGACTGTTTACATTGTGTGAGTACCTTTATTTATGCTTGTAAGGGGTGTTACAGAACTGTTCAACTATCATTATGGATTAATGATTGACTGGTTTAAAACTTTGTTTTCGGCATCACACACAATACAATTGTTTGACCACACAACATCCACTGTAGTTATTCATAAAGCAAAATATGTAAATAATAGCCAAATTACATCTAATTTCTTCAGCTGCACCACAAAATATTTGCCACGCGCTTATTTTCACTCATCGTTGTACATCTCATGTGCACAAGTAATGTCAAATTTTAAATTAATATGTATTTTCTCATATGTTCTCTCCAAAACAGCAACAGTACCTTGAAAAAAAAGATGCCAGTCAAACGCCAATCTGATGCTATATTTACAAGCCATTCTAGCCACCTTCTGGAGGAACTTGCTGCAAAGAAGTATTTAAATTCTGTGCTTAAAGGAGAACGAAGGTAGTCGATCATTATAACAATGAAACACATTGATTTTAATGAAACAGATATTTAACAAAGTTAACATGTTTATTTTGATTACATATTAAATTTTTGGTCACTGAAAGTCCATGAAATGTATTTATTTATGATTTTTTAAAATTTAATATCACTTGTTTGTCAACAGAACACACGAGTGCCTCGAGCAGAGGCGGATCCTCCATTTGAGCAGCAGAGCGTAGCCCCACAAGCCTTAGAGCTGAAAAATAAAATGGTAATCAAGTTTATTTATTACTATTTTATTTTTCAGCAACCCTTCCTACACTAAGGGGTCAATTACGATGGCAGAAGGACCACCACCGCCAGCCATGCGGTGGTGGTCCTTCCGTACGCCGACCGCAAGTTTCCCCCACCAAATAAGAATGGCAGGGGGAATCCCACCGCGACCGCGGCGTTCGCAAAGACTGTCCACCACGGAACTGCCACAGGCAATCCTCTGGATTGCCTGGCAGAGAGGTCTTCACAGGTAAAATGGCGGCGGTGCCTAGCAGGCACTGTCCGTCAAATTGCGATGAAGGCTGGAGACAGACTTTCCATGGCGGTGGGGAAAGGCTCACGGGGATTGGGTTTGGGGGCCTGATGCGGACCCCCTCGTGTTGGGAGGCCAGGGTACACTTGGGGGTAATGACAAACAAATTGATACCAAAGCTGTTCCTTAAAGCTAATGAGACGGACCAAGAGAGTATACAGGTGACTAGTCTGTGTAGTACTTAGTCGGATATTGGAGCCCTCATACAACCGTCTAGGTGTCGTGAATCACGCACCCATTGGGATGTGAAGCGTCATCATCGGGCTGCTCCTGCGTTGGGCCGGCTGGTGCAATGCTCAACGGGCTCTTTTAGGAGCGCTCTTATGGAGATCTTTTTATCCGGACAGCCGTTAGGTGATTGAGGGTAGGGGGCTCTATTGTGATGTAGATGAAAGAATAAGTGAGAATGTTAAAATAGGTAGGGGAGTGCCCACTTAATCAGTTTATTTTGGGGCCTTCTTACCTAATTAAAAATAGTGTGAGGTGGAGTGTGGATGCCCAGAGTTATGTGCTAGGTAGTCAACACTGCCTCATCTAGGGTCAACATGTTTCTCGCCCTGTTTGAGAATTACTCTGGCGATTCATCAGGACCTATTGGATTCTATCTACATTATAGGCTGCATAACAAGTTTTAAAACAGCATTTTTTAACAAGATTACCTGCAACTCGGTCTACCTGTGGGAAAGAAGACCAATATGATTACAGAATGTCAAACATAAAATGTTGTAGTTATACGGTGCGTCTCATATGCAAAAAATGTGCAACTATAGTGATGGTGCACGCTAAGCGTGGTGATAAAAGCACACTAAAACCATGTGATGTGAACACTTGGGGGTACCCATGGTACCCCCCTACTTTTCACAGCACTACGTGGCAGGCACCGTGTGGTGCCTGCCACGCAGTGCTGTGAAATGCACAACATGGCTGTCAGCAGCAAACGCCGCAATGTTAAGATCCAGGATCCGACTGCCATGGTGGCAGTCGCATCCTGATCCAGTGTGCGGGACTGCTGCATTTATGGCAGACGGTCCCGGTTTACACCAGGATAGCGGACGGACTCCAGTCCATCCGCCATACTACTGAGCCCCTAAGTGTCAGGATGGGGCAGGGCTAGTGCGGCCGAGTGACAGCAGCAGGGAGCTGTGCGCTTTAAAATGGACATGTCTCCTTCGCAGGCCATCTTTGGGGTGGCCAGCTAGACATGAATTTTAAAGTTCTCTAAACTAGCTGTCTTAGACAGCTGGGTTATAGAAAGCGCAGGCCTCCAGTGCCCTTAGAAGCATTGGGAGAGCCTGCTCTATCCAATCCTGGTGGTTCTTTCATGCTGTGGAAGCAGCAAATGTGAAGAAAACATGCGGAAATCACTGTGGTTACTGTGTTTTCACCCTGCTATTTTTCATTACAGGTGTTAAACTTGTTATGGTATGGTAATAGCCTGTAGTGTCAGTTATACTGGTCACCGTATTGCCAAGCCTTACTACGGGCCATTTGTAATGAGGAACTTTGTGACCGCGCAAAAACTGGGAATCATCACCAGTCTCTGTCATTCAAAGCAAGAACTTTCTACAGACTTTTTTCTGCTGAGCATAATGATTGAATAGAATGGTACCAATACAGTTTCCCTATAAAGATTTGAGGGCTGTAGATAATTTTACGTGGGGATATCATAACAAGAAAAAAAGGACAAATAAATAAGTTTCTTCAAATCATCGGCCTTTCACAGTTTTCTTCTTTTGGATACATCTGTACATAAATGTGTTTGGTCCCTTTTGAAAACTCATGTTTGAATTATATGTAATGCTGCTTACTCTTACTTATAATGTAATTATCCCAGTTTTAAAAAACTATAGTTTTAAGCGATTTGCACATTGTTTTGAAGATAATTTGCTTCTGAATGTAGAGTCAATTGTCTACTGTGATGAGAAATACATTCATATTTTTAGCCCCACACCAGTACCCAGGCAAATGCATTTTGGATTTGTTATAGATGTCAGAGAAGACACTACATAGACCTAGGTGAAATTAGAAATTCTTGTCTAATCTGGACCAAATAAAAGCAGTAGTTTTTTTATTTGTGCTAAATGGAGAGTTAAGCGGGCACAGGAAGCCATACACTAGCCAAATAGAAAGGAAAGCAGTTACAGTGTGCAAGCAGTGTGCTCTTAGATGCTGTGTGTTAAACATGTCAGTCAAAGGGTGGCTTTCCCCGAAACCTTTTGCCTCACCTCCACCATTTTTGCTGCATTTACTTTTGTTGGCCTGAGGACTCTGTGTACTGCACCACTCCAAAACAGTGCTAAAGTGCTTGTACTCCTTCCATAAAATGTGATTACATTGGCTTATTCCATAGTGGGATATTTATTGTACTTCTAAGTCTCTTGTAGAGTGGTGTACCATATACGCAGGGCCTGTAAATTATATGCTACTGGTGGGCCTGCAGCAATGATCGAGCCACCCACTTAAGTAGCACTCAAAATGTTTTTACAGGTCTGCCACCACAGCCTGAATGCAGTTTTAAACTATCATTTCGTGTTGGCATTTAAACCCCCTTGCCAAGCCTTAAACTCCCCTTTTATTACATATAAGACATCCCTAAGGCAGACCTCAGGCAACCCTTTGAGCAGGGTGCTGTGAAATCAAAATGTTCGACATGTACTTTTAAGTTTTACATGTCCTGTTAGTGAAATACTCCTTAATTAATTTGTTATTGCTCTGTGGCCTACCCATCCCTTAGGATTACATTGGTGATTCATTATTACATTTAATAAGCTAGAATTTCTAATCGGGAGCTGGTAGCTATCTCATGTTTGGTGTCTTTGGAACTGTAATGAAGAACCCTTTTTTAATGTTAAAGTATAATGTTTAATCACAATTCTAAAAATGGCACTTTTAGAAACATGCCATTTTTTTGCCCTAAGCCCTTTTGCACCTGAAGCCTGCCCTTGATCACATGACTAAGTGTAACTGACAGTTAGACTTTATGAATTATTCCCAGACAGTCACAAAGTTGAGGGATTAGGTATGCCTCAATGGGCCGTCTGCTGGCAGGATGGGGAGGGCATGATGACCAACGCCCCACCTAAAACTATGTGCCTGTGCTTTGCCTTCAAATAAAGGCCTAACAACTCTGCATTGTCACTGCATCCAGCTTGGAGCCAGTACAGGGGAGTCAGGAAATGTCATGCACTTTAAAGCTACTGTCCAGAAGCTTCTCTTACCTACCAGAACCAGGGCACCAGGGTATAAATGTAGAACCTCAGACACCAACTCTTCAGTATTTGTCTGGACCTGTGGATACTCTACCAGAAATAAGGATTGCTGTTCAGCTGGAAGGATTGCTACTCTGCTGGACTGCTGTTCTACAAGACTGATAACTTGCAAAATTGCTTCCCTGTTTGTCCTGCTGCTCCGCTTCCTCCTGCCTAGGGACAAGGACTGGATCTTCAACTGTCCAAGGACCTCCAGAATGACTCATAGGGTCTAGTTTGCTGGCCTCCTGTTCAGGGCCACAGAGACACAAAAGGCTTCCTCCATCTTGAACCTGCACCTCAACCCAGCCTGAGTGAGTCCTGACTCCTAATGTTGTGGCCTCAAGTCCTGGACCCTGGGAAGTGGTGCCTAAGGAGCCCAGATAGCAAAAATCCAAAGTGGGGACATTTTCAGTTAAAAGCTACTCAGAGAAGTGAGAACCAGGAGGATACCGGGACCAACCTGCTCACGCATTTGCCTGAGGTGAATCAGTGGTCCGATTGGCTTTGCGGTTTCTCCCACTACGTTCTTCTCCAAAGCAGCAAATCAATTTCCACTGTCACTTGCCAAAGGTGTATTCGACCTCATGGAACTGTCTTCAGCTACAGCCCTCTGCCTTGTCCCAGGTGAGATTTTTAACTTCCATTTCCATGACGAAGTCCGAACAGAGAATACTTCACCGCAGCTTTGACCCAAAGCTATCTGAAGGCAACGCTTCATCACTGGACACCTCCTGCAGCCTTGCCCTGCTGGAATTTACCTTCTAAGAAAAAATTTTCTCAATAATTTTTTTAAGTCTGAAGGGAAGCGCTGACTGGGCCTAATCCACTTCTAGCATCCAAACTGCGCCCTATAAGGGCCAGACATATTTTTTGACTTTCACCTGTTCTCTCATCACTAGATGTCCACAGTTAGTGATTTGATCCTGTAGGTGCTATTTTTTACTAAAAACTTAAAAACTTCATAACTCCAATTCTACTGATTGGATTCTTGTTCTTTTGGTGTCAAATAATGTATTAAATGTACCCTGTTTGTCTAAATGTGTGTGGGCTATTTCTTGTTTTGTGTTTCTACAGTATTACTGTTTGTGGGCTGCATAAATACTTTACACATTGCCTCAAAGTTAAGCCTGACTGATTTTTATGCCAAGCTACCCAGGTTTAAGCACTGGTTAATTTAGTGACTTTTTGTGGTTCACTCTGCAAAAGATTATGGCTGTTGCTTGACCAGGGCTCACACCCCATTAAACCAAGAACCAGATTTCTAACACAGTGTTCAGCATGTTTCTTAGGATCCACGTTGTATGGTCTCTTCTGAGGTTTTCTGTTCTAACAGTCAACCTCAGGGGTGCTCCGCAAGTTATTTATGTGCAGAATATGAATAGCAGGCACTACAATTGTAGAGTTTGTTGCTGGGGCAAAGATGTTACACTTGGAGTTCAACTTTGTTTACGAAGTAGATGCCATGAATTTCAGATTGGAGCATGAGCACACATTTTAATCTGCCCTGCTTTGGATCGTACGTTAACTGATCTTCTTAATACAAGGTGAAGCAGAAGCCTTTCCTGTCTGAAGCATATATAATGAGGTTCTTCTGGAGAAAGGTGTGCGGCAATGCATTTGCTCCCTCACTTTAATCTTTGTTCCTGATTTTAGCTGCTCTCAGTTTGGTCTTTTACTGGATTCTACCTCTGGATTTACTAGCTCCTTTCCCTTTCCTGATGACAGCACGACTTTTGATGCATAGCTAATCTCTTCCTTATTGAGCTTGTGAGAAGTTGGTCTGGCATATGCTGGTCACTAGTTAAAGTGGTCACCGTGCACCAGTCCAATTCGACTCTTATGGTAGATAGGTTTAAGACAACCTTTTAAAGAAAGCTATCCTAGTGGTAGCTGTGGACAGCAGCCTTCAGGCTAAGTCTCAGAGGAATGTAAAGCAGCTTGTTTTACCTTATAATCTCTTAAATTACCAAATGAAAGGACACCACACAGGTATATATATCAAATATATATGTATTTATTACTAGACACACTCTACTAATCTCTTTATGAGATTAGAAGTCAAGAACATATGCAAATATCAACGTTTCACAATAAGTTTAGCACAAATATGGCTGGGGCCCTAGGGGCATACCAGACCATATACTAAAAAAGAGGTTTAGGAATGTCGACTTGCAAGGGGACAAGGCCTAGGGCCTGTAGAATCGCTGGGGCCTCACAAATCCACCCAAGGCAGGTAAGTAAAGGACCCACGGGAGACGCGTGCAGTGTGAGAACACAGCAGCGGGTTCCCTATTGATTTCAATGGAGCAAGTCGCGGTTGGATTTTTAAAGTTTTAGGGTACTTCGAAGTAGTCTACAAGCAAACCACTTACAAGGTAAGTAATTTGAGGGCCAACACACACGGGAGCACTGGAGTGCACGAGTTACCTCACCTAGGGAAGCCGGGTGCATAGGTGTCTTTTGGTGTCGGGTCACGTCGTCGTTTTCAATGGAAGCCGAAGAAGATTTGCTGCTTGTGAAGACTGGAGAAGTGTACGGTGGAATCCAAGGCTGGATTCAGAAGACGGAATACCTGAAAGCAGAGGAGACAGTGTTCAAAGTCACTTGCCAGTGACCCCGGCCCAGGAAGATGGATGCCCACAGTCGTCGGGTGATTTCAGGTGATCAAGGGTGCTTTGACTCTTTAGCCTCGAGGTCCAGGAGGCATCGACAATGACCAGGAGCTGGATTCCGAGTGTCCCATAAAGTCTACAGCTTACTGAGGTGTTGGCAACTGGATTGGAGCCAACAAGCCTTGGCAACAGCAAGTCTTGTGGAAAGTGAAGAAAGTCAGCGGTGCAGACCAGCAAGGTCTGAGGGACTCACCCAGTGAAGGTAAGTCAGGGCAGGCCTGGAGCAACTAGGATAGCCATTTGGTTTGATGAAAAAGTCTTCAGGGGACCCACAAGCCAGCTGGCAAGGGATCGCAAAGATGCCTCCTGAGGATTCGCTTCACAGGAGCCCATGGTCACTCGGGACAAGGTAGGCCTCTGATTTTCAAGGGAAATCCTGCTGGAGGATTGGACCATATATGGTCCAATGTACAAGTTCGTAGAACATCGTGAAGGGGTTGCACTCGACAATAGTGCTCGGTACACTGGTTTTGCTGTTCCTCATCACTCGTGGGGTCCACTTGCCTCAGCTTTGTTGGGGACTCACAATGGCCATCGAGAAGTCAGGAAATCTACTTTTGGGGCTGCAGGGACTTCAGACTCCAGCAGAAGCGATAAAGTTTGCAACTGTTGATTCAAGTTTTTGACTCCAAGGGAGATTCTTCAGTCTTCCAAAGGTAGTGGAATGTTGAAGGGCCAGGATTCTTCTTGTAAAGCGTCATCCAGGGATATCTAACTTGCCATGGCTAGGGTTTCCCATCTTATACTAAAGGAAAGCGAGGGACTAGCTCTATGACCACTCCTAGGGGAGGGTCAGGGGAGTGGGTGGTTACACCCACATCCCTTTGTCCAGTTTCGTGCCAAAGCAGGGGCTGGTAGCCCCTGAACCAGTTTGAGCTGGCATAGGCACAGAGGAGCCTACAGCTCTCCCAGTGCAGGACTTCAAAGCACTCTAGGAGTGCACCCACCCAGCCTCAATACACTAAATCCTGTCTGGAAGGTGGTTACACCCCCCCTGTGACAGGATGCCTATTGTTGGGCCTCCTCCACTGTGAGTTTCAGTCTGCAACAGGAGGGCAGCCCAGTGTTTGTGCTGGTGGCATCCATTTTGTGATGCCAGGGATCTTTCAGATTTCTACCGTGCTTCCACAGTAGGTACATGTCTGCCCCTCTAGAAGGGTGGGATCATACTCCCGCACCAGTTACTGGTGTGGGGGCATGATTCCATGTTGTTTGACAACACACACAACATGTTTTGATGCAGTCATTCCAAAGTTAGCATTTACCGCTAGGTTATAATGCACTTAAGAGTATATGGTTTAACCGCATCCACAAACAGCCACAGAGAATTGACTCTGCCAGCTGCAGAGGGACCCTGCTCATGCAGAGGCACCCCCTCACAATGTAAACCAAGCACCCTGCCCTCAGGATTGATAGGGCCTACCTTAGGGGTGACTGATAGGTTTATATGTGTGTGTATGGTGAGATATAGGGAACCTATACCTCTATGAGGAGTGCTAACACTACCTCACCCAGGCTGCAGTAGCAGGTCTGTGGTGTCAGATTTAGTCTGCTTCCCAGGGGTGGCATAATACATGCTTCAGCCCCTGGTAGGCCTGTGAAGTACCTATGCCCTTAGTACATAAGGAACCATATGCTAGGGGCTCATAAGGTACCACAGTATCCCATCACTAGTGCATCTAATATGCACTCCAAGTTCTTTAGAGAGGACAGAGAGGCTGGGGCCCTGATTAGCAGGGACCCAGCCAGACTATAGCCAGAAACCAGTCTATACATCAGAAAAAAAGTGGGGGCAACATAAGTGCAGATCCTACTCTCCTACAGAGCTGTACCTTCAATCAAGACTTATAAGATTACTGAGGAGGTTATATCGCCCTTTGTTGATTTTGCAGTCCTATCTCTGACCATCTTGGAGAGTCACTCAACACTTTTCGTTTATGTAATTCTATGTAAGCCTGGGCAAATCACTACGCTACGGTCGCGTAGTTTGTGAAGTTTGTGCTACTTCACACTACGCAAATTGCACATAGCACAGTGCAAACATGAGTAGCATAGTGCAGCGGTCATTTTTTGCTTGCCCGCGGTCCTCAATGTCAAGTTGGTGACTGTGAGCAAACAAAATGACATCCCGGCGAGACTTTTTCCTTGTTCGTGAACAGCAACATCAAGTTGCTGATCGCGAGCGTGGAAAATAAACCTTCCGGTGAGATTCTCAACGCGGGGAGGTCAGGTTTCTCATTGCGAGTGGTCGCGTATGCTCACGACCGCTCGCTATGAGAAACTACCAGTTCGCGTTGAGAAAGCTGCCGCTCGAGTAAAAATCTACTCGAGCGGCAGAAAACTACAGCTCGCACTGTGCAAGATGCCGTTTTCAATGATTGCATAGTGCCGGATGCTTGTCCTCATTGTGCAATCATTGAAAACGGCATCTTGCACAGTGCGAACAGGGTACTACGCAGTTCGCGAAGTGCTACGCGTAGCTTGCGTAGTGCGAAGTGCACTTTGCGTAGCTACGCACAGCTCTACTTCGCGAACTATGCCCAGGGTTAATTTTATGTAGGTTCACATCATGGCACTGGGAGGAGATGCCCTATCTTTCGGCAATCCAGGATGGGACTCTTCAGACCAGCATTCACCCGTTGACTGATAGGCACCTCTACATCCTATGGATGTCAGGAAAATTGTAATATTCTTGAAATTTTGAAATGCAAGATAAATAAACTGCATAATACCTGTATCTAAGGTACCAAGGACAGTATTATCAAACTAGAAACCCTGACTGATTATACTCTTTCTGTTTTTCACAAGGACTTCATTGTCTCCAATCTGGACTCTACGGGGTGTGTAATATATAGAAATATCTGCGTTTGTTCGTTTTCCCTGGCTGGCAGCTAGGTCCGCATTTTGCACCTAAGCTCATCACCCAACTGGGTCAAATTTGTCTTAAATTTTATGTTTCCATGTTGTACTTTTGGGCGTTTTGTGTTGAGGGCACTAGGCATAGCTTCACAAGTGGGATACCGTTTTTATCAAGAAAAGTTTGGAAATGCTGGGTGGAAGGAATTTTGCAGATCACTGAAGCTTCCACAACATTCTTTCATAGAAATGTGAGGAAAGTGTGTGTTTTTAGCAAACGTTTGCAAAGCAACCCACATTGTCAAAAAACATTGATTTTGCTTGGTGAAATGCAATGTCTCCAGGTTGTGTTTTGGGGTGCTAGGGCCTGCCATTCAAAATGCTGATTTGATCAGGAGATGAGTGGGAATACAGAATAGTACAACATTTGTTATTACTAACTGGATTTCTCAGCCTTTTTTGTTTATTAAATGTAAGTGAAGGTGCAAGAAAGAACACATTTTGCAAATTGCCCTGATTCAAATGATAGCAGGGATAACCCTAAAATCAAAGGTGTATAAATAACCACAGTTCCTAAACTCAGTCTCTTGTGCACATTTCAGAAATACATAGTTTTCTTTCATACCCATGTTTCATTCTTTTACCATATGAATTGCTGCATGGTCAGTTTACAATGAAGAAATTATGAAAAATTCACGTACCTCTTGAAAAAATGCAAACCCTGTGGTAAAAAAGTGTTTTTTAATACAACTCTGCTTGTGAATGAAATCTAGGAAGATGGTGATCCTACCAGAGCAAGTCTTTTGTTGATTCCTTTAGAAACACACATGCTTTCTAGCACAGCACATTTCCCAAATATTCCCTTATAAAATAAAATGTACCTACATTTTGGTTATTTCCTCGGTTCCCTCGGACAGAATCTAGAAACTCTAATACTTTCAGAATCCCTAGGATGTTGGAAAAAATGATGTGATTTGGAGTAGGTACCTTTTGTGGTCTAAAGTTATAAAGGTTTAAGCACCAGCTACACCAAACATAAACAAGCATTTACAATGCATTGTTCTCAGCATTGTTAAAGTTAGAGCTATTGGCATTGCTCATGACATTATTTTTGTTTTTAAAACATTTAAAGAAATGGCATTGTTATTTACAATGTCAATAGCTTAATCACTCTGGAATACATAGTTGAATCAGCGGACTGAAGTGGATGACCCTCCAATGCCGACCTTCTGCAAAACAGAACCAAAGAAGAAAGCAGCTAAAAGACAACACGGGCAGACGCAAAACTAACTTCCACAATAGTGCTGGCTGCACACCGCCACAGGTTTACTCACTGAGGGCAGGAGTGATGGAATCCATGGAAAATCTCCAATGTAGAAGTCTGATGAAGCAATGGATGAGGGCGCACGACTTACTCCTCACTGGTACTCTGATTTACTCTTTACATTCACCTACTGAAATCAGACAGGGATCAAAGACCAATCCACACTAACCCAGTCATCTCCAGTGTAGATCTGGTCTACCCACCAATGGCCATGTGCCGCTTAATCCAAGGAACATGAAAAACAGAAAATGCTTTGCCCTATCAACTGGAATCGATGCATGGGCACCAGAGTACCCTGGTGGCTCAAATAGATCCAAACTGCCTGGGTTGTGGCCTATGCAGTGATGTAAAATAAAAAAAAACATTACGGTGCTTTATTTTTTTTACCTTGAACTGTTCGTGTGTCATCTGGGCATATGTATGACCCAGAAAAACATAGTAAGGCGGATTGAATCAGAACTCCCACTCTGTACCATAAATTACTGCATTATGTATTATAAGAGGCACATCAAACTCAGTCGATAAACTAAAGCATTTTCTGATCAAATAAAAAATAAAAAAGCCCACAAACCTAATTAGAGAAATTCAAATATGTTCCCAGGTTCAGAGACCGAGCGCACCAGTGAGTGAAAACCGCGGAAGTACAAACAGAGTTAAATAATGTCATACTCGTACTTACAGGAACAAAGTACTAACACCAGCAACGCCACAATTTCAGCCTGGGAGCCATCCATGCTTCCTCGCTTTTCCTAAAACCACGTAAAAGTGAAATAAAATAGAAACAGAAGCCAAAACTCTCGCATCGACTGGGCCGAAACTGAGATAAAGCCCGGAGCAAACAACAAAGCCTCGGCCCCGCCCTGCTCGGAGTGACGTCACTGCAATGCAATCGGTCTCGCCTTTGGGACCTTATATGTATTTAGCTATGCAGCACATTAGCCTGGGTGCTGAAACATCTACCGTTCTTTAAAATGGAGGAAAAGAAAGCACCAAACTGGGTGCCACACCAGGTATGGGAACACATGGAGAGAAATATCATCTTTCAGCGAGAAATGGTACAGTAAAAAGCTCTGTTTTTAATATATCAGGGCATTCGGTGGTCATATCACTGAAAATACAAGATTTGAATACATTATTATTGTCTACGGGTGCTCGTGGAAGACAATTTCTATGGACTGGAATCTAGAGAATGCTAAAGTGATTCTGGTATTTTACTGACCACTGCTGGTCGTTTTCTATCAAGAAAGTTTAATAGAGGCAGTTGAACAGAAAAAAGGTCCCTAAGCAAAGGCGGAAGCAGTCAAGTCCTAGGGCTGATCTCCAGAGCCCACAAAGTACAAACACATATACGTATATACTTAGGTATATACAAGAGTTCTCAAATGCTCGACCTAAAAATTAGGAAATAATGAAGTAATACTATTACAAAATGTGCATCATTAAGCTGCAAAATGTGCCTTTCCTTGAGCATAATTTACTCAACCCTGCTGCATAATTTGGTCCTCTCCTGCCATAGAAATGCAGGGGCCCTGCTCATACTGTGTGCAGCCTAATAGAAGGTCTCTGAAGTACTATGGACAACACTTCTTTTTAATTGTGTGCAGTCTCGAGGCTTCATTGGAGCGCTGTGTCCAGTTCTGGGAGTATAATATTGTTTGTGGATTTAGCAGCCACAGCTCTGGGTAGTGACTAGAGATGGAGTGTATGAATGAAGGGGTAAAGGGCATGATGATGAATGAGCAGGTAACATGGTGTATGGGTAAAGGGATGGATCCAGGCATGAGAAATTCTGAATGGACGGCTCGTGACTGTTCAACAAGAAGGTACATGTTGAACAAGTGAGTCACAGGTGCACCCAGTACAGGAAGCCATCTAAGGCAATGGATAAAGGATGCTGAATATAGCGAATACATGATTGGAGAATGGAAAGCAAATGACAACTGCAGAGTGAATGGTCTCTGTAGAGAGAATGGTGACTAGAGAGAGAATGGTGACTGTGGAGTGTATGATGACTGAAGAGAATGGTGACTGAATGGTGCGTGGTTGCATGAGGGTAAAAGGTGACTGTAGAGTGAATGGTGACTGAAGAAAGAACGGTGACTGTGGAGTAAATGGTGTCTAGACTGGATGGTGAATGGTTGTATGGTGGCGAATGGTGACTGTAGAGTAAATGTGACTGGAGAGAAAATAGTGACTGTGGAGTGAATGATGTCTAGTGACAGAATGGTGACTCAATGGGTAGTGAATGGTTGCAGGAGGGTGAATGGTGACTGTAGAGTGAATTGAGTCTACAGGATTAATGGTAAACATGCAGTGATGTTGGCTGTTGAGTAAATCATGAGTGGAAAGTGCATGGTGACTATTAGTGATTGGTGACTACAGAGAGAATGTTGATGGGTGACTGAGGAGTGAAGTTTGACTGCAGAGTAAATGGCAACTGCAGATCAATTCATGACTGCAGAGTGAGTGGTCACTGCAGAGTGCTTAATAAATGGTGTCTGCAGAGTGAATGGCGCAGAGTGAATGGGACCGCAGAGTGAAGTCGGATAGTGTAAAGGTCCACTAGGATAGTAGAGTTGGGTAATGTCTGGTTGCTTCCCTCTCCTTCTCATGCTGCTGCTATTGTTTTAATTGGTATGTTTTTATTAAGATTCCATTGTCAATATACGGTATAGCCGCCGCTTCTCTGTGTTCACACCCCCTTCACAGTAGTAGCATGCAGGAAACTAACATTCGTGTTGGCTAGTACTAATGATAATAGAAGGTTGGATAGGAACAATATTTTATGTTTGTGTTTGTGACACTGTGCCTTCTTACAAAAACAATGAATATATACATTTAATTAAAATAATGGGTAGCAGCTGCGGAAAGGGAAAAACAAACTGATCATAAAAAAAACAATTCAAAGGTTTTGATAGCATGAGCATGTACAGCTAAAAGACAGCGTCGATGTAATGTAAGCCGGAATATCATAAATAAACATTAAATATATGCTGAATCAAACCCGTCTGCAACATTGTGAGCAGATGTTCGTGATCTTGAATACACTAATGGAGGAGGCAGTGGGAATGTTTTCTTTGTAGATACGGATTGCACGATTTGTTCTCTTTTTTTTTTCTTTTTAAATAAAAGGGACAATAGGGACATTGTATTAGAGAGGGGAGACATCTGGGCGAGGCATGAGGTTTAAAGTGGGGCCTCCACCCGCACCAAGACAACGGGAGAGGGCATGGTGTATAACACCGAAAAACATGAACTTTGCGATGGACTTTCAGGAACGAAGTTTCGAGAACAGTGAATAGAATAAACTGAAGAGGAAAAGTCGCTTAGATATGAGAAGCGAGCGCGTGGCATTAAAGGACGGAAACAGTTGCACTGTTCACCTGACTTCGGAGGGCACACCCTGCGACGGCAAAGGCTGTGATGCCGGGAGGCGGGCTGCCAGGCCTAGAGCTTGATTCTGTAGCTGTGCAGACAATCTGCGAGACGCCCGAATCAGCAGCATCCACCGGGCGGTCTGGGCTGCACAGAGGGGCGGGGCAGCATAGATTTTCGGACACACCCGTGTGAGGTGTCATGATTTGGGAAGCCAGAAGTGCTGCGAAGCCTGGACTCTGCAGCGGTGGCCCTGAGATGAGGCTGTGTAGTACGCCATAGAGGCTACAACCGCTGCAGTCCATGCGGAGGTTGGAGCTGGCTAGACATCTGGTCATAAGCCGAAGCAGATGGACAACTGGAAAGCACTAGTTGAGTTTGGGGCAGTAAGCAGCTACCAAAGTCGTGCAGCAGCAGGGAGCGCGAGCAAAAAGGAGACGAAGAGGACGTGTGTGCGATACAACCCTCCCCAAGAGTGCGGCCCCGCCACCTCCTTGCCAACGGATGAGCAGCAGCAATAAGCAGGCGAGATGGCGCACCTGGTCGCAGTCTGCAGGGACAGCGAGGGGAAGTTCCCGCTGTTCATCGAGGACACCCTGACGGTGAGTGAGGGCGAGGGCAAGAGTGGGTGACCCATGGTGCAAAGGTAGCTCGGAGAAACAGCGCGTCATTTTCGGATTGGGGGCGTGTTTTTCTTTCTCTCCTCTTGCCATTGGCTGGAATGTTTACATTCCAGAGGAGAGAAAGAATCGAAAAAACACGCCCCCGAATCCGAAAAAGACAGGGCTTGTTTGGAGAGACAATGCTCTTCTCCAATGGCTGACCAGTATTTCAGAGGCCAGCCAATGGAGAAGAGGTAAAAAAAAGGGGCGGGTTAAAGCCCCACTCCTAAACATTAAATCTCGGAGTGAGACTGCGCAAGCGCAGCCTTCGAGCCGAGACCTAAAAAGGGCTTAACATTGGGTGAGTGGGGGGCATAATGCCCAGCAGTCAAGAGGTTCGCAGAGGCAAGAAATTCTGAATACACAAATACTGCTGTTAATATCCTTTTTGGGTGACAAAGCCATACTGTACAAGTGTACCTGGGAACCACTTTCAAAGTAGAGAATAGAAGTGTTTGTGGATTTGACTTCCTCTGTGAACAACAAACAGATAATGTCTGTTGTAGCAGAAAACCCAGCATTGTATCAAAAAGTGACAAGTGATAACATGTTACTGCTATCAACTGATAACAAAATTATGTAACAAGAATCAGGATAATGGGAACATTTCACAAAATGCAAGCTTGTATAGCAAGTTACATTAACACAGTTCAAATGAACAGGAACAGTTATGCCTAAGAAGAACTATGGACATGACAGAGGAAAGCTGGCCTCACTTTAAAAAAGAAGACATAAACATTTGTAGCAATTTGGGTTTTGTATATACCTCAGTTGATGAAACATGATGATTCTTCAGTACCCAAACCCACAAAAGGAAGACAATTTCAGCCCCCATTTCTGTCTTTTTTAACCTAGTGCATCGCTGCAGAAGTTGCTGGAGTAGGAAAAGAACATTCTCTCTGAAGAAACCGTGAAGCATTGAGTGATTTGTCAATTCTAAAGAGAAAGGGTAGGGCAATTAATCAATGATTCACTGAGTGTGTTACCTTTAACCACAAAATGCAAGTAGGTTGAAACCACAAAAATTAGAAAAACTTGACTATCTCTGAAGCAAATTAAACAAGCACTGGCATAGCCAATAGGTTTCGCTTTTGGGACCTTCTAAATATTTAGTTATGCAGCACAATATCCTTGGTGCAACCACATCAACTGTTGCGTGGCTAAACACTTATAAGGTCCCAAAGGTGAGACCTATTGGCTATGCCAATGCTTGGTGTTGTTGTGTGTGTGGTTGTGTGTGGTTGTGTGTGTGTGTTTGTGTGTGTGTGGTTGTGTGTGTGTGTGGTTGTGTGCCTGGTTGTGTGTGTGTGGTTTTGTGTGTGTGGTTGTGTATATGTGTGGTTGTGTGTGTGGGGGGGGTTGTATGTGTGTGTGTGGTTATGGGTGTCGGTGTGGTTGTAGGTACGGTTGTGGATGTATGTGTGGATGTGTGGTTGGGTGTGGTTGTGTGAGTGGTTGTGTGTGTGGTTGTGTGTGGTTGTGGTTGTGTGTATGGTTGTGTGTGTGGTTGTGTGTGTGGTTTTGTGTGTGTGGTTGTGTGTGTGTGTGTGTGTGGTTGTGTGTATGGTTGTGGTTGTGTGTGGTTGTATGTGTGTATGGTTGTGTGTGGTTGTGTGTGTGGTTGTGTGTGTGTGGTTGTGGTTGTGTGTGTGGTTGTGTGTGGTTGTGTGTGGTTGTGGTTGGGTGTGGGTGCGGCTGTGGGTATGGGTATGGTTGTGGGTGTGTATGTGGATGTGTGATTGGGTGTGGTTATGTGTGGTTGTGTGTGTGGTTGTGTGTGTGGTTGTGTGTGTTGTTGTGTGTGTGGTTGTGTGTGTGTGTGTGGTTGTGTGTGTGCGTGGTTGTGTGAGTGGTTGTGTGTGGTTGTAGTTGTGTGTGTGTGGTTGTGCATGTGGTTGTATGTGTGTGGTTGTGTGTGTGTGGTTGTGTGTGTGTGTCATTGTGTGTGTGGTTGTGTGTGGTTGTGTGTGTGGTTGTGGTTGTGTGTGGTTGTATGTGTGGTTGTGTGTGTGGTTGTAGTTGTGTGTGTGTGGTTGTGTGTGTTGTGTGTGGTTGTGTGCGTGGTTGTGTGTGTACGGTTAGGTGTGGTTGTGTGTGTGTGGTTGTGTGTATGGTTGTGTTTGTGTGTGGTTGTGTGTGGTTGTGTGTGTGGTTGTGTGTGTGGGTGTGGTTATGAGGGTGTGGTTGTGTGTGGTTGTGTGTGTGATTGTGTGTGTGGTTGTGTGTTTGGTTGTGTGTGGTTGTGTGGTTGGGTGTGGTTGTGTGGTTGGGTGTGGTTGCGTGTGTGTGGTTGTGGGTGTGGTTGTGTGGTTGTGCATGTGGTTGTGTGGTTGTGCATGTGGTTGTGTGTGTGGTTGTGTGTGTGGTTGTGTGTGTGTAGTTGTGTGTGTGGTTGTGTGTGGGATTGTGTGTGGGGTTGTGTGTGTGGTTGTGTGTGGGTGTGTGTGTGGTTATATGTGTGGTTGTGTGGTTATGTGGGTGTGGGTGTGGGTGTTGTTGTGTGTGTGTGTGTGGTTGTGTGTATGTATGTGGTTGTGTGTGTGTGGTTGTATGTGTGGTTGTGTGGTTGAGTGTGGTTGTGTGGCTGTGTGGTTGTGTGTGGTTGGGTGTGGTATGTGTGTGGTTATGTGTGTGGTTGTGTGTGTGTGGTTGTGTGTGTGGTTGTGTGTGTGGTTGTGTGTTTGTGGTTGTGTGTGTGGTTGTGTGTGTGTGGTTGTATGTGTGTAGTTGTGTGTGTGGTTGTGTGTGTGTGGTTGTGTGTGCGGTTGTGTGTGTTGTGTGTGTTGTGTTTGTGGTTGTGGTTGTGTGTGTGGTTATGTGTGTGTGGTTGTGGTTGTGTGTGTGTGGTTGTGTGTGTTTTGTGGGTGTGGTTGTGTGTGTGGTTGTGGGTGTGGTTGTGTGTGGTTGTGTGTGTGGTTGTGGGTGTGGTTGTGGTTGTGTGTGTGTGGTTGTTTGTGTGGTTGTGGTTGTGTGTGTGGTTGTGTGTATGTGTGTGTAGTTGTGTGTGTTTGTATGTGGTTGTGTGTGCGGTTGTGTGTGGTTGTATGTGTGGTTATGTGGTTGGGTGTGGTTGTGTGGTTGTGTGTGGTTCTGTGTGTGTGGTTGTTGTTAGACCCGGCCCTCGTAACATAGCCAGACCCGACCCCTGCACCTCACTCCAGCCCCCGAGCCCACGGCCTAGCCGATCCTTCCCACCAGAACACACACACCCGACCCGGCCTTCCCCGTCCGTGGCCTTCCTCCTTTCGGCCACACCGGGCCCGCGTGCCCACTTCATGCACCAAGATGGCGCCCGGCCCCAGCGCAACCCTGGCCTAGAGGCGCCACTCCGGCTGGAGGACATCGCGTTCCCCTTGGGATAAGAAAGGGAGGAGCAGTTTCCATCACACCTCTGCGCTTCCCTGGGAAGGTGGGTTTCGATCGACCCGCCGGCCTCCCCAAGGGCTGGCTCCCCGCCTGCTGGGTGTCTGGGACTCCTCCCGACCCGGCCCTGAAAGGATCAAAGGACAATGGCAGGAACCCCCAACAAGCGACCCCCAGGTGACAAGACCCCTGCCTGCACAGACTCCGGACATCAAAGAGGAGTCGCCCTATAACAAGGGGTGCTCTGGGACTGTCCGGTAGATTCGCCTTGGAAACACCTGAGCCCTGCTGAGTGACTCGCGGCTCCCTGAAGATCGTAAGACCTCCGAACTCGTGCTTGAGCCCTGCTGAGTGACTCGCGGCTCCCTGAAGATCGTAAGACCTCCGAACTCATGCTTGAGCCCTGCTGAGTGACTCGCGGCTCCCTGAAGATCGTAAGACCTCCGACTCGTGCTTGAGCCTTGCTGAGTGACTCGTGGCTCCCTGAAGATCGTAAGACCTCCGAACTTGTACCTGAGCCCTGCTGAGTGACTCGCGGCTCCCACAGACTCTCTTGGTCCCGCCGGACCCCACGACGACAACCGTATCCCCCAGCTCGAGGATTGTGAGCTGTGCGCCGGGTACGCTCCTGCATCTGATCCATATCCCCAAAGACTGTCCCGCTACCTCCTACCCCCCCTCCAAGACTTTGTGAGCCCGCGCTCCACTTGTATATATTTGCCTTGCTGATCATAAAGATCCTACAACTCCGATCTGATAAAGATTTATTCTTAAGAACTCTCGGTGTGGTGTCTCTTTGTCGTGTGGTGCCGAGTGTACGATCCTAGATACGAGGTTTCTCCCCTGAGGAGCCTCCCGCCAGTGCCCAGCTACGATACCTCGAGGGTGGGTCTCAGGCCAGTCAGGGCCCCCTCCGGGCCCCTCTGAGGTCGCCTTCTAACATTGGTGGCAAGCGACGGGATTCGGGCCCATAATCTAGAGATCGTACCGTGACTGGCTGACGCACTACCGACAAAGATGGCAGAAGGAAACGCCGTGGTTCTCACAGAAAACGACACCAGTACCGTGTTACAGGTGGAACAGCTGGAAGCGTACACACACAAAGAACTGAAGCAATTCTGTAAGAAACTCAAAATCGCTACCACTGGTCTCAACACCAAAGAAGATATGCAAAAGGCACTGAAAGCTTGGGTGGATTCTGGAGCCTCCCGCCCAGAAGGAGCGGGGGAGCCCCACAACGAAGCTGGACCCTCCCAAGGAGAACGCAGCAGCAACCAGGTGCGAGGCTTCGTACCAGACGGGGGCCTATCCCCGGAGGAACTCGCAGACAGAGAAAGAAGTCGCCATCACGAACTCGAATTATCCAAACTCAAAATTGAGGGCGAGTTGAAATTAGCCGAGAAAAAGCTAGCGGTGGAACAGCTGCGAGTGCAGGGAGCACTAGAAGAGAAGAAACTCCAACGGGAACACGAAGGAAGGAGACTTCAACTGGAACATGAACGCAGCTTGAAGGAAATGGAGCTGAAAGCAAAAAGCGAAGAAGCGCAGCCCCCGGGGAACCGAGAGGCGGCCTCCCCGGCAGAGCAGAAAGTCCACATCCCCAAGGATGTGGTCAAAGAATATTACAAAAACGATGACATTCAACAGTGGTTCCGGGCCTACGAGGTCACCATGACCTCCCATCGGGTCCCGCAGAAGGATTGGGGGGCCGGGTTGTGGGGACGATTCCTGAGCGAAGGGAGAGACACCCTGCTCGACCTACCAACCTCCATGCAGACCTCCTATGACCACATGAAAGCGGCCCTCCTCACAAGGTACGGCCTCACCCCGGAGATGTACCGCCAGCGGTTCCGGGACTGCAGGAAGATCCCGGGTACCACCTGGGTGGAGTATGTGAATTTCTTCAGCCGCGCCTTCGATGGGTGCATCAAGGGCAGCAAGGTAACCACCCTGGAAGAACTAACAGACCTTATGTTGTGGGAACACCTGGCTGCGAACTGCTTTGTGGAACTGCGCCAGCATCTGCTCGACAGCAAGCTCACGGATCCGAGGAAGCTGGCCGTCGAGGCGGATCGCTGGACCAACACCCGGGTCTCCCGGGGCCCTGTAGGAGAGTACCCCCGAGCCAGTCAGGGACCACCCCGCCAGAGAGGGGGGGAAACCAGGGAGGGCAGAGAGAGTCCCAGTCTAGTCCCCCGAAGTCCCAACCTCCGCCTTTCCCGGCACCCCCACCAGCTGTATCCGGCCCCCCCTGAGACGGGGGCACCAGGTGACCATCACTTGTTTCCGTTGTCAGAAGCCCGGGCATTACGCCAACGACCCTGAATGCCCCATGGCCCCACACACCACCCAGGCAGCACCCCCCGCTAGACAGATAGCTAATGTAGCACTGGGGGAGGAGGTTGAGGAGACCAAAGAGTGGGAACCCGCAGCCATGGCCCTAGTATCCTTAGGAGATAGAGAAATGGTCCCTGGAAGCCTCCTGCCCTCCAACACGAAGAAATATGGGCAGCTCGTAACGATCAATGGCCACCAAGTAGAAGCCCTCCGTGACACCGGGGCCAGCATCACCGGTGTCCTCAGTCATTTAGTCCACGAAGACCAGGTCCTCCCCAACGTCTTTTGCCCGGTCATTTTCGCCGACAACACGGAAAGCCTATGTAAGGTAGCCCTGGTGCCTTTTGAGTGGGGAGGGGTGGTCGGTAAACTGAAAGTCGCAGTGAGAACCTCCCAGCCAGTCGACTGTCTCCTGGGGAACGACCTGGAAAGTTCCCCCTGGAAACAAGTCGAGCGCAAGACCCACCTAGGGATGATGGGCCTCCCTGAGTGGGTGTGCGCCACCACTCGATCCATGGCGGCCCGACTGACCCCCCTGAGGGAAGTTGATGACGCCCTGACCCCTGAAGATAGGATGGTCCCCGCCGAGGGTCCCCACATCCCCCCACCAGAAGGGTCGGTCGCCAGTGACGAACCCCCGCCTTCCGACTCCGCCCAGGTCACCGAGTTAGGCGATCTGCCCGAACTGGCCCAGTGGCACCACGAGGGGAGCCCCTCCCGAGAGGAGTTCTGCCGAGAGCAGGCTACCTGTCCTTCCCTGGTCGGGCCCCGGAAACAGGCAGAGGCCCAGGCCGCAGGCGACCAGACTGGGACGCACCGGGTGTATTGGGAGAATGACCTGTTGTACAACGAGCAGAAGTCGGTGGAGCTAGGGTCCGGCCGGGTGCTGGTGGTACCCCTAGGCTTCCGAAACCTCCTCCTGGGCTTGGCCCACGACGTTCCCCTCGCAGGCCACTTGGGCCAGGACAAAACCTACAGTTGCCTCGTGACTCACTTCTACTGGCCCAGAATGAAAGCAGATGTAGAAGCCCACTGCAAGTCCTGTCCCACGTGCCAGGCCAGTGGGAAGAGCAGAGGAAAGCGCAAGGCTCCCCTCCAACCCTTCCCTGTCGTCAGTACCCCTTTTGAGCGGGTCAGGATCGACATCGTGGGGCCTCTGGACCCCCCAACCTCCCAAGGGCACCGGTTTATCCTCGTCCTGGTGGACCATGCCACCCGGTACCCTGAAGCCATCCCCCTGCGCACCATCACAGCCCCCGTGGTGGGCCGGGCGTTGATGGGAATCTTCTCCCGCATGGGTTTTCCCCGCGAGGTCGTGAGCGATCGCGGTACCAACTTTATCTCCCGATACATGAAGTCCTTATGGCAACAATGCGGGGTGTCCTATAAATTCACCACCCCGTACTGCCCCCAAGGAAACGGCCTGGTAGGGCGGTTTAACCGGACTCTGAAGGGGATGATCGCGGGCTTGGAAGAGCCCCTCCGGCGTAAGTGGGACGTGCTGCTCCCCTGCCTCCTATTCGCCTACCGAGAAGTTCCCCAGAAATCCTTGGGGTTCAGCCCCTTTGAGTTACTCTACGGACACCCCGTCAGGGGGCCCCTCAGCCTGGTCAAGGAAGGGTGGGAGGCGGCGCCCCGAGGCCCCCCCCGAGATGTGTTCCGTTACGTCCTGACCCTCCGAAACCAGACTAGGAGGTTCCGAGAGATGGCCGAGGCCAACCTGGAGGCGAGCCAGGAGGAGATGAAGCGCTGGTACGACCAGAACGCCACTCTGGTCGAGTTTCAGCCGGGCCAGCAGGTATGGGTCATGGCCCCCGTGAAACCCTGCGCCCTCCAGGATAAATGGACCGGGCCCTTCAAAGTGGTTGAGCGGAAGAGCCAGGTCACGTACTTGGTGGACGTCCAGACACCCCGGGACCCCCTCCGGGTCCTCCACGTGAATCGCCTCAAGCCCCACTTTGTGCGGACGGAGCTGAGCCTCCTACTGGCCACTGATGACGGGTCCGAGGAGGAGTCGGATCCTCGCCCTGATCTCCTGTGCACCAAAGAGAAGGACGGCTCCGTAGAGGGAGTGAACCTCTCCCCATCCCTCACTCCCCAGCAACGTGAGGATTGCCGCCAGCTCCTAGGGCAGTTTTCTGACCTCTTCTCCCTGGTCCCCAAAGTCACCGACTGGTGTGTCCATGACGTGGATACCGGGGACAGCCCCCCGGTGAGACACCAAGCCTACCGACTCCCTGATCGGGTCCGGTCCTGTATTCAAGCCGAGGTCTCGAAAATGTTGACCCTAGGAGTGATCGAACCCTCAGACAGCCCCTGGGCCAGCCCCGTGGTCCTAGTCCCAAAAGCAGCTGCCCCCGGTGTCGCCCCAGAACTCCGCTTCTGCGTGGACTACTGGGGACTCAATGAAGTTACCCGAGCCGATGCCCACCCCATTCCCCGAGCCGACGAGCTCATTGACCGGCTCGGGGCTGCTCGGTTCCTCAGCACCTTCGATCTCACCTGCGGCTACTGGCAAATTGCGCTCACAGAAGGAGCCAAGGAGCGGTCCGCCTTCTCCACCCCGGATGGGCACTATCGCTTTCGCGTGATGCCCTTCGGGATGAAAAATGCCCCGGCCACCTTCCAGCGACTGGTAAATAGAGTCCTGGCCGGGCTGGAAAAATTCAGTGCTGCATATCTCGACGATATCGCAGTTTTTAGTTCCGAATGGAGTGAGCACCTCCAGCGCCTCCGGAGGGTGCTAACCGCCCTGCGCCAGGCAGGCCTCACCGTGAAAGCCAGCAAGTGCCAGATTGGGCAAGGTTCGGTAACCAACCTGGGGCACCAGGTCGGAAGCGGGCAGGTCGCCCCTCTACAGCCCAAAATCGACGCCATCCTAGCCTGGGAACCCCCCACTACCCAAACGGAGGTCCGAGCCTTTCTGGGCCTCACGGGCTACTACCGGAGATTCATCCGGAATTACGGCAGCCTGGTCGGTCCCCTCACGGGACTCACGTCCAAGAAACAGCCCAAGAAAGTGCAGTGGTCCCCTGCCTGCCAAGAGGCGTTCGATGCCCTGAAAGCAGCCATGTGCACTGCCCCCGTCCTCCAGGCCCCCGACTACTCCAAGGAGGTTGTGGTACAAACTGATGCCTCCGAGCATGGCATCGGGGCAGTCCTCCTCTCCCAGGTGAATGACCAAGGCCTAGACCAGCCCGTAGCCTTCCTCAGCCGAAGGCTGTTGCCCAGGGAACAGAGATGGAGCACCATCGAGCGCGAGGCGTTCGCCGTAGTCTGGGCCCTCAAGAAGTTACGCCCTTACCTGTTCGGCACCCATTTCAAGGTCCAAACCGACCATCGCCCCTTGCGATGGCTCATGCAGATGCGAGGAGAAAACCCCAAGCTACTGCGGTGGTCAATCTCCCTCCAGGAGATGGATTTCACCGTGGAACATCGCCCTGGTACGGACCACGCCAACGCCGATGGCCTCTCCCGGTTCTTCCGCCTCAGCGAAGAGAACCCCCAAGAGGATGGGTAGTTCTCTCTGGCTTTCAGCTGGGGGGGACGCGTGTTAGACCCGGCCCTCGTAACATAGCCAGACCCAACCCCTGCACCTCACTCCAGCCTCCGAGCCCACGGCCTAGCCGATCCTTCCCACCAGAACACACACACCCGACCCGGCCTTCCCCGTCCGTGGCCTTCCTCCTTTCGGCCACACCGGGCCCGCGTGCCCACGTCATGCACCAAGATGGCCGCCCGGCCCCAGCGCAACCCTGGCCTAGAGGCGCCACTCCGGCTGGAGGACATCGCGCTCCCCTTGGGATAAGAAAGGGAGGAGCAGTTTCCATCACACCTCTGCGCTTCCCTGGGAAGGTGGGTTTCGATCGACCCGCCGGCCTCCCCGAGGGCTGGCTCCACGCCTGCTGGGTGTCTGGGACTCCTCCCGACCCAGCCCTGAAAGGATCAAAGGACAATGGCAGAAACCCCCAACAAGCGACCCCCAGGTGACAAGACCCCTGCCTGCACAGACTCCGGACATCAAAGAGGAGTCGCCCTATAACAAGGGGTGCTCTGGGACTGTCCGGTAGATTCGCCTTGGAAACACCTGAGCCCTGCTGAGTGACTCGCGGCTCCCTGAAGATCGTAAGACCTCCGAACTCGTGCTTGAGCCCTGCTGAGTGACTCGCAGCTCCCTGAAGATCGTAAGACCTCCGAACTCGTGCTTGAGCCCTGCTGAGTGACTCGCGGCTCCCTGAAGATCGTAAGACCTCCGACTCGTGCTTGAGCCTTGCTGAATGACTCGCGGCTCCCTGAAGATCGTAAGACCTCCGAACTTGTACCTGAGCCCTGCTGAGTGACTCGCGGCTCCCACAGACTCTCTTGGTCCCGCCGGACCCCACGACGACAACCGTATCCTCCAGCTCGAGGATTGTGAGCTGTGCGCCGGGTACGCTCCTGCATCTAATCCATATCCCCAAAGACTGTCCCGCTACCTCCTACCCCCCCTCCAAGACTTTGTGAGCCCGCGCTCCACTTGTATATATTTGCCTTGCTGATCATAAAGATCCTACAACTCCGATCTGATAAAGATTTATTCTTAAGAACTCTCGGTGTGGTGTCTCTTTGTCGTGTGGTGCAGAGTGTACGATCCTAGATACGTGGTTTCTCCCCTGAGGAGCCTCCCGCCAGTGCCCGGCTACGATACCTCGAGGGTGGGTCTCAGGCCAGTCAGGGCCCCCTCCGGGCCCCTCTGAGGTCGCCTTCTAACAGTTGTGCATGTGGTTGTGTGTGTGGTTGTGTGTGTGGTTGTGTGTGTGGTTGTGTGTGTGGTTGTGTGTGGGGTTGTGTGTGCGGCTGTGTGTGTGGTTGTGAGTGTGTAGTTGTGTGTGTTGTTGTGTGTGTGTGGTTGTGCATGTGTGTCTGGTTGTGTGTGTGGTTGTGTGTGTGGTTGTGTGTGGGGTTGTGTGTGCGGTTGTGTGTGTGGTTGTGTGTGTGTGGTTGTGTGTGTTGTTGTGTGTGTGTTGTTGTGTGTGTGGTTGTGGTTGTGTGTGTGACAATAATACTAAAAGCATCTCAAAATAAAGGAACACAAACATCGAGTTTGTGGAAAGAGGACACGCTCAGTAATTGAAGGGTGAGATCCTGAAAGTAAAGCGGAGGCTTGCTGCTGTCTAATTGTTGCGATCTGGCGATTTAAAAAAAAAAAAAGAATCTCTGTCCTTTGTTTTTTAATATACCCTCATACTTCACTCAGCATTTTATTTGCACTTTGTGGTAATTCGCGCTCTCACCTCGGTCCACCGCAGGGCTTCTACCCTGATTGTTGTGGAGGGTGTGGGCATGTGCACGCTTTCCTTGATTGCTATCAGCTGCTCAGGCTTGGGGGAGGCGGCGCTCTGACGGTCACATGACATAGAGCTCCTCTCTATTTAAATCCAATGCCACTTCTCCCGCACAGTGGGCGCGCCGCCAGCGCTCCGAAGGCACGCCAAAGGGAAGCCCATCTGTGCCCATCCACGCCCAAACGGGGCCAGGGGCCACGACCTCTGGTCAAAAGTGCTCTCCGCCCCCCAATTAACCCAAAATGCACCCGGTTCACTGCTGACAGCCTAGCTGTGAAGGTCTGTCCCTGCTGCAACTTTGCCCCTGTCACTTCACAGTCCCTCCGCCTCACCTCTCCTGGTACTGAATCCAACCCTCACTCGTCAGTCCCACCCATCAAAGATTTTACGTTCCTCAGTCTAAATTGCCGCTCACTCCCCAAGCATAAAATGGAGATCCTTGACCTTCTTCTAGACGAACAACATGACACTTTGTTCCTCACAGAGACCTGACTCCATGAGAGTGCCGTCCCTGATGTGGCAGCAGCACTACCTCCCAATTATGCCATCGTCAGGAAAGACAGAGTGACAAAAAGTGGGGGGGATAGCCATCATCTTTAAAAATCTTTTTCAATGCAAATTTGATCTGTTAGACTTTCCCAACTGCAAAACCGCCCTATTTAAAATATCCATCAACCCCAATTTCACACTTTCCGGTGTTTTAGTTTACCGCCCGCCAGGACCCCCCACCAACTGGGCCTCATCCTTTCCCAACCTCATAACCCCTTTCCTTTTAAATTCCAAGAATTTCTCAGTCCTAGGCGACATAAACCTACATCTTGACGATCCCCTTAATTCTACCTGCAGCAACTTCATTTCTGACCTCGCAGCTATGAATATAAACCTACTAAATACAGGCCCCACTCATATTGCCGGCCACCTGCTTGACCCCATCTTTTCGAGCCTTCCTCACATCCACTGTGCCCCGGCAACACCCATATGCTGGTCAGATCACTTTATATCCAAATTCTGCCTAACGCCCCTTTCCTCCCCTACCCCTTTTTTCCCTTCCCTCAAGGTCCTCAAAAGAGACTGGAAACAACTGAATATAGGTGTTCTCAACAAGCTCTTATGCGCCAACCCACCCACATCCGATTCTACGGTTGACGTACATTCAGGAAACATATACAATTGGCTTTTAGATGCTCTTGCCTCCCCCTCAAAAATAAAAAAATAAATAACCACCGACCTCCAGACCCTTGGTTTAACGAAGCACTAAAGGCTGAGAAATCTAAATGTAAAGCCTTGGAACGGAGATGGAGGAGAGACTACACACCTGATTCCAAAGTTGTCTACAAAAAAGCATTAAAATTATACCACAACAACTGTAACTCCGCTAGGGCTAGCTTTGTCTCCAAAACCATCTTGGATGCCACTAACTGTTCAAGAACACTTTTTGGCCTAGTTAAAGAGCTTACCGGCTCTGAGACCCTAGCAAAACCTCTGCCTTTAACTAAACGTCAATGTGACGATCTTGCCCAATTTTTCACGCAAAAAATAGAGAAAATGTATTTTGAAATTGCTAACTCACATATAAGCAAAACCCCACAGTCTCAATCCATCCTCTTACCCGAGACCTTCCCCTTACCACACCTCACTGTCCCTCCCCAAACGGTTCCACAGCTAGTCTCTTGGCTCCTCTTGACCTAGACTCCTTGATAACCATCCTTGGAAAGGTCAAATCTGGTTCCCCGAAGGATCCCCTGCCAATTTCCATACTTAAACAGCTGGACATCTCATATCTCCGTCATCCTGAATGCTCTACATTCTTCCCTGCTCGAATCCACAGTCCCTGGGCATTGGAAACACACTATGGTAACCGCTCTCCTGAAAAAGCCCTCTGCCGACCCTAGTGTCCTCTCTAATTATAGGCCCATCTCACTCCTGCCTGCCTTCTCCAAAATTCTTAAGAGACACATTCACTCCCATCTCTCTCAGTTTGTCGAAACTCACAAAATCCTCCACCCCTCTCAATCCGGCTTTCGAACCGGATTCTCCACGGAAACCACACTGTTGGGGGTCAGAGAGAAGTTGCGCCATCATCTCGACACTGGGGACACAGACGCACTGATACTGTTAGACCTTAGTGCGGCATTCAACACTATCTCCCATTCAGTACTAATCAACACACTGAAGTCTTTGGGCATCTGTGGCTCAGCCTTGGACTGGATTACTTCTTTTTTAACCGACCGCACTTTCCAGATCTTATCTGTCACAGACACTTCCAACATTTACCCATCACCCTATGGTGTGCCCCAGGGCTCCATCCTTAGTCCTCTTCTTTTCAATTTATATGTCAGGCATCTAGCAGACATATCAGAACAAGCAGGCCTAACTCTTTTTACGTATGCAGACGATTCCCAGATCATCTTTTCCCTCTCCAGTATTGACCCCGGCTCGACATCCCTTCTTCAGACAGGCCTAGGGAAAATTGCAATATGGATGAACCGCAATCACCTGAAATTAAATGGTGATAAGACGGAAGTCCTCATCCTAGGCAAAAATCTGTGGGGCCCACTACATTGGCCTGCTGAGATGGGCGCCCTCCCCAAACCCTCCAGTCATGTCCGTAATTTGGGGATAACTATCGATGACTCTCTAACCATGCACCATCAGGCAATAAAGGCCACAGGTATCTGCTTTACCATCTTGAAATGGCTCAGGAAGATCATCTGGATACTACCAGATGACACCCAGAAAACAGTGGTCCATGCCCTCATCACCTCTCGGCTGGACTATGGAAACATCCTTTACCTTGGCTCAAACAAAGCAGTGACTCGAAGACTGCAGTTAGTACAGAACACTGCAGCAAGATTACTTTGCAAGGTTCCCAAAGCCACCCCGATATCTGGCTACCTCCGTAACTTACACTGGCTCAGGGTGGAGACCCGCATTAAGTTTAAAACCCTGAGCTATATGTCCAAGATCAAAATGGGAACGGCACCACAGTATCTTAACTCTCTTGTCCGTCCCTATGCCCCCACTCGCCACCTACGATCTACCACTCTCGGATATTTCACAGTACCTAGGTTCAAACTATCCAGGATGGGGGGAAGATCTTTCACTTACCTAGGTCCATCACTGTGGAACACCCTTACTCTCGCCATACGCAAAGAGACTGTTTACACACGCTTCCGCAGATCACTCAAGACCTGGTTATTTGACCAGTAACTCCTTCTATTACTGCCTTCTATTAGCTACACCTAGTCCGCTTGGCGCCGGGTAGCTGTTGCACCCTATAAATTAAAATAATAAATAAATAAATAAATAAATAAATAAAGCACGTTGTAAGTCAAACGGGCGCAGTGAAGCATTAACACAACAACAAAACAAACAAGATCACTTAGCGAAGAGTGAGTGCTGATAATGAATACACACAGCCCATCATCTTAAGAGTTCGATTGCAGCCAATGTGCACTCAAACCTGCCCCCTCCTTGTGAGTTGAACCCCATATTTCATGAGTTGTAACAGCTGCACCCACCATAGCGCTTTGAGATCTAAAGCTCTACATAGGTCTAATCGATTAACCAGTTGCCAACATGCTGTGCTTTTAAAGAGAATGTGCCAAAAGTTTCCAGCTTCCTCATCATGTCCTCATGAAAGCACCAACGAAAGGACTCCCTGAATGGTGCAACGGACATGAAGCAGCCGCTGCCGCTGCAATCAGAAATAAACACTGTGAGCGTTGTCCAGTTTCACAGTAAAATTTCCTTAATGTTCTTTAAGTCACAAAACAGTAATACTAAAAGCATCTCAAAATAAAGGAACACAAACATCGAGTTTGTGGAAAGAGAGAGCACATTGTAAGTCAAACAGGTGCAGCAAAGCATTAACACAACAACATGTTCTTTGATGTTTGATGTTCTTTGATCGAGAACATCAAAGGGGCACCGCGAAAGTGATCGCAGGCAAAAGTGAAAGTGATCGCGGGCGCTTAATGAGCATGACGAGGTTTGCCAGCCTCTGCGCCTAAGCGCGCGCCCGCGCACATGAACTGTAGCTCTAGGCTGGCCATGGTAGCATTTCTTTGAGCCCTCACAAAAAGTCTCGCCTGACCCAGGGCATGTGCTGGGTCAGGCGAGACCTAAAAACGGAGGTAAAAAGTTGTTTTTTGACACAATACAGCTTGTTCTTGAAAGAGGGGATGGCGGTGAACCTAGCACAGCAAACCTTTCATTTATGCAGTTTTTAGAAAGAAAATATACACTTTCTTGTATAGCACATTTCCCCTATTGTGCCCCAAAAATCCAAATATAGTTTTCTCGGTACCCTGCAGGGTACTCCTCAATCCCTAGGTTCCTTTGGAACCCTCAGGATGTTGGGAAAAAATGAAGCGAATTTAGCATGGATACCTTTTGTGCAAACACTTATGATGGCATACGCTTGGAGTACCCTAAATATCAAAACAAACATTGGCAATGCCAATAGGTCTAGCTTTGAATGAATATTGCACAGTAATGTGAAGCATTACAAGTAGATAGCATGGGATTGGATATGTATTTGTGTGGAAGCAAAGAACTGTAGAATAATATTGGTGTAGCTAAAAAGTCAGGTGACAGTTGCACTGTCAAGCCAGTTCTAAAAACCCATGTAGGTTAATGACCTCTCTTCTCCCATCTGTGCTGCTGCCAGAGAAAACACCATCGATTAACTTGTTATCTAAGACACTTTAGTAGCTTTACAATGTCATGTGTGATCCACTGAAAATTCAAGCTGAGACAGCTCTATAAATGAACAAAATGATCATAGCTGTGTGGCAAACACTTTTTTTGAAAGCACACAACTCCTGGACAATCTTGTCACATACTCTGCTGTACGAGAGGAAAGGTGTCAGAATTTTAGTATTAAGAGGTTTAGAGAAGGAAAGTAGCATAAAGGGTGATGAGCCACAAAAGGTCATAGAGCTTACAAGATGTCATGTGAAGAGAAGTCAAATCTCATAATTTAAGGCAGTTCAACTATAAACACAGAAAGGCTGATTCATAAAACAGATGAGAAAAGTCAAAAGTGTACTCTGCAATATTAGTAGTACATCTGGAGTAATAAATAGGTTCATTTTGAATTGTGAAAGAATATCTACACATCTGGTGGGTATTTCTGCGTACTCAAGACATAAGTGCTGCCTCATATGGAAAATTAACAAATGTATCTTTCTGCATATCAACCTGTCATATAAAATACAATTGGAAAAAATCTTTTTTTACATTATTTTCTCTATTGAAACAGGTTTTGATTGTTGGAAACCCCTTTCACATCCATCCCCATGAATTAGAGTGGGTCCATATCATCTCCATTGGCAAACTGAAAATATACTGAATCCTTCTCTTTACAGCAGTAAGGGCCAGATGTATAAAAAGCATATTGTATTCCAAACAGTGCAAAAAGCAAAATTCGGTCATTTGCAAGTCTTTTATGTTTGACAGGGTTTTGGATTCGCAACTAAGGCAATCACAATTTTTTGCGATTACCTAAATTGAGAATACAAATTGGGAATCACAGTTTTAGAATCCCTAGTGCTCATGTAAGAAGACTTTCCTAAATGTAAACTGTGCATTTCGGAAGCCCTAATTCCCATCAAATGCATGCTTTGTTTTAATTAAAAAGGTATGGATGAGGGCTCCTGCCCCACACACTGGAGCTTAAAATCTGTTTGGAAGGGAGCCGCACGACCTCCCAGTAGGAGCCCTTCTTGGCCCTGGAGGCTGCCAACCCCACCTCCAGCAATGTCCTGGGGTACCCACCCCTGGAACATTGCAGTTTGCAATGTCAGGGTGGAAGCATTGCTCCGGCCTTGCTATAGGAACAACTCCTGTTCCGATTCATGGAAGTGAGAGCAGGAAAACTGCTCTCACTTCCATGAAGCGAAGCAGATTTGCTTTTGGGCAAAAGTAGATGTATGTTAGCAGCTCCCTTTGTACAAAAGGAAGGGAGCTGGCTGCGACTGTGGGGGTGGGGCATTGGGGCTCCCCCACGGTCCCCAATGTGAGGCCCGGGGACTGGGTCCCCAGGTCAAAAATGGCCCAGGAGGGGGGCCACTCGGCCCCCACTCCCCCTTTTAATTAATAAATAAAAATAGGCCTGGGTCCCGGGCGATGTGGTCCCTGGGGCCAAAATCAGCCTGGAGAGGGGGGCCGCATGACCCCCGCTCCTTAAAAATAAATAAATAAACAAAGGCCTAGCTCGGATGATGGGGTCCGGGGGCTGTAATCGGAAACAGGAGGGAGGCTGGGAACCCACCTCCCTTTTCAATATATATATTTTTAAATGGTTCAGCCTCCAGGGGATGTGGTCCCCGGGACCCAAAAGGGTTAAGGAAAAGGGGCCACACAACCCCCTTCCTAAAAATACAAAAAAAGAAACCAGCAATTCAACGGAGGCCCGCCCAATCCCTGCACCACTCTGCAAACTTGCCTCCTTGTGTGTTCTGTGTTGGGTGATGAAGTCCCCTTTCTTGGTGAGGGTCCTTAGGGGCTAACTAGCCTACCAACTACCTCCAGTAAGCCCCAAACAATGGGATTTCTGAGAGGTGGTCCAGGGCCACACCCTTATTTAATGTATAGGAATAATGTAGAGGGGGATTATGTGTTATGGAGAGTAATTATGTGGTATGGTAGTCTGTGTTGTAGAGTGGTAACCTCGGGTTTAGTCTTCCTCATTTCCATGAAAGCAAAACTATCAACTCAAAAAAAGGAACCACTGAGGAGCGCTTTTGGACCTAGTCAGAGGTATAAGCAGGGCCACTGGATTTATACGAATGTTTGGCTTCACTGACTTTCGCACAATTATACATTTTCCGCATTTGCCACATAATCCATCATCTGCTGCAAAATCTAGCTCAAATGACTCAAACATTACCAAAAATGCAGCAACAAGTGTTATAGCCTGGTGGAAGGCCCTTTGCAAACCTAGAATGGTCAACTCTTACTTATTGCTAAATGTGGGTGCTAAATTGGCAAAAATGGTGTGCAAACCACTCTTGCTTGGTGCTGCTCCTCTCTTTCTTTTTCTGCACATCACTTGCCTCTTTCTGCACATCTTTTCTGCTTTCTGCATCTCCCTTATTTCTGTACTTCTCTTGCCACTTTCTGCACCCTCTTCCCTCTTTTTGCACCTCCCTAGCCTCTTTCTGCACCTCTCTTGTCTCTTTCTGAGCTTCTCTTGCCTCTTTCTACTCCTCACTTTCTGCACTTCTTTTGCTTCTTTCTGCACCTCTCTAGCTTCTTTCAGCACGCCTCTTCCCTCTTTCTGCACCCCTTGTCTCTCTTTCTGCACCTGTGTTGCCTCTTTCTGCACCTCTCTTGCCTCCTTCTGTACTTCTCTTGCATCTTTCTGCACACCTCTTTAATCTTTCTGTACTCTTGCCACTTTCTGCAGTTCTCTTGCCGCCTTCTGCACCTCAGCTTCTTCTTTCTCCACTTCTCTTGCCTCTTTCTGTACCCCTCTTAAATGTTTCTGCACCTCACATGCATCTTTTTGCACCTCTCTTGTCTCCTTCGGCACCTCTTGCCTTTTTCTGTACCTCACTTGCCCCTTTCTGCACTTATCTTGCTTTTTTCTACACCTCTCATTTATTTCTGCAATGCTCTTGTCTCTTTCATCACTTCTGTTGCTTCTTTCTGTACCTTTGTTACTTATTTCACACTTCTCTAGCTTCTTTCTGTACCTCTCTTTCCTGTTTCTGCACTTATGTTGATACGTTCTGCACTTCTCTTGCCTCTTTCGGCACCCCTCTTGCCTTCTTGCTTCTTTCTGCACCTCTGTTGGTTCTTTCTGCAGGGCTCTTGCTTCTATCTGCACATATCTTGCAAATGTCTGCATCCCTCTTACCTCTTTCTGCACCCTCTTCTCAATTTATGTACCTCTATTGCTTCCCACTGCATCTCACTTGCCTCTTTCTGCACCTCTGTTGGTTAGTTCTGCACTGCTCTTGCTTCTTTCGTCACCTCTCTTGTATATTTCTGCAACTCACTTGCCTCTGTCTGCACCCCTGTTCCCTCTTTCTAGACCTCTTTTGCCTGTTTCTGCAACTCTCTTGCCACTTTCTACACTTCTCTTGCTTATTTCTGTACCCCTTTTGCTTCTTTCAGGACGTCTCTTGCCTCTTTCTGCCCCCCTCCTTGCCTATTTCTGTACCTCAGTTGCTTTTTTTGCACTTCTCTGGCTTGTTTGTACCTCTCTTGCTTCTTTCTGCACTTCTCTTGCCTCTTTCTGCACCCCTCTTCCCTCTTTCTTCAGCTCTGTTGCTTTTTCTGCACTTCCCTTGCTTGTTTCTGCACCTCTCTTGCTTCTTTATGTACACGTTGTGAGAAGTTGGCCCGATATATGATCTCCACTAGTTATAGTGGGCACCCTGTATCAGTCCAAACAACCCCTTATTGGTTATAGGTTAAAGACAAACTTTATTGAAAGCTATCCTGGTGGTAGCTATGGAGAGCAGCCTTCAGGCTAAGTCTTGAAGGAATGCAAAGCAACTTGTTTTACCAGTCTATAATCCCTTGAGTCGCTAAATGAAAGATATCCATACCAGGTATATATATAAAATATATGTATTTATTACTAAACACACCCTCCTAGTCTCTTTATGAGACTAGAGGTCAAAACACATAAGTTACACTTCAATAATCAAAGTAAAATAGCACAAATACACATCAGGCCCTAGGGGCGAGCCAAACCTTATACTAAAATAGTGGTATAAGAACCACAACTTAATTAGACACAAGGCCTAGAGCCTGTAGAATTGCTGGGACCCCAAGGAACCACCCAAGGTAGTGACACAGGGGACCCACGGGGCCGTGTGCAGTGTGTGAACACAGCCGCAAGCTCCCATTTGCTTATATGGGGAAAGTCGTGGTTAGATTTATAAAGATTAGGGACACTTTAAGAAATGAGTCAGGACCAAACACTTTAGTACTTAGGACGTTCTGGGGCTAGCACACACAGGAGCACCGGAGTACTTGTGTTACCTCACCCAGGGAAGTCGGGTCCATAGGTGTCTTTTGGTGTCGGGTCGCGTCGTCAATTTCAATGGGAGCTGGCGAAGAAGTGCTGCTGCCGTGAAGATGCAAAGTGTCCAAAGAGATCTAAGCCTGGATCGAGGATGAGAAGAACCTGAAAGCAGAGGGGATAGAGTCTGGGTCACTTGCCAGTGACCAGGAAGGCGATGAGCAGATGCCCACCAATGTTGGGTGATTTCAGGTAAAAGAGGTGAAGCTTGACTCTTCAGCCACGAGGACCAGGAGGTCTCAAGGACAACCAGGAGCTGGATTCAGCTGTGCCATAAGGGATTTCGAGTGCTGCAGTGTCGGTGCCCAGATTGGTCTCAACAAGCCTTGGCAACAGCAACCCATGCAGTAACAAGAAAGATGCTTCGGTGCAGACCAGCAAGGTCTGTGGGACTCACCACTTGGTTGGGAGTCAGGGCACATCTGGAGCAACTAGGAAAGCCCAAGGAAATGCAAAGTTACCCACTCAAAGACCCACCAGTCAATGGACCAGGGATCGCAAAGGGACCTCGAAACAAACCTCAAAATGGCGGCCCACGGGTCACTCGGAATGACCAGGCTGACAATCTTCTGTGGATTTAGTGCACAAGGTGGGGGCTACAAGTCAGCCCAAGCACAACTTCAAGAGACGTTGAGTAGTCAATGCACTTGCAGAAATGCACAGTGACCAGGAGTTCCAGTTCCATGCTACTCATGAGGGCTGCGGTTCTCAGCTTTGCTGGGGACTCGGGTCGGCCTCTGATATGTCTGGAAATCTTCTTCCTGGGCTGCAAATACTTCAGAGTCCAGCAGGAGCTTCGATGATGCAGACCGGCAAATTGCATTGCTGGTGCCTGCCAAGCAGGGGAGTCACTCCTTGACCCCAAGGGAGATTTCTTCAGTCCTCTGGTCTTGTGCAGAGCGTCGAAGGTCCAGGATTCAGCTTTAGAGTTTCGTGCAGGGTAATCTAAAGTTCTAAGGACTGTGGTCCCTTTCTTATACTAAGGTAGGGGGTTGGACATACTCTGGGGACCCATCTATGGGACGGTTTGGAAAGAGGGGTGGCTGCACCCATTTCCTTTGTTCAGTTTCAAGCCTGAGCAGGGGCTGGAAGCCCCTGAACCTGTTTGAGCTGGACTATGCACAGGGACACCAAATGTGCCCCAGTGCAGGACTTCAAAGCACACAGAGAGTGCTCCCACCCAGCCCCAATACACATAAACCTGTCTGGGAGGTGGTTACACCTCTCTGTGACAGGAAACCTATTGACCAGGCCTCCCCTGCCGGAGTTTCGGTCAGCAGCAGGAGGCCAGACCCGTGTCTTTGGCTGCAGTATCCATTTTGTGATGCCAGGGCTCTATTAACCCTTTCGTTGCCAGGCCTTTTCCCCCTCCTGTGCCTGGCGCTTCCCCCGTGGGTGGGTTCATGATGAGATAGTCTCGTCATGGGTACAGCGCGACTGTGCTCCATGACGAGACCATCTCGTCATGGGCACAGAAGAGGTTAAGTTTCTACCGAGTATACCAGTGCTGTCATGTCTCTACCACTAGAAGGGTGGGATCATACTACCACACCAGTTACTGGCATGGGGGTATGATTCCAAGGTGTTTGACACCATCAGAGAAAGGTCTCCGAATGCAACAGAGGGGCTCTGCTCATGCAGGGGCACCCTCTCACATAAGAACCAAGTGCTCTGCCTTCAGGATTGATAAGGTCTTCCATAGGAGTGACTTATAGGTTTATATGTGTGCATATGGTGAGATATAGTGAACCTATATCTCTGTAAGGGGTGCATGCACCACCTTCCCCAGGCTGCAGTAGCAGACCTGTAGTGTCATTTTGGGTGGCTTTCCATTGGTGGCATAATCCATGCTTCAGCCCCTGGTAGGCCTCTGGGTTACCTATGCCCTTGGTACGTGGTATACCATATAATAGGGGCTTACAAGGGCACCTTAGATCCAATCTGTAATGTACCTAAAGTACATGGAATCATTTTAGAGAGGAAACAGCTAGGCTGGGGCCCTGAATAGCAGGGTCCCAGCCAGACTAAAGTCGAAAAACAGTGAAACACCAGCAAAAAGAGGAGGTAAACATGTGAAGCAGATCCTACTCTCCTACACAACCCCCCAAACGCAGTGACATTGAAGCAACCTTGATCAGTTGAGTCTTCGTGTTCTAAGTGGAAATATCTGGAGAGTCCATCTGCATTGGCATTGTTACTCCCAGGTCTATGTTCCACTGCATAGTCCAACCCCTGTAGGGAAATGGACCACCTGAGTAATTTGGGATTTTCACCCTTCATCTGTTTTAGCCATAAGAGGGGCTTATGGTCTGTCTGAACAATGAAGTGAGTGCCAAATAAGTATGGCCTCAACTTCTTCAGAGCCCAAACCACAACAAAGGCCTCCCACTCAATGGTTGAACAACTTTTCTCTCTAGGGGTCAACCTTCTGCTTATGAAAGCTACTGGTTGATCCTGACCTTCATCATTCAACTGTGACAGTACAGCCCCTTCTCCCAACTCAGATGCATCTGTTTGGACAATGAACTTCTTGGAGTAGTCAGGACTTTGCAGAATGGGAGCAGTGCAAATGGCCTGCTTCAGGTCATCAAATGCCTTTTGACAGCTAGCTATCCACTGAACCTTGTTGGGCATTTTCTTAGAAGTTAAGTCATTCAGGGGTGTCACTATTGATCCATAACCCTTGACAAATATTCTATAGTACCCAGTCAGGCCTAAGAAGGCTCTCTTCTGAGTCTGGGTAGTTGAAGCAACCCAGTCCATTATGGTCTGGATTTGGTTCTGCAATGGTTGAACCTGATCTCCACCTACAAGGTGGCCCAGGTACACAACATGACTCTGCCCTATCTGGCACTTAGTAGCCTTGATAGTTTGGCCTGCTTTTTGCAGGGCCTCCAATACATTCTTCAGGTGGACCAGGTGATCCTCCCAGGTGGAGCTAAATACAGCAATATCATCTAGATATGCTGCACTATAGTTTTCCAGGCCTGTAAGGACTTGATTCACCAACCATTGGACATTGGCAAGTGTATTCTTCAAACCAAAGGGCATTACCACAACTTGATAGTGCCCACTAGGGGTAGAACATGCTGTCTTTGACTTTGCATCATCAGCTAGTCTGATCTGCCAGGAGCCAGCTGTCAGGTCAAATGTGCTTAGAAACTTGGCTGAGGCCAAAATATCTATTAGCTCGCTTGCCCTGGGGATGGGATACACATCAGTCCTAGTGAGTGCATTGAGACTCTTGTAGTCTACACACAACCTCATCTCTCTCTTGCCATCTGTAGTGTGAGGTTTAGGTATCAGGAATACTGTGCTAGCCCAAGGGCTAAATGAGTGTTCAATAACTCCCAATTCCAACATCTGTTGGACTTCTGTCCTTATACAGTCCCTAACATGGTCAGGTTGCCTGTAGATTTTAATCTTCACAGGCAGACTGTCTCCAGTGTCCACTTCATGAGTGCACCAAGTGGTCTGACATGGAGTCAGAAAAAACGTATGTCTGAGCTGGATGAGGAATTTCCTGCAGTCAGTTTGCTGCTGGGCAGTGAGGCAGCCTGCCAAGGCTACACCATCAACTGATCCATCATCAGGGTTCTGAGAAAGCAGGTCAGGGAGTGGCTCACTCTCTTCCTCCTATCCTTCATCAGTAGCCATGAGCAAGCCCATGTCTGCCCTGTCAACATATGGTTTTCAGTCTGTTGACATGAAGTACCCTGTGGGGACTCCTAGGGGTTCCAAGGTATACCAAGTAGGTGACCTCCTCTTTCTGTTCAACAATTGTATGGGGGCCACTCCATTTGTCCTGGAGGGCTGCTGGGGCCACAGGCTCCAATACCCACACTTTCTGTCCTGGCTGGTAGACAGTCAGTGCATACTTTTGGTCATGCCAGGCTTTTTGTAATTCCTAGCTAGCTTCAAGTTTTTTTGGTGCGTTTTTCATATACTCAGCCATCGTGGAGCAGAGACCAAGTACATAGTCCACTATGTCCTGTTTGGGGGGCTTGAGAGGTAACTTCCATCCTTCCTTAACCAGACACAATGGACCCCTGACAGGGTGACCCAAACAAATTTCAAATGGGCTGTAGCCAACCCCCTTTTGAGGCACCTCCCTGTATTCACATAAAAGGCAGGGCAAGAGTATGTCCCATCTTCGCCTAAGCTTTTCTGGGAGCCCTTTAATCATGCCCTTTAAGGTTTTGTTGAACCTTTCAACTAAACCATTGCATTGTGGATGATAGGGTGTGGTGAACTTGTAGTTCACTCCACACTCCTTCCACATAGCAGTCAAGTAACTAGATATAACGTTTGCTACCCTGTTACATTCTAACTCCTCAGGAAAACCTACTCTTATGAATACACTCAGGAGAACTCTTGCCACCACAGGTGCTGTAGTGGTCCTTAGGGGAATTGCTTCTGGGTACCTGGTGTCATGGTCCACCACCACCAGTATAAATCTGTTTCCAGATGCTGTTTGAGGATCCACAGGACCAACAATGTCAATCCCAACCCTCTCAAAGTGAACCCCCACCACAGGTATTGGTATCAGGGGGGCCTTTGTGGTTCGACCTGCCTTGCCACTGGCTTGGCAGGTCACACAGGAGCAACAAAACTCCTTTGTGTCTTCAGACATGTGGGGCCAGTGAAAGTGAGGGACAATTCTGTTGACTGTCTTGTTCTGGCCCAGGTGCCCTGCTAGGGGAATATCTTTGGCTAGTGTCAGTAGGAAGCCCCTAAACTTCAGAGATATAACCAACCTCCTGGATGCACCAGGCTTGGGGTCTCTACACTCTGAATAAAGGAGTCCATCATCCCAATAAACTTTATGGGTGCCAGTAGCATTCCCAGCAGCCTTATCAGCAGCTTACTTTCTGACGGGTTCCAGAGAGGTGCAGTTTTTCTGCTCCTGGCTCAGATCAGATCTGGAAGGGCCCCCTGTTTTCAAGAACTCAACCTGGTCAGGTTCAAGCTCCTCTGGGACAGTTCCTTCTTCAGGCTCAAGATCATCTCCCTGAGGAGACAGATCAGCATTCTGAATCAGGTGGGAACGCACTGCCTTAACCCTACTGCTCCTCCTCTTGGGAGGCACCTGGTCCATTATTCCAGAATCCAGGCCCTGTCCAGCTTTAAACATTTTGTCCTGTGACCTATTCACAGCAACGACATGAGCAGGGATCCCTAACATTTCTGCATGTGTCCTGAGCTCCACTTCAGCCCAAGCTGAAGATTCTAGATCATTGCCAAGCAAGCACTGCACTGGTAGGTCTGCACTTACCACAACCTTCTTAAGGCCAGTTACCCCTCCCCAGGAGAAGTTAACAACTGCCAGAGAGTGGTCTGTTCTGACATTGTTAGCATTGGTCAATTCGTACATTTCACCAAGTATAATCTGCACAGGATCCACAAGATCTTTTGTCACCATTGTGACACTTGCTCCTGTGTCCCTGAATGCCCAAGCCTCTACTCCATTTATTAAAGGCTGTTGTCTGTATTTGCCCAGTTTGCTGGGACTCACAAAGTGGGACATATCCATGCTCCCTTCACAGACAAGAATAGCCTGAGTTGGAACTCTGACTATGCCAGAGTCCATCTCAGAACCCAGGGTCAACCCTACTACACCCTTATTCTGGACATTGCCACCATCTATTGTAGCTGTACTAGGGGAAACAGTTGCCTTAGGCGCAATGGTGGCTGGAGTAGATTCTTTGGACTTGGTGCAGTCACTGGTCCAGTGAGTTTTCTGTTTACAGATTTTGCTCCAAGGTTCCTTTTGGCCTTTTCCCTTGCTAGACTGTGAATCCCCACCTGAAGAACATTTTTGTGGGCCTTGTGAAGTCTTCTGGTGTTTACCCTTCTCCCCACCCTTATCAGAGTTTTTAGGATCTTGCTTCTTGGGTTCACCACTTTGGTTCTGTACCTTCTGCCTCACTCTGGTTCTCACCCACTTGTCTGCCTTCTTTCCCAATTCTTGGGGAGAGGTCAGATCTGAGTCTACCAGGTACTGGTGCAGCAATTGATTCTGACAATTATTAAGGATCTGCTCCCTCATAATCAAATTGTACAATCCTTGATAGTCATGCACTTTACTGCCAAGTAACCAACCTTCCAGAGCCTTAGTAGCACAATCTACACAGTCTACCCAGTCCAGAGTCTGCGCCTTTTGGGTATCCCTGAACTTTAACCTGTATTGTTCAGTGGTTAGGCCAAACCCATCAATTAAGGCATTCTTCAGACTGTTGTAATCATCTGACTCCTCCTCTCTAACAGTGAGGAGTTTATCTCTACCTTTGTCTGCAAAGGAGAGCCATGAGATTGCTGCCCACTGCTCCTGGGGGACCCTTTGTACTTTACAGGCCCTTTCCAGTGCAGTTATCCATTTGTGGATGTCATCCCCACTCTGGTTTCTATGGTCATGAGACCTCTCCCTATCTGTAGGGATGTTGCTGCCACCATGGGACTCTAGTCTCAACTTTTTTCTAGCTTTGTAGAGCTCTAGGGCCTCCTTATCTAGGGCTACCTGCTTCCTTCTGATTTCAAGCTGAGCTTCCTCGTACTTAAGCAGTCTCTCCCTTCTCTCCTTAGAGGTTTCCCTCCACTGAGAGCAGATTGAGGTCCCTCCAGATGAGTTAGAATGGTTAGAGTCCACTGAGGGAGATCTTGACCTTCTTGGCCCACCACCAACTCTCCCAGGAGGGACAAAGAGGGGTCCATTATGGTCCTCTCCATCACTGTATAGGGGAGCTGGATTTTCCAGGTCCAGATCATTGTCATCTGCCTGGCCAGCCTCAGAGGTCAGGTCATGGGGAATTACACCCCTAGGCCCTTCCTCAGGTGCTGTCCCACCCACTCTGCCTAACCCACCAGATCCTAAAGATCTGCTAAGGTCATCCAGCTTGAGTACCTCGATAAGATGCTGGATGGTTGGACTTTTGCCTGTCTTCAGTTTCCTAGTTGTACATAATGCTCTCTGTTCCATGAATGGGAGTCTATCATACTGGGAATCTTGAAGCCCATTGGCTTCTGGCAAGGACCTACGGGTTCCTGGCCTTGAAGACATTACTAGTGTGGTGTGGTGTATTGCACTACCTACTCTTGTGTGGCCTACAAAACTCTCTTGAGTTGTAGAAAGGGTGTGCTATCCCTTAACACACAACTCTAAGTTCAGTAGAACTTACTGTATTATAAAGCTTGTATTATATGTACCTAGGGTACCCTTAGTGGTTTTTAGTTAGTTACTCAATTGAGATTATCTGGTAAAACAATAGGAAGCTGGAATCCCATCACTGCCACCAATGTGAGAAACTGGCCTGATATATGCTGTCCACTAGTTAAAGTGGGCACCCTGTATCAGTCCAAACAACCTCTTATTGGTTTTAGGTTAAAGACAACCTTTATTGAAAGCTTTTCCCAGTGGTAGCTATGGAGAGCAGCCTTCAGGCTAATTCTTGAAGGAATGTAAAGCAGCTTGTTTTACCAGTCTATAATCTATTGAGTCACTAAATGAAAGATATCCACATCAGGTATAAATATAAAATATATGTATTTATTACTAAACACACCCTCCTAGTATCTTTATGAGATTAGAGGTCAAAACACATAAGTTACACTTCAATAATTACAGTAAAATAACACAAATACACGTCAGGCCCTAGGGGCGAGCCATACCATATACTAAAATAGTGGTATAAGAACCATGACTTAACTAGACACATGGCTTAGAGCCTGTAGAATCTCTGGGACCCCAAGGAACCACCCAAGGTAGTGACACAGGGGACCCATGGGGGCCGTGTGCAGTGTGTGAACACAGCCGCGAGCTCCCGTTAACTTCTATGGGGAAAGTCACGGTTAGATTTTTAAAGATTAGGGACACTTAGAAATGAGTCAGGACCAAACCCTTTTGGACTTAGGAAGTTTTAGGGCTAGCACCCATAGGAGCACTGGAGTACTCGTGTAACCTCACCCAGGGAAGTCGAGTGCATCGGTGTCTTTTGGTGTCGGGTCGCGTCGTCAATTTCACTGGAAGCTGGTGAAGAAGTGCTGCTGCCTTGAAGATGCAAAGTGTCCGAAGAGATCCAAGCCTGGATCGAGGATGAGAAGAACCTGAAAGCAGAGGGGACAGAGTCTGAGTCACTTGCCAGTGACCAGGAAGGCGATGAGCAGATGCCCACCGATGTCGGGTGATTTCAGGTGAAAGAGCTGAAGCTTGACTCTTCAGCCACGAGTTTCAGGAGGCATCGAGGATAACCAGGAGCTAGATTCTCACTGTCCCACAAAGGATGTCAAGTTCTGCAGTGTCGGTGCCTGAATTGGACACAACAAGCCTTGGCAACAGCAACCCATGCAGAAACGAGAAAGATGCTTCGATGCAGACCCGTAAGGTCTGTGGGATTCACCACTTGGTTGGGAGTCAGGGCACATCTGAAACAACCAAGGAAATGCAAATTTACTCCTTCAGAGACCCACCAGTCAACGGACCAGGGATCACAAAGGGACCTCGAGATGAACCACACAATGGTGGCCCACGGATCACTCGGAATGACCAGGCTGACAATCTTCAGTGGATCCAGTGCTCGAGTTGGAGGCTAAAAGTGTGACTTCAAGAGACGTCAAGAAGTCAATGCACTTGCAGAAATGCACGGTGACCAGGAGTTCCAGTTTCACGCTACACACAAGGGCTGCAGGTCTCAGCTTTGCTGGGGACTTGGGTCAGCCTCTGAGATGTCTGGAATTCCTCTTTCTATGCTGCAAATACTTCAGAGTCTGGTGGGAGCTTCGATGATGCAGACCGTCAAATTGCTTTGTTGGCGCCTGCCATACAGGTGAGTCACTCCTTGACCCCAAGTGAGATTTCTTCAGTCCTCTGGTCTTGAGCAGAGCATCAAAGGTCCAGGATTCAGCTTCAGAGTTTCGTCCAGGGTAATCTAAAGTCCTAAGGACTGGGGTCCCATATTTATACTAAGGTAAGGAGTTGGAAATACCCTAGGGACCCACCTATCGGAGGGTTTGGAAAGAGGGGTGGCTACACAAATTTCCTTCGTCCAGATTCATGCCAGAGCAGGGACTGGAAGCCCCTGAACCAGTTTGAGCTGGACTATGCACAGGGACACCAAATTTGCCCCCAGTGCAGGACTTAAAAGCACTCAGAGTGTGCTCTCACCCAGCCCCAATACACATAAGCCTGTCTGGGAGGTGGTTACACCACCCTGTGACAGGAAAACTATTGTCCAGGCCTCCCCTGCCGGAGTTTTGGTCAGCAGCAGGAGGCCAGACCCGTGTCTGTGGCTGCAGCATACATTTTGTGATGCCAGGGCTCTATTAAGTTTCGACCGGGTATACCAGTGCTGTCATGTCTCTCCCTCTAGAAGGGAGGGATCACACTCTCACACCAGTTACTGGTGTGGGGGTATGATTCCAAGGTGTTTTACACCAAACACGACATGTTTCCAATTCAGCCAGTCCAAAGATATAATTTACCGTTTGGTTATAATGCACTTCAGAGTATATGGTCAGGCTGTACTACAAACAGAATCAGAGAAGGGTCTACGAACGCTGCAGAGGGGCTCTGCTCATGCAGGGGCACCATCTCACATAAGAAACAAGCACTCTGCCTTCAGGATTGATAAGGCCTGCTATAGGAGTGACTTATGGGTTTATATGTGTGTATATGGTGAGATATAGTGAACATATATCTCTGTAAGGGGTGCATGCACCACCTTACCCAGGCTGCAGCAGCAGACCTGTGGGGTCATTTTGGGTGGCATTCCAGGTGTGGCATAATACATACTTCAGCCCCTGGTAGGCCTCTGGGGTAACTATGCCCTTGGTACATAGTATACCATATACTAGGGGCTTACAAGGGCACCTCAGATCCAATCTGTTATGTACCTAAAGTACATGGAATCATTTAAGAGTGGAAGAAGCTAGGCTGGGGCCCTGAATAGCAGGGTCCCAGCCAGACTAAAGTCGAAAAACAGTGAAACACAAGCAAAAAGTTGTGGTAAACATGTGAAGCAGATCCTACTCTCCTACACACCTCCTGCCTCATTTTGCACCCTTCTTCCCTTTATGTGCACCTCTCTTGCCTCTTTCTGTACCCCTTGCCTCTTTCAGCACCTCTTTTGGCTGTTTTCTCCAACTCTCTTGTCTCTTTCTGCACTTCTCTTGCCTCTTTCCACACCTCTGTTGCTTCTTTCTTCACTTCTATTGCTTCTTTCTGCATCTCTTTCTTCTTTCTGCACCTCTCTTGCCTCTATCGCATCTCTATTGCCTCTTTCTGCACTACTCTTTCTGCACCTCTCTTCCTTCTTTCTACACTGCTCTTTCTTCTTTTTCTCCCTCTCTTGCCTCTTTCTGCACCTCTTTTGCTTCTTTTTTTATTTATTTTATTTTATTTTGAGAGTTTTATATAGCGCTGGCTAGACCCGGAGGTATCAGAGCGCTTTACATAAGGTTCCACAGAAATTACAAAATTGCATCAGTTACATGTTACATCAGTTACTAGAAAAGCATTTCATGAGAGTAGAAGACAAAATACATGGAGCTTAGAAGGGTAAAGGGGTGGGGAAAAGGGGTAGGAGGTAGAATAGGATGGAGAGACGAAGGAGAGTCTGCTCAAAGTCTGGCTGGGTAGGTGATGGCCGAGGAGGAAGTCTACAGCCCATCTCCTCTTTAGCTATCTCGTAGCCCCACCGGGCATCAGCCAAACAGCTAGGTCTCAACGGGAAAGGAGGAAGAGCAGGGATAAATGGAGCGTAAAGGAGAAAGGGGGTGGAGTAAAGGGGTAAGAGTGAGAATACTTCAGTACAGGAGTTATTAGCGAAAATGAGAAGCAGGATCCAAACAGATCAGGGAGTGTTGGGAGTCCAAAGGAAGGAGACACAGTGGAGGAGAAGACAAGACAAATGTCCGAAAACTGGCTGGGTAGGTGACGGCCAAAGCGGTGTGCTAGAGCCAGTCTCCCCTATAGCTGTCGGAGCAGCTGCACCGGGAATCGGCCAGGCGGTTCGGACTCCGCCGGCATAGGGTGATGAACAGGGCTAGGTCGAGGTTGTTGATCACTGTAGCTCAGAGGTTGCAGGTTTTCAGCCACGAGGCTTGTCCATGTGAGATCAGTGGCAGCCATTTTAGGGTCAGGCGCTGAGTGTTGTTCAAGTCTTTTGTTGTTAAAAGACAGGCCAGTTCCCGGGATAGAGATTATGGTCAACCAGGAGACTACAAGATGATCCAGGGCGGAGGTCACCAGTTGGAGAGAGCCGTAAGGTCCTGCCCTAACCAACAGCAGCCTGGGTTCCATGTTGGGGTCAGGAGCGACCGGGAATCAGTGATTGTTTAGAGACTGGAGAAAGTCCTATGGTAACATGGGCAAGTACAGTCCATCTCCAGAGATAGTTATGGGCCCATTGGGTAATTACGTGGAATCTCCACTCACCGTCGTCTCGAAGGAGGTCAACGGACTCCCGAGGCGCCATCTTGTCTAGCGCGTCCGCTCCCTGGGGCTTGGTTCGTGATACTCGATTCACCGTCCCGAGTGCAAGCTCAATCTCATCTGTGTGGAATGGAGAACCAGGGAATGGCGGTCAGGCGGCTACGCGGAACATCTCCTTCGGCACCGGGCGCAGTCTCGCACCTCACCGGGTGCCATCAAGGAGGATAGAAAGGCCAGGATGTCGCGGCTCGTATCGCCGCGAAGCAAGGACCGAAAAGGGCACATTTAAGTTTCTTGGTGTCAGCAAGTGTTCAAGCCGAGGAATCCTTGGGCTGAGTAGGACCACAATGCGGCGGGATGCCGCTTGGGTAAACGGAGCAAGGGTTAGACACGGAGCAACAGCTCTGAGCGGCCTCTCTATTGGCAAAGGCTCATCGTATGTTAGCCATCTTAGGGTCAGGCATCTTGTACCGATATCACTTTCCCTCACCGTACCTCATTGCAGGGCTTGGGCAGTACACAGACGCGTCGTTGGAGCCCGTTGCAGATGTTGAGCGGGCTATGTTTCCGGGGGTCCGTCTAAGCAATCGCGACCTTCTGACGTTCGCTGGTGCCTTGGGCCTCGCAGAGCCCCCCCTCCTCTCCAGCTGCGTCGTTGTTGTCTCTGCTAAGTACAGATTCGGGCTGATCTCCACTTTCCTTCACCCAATTTCGTTCCACAACCAGGGCGCTCTATGGAGGTTCCGAAGCAGTTGGTGAAAGTTTCAGCGACTTTTGCAGCTGGTTAATGGATGGGAATCGTCTCGAATGGGCTCGGTAGAAAGGAGCATCTTAGCTACGCGGCCATTTCGTTCCGAGGCCACACCCCATCTTTCTGCACCTCTCTTGCTTCTTTCTGCATCTCTTGCTTCTTTCTGCACCCATCTTGCCTTTTTCTGCACCTCTATTGCCTCTTTCTGCACTGCTCTTTCTGTACGTCTCTTGCTTCTTTCTGTACTGCTCTTTCTTCTTTCTCTACCTCTCTTGCCTCTTTCTGCATCACTCTTGCCTCTTTCTACACTCCATTTGCCTCTTTCTGCAACTCTTTTTCTTCTTTCTCTACGCCCATGTCTTAACCCCTCTTGTCTCTTTCTGTAGCTCGGTTTGTACTTTCTGCTCTTCTCTTGCTTCTTTCTGCACCTCTCTTGCAAATGGTTGTACCCCTCTTGCCTCTTTCCGCACCCCTCTTCCCTCTTTCTGTATCTCTCTTGCCTCTGTCTGTACCCTGTTCTCTCTTTCTGCACCTCTTTTGCCTGTTTCTGCAACTCTCTTGTCTATTTCTGTACTTTTTTGCCACTTTTTGCACCTCTGTTGCTTCTTTCTGCACTTCCATTGGCTCTTTCTACACCAATCTTTCCTCTTTCTGCTCTTCTGTTAAAGTTTATGCACTTCCTAATGCAAATTTCTGCAAGCCTCTTGCCTCTTTCTGCATCCCTCTTCCCTCTTTCTGCACTACTCTTGCCTCTGCCCGCACCTCTGTTCCCTCTCCCTGCACCTCTTTTGCCTATTTCTGCTACTCTATTTCCTCTTTCTGTACTTCTCTTGCCTATTTTTGTACCTCTGTTGCTTTTTTCAGCACCTCTCTTGCTTCTTTCTGCACCCCTCTTGCCTCTGGCTGCAGCTCTTTGGCTTCATTCTGCACGTCTCTTGCCTCTTTATGCACCCTTTTTTCATTCTGCTCTTCTGTTGCTTGTTTCTGTGCCTCTCTTGAAAATTTATGTACCCCTCTTGCCTCTATCTCCACCCCTCTTTATGAACCGCTCTTGTCTCTTGCTGCACCCCTGTTGCCTCTTTCTGCACCTCTTTTTCCTGTTTCTGCAACTCTCTTTCCTCTTTCTGTACTTCTCTTGCCTCTTTTTGTACCTGTGTTGCTTCTATCTTCATGACTCTTGCTTTGTTCTGAACCCCTCTTGCCCCTTTCTGTGCCATTCTTCCCTCTGTGGGTGAGAAAGCAAAAGACACACAATTGACCGACGGAATGCAGAACAAATCAAAACATTCACCCCCAGTCAAAAGATCTGGGTTAAATCCATCATTCTTTTGCTCACCAAGCCACCCCAGTTTAGACCTGGCCATATGCAAATCAGTCTTCACCCTGTGCCTCATGGGAACATTCCAGCCCGAACTGCCAAGCCAGGTCCTCCCCGGACTGGAAACAAGCATCCTAGGACCGGTTTCGGGGTTTCACCCCTCTTCAGCCAGGATAGCTTGATTCCAGTGGCACAGTGAGCCCAGGACCCACGTCTGGGCATACCTGGCACATTTAGCGTGAGAAAGCAAAAGACACACAATTGATAGACGGAATGCAGAACAAATCAAAACATTCACCCCCAGTCAAAAGATCTGGGTTAAATCCATCATTCTTTTGCTCACCATGCCACCCCAGTTTAGACCTGGTTATATGCAAATCAGTCTTGACCCTGTGCCTCATGGGAACAGTCCAGCCCGAACTGCCAAGCTAGGTCCTCCCTGGAATGAAAACAAGCATCCTAGGACCGGTTTCGGGGTTCCACCCCTCTTCAGCCAGGATAGCTTGATTCCAGTGGCACAGTGAGCCCAGGACCCACGACTGGGCATACCTGCCGCACTTAGGGTGAGAAAGCAAAAGACACACAATTGATGAACGGAATGCAGAACAAATCAAAACATTCACCCCCAGTCAAAAAATCTGGGGTAAATCCATCATTCTTTCGCTCACCATGACACCCCAGTTTAGACCTGGTCATATGCAAATCAGTCTTGACCCTGTGCCTCATGGGAACAGTCCAGCCCGAACTGCCAAGCCAGGTCCTCCTTGGACCAGAAACAAGCATCCTAGGACCGGTTTCGGGGTTTCACCCCTCTTCAGCCAGGATAGCTTGATTCCAGTGGCACAGTGAACTCAGGACCAATGTCTGGGCATACCTGGCACACTTAGGGTGAGAAAGCAAAAGACACACAATTGATGGACGGAATGCAGAACACATCAAAACATTCACCCCAAGTTAAGAGATCTGGGTTAAATCCATCATTCTTTTGCTCACCATGCCATCCCAGTGTAAACCTGGCCAAATGGAAATCAGTCTTGATCCTGTGCCTCATGGGAACAGTCCAGCCCGAACTGCCAAGCCAGGTCCTCCCTGGACCGGAAACAAGTATCCTAGGACCGGTTTCGGGGTTTCACCCCTCTTCAGCCAGGATAGCTTGATACCAGTGGCACAGTGAGCCAAGGACCCACGTCTGGGCATACCTGGCACACTTAGGGTGAGAAAGCAAAAGACACACAATTGATGGACGGAATGCAGAACAAATCAAAACATTCACCCCCAGTCAAAAGATCTGGGTTAAATCCATCATTCTTTTGCTCATCATGCCACCCCAGTTTAGACCTGGTCATATGCAAATCAGTCTTGACCCTGTGCCTCATGGGAACAGTCCAGCCCGAACTTCCAAGCCAGGTCCTCCCTGGACCGGAAACAAGCATCCTAGGACCGGTTTCGGGGTTTCACCCCTCTTCAGCCAGGATAGCTTGATTTCAGTGGCAGAGTGAGCCCAGGACCCACGTCTGGGCATTCCTGGCGCACCTAGGGTGAGAAAGCAAAAGACACACAATTGATGGACGGAATGCAGAACAAATCAAAACATTCACCCCCCAGTCAAAAGTAGGCCTGGGCGAAGCACTACGCTACGCTCGCGTAGTTTGCGAAGTTCGCGCTACTTCGCACTACGCGAACTGCACGTAGCACAGTGCGAACACGCGTAGCGTAGTGTTGCGTAGTGCTGCGGTCATTTTTCGCTTGCTCGCGGTCCTCAATGTCAAGTTGGCGACCGCGAGCAAGCAAAATGACATCCTGGCGAGACTTTTTCCTTGTTCGCGATCGCGAGCATGGAAAATAAACCTCCCGGCGAGATTCCCAACGCGAGAAGGTCAGGTTTCTCATTGCGAGGGGTCGCGTATGCTCGCGACCGCTCGCGATGAGAAACTACCAGTTCGCGTTGAGAAAGCTGCAGCTCGAGTAAAAATCTACTCGAGCAGCAGAAAACTACAGCTCGCACTGTGCAAGATGCCATTTTCAATGATTGCACAGTGCCGGTTGCTTGTCCGCACTGTGCAATCATTGAAAACAACATCTTGCACAGTGCGAACATGTTACTTCGCAGTTCGCGAAGTGCTACACGTAGCTCGCGTAGTGCGAACTTCACTTTGCGTAGCTTCGCGAAGTGCTACTTCGCGAACTACGCCCACCCTTAGTCAAAAGATCTGGGTTAAATCCATCATTATTTTGCTCACCATGCCACCCCAGTTAAGACTTGGCCATATGCAAATCAGTCTTGACCCTGTGCCTCATGGGAACAGTCCAGCCCGAACTGCCACGCCAGGTCCTCCCTGGACCGGAAACAAGCATCCTAGGACCGGTTTCGGGGTTTCACCCCTCTTCAGCCAGGATAGCTTGATTCCAGTGGCACAGTGATCCCAGGCCGCACTGAGTGCACCTCTCTTGCCTCTTTCTACATCCGTTTGCCTTTTGCTGCAGCTATTTGCTTCATTCAGCACTTCTCTTGCCTCTTTCTGCACCTCTGTTGTTTCTTTCAGCATTGCTCTTACTTTTTTCTGAACCTCTCTTGTAAATGTGTGCATCCCTTTTCCCTCCTTCTGCACCTCTGTGGGTACTTTCTGCACTGCTCTTGTTTCTTTCTGCACTTCTCTTGCCTCTATCTGCACCCTTTATTCCCTCTTTATGTAGCTCTTTTACCTGTTTCTGCAACTCTCTTACCTCTTTCTGCACTTCTCTTGCTTATTTCTGTACCTCTGTGTCTTCTGTCTGCACTTCTCTTACCTCTATCTGTGCCCTTCTTGCTTCTTTCTGTACCTCTGTTGGTTCCTTCTGCATTTCTCTTGTTTCTTTCTGCACCTCTCTTGCTTCTTTTTGCACTTCTCTTGCCCTTTCTGCACCTCTCTTGCTTATTTTTGCACTTATCTTGCCTCTTTCTGCACCCCTCCTGCTCCTTTCTGCACCTCTCTTGCTTCTTTCTGCTTTTTTGTTGCTTCTTTCTGCACCCAACTTGCTTATTTCTGTAGCTCTCTTGCAAATTGCTGCACCCCTGGTGCCTCTTTGTGTACATCTCTCGCCTCTTTCTGCACCTCTCTTGCATCTTTTTGCACTCCTCTTGCCTCTGTCTGCTCTTCTGCTGCTTGTTTTTGCACCTCTCTTGCAAATTTCTGCACCCCTCTTGCCTCTTTCTGCATGCCTGTTCCCTCTTTCTGCACCTCTCTTGCCTCTGCCTGCACGCCTGTTCCCTCTTTCTGGACCTCTTTTGCCTGTATCTGCAACTCTCTTCCTTCTTTCTGTACTTCCATTGCCTCTGGTTGTACCTCTGTTGCTTCTTTCTGCACCTCTCTTTTTTTTCTTCACCCCTCTTGCCTTTTTCTACACCCTTCTTCCCTCTGTGTGCACCAATCATGCCCCTTTCTACACCTCTCTTGCCTCTTCCTGCATCCCTCTTGCCTCTTGCTGCAGCTCCTTTGCTTCATTTTGTACTTCTCTTGCCTCTTTCTGCACCCCTCTTGTCTCCTTCGGCAACTCGGTTGTTTCTTTCTGCACTGCTATTGCTTCTTTCTATACCTCTCTTGCCTCTATCTGCACCCCTTGAGCCCCTTTTCTGTAACTCTTTTGCCTGTTTCTAAAACTCTCTTACCTCTTTATGCACTTCTCTTGCCTCTTTATGCACCTCTGTTGCTTCTTTCTGCACTTCTCTTGTCTCTTTCTGCACCCCTCTTTGCCTCTTCCTGCACCTCTGTTGTTTGTTTCTGAACTTCTCTTGCTTGTTTCTGCAACTCACTTGCTTCTTTCTGCACCCCTCCTGACTCTTTCTACTCTCTTCTTCCCTCTTTGTGCACCTCTCTTGCCTCTTTCTGTACAGCTCTTGCCTCTTTCTGCACCGCGTTGCCTCTTTCTACACCTCTTTTCCCTGTGTCTGCAACTCTCTTGTCTCTTTCTGCACTTCTCTTGTCTCTTTCTGTACCTCTGTTGCTTCTTTCTGCATCTCTGTTGCTTCTTTCTTCACTTCTCCTACTTCTTTCTGCATCTCTCTTACTTCTTTCTACACCTCTCTTGCCTCGTTCTGCATCTCTAGTGTCTACTTCTGCACTGCTCTTTTTTCTTTCTACACATCATGTGCCTCTTTCTGCACGTCCCTTGCCTCATTCTGCACCCTTCTTCTCTCTTTGTGTACCTCTCTTGCCTCTTTCTGCACCTCTGTTGCTTATTTCTGCACTAGTCTTGCCTCGTTCTGCACCCCTCTTGCCCCTTTCTGTTCCTCTGTTGCTTGTTTCTGCTCTTTTTGTGCTTCTTTTTGCACCTCTCTTGCTTCTTTCTGCACCCTTCGTGCCTCTTTATGCACCCTTGTATGTAGGAAGATGGAATCTGACTGCATGGTTGCCCACACTTTTTAGGTCTCGCTGAGACAGCGAAAGCTGTCTCTTTGAGACATTTTGTAAGTGGGCTTTCAAAAGTGCTACCCACATGGTTTTGCTGGCCTAGGGCTTGAGTGCACAATGGTGATGGCGTGTACGTGCACAGCTGCTCCTCTGCTCCTTGCATTCCCCCTTCCCTTCTCACCCAGCCCTTTGATGCTCTGCTCGATTACTTTCACTTTAGCCGCTTTGACCCTTGCATTCCCCCCTCCCTTCTCACCCAGCCCTTTGATGCTCTGCTCGATTACTTTCACCGCTTTGATGTTTGATCGCAAACCCGATCACTTCCGCTTGGCATAGCCTGTACTTGTTCTCTTTGTCCTCACATATGCTCTTCCCTCTATGTTTTTCTCTCTGGTCTCACATGTGCTATTCCCTCTGTATTTTCACTCTGCCCTCACATGTACTTTTCCCTCTCCATTTTTCTCTCTTTCCTCACACATGCTATTCCCTCTGTATTTGTCTCTCTTCCCTCACATGTACTCTTCCCTCTGCATTTTTTCTCTATGCTCTCACATGTGCTCTTTGCTCTGTATTTTTTTCTCTGCCCTCGCATGTGTTCTTCTCTATATATTTTTCTCTCTGCTCTCACATGCTCTCTTCCCTCTATGTTTTTATCTCCGGTCTAACATGCGCCCTACCCTCTGTTTTTTTCGCTTTGCTCTCACATGAGCTCTTCCCTTTCTATTGTTCTCTCCTCCCTCATATGGACTCTTCCCTCTGTATTTTTCTCTCTGCCCTCACGTGCTTTTCCCTCTGTATTTTTCTCTCTGCCCTCACATACTCTTCCCTGTATGTTTTCCTCTTTGCCCTCAAGTGCACTCTTCCCTCTGATCACATGCATACACAACTATGCACACATACAAACACACACATGCATTTACACACACATATGAACATATACAAACACACACAGACATGCATAAACATAAGCATATACATGCACACCAACACACCAACCCCACATACACATATAAACAAGCACGCACACCAACATACTCAAACACATATACATACACACAAACATGCATACATAGACATAGGTATACACACAAACATATGTTTACACATCCATGAAGACAAATGAACACAATGACACACCCATACTTGCACACCAACACACACATGCATACACAAACATATACACATACAAACACACACACATGCATACACACACAGATATATACATATAGATACACACACTATGCACACACACGCATCTCCCGTACTGTCTCAGGGGAAGAGTCGGTGTCAGCTGTCTCCTAGAGGGAGATCTCGCATGAGACAGTAAGATTCAGAGACATGTGGCGGTGGGGAGAGACAGACATGCCTCCCTTTAATTGTGTTGTTGCAAGATGGTGACTATCTTCTACCACTGGTGCATTCAGATAAGCGGCAGGAAGTTCGTCGGACACATGCACTGGTTTCAATTGCAAGAAAGTGGGGTGAACGTTTCACAGATCGGGAGTGTGTGTCAACACGTGTTTCTCCTTCACGGCAAGGCCAATCAGTAAGTTTAGTTTAACCGTGTGGTCATGAATCCTTTAATTGCATAAGTGAGCGGGTATGGATGTAAACAAAAATGTAACACTAATACCACATTTTCTGTCACTCTTGTGAACAGGTTTGCTGTGAATGTATGAATGAGAATGTAGTTTTAGAATACGTTGCATGGAAAAGGGTCAACATGGTGTATACGTGTTTTTGGGTGTTTTTTTATTTTTTTTAATTCATTTTTTATTGCATGGTTAACATCATGATATACCGGATTCGGATGCTTCATTGCAGATCAGTTGTTTGGCCTGTGGTTATTTACGAGTTTGGAAAATACTTTTGTATTGTTTCGATTCTTTTTGTCTCTGCCCTATCTCTTGGCTACGTCCTTACTCTCTCCCATCTTCTCTCTCCACCTCTTTGCTACATGTTCTCTCGTAATGTTTTCATTTTCCCCAACTCTCCTCTTTACTCTCTCTAATTCTTTTTTTGCTCCTTTTCTGTCTCTGTCCCTTCTCTCCTCTTTCTCTCCCCACCTGTCCCTTATCTAACCCCACTCCTCTTCCTCTGCCCGCCCCCCCATCCCTCTCTCCCGCAGTACTGCAGCATAGGCAGCACCAGCTCTCTGATGCCTTCTCAGTGTTGGCCCTGGGGGTGGAGGAGGTAAGTCAGCCCCCCAAATGAATCCCATTATCAACAGATAGTGAACCTCTATTTACCAACAAGTACGGAGCGGTCTCGGGTGACGGCTGATGCGAACAGTGATCTGCTCTCGGCCCCGGCAGGGCCTGTGGGGTGGGGGCGTTACCTTACACTAGGAGAAGAAGTAAAAGTGATATCCTCCCCCCCACTCCACCACTGTCTCTCCTCGTCCTCCACCTCTCTCTCTCCTCCACTTCTGATTCCCTTCCAACTCGGTCTCTCCTTACCCTCCACCTCGGTCTCTCCTTACCCTCCACATCGGTCTCTCCTTACCCTCCACCTCGGTCTCTCCTCACCCTCCACCTCGGTCTCTCCTCACTCTCCACCTCGGTCTCTCCTCTTCCTCCACCTCCGTCTCTCCTCACCCTCTACCTCGGTCTCTCCTCACCCTCCACCCCAGTCTCACCTCACCCTCCACCTCTGTCTCTCCTCACCCTCCAACTCTGTTTCTCCTCACCCTCCACCTCACCCTGCACGTGTCTCTCCTCACCCTCCACCTCACTCTCCTCACCCTCCACGTGTCTCTCCTCACCCTCCACGTCTCTCCTCACCCTCCACGTGTCTCTCCTCACACTCCACACGTGTCTCTCCTCACCCTCCACATGTCTCTCCTCACCCTCCACATGTCTCTCCTCACCCTCCACACGTGTCTCTCCTCACCCTCCACACGTGTATCTCCTCACCCTCCACACGTGTCTCTCCTCACCCTCCACACATGTCTCTCCTCACCCTCCACACATGTCTCTGCTCACCCTCCACATGTGTCTCTGCTCACCCTCCACGTGTCTCTCCTCACCCTCCACACGTCTCTCCTCACCCTCCACACGTCTCTCCTCACCCTCCACATGTCTCTCCTCACCCTCCACACGTCTCTCTCCTCACCCTCCACCTCACCCTCCACACGTCTCTCCTCCCCCTCCGTGTCTCTCCTCACTCTCCACGTGTCTCTCCTCACCCTCCACGTGTCTCTCCTCACCCTCCATGTATCTCCCCTCACCCTCCACGTGTCTCTCCTCACCCTCCACGTGTCTCTCCTCACCCTCCACGTGTCTCTCCTCACCCTCCACACGTGTCTCTCCTCACCCTCCACATGTGTCTCTCCTCACCCTCCACACGTGTCTCTCCTCACCCTTCACACGTGTCTCGCCTCACCCTCCACATGTGTCTCCTCCTCACCCTCCACATGTGTCTCCTCCTCACCCTCCACAGGTGTCTCCTCCTCACGCTCCACATGTGTCTCTCCTCACCCTCCACACGTGTCTCTCCTCACCCTCCACACGTGTCTCTCCTCACCCTACACGTGTCTCTCCTCACCTTCCACGTGTCTCTCCTCACCCTCCACGTGTCTCTCCTCACCCTCCACGTGTCTCTGCTGCACGTGCTGCATGCCACACACTGCTGCACGCCTCACACTGCTGCACGCCTCACACTGCTGCACGCCTCACACTGCTACACGCCACACACTGCTGCATGCCGCTGCACGCCACACACTGCTGCATGCCTCACACTGCTGCACACCACACACTGCCACACACTGCTGCACGCCGCACACTGCTGTATGCCGCACACTGCTGCACGCCGCACACCGCTGCACGTCACACACTGCTGCATGCCACACACTGCTACACGAAACATTGCTGCACGCCACACACTGCTGCACGGCACACACTGATGCAACCGGCACACTGCTGCATGACACACACTGCTGCACACTGCTGCATTACTCACTGCTGCATGCTGCACGACACTGCTGCATGCAGCACTCTGCTGCACGCAGCACACTGCTGCACGCCGCTGCACGCCACAGTGCTGCATGCCTCACACTGCTACACGAAACACTGCTGCACGCCGCACACTGCTGCACGCAGCACACTGCTGCACACCACTGCACGTCACAGTGCTGCATGCCTCACAGTGCTACACGAAACACTGCTGCACGCCGCACACTGCTGCACGCCGCACACTGCTGCACGCCTCACACTGCTGCACGGCGCACACTGCTGCACGCCGCAAACTGCTGCACTCCACACACTGCTTTTATGCGAGTTTATGCTACTGACATTGTAAATGACAATACCTTTTATTTGTTTTAAAACCAAAACATAAATAAAAGGCATTGTAATGTTACAATGCCAATAGCTCAACCTCTTATAAATGCAAAACCTATTGTATTGCAAATGCTTGTTTCCTGGTGTTTGCTGCTTTTTGGCTTAGTTTGGCTGGGATCCTGCTATTCAAGACCCCAGCCTATCTGCTTTCTCCCTTAAATTGATTCTAAGTAAGTAAAACCCAGGAAAAAGTGGCTCAAAGCACTGTGTCGGCTTTTAGGCACTAGGTCACACATTGAGGCCTTGCGTATCTTAACGTCAGATTCACGCCCACTTTATGTCTGTGGTTTATCTAAATTTTTATCATGGGCCTGGTATTTACGTAGCAAAAGGCTTAAAATTAATGTTTAATTCCTTTTTATTGTTAAATTGCTAATTGCTTTTAACTTGTGTAGAACGTATTTATTTCTTCGTTGAAAATTTATGGAATCTAGTGGTTCTTGTAAATGCCTTTTAAAATGGAAACATTTATTTATATTCAGCTTTTATGATATGTTTTTATCGAAATAAAGCCTTTTTGACTGACTGACTGATTCTAAGTACTTTAGGTACACTCCAGATTGGATTCTGGGGTACCATTACAAGTCCCTTGTATATGGGATACTATGTACCCAAGGCATAGGTACCCAGAGGCCTATCAGGGGCTGCAGCATGTATTAAGCCACCCCTGGGAAGCCTTTAAAAAATGACAGCACAGGACTGCTACTGCAGCCTGAGTGAGGTGGTGCATGCACCCCTTACTGAGATATAGGTTCACTATATCTCACCCTATCACTACACATATAAACCTATCAGTCACCCCTATGGCAGGCCTTATCAATCCTGAAGGCAGGGTGCTTGGTTTTATGTGAGAGGGTGCCAATGCATGAGCAGAGCCCCTCTGCAGCCTTCGGAATCTATTCTCTGGGGTTGTCTGTGATGCAGCCTGACCATATACTCTTAAGTGCATTATAACCTTGTGGTAAATGCTAACTTTGGGATGGCTGCACTGAAACATGTTGTTTTTGGTATCACACACCTTGGAATCATACCCCTACACCAGTAACTGGTGTGGGAGTATGATCCCACCCTTCTAGAGGGAGAGACATGACAGCACCCGTATACCTGGCACCAGCTAACAGAGCCATGGCATCACAAAATGGATGCTGCCAGCCATAGACACTAGTCTGGCCTCCTGCTGCTGACCAAAACTCTGGCAGGGGAGGCCTGGACAATAGATTTCCTATCACAGGAAGTTATTATCACCTCCCAGGCAGGCCTTAGGGGATTAGGGCTGGGTGGGTGCACTCCAGGAGTGCTTTGAAGTTCAACACTGGGGGCACATTTGGTGTCCCTGTGCATACTCCAGTTCAAACCAGTTGCAGGGTCTACCAGCCCCTGCTCTGGTGTGAAACTGGACAAAGGAAATGGTTGTAGCCACCCCTCTTTCCTGACCCTCCCATAGGTGAGTCCCCAGAATATGTCCAACTCCTTCCTTGGGTATAAGAAAGGAACCCCTGGCTACAGGCTTTAGATTACACCTGGGCGAAACTATGATACAGAAATCCCAGAACTTCGATGATCTACACGACTAGATGACTGAAGAATCTCCCTTGGAATAAAGGAGCTACTTCCCTGCAAGGCAGGCACCAAAGATGCATCTGATCAGTTTGCATCTCTGAAGCTCCCGCCGGACTCCGAAGTATTTGCAACACAGGAGGTGGGTTTCCAGACTTCCCAGAGGCTGACCCGAGTCCCCAGCAAAGCTGAGACCCCTAGCCCTCGTGGGTGCTGTGGAACCGGAACCCCTGGATACCATGTACATTTTCAAGTGCATTAGCTTCTTGACATCCCTTGAGGCTGTGCATTGGGTTACTTGTAACCCAGACCCTGAGCACCTTTTCCACTAAAGATTGCTAGCCTACACTCCACGAGTGTTCCATGAACTGGCCCTTTGTGTTTTTGCTAAAGGTACCTTTGCGATCCCTGGTCCATTGACTGGTGGGTCCCCTGTGAAGGCAACTTTAACTTTAATTGGGCTTCCCTGGTTGCTCCAGATGTGCCCTGACTCTCCATTGCTTGGGGCGTCCCCAGGACCTTGCTGGTCCGCACCGAACCATCTTTCCTCTTACTGCGTGGGTTGCTGTTGCCAGGGCTTGTTGTATCCAATCCGGACACCGACACTGCAGCACTCGACATCCTTCATGGGACAGCTTGAATCCAGCTCCTGGTCATCCTCGAACCTGCCTGGTCCTCGTGGCTGAAGAGTCAAGCTTCCCCTCTTTGCACCTGAAGCACCCGACATCATGGGCATTCGTCTATTGTGCCCCTAGTCACTGGCGAGTGACCCAGACTCTGTTCCCTCTGCTTTCAGGTTCTTCACATCTTTGATCCAGGTGAGGATCTCTTCGGACACTTCTCCTCTTCCCAGCAGCAGCACTTTTCAGTATCCTGCCATTGAAAATGACGACGCGACCCAACACCAATTGACACCTATGCACCCGGCTTCCCTGGGTGAGGTAACACGAGTACTCTCATGCTCCCGTGTGTGTTGGCCCTGAAATCATCTAAGTCCAAAAGGGTTTGATCCTAGTCCACCTCTAAGTATCCTTAAACTTTAACATTCCAATTGCGACTTTCCCCATAGATGCTAACGGAGCTCGCGGCTGTGTTCTCACACTGCACACGTCCCCCGTGGAACCCCTGTGTCACTACCTTGGGTGGTTCCTTGGGGTCCCAGCGATTCTACAGGCTCTAGTCCTTGTGTCTAGTCAAGTCATGGTTCTTATACCACTTTATTGGTATATGGTTTGGTACGCCCCTAGGGCCCAAACGTGTATTTGTGCTATTACTGTTGATTGCTAACTTGTAACTTAAGTACTTCGAACTCCAGTCTCATAAAGAGACTAGAGGGGTGTGTTTTATCTTAAATACATATATTTTAAATATATACCTGGTGTGGTTGTCCTTTCATTTGATCATTCAAGAGATTATAGACTGGTAAAACAAGCTGCTTTACATTCCTTCAAGACTTAGCCTGAAGGCTGCTCTCCATAGCTAGCACTAGGATGTCTTTCAATAAAGGTTGTCTTTAACTATTCACCATAAGGGGTTGTTTGGACTGATACAAGTTGCCCACTATAATTAGTGGACAGCATATATCAAGCCAACTTCTCACATATAAAATATATGTATTTATTACTTAACACACCCTCCTAGTCTCTTTATGAGACTAGAGGTCAAAACACATAAGTTACACTTCAATAATCACAGTAAAATAGCACAAATACATGTCAGGCCCTAGGGGCGAGCCAAACCATATACTAAAATAGTGGTATAAGAACCACAAATTAACTAGACGCAAGGCCTAGAGCCCGTAGAATCGCTGGGTCGCCAAGGAACCACCCAAGGTAGTGACACAGGGGCTGTGTGCAGTGTGTGAACACAGCCGCGAGCTCCCGTTAGCTTCTATGGGGAAAGTCGCGGTTAGATTTTTAAAGATTAGGGACACTTAGAAATGAGTGAGGACCAAACCCTTTTGGACTTAGGAAGTTCTAAGGCTAGCACCGACAGAGGCACCGGAGTACTCGTGTTACCTCACCCAGAGAAGCCAGGTGCATAGGTGTCTTTTGGTGTCTGGTCGCATCGTCGATTTCAATGGGAGCTGGCAAAGAAGTGGTGCTGCAGAGAAGATGCGAAGTGTCCGATGAGATCCAAGCCTGGATCGAAGATGAGAAGAACCTGAAAGTAGAGGAGACAGAGTCTGGGTCACTAGCCTGTGACCAGAAAGGCGATGAGCAGATGCCCACCTATGTCGGGTGATTTCACGTGAAAGAGGTGATTGACTCTTCAGCCACGAGGACCAGGAGGTGTCAAGGACAACCAGGAGCTGGATTTGAGCTGTGCCATGAAGGGTGACGAGTGCTGCAGCATCGGTGCCCGGATTGGACACAACAAGCCTTGGCAACAGCAACCCACACAGAAACGAGAAAGATGCTTCGGTGCAGACCAGCAAGGTCTGTGGGATTCACCACTTGGTTGGGAGTCAAGGCACGTCTGGATCAACCAGAGAAGTCCAAAGAAATACAAAGATACCCCCTCAGGGACCCACCAGTCAACGGACCAGGTATCGCAAAGGGACCTTGAGATGAAACACAAAATGGCAGCCCACGTGTCACTCGGAATGACCAGGCTGACAATCTTCGGGGGATTCAGTGCTCGAGATGGGGGCTACAAGTCAGCCCAAGCACGACTTCAAGACATGTCGAGAAGTCTATGCACTTGCAGAAATGTTGGGTGACCAGGAGTTCCGGTTCCATGCTAATCACGAGGGCTGCAGGTCTCAGCTTTGCTGGGGACTTGGGTCGGCCTCTAAGATGTCTGGAAATCCTGTTCCTGGGCTGCAAATACTTTGGAGTCCAGCAGGACCTTCGGTGATGCAGAACGGCAAATTGCTTAGTTGGTGCCTGCCAAGCAGGGGAGTCTCTCTTTGACCCCAAGGGAGATTTCTTTAGTCCTCTGGTCTTGAGCAGAGTGTTGAAGGTCCAGGATTTAGCTTCAAAGTTTCATCCAGGGTAATCTAAAGTCCTAAGGACTGGGGTCCCATACTTATAATAATGTAGGGAGTTGGACATACTCTGGGGACCCACCTATGGGAGGGTTTGGTAAAAGGGGTGGCTACACCCATTTCATTTGTCCAGTTTCGCGCCAGAGCATGGTCTGGAAGCCCCTGAACCAGTTTGAGCTGGACTATGCACAGTGACACTAAATGTGCCACCAGTGCAGGACTTCAAAGCACTCCGAGAGTGCTCCCACCTAGCCCCAATACACATAAGCCTGTCTGGGAGGTGGTTACACCTCCCTGTGACAGGAAACCTATTGTCCAGGCCTCCCCTGCCAGAGTTTCGGTCAGGAGGCCAGACCCGTGTCTGTGGCTGCAGCATCCATCTTTTAATGCCAGGGCTCTATTAAGTTTCTACCGGGTATACCAGTGCTGTCATGTCTTTCCCTCTAGAAGGGTGGGATCATACTCCCACACCAGTTACTGCTGTGGGGGTATGATTCCAATGTAATTGACACCAAACAGGACATGTTTCCATGCAGCTAGTCCAAAGTTAGCATTTACCGTTTGATTATAATGCACTTCCGAGTATATGGTCAGGCTGCACTACAAACAGCATCAGAGAAGGGTCTCCGAATGCTGCAGAGGGGCTCTGCTTATGCAGGGGCACCCTCTCCCATAAGAACCAAGCACTCTGCCTTCAGGGTTGATAAGGCCTGCCATAGGAGTGACTTATAGGTTTATATGTGTGTATATATATATATATAGTGATATAGGTAACCTATATCACAGTAAGGGGTGCATGCTCCACTTTACCCAAGCTGCAGTAGCAGACCTGTGGTGTCATTTTGGGTGGCTTTCCAGGGGTGGCATAATACATGCTTCAGCACCTGGAAGGCCTCTGCGGTACCTATGCACTGGGTACATAGTATACCATATACTAGGGACTTACAAGCGCACCTCAGGATCCAATCTGAACTGTACCTAAAGTACATGGAATCATTTTAGAGAGGAAGCAGCTAGGCTGGGCCCTGAATAGCAGGGTCCCAGCCAGACTAAAGTCGACTAAGAGTGAAACACCATCAAAAAGTGGGGGTAAACATGTGAAGCAGATCCTACTCTCCTACATCCTCTTGCCTCTTTCTCTATCCTTCTTCCCTGTATCAGCACCTCTCTTGCCTCATTCTGGACCCCTGTTCCCTCCTTCTGCACCTCTATTGCCTGTATTTGTACCTCTATTACCTTTTTCTGCAGTTGTCTTGCCTCTTTCTTACACTCTGTGTAGTCTTTCTGTACTTCTCTGGTCTCTTTCTGCACCTCTCTTGCCTCTTTCTGTACTTTTTTCTTCTCCTTGCACATATCTTCCTTTTTCTGCTCTTCTTTTGACTCTTTCTCACCTGTCTTGCCTCTTCCTATACCTCTCTTGCCTCTTTGTGCACATCACTTGCCTCTTTCTGCCCTTCCCTTTTTTTCTTTTTGCACTTCCCTTGCTTGATTTTGCACCTCTATTGCTTCTTTCTGCACCTCTCTTGCCTATTTCTGCATCTATCTTGCCTCTTTCTGTATCACTATTAACTCTTTCTGAAGTTCTCTTGCCTCTTTCTTCACTTCTGTTATAACTTTCTGCACTTCTCTGGCTTCTTTCTGCACCTCTCTTACTTCTTTCTGCATCCCTCTTGCATCTTTCTGCACCACTCTTCCATCTTTATGCACCCCACTTCCCTCTTTCTGTTCCTCTCTTGCCTCGTTCTGCTCTTCTCTTGCATCTTTTTCACACTCTTTAGCTTCTTTCTGCACTTCCCTGGCCTCTTTCTACACCTATCTTGCCTCTATCTTCCTCTCTCTGTACCTTTCTCCCTCCTTTTGCACCTCTATTGGCTATTTCTGCACCTCTCTTGTCTCTTTCTGCATCCCTCTTCCATCTTTCTGCATCTCTTGTGTCTGTTTCTGCATCCTCCTGCTTGTTTCTGCAGTTCTCTTGCCTCTTGCGACTACTCTGTTGCTTCTTTCTTCAGTTCTCTTGCCTCTTTTTGCACCTCTCTTACCTCTTTCTTATACTCTGTAGCTTTTTTCTGCTCTTCTCCTGCCTCTTGTTGCACCTCTCTTGTCTCTATCTACTTCTCTCTGCATCTTTCTTCCTCTTTTTACACCTCTCTTGACTCTTTCTGAACCTCTCTTTCCTATTTCTGCACCCTCTTTCCTCTTTCTGCACCCCTGTTCCTTTTTTCTGCACTTCTCTTGTCTGTTTCTACAGCTCTCTTGCCTCTTTCTGCAGTTCTCTTGCCTCTTGCGGCTCCTCTTTTGCTTTTTTCTGCAATTCTCTTGCCTCTTTCTGCATCTCCCTTACCTCATTCTGCACCTCACTTGCCTCTTTATGCACATCTTTTGCTTCTTTCAGCACCTCTCTTACCTCTTTCCGCACTTCTTTTGCCTCTTTCTACACCTCTCTTGCCTCTTTATACACTACCTTTGCCTCTTTCTGGACCTCTGTTGCTTTTTTCTGAACTTCTCTTACCTCTTTCTGTATTTCTCTTGCCTGTTTCTGCACCTATCTTGCCTCTTTCTGCTCCTATGTTGCCTCTTTCTGCACCTGACGTTCTTCATTCTGTACCTCTCTTGCCCCTTTCTGGACCTCTCTTCCATCTTCCAGCACCTTTCTTACGTCTTTCTAGACCCCTATGCCCTCATTCTGCATCTCTTTTGCCTGTATCTGTACCTCTATTACCTCTTTATGCAGTTCTCTTTCCTCTTTCTGCAACTCTTGGTTCTTTCTGCACTTCTCTAGCTTCTTTCTGTACCTTTATTGGTTCTTTCTGCCTCCCTTTAGAATCTTTCTGCACCTCACCTGTTTCTTTCTGCACCCCTCTTGCCTCTTTCTGTTCCCCTCTTCCCTCTTTCAGCACCTCTCCTGCCTCTTTCTGAACCCCTGATGACTCTTTCAGCACCTCTATTGCCCGTATCTGTACCTCTATTATCTCTTTTTGCAGTTTTCTAGCTTCTTTCTTACACTCTGTGGCCTCTTTCTGTACCTCTCTTGCCTCTTTCTCTACTTTCTTCTTCTCTCTGTACCTTTCATCTTTTTTCTGCACCTCTGTTTACTCTTTATGCACCTTTATTGCCTCTTTCTGTTCCTTGCTTGCCTCTTTCTGCACCTCACTTGCCTCTTTCTGCACTTCCCCTTCTTCTTTTTGCATTTCTCTTGTTTCTTTTTGCACCTTTATTGCTTCTTTCTGCACCTCACTTTCTTCTCTTTTCACTTCTCTTGCTTCTTTTTGCACCTCTCTTACTTCTTTCTGCACTTCTATTGCCTCTTTCTGAATCACTATTAACTCTTTCTGCAGTTCTCCTGCCTCTTTCTGCACCTCTGTTAGAGCTTTCTGAACCTCTCTCAATTCTTTCTGCATCACTCTAATGTCTTTCTGCACCCCTCTTCTATCTTTATACACCCCTCTACCTTCTTTCTGTACCTTCCTTGCCCCGTTCTGCTCCTCTCTTGCCTCTTTCTCACACTCTGTAGCTTCTTTCTGCACTTCCCTGGCCTCTTTCTGTACCTCTCTTGCCTCTATCTTCCTCTCTCTGCACCTCTCTTGCCTCTTTCTGAACCTCTCTTCCCTCTTTTACACCTCTCTTGCCTCTTTTGCACCCCTGTTCTTTCTTTATGTACCTCTCTTGTCTGTTTCAGCATCTCACTTGCCTCTTTATGCAGTTCTCTTGGTTTGCTGCTGCTCTGGTGCTTCTTTCTGCAATTTGCTTGCCTCTTTGTGTACCTCTCTTACCTCATTCTACACCTCACCTGCCTCTTTCTGCATTTCTTTTGCTCCCTTTTACACCTCTCTTGCCTCTTTAAGCACTTCTCTCGCCTCTTTCTGAACCTCTGTTGCTTCTTCCTGGTCCTCTGTGCCTTTTTCTGCACCTCACCTGCTCCTTTTTGTACCCCTCTCACCTCTTTCTGTACCCCTCTTCCCTTTCTCAGCACAGCTCTTGTATCTTTCCGAACCCCTGTTCTGTCTTTCTGCACCTCTCTTGCCTGTTTCTGTACCTCTATTGCCTCTTTCTGCATCCCTCTGGCCTCTTTCTGCATCCTTCTTCTCTCTTTCTACAACTCTATTGCCTCTTTCAGGACCTCTCTTGCCTTTTTCAGCACTGTTCTTGCTTCTTTCTGCACCTTTCTCCCTCTTTCTGAAGTTCTCTTGCCTCTTTCTGCACTTCTCTTTCTTCTCTTTTCACTTCTCTTGCTTCTTTTTGCATATCTCTTGCCTCTTTCTGAATCACTATTAACTCTTTCGGCAGTTCTCTTGTCTCTTTCTGCACCTCTATTAGAGCTTTCTGTACCTTTCTTACTTCTTTTGCATCCCTCTTGTGTCTTTCTGCACCCCTCTTCCATCTTTATGCACCCCTCTTCCTTCTTTCTGTACATTTTGTGCCTCGTTCTGCTCCTCTCTTGCCTCTTTCTCACACTCTGTAGCTTCTTTCTGCACTTCCCTGACCTCTTTCTGTACCTCTCTTGCCTCTATCTTCCTCTCTCTGCACCTTTCTTCATCTTCTTGTACCTCTCTTGACTCTTTCTGCACCTCTCTTGCCTCTTTCTGCACCCCTCTTCCTGCACCTCTCTTGCCTCTTTTGCACCCCTGTTCTTTCTTTCTGTACCTCTCTTGCCTGTTTCAGCATTTCTCTCTCCTCTTTATGCAGTTCTCTTGGCTTACTGCTGCTCTGGTGCTTCTTTCTGCAATTTGCTTGCCTCTTTGTACACCTCTCTTACCTCATTCTACACCTCATCTGCCTCTGTCTGAATTTCTTTTGCCTCTTTCTGTACCTCTCTTACCTCTTTCTGCGCTTCTTTTACTCTGTCTATACCTCTCTTGCCTCTTTCTGAACCTCACTTGCTCCGTTTTGCACTCTTATTCCATCTTTCAGCACCTCTCTTACCACTTTATAGACCCCTGTGCCCTCATTTTCCATCATCTTTGCCTGTATCTGTACCTCTATTACCTCTTTATGCAGTTCTCTTGCCTCTTTCTGCACCTCTTGGTTCTTTCTGCACTTCTCTTGCTTCTTTCTGTACCTTGCTTGCTTCTTTCTGCATCCCTTTAGAATCTTTCTGCACCTCACCTGTTTCTTTCTGCACCCCTCTTGCCTCTTTCTGTTCCCCTCTTCCCTCTTTCAGCACCTCTCCTGCCTCTTTCTGAACCCCTGATGACTCTTTCAGCACCTCTATTGCCCGTATCTGTACCTCTATTATCTCTTTTTGCAGTTTTCTAGCTTCTTTCTTACACTCTGTGGCCTCTTTCTGTACCTCTCTTGCCTCTTTCTCTACTTTCTTCTTCTCTCTGTACCTTTCATCTTTTTTCTGCACCTCTGTTTACTCTTTATGCACCTTTATTGCCTCTTTCTGTTCCTTGCTTGCCTCTTTCTGCACCTCACTTGCCTCTTTCTGCACTTCCCCTTCTTCTTTTTGCATTTCTCTTGTTTCTTTTTGCACCTTTATTGCTTCTTTCTGCACCTCACTTTCTTCTCTTTTCACTTCTCTTGCTTCTTTTTGCACCTCTCTTACTTCTTTCTGCACTTCTATTGCCTCTTTCTGAATCACTATTAACTCTTTCTGCAGTTCTCCTGCCTCTTTCTGCACCTCTGTTAGAGCTTTCTGAACCTCTCTCAATTCTTTCTGCATCACTCTAATGTCTTTCTGCACCCCTCTTCTATCTTTATACACCCCTCTACCTTCTTTCTGTACCTTCCTTGCCCCGTTCTGCTCCTCTCTTGCCTCTTTCTCACACTCTGTAGCTTCTTTCTGCACTTCCCTGGCCTCTTTCTGTACCTCTCTTGCCTCTATCTTCCTCTCTCTGCACCTCTCTTGCCTCTTTCTGAACCTCTCTTGCCTCTTTTACACCTCTCTTGCCTCTTTTGCACCCCTGTTCTTTCTTTATGTACCTCTCTTGTCTGTTTCAGCATCTCACTTGCCTCTTTATGCAGTTCTCTTGGTTTGCTGCTGCTCTGTTGCTTCTTTCTGCAATTTGCTTGCCTCTTTGTGTACCTCTCTTACCTCATTCTACACCTCACCTGCCTCTTTCTGCATTTCTTTTGCTCCTTTTTACACCTCTCTTGCCTCTTTAAGCACTTCTCTCGCCTCTTTCTGAACCTCTGTTGCTTCTTCCTGGTCCTCTGTGCCTTTTTCTGCACCTCACCTGCTCCTTTTTGTACCCCTCTCACCTCTTTCTGTACCCCTCTTCCCTTTCTCAGCACAGCTCTTGTATCTTTCCGAACCCCTGTTCTGTCTTTCTGCACCTCTCTTGCCTGTTTCTGTACCTCTATTGCCTCTTTCTGCATCCCTCTGGCCTCTTTCTGCATCCTTCTTCTCTCTTTCTACAACTCTATTGCCTCTTTCAGGACCTCTCTTGCCTTTTTCAGCACTGTTCTTGCTTCTTTCTGCACCTTTCTCCCTCTTTCTGAAGTTCTCTTGCCTCTTTCTGCACTTCTCTTTCTTCTCTTTTCACTTCTCTTGCTTCTTTTTGCATATCTCTTGCCTCTTTCTGAATCACTATTAACTCTTTCGGCAGTTCTCTTGTCTCTTTCTGCACCTCTATTAGAGCTTTCTGTACCTTTCTTACTTCTTTTGCATCCCTCTTGTGTCTTTCTGCACCCCTCTTCCATCTTTATGCACCCCTCTTCCTTCTTTCTGTACATTTTGTGCCTCGTTCTGCTCCTCTCTTGCCTCTTTCTCACACTCTGTAGCTTCTTTCTGCACTTCCCTGACCTCTTTCTGTACCTCTCTTGCCTCTATCTTCCTCTCTCTGCACCTTTCTTCATCTTCTTGTACCTCTCTTGACTCTTTCTGCACCTCTCTTGCCTCTTTCTGCACCCCTCTTCCTGCACCTCTCTTGCCTCTTTTGCACCCCTGTTCTTTCTTTCTGTACCTCTCTTGCCTGTTTCAGCATTTCTCTCTCCTCTTTATGCAGTTCTCTTGGCTTACTGCTGCTCTGGTGCTTCTTTCTGCAATTTGCTTGCCTCTTTGTACACCTCTCTTACCTCATTCTACACCTCATCTGCCTCTGTCTGAATTTCTTTTGCCTCTTTCTGTACCTCTCTTACCTCTTTCTGCGCTTCTTTTACTCTGTCTATACCTCTCTTGCCTCTTTCTGAACCTCACTTGCTCCGTTTTGCACTCTTATTCCATCTTTCAGCACCTCTCTTACCACTTTATAGACCCCTGTGCCCTCATTTTCCATCATCTTTGCCTGTATCTGTACCTCTATTACCTCTTTATGCAGTTCTCTTGCCTCTTTCTGCACCTCTTGGTTCTTTCTGCACTTCTCTTGCTTCTTTCTGTACCTTGCTTGCTTCTTTCTGCATCCCTTTAGAATCTTTCTACACCTCATGTGCTTCTTTCTGCATTTTATTTGCCTCTTTCTATACCTCTCTTGCCTCTTTAGGCACTACTCTCGCCTCTTTCTCTACCTCTGTTGCTTCTTCCTGGTTCTCAGTGCCTCATTCTGCACCTCTCTTGCCCCTTTGTGTACCCCTCTTCCATCTTTCAGCACCTCTTTTACCTCTTTCTAGACCCGGTGCCCTCATTCTGCATCTCCTTTGCCTGAATCTGTACCTCTATTACCTATTTATGCAGTTCTCTTGCCTCTTTTTGCCCTCTTGGTTCTTTCTGCACTTCTCTTTCTTCTTTCTGTACCTTTCTTGCTTCTTTCTACATCCATTTAGAATCTTTCAGCACCTCATGTGCTTGTTTCTGTACCCCTTGTGCCTCTTTCTGTACCCCTCTTCCCTCTTTCATCACCTCACTTGCCTCTTTCTGGACCAATAATCCCTCTTTATTCACCTCTATTGCCTGTTTCTGTACCTCTATTACCTCTTTCTGCAGTTCTATAGCCTCTTTCTTACACTCTGTGGCTTCTTTATGTATTTCTCTGGCCTCTGTCTGCACCTCTCTTACCTCTTTCTCTACTTGTTTCTTCTCTCTCTACCGTTTTAATTTTCCCTGCACCTCTGTTGACTCTTTATGCACCTTTCTTGCCTCTTTCTGTACCTCTCTTGTCTCATTCTGCACCTCACTTGCCTCTTTCTGCACTTCTCTTTCTTCTTTTTGTACACCTCTTGTATCTTTCTGTACCCCTGTTCCCTCTGTCTGCACCTCTCTTGCCTGTTTCTGTACCTCTATTGCCTCTTTCTGCATCCCTCTGGCCTCTTTCTGCATCCTTCTTCTCTCTTTCTACAACTCTATTGCCTCTTTCAGGAGCTCTCTTGCCTTTTTCAGCACTGCTCTTGCTTCTTTCTGCACCTTTCTCCCTTTTTCTGAAGTTCTCTTGTCTCTTTCTGCACTTCTCTTTCTTCTCTTTTCACTTCTCTTGCTTCTTTTTGCACCTCTCTTGCTTCTTTCTGCACTTCTCTTGCCTCTTTCTGCATCTCACTTGCCTCTTTCTGAATCACTATTAACTCTTTCGGCAGTTCTCTTGTCTCTTTCTGTACCTCTGTTAGAGATTTCTGTACCTCTCTTACTTCTTTCTGCATCCCTCTTGTGTCTTTCTGCATCCCTCTTCCATCTTTATGCACCCTTTTTCTTCTTTCTGTACCTTTCTTGCCTCGTTCTGCTCCTCTCCTGCCTCTTTCTCACAATCTGTAGCTTCTTTCTGCTCTTCCCTGACCTCTTACTATACCTCTCTTGCCTCTATCTTCCTCTCTCTGCACCCTTTGTTTATCTTCTTGTACCTCTCTTGCCTCTTTCTGTACCTCTCTTGCCTCTTTCTGCACCCCTCTTCCCTCTTTCTACACCTCTCTTGCCTCTTTTGCACCCCTGTTGTTTCTTTATGTACCTCTCTTGCTTGTTTCAGCATCTCTCTTGCCTCTTTATGCAGTTGGCTTGGCTTGCTGCTGCTCTGGTGCTTCTTTCTGCAATTTGCTTGCCTCTTTGTGTATCTCTCTTACCTCATTCTACACCTCACCTGCCTCTTTCTGCATTTCTTTTGCTCCTTTTTACACCTCTCTTGCCTCTTTACACACTTCTCTCGCCTCTTTCTGAACCTCTGTTGCTTCTTCCTGGTCCTCTGTGTCTTTTTCTGCACCTCACTTGCTCCTTTTTGTACCCCTCTTACTTCTTTCTGTACCCCTCTTCCCTTTCTCAGCATAGCTCTTGTATATTTCCATACCCCTGTTCCATCTTTCTGCACCTCTCTTGCCTGTTTCTGTACCTCTATTGCGTCTTTCTGCATCCCTCTGGCCTCTTTCTGCATCCTTCTTCTCTCTTACTACAACTCTATTGCCTCTTTCAGGGCCTCTGTTGCCTCTTTCAGCACTGTTCTTGCTTCTTTCTGCACCTTTCTCCCTCTTTCTGAAGTTCTCTTGCCTCTTTCTGCACTTCTCTTTCTTCTCTTTCTTCTCTTTTCACTTCTCTTGCTTCTTTTTGCACCTCTCTTGCTTCTTTCTGTACTTCTCTTGCCTCTTTCTGCATATCTCTTGCCTCTTTCTGAATCACTATTAACTCTTTCGGCAGTTCTCTTGTCTCTTTCTGCACCTCTATTAGAGCTTTCTGTACCTTTCTTACTTTTTTTGCATCCCTCTTGTGTCTTTCTGCACCCCTCTACCATCTTTATGCACCCCTCTTCCTTCTTTCTGTACATTTTTTGCCTCGTTCTGCTCCTCTCTTACCTCTTTCTCACACTCTGTAGCTTCTCTCTGCACTTCCCTGACCTCTTTCTGTACCTCTCTTGCCTCTATCTTCCTCTCTCTGCACCTTTCTTCATCTTCTTGTACCTCTCTTGACTCTTTCTGCACCTCTCTTGCCTCTTTCTGCACCCCTCTTCCTGCACCTCTCTTGCCTCTTTTGCACCCCTGTTCTTTCTTTCTGTACCTCTCTTGCCTGTTTCAGCATTTCTCTCTCCTCTTTATGCTGTTCTCTTGGCTTACTGCTGCTCTGGTGCTTCTTTCTGCAATTTGCTTGCCTCTTTGTACACCTCTCTTACCTCATTCTACACCTCATCTGCCTCTGTCTGCATTTCTTTTGCCTCTTTCTGTACCTCTCTTACCTCTTTCTGTGCTTCTTTTACTCTTTCTATACCTCTCTTGCCTCTTTATGCACTTCTCTTGCCTCTTTCTGAACCTCACTTGCTCCGTTTTGCACTCTTATTCCATCTTTCAGCACCTCTCTTACCACTTTATAGACCCCTGTGCCCTCATTTTCCATCATCTTTGCCTGTATCTGTACCTCTATTACCTCTTTATGCAGTTCTCTTGCCTCTTTCTGCACCTCTTGGTTCTTTCTGCACTTCTCTTGCTTCTTTCTGTACCTTGCTTGCTTCTTTCTGCATCCCTTTAGAATCTTTCTACACCTCATGTGCTTCTTTCTGCATTTTATTTGCCTCTTTCTACACCTCTCTTGCCTCTTTAGGCACTACTCTCACCTCTTTCTGTACCTCTGTTGCTTCTTCCTGGTTCTCAGTGCCTCATTCTGCACCTCTCTTGCCCCTTTGTGTACCCCTCTTCCATCTTTCAGCACCTCTCTTACCTCTTTCTAGACCCGGTGTCCTCATTCTGCATCTCCTTTGCCTGAATCTGTACCTCTATTACCTATTTATGCAGTTCCCTTGCCTCTTTCTGCCCTCTTGGTTCTTTCTGCACTTCTCTTTCTTCTTTCTGTACCTTTCTTGCTTCTTTCTACATCCCTTTAGAATCTTTCAGCACCTCACGTGCTTGTTTCTGCACCCCTCTTTCCTCTTTCTGTACCCCTCTTCCCACTTTCAGCACCTCTCTTGCCTCTTTCTGGACCCCTAATCCCTCTTTCTGCACCTCTATTGCCTGTTTCTGTACCTCTATTACCTCTTTCTGCTGTTCTATATCCTCTTTCTTACACTCTGTGGCTTCTTTATGTATTTCTCTGGCCTCTCTCTGCACCTCTCTTACCTCTTTCTCTACTTGTTTCTTCTCTCTGTACCATTCTTTTTTTTCTGCACCTCTGTTGATTCTTTCTACACCTTTCTTGCCTCTTTCTGTACCTCTTTTGTCTCTTTCTGCACCTCATGTGCCTCTTTCTGCACTTCTCTTTATTCTTTTTGCACTTCTCTTGTTTCTTTTTGCACTTCTATTGCTTCTTTCTGCACTTTTCTTTCTTCTTTTTTCACTTCTCTTGCTTCTTTTTGCACCTCTCTTGCTTCTTTCTGCACTTCTCTTGCCTCTTTATGCATCTCTCTTGCCTCTTTCTGAATCACTATTAACTATTTCGGCAGTTCTCTTGTCTCTATCTGTACCTCATTTAGAGCTTTCTGTACCTCTCTTACTTCTTTCTGCATCCCTCTTGTGTCTTTCTGCACCCCTCTTCCATGTTTATGCAGCCCTCTTACTTCTTTCTGTACCTTTCTTGCCCTGTTCTGCTCTTCTCTTGCCTCTTTCTCACACTCTGTAGCTTCTTTCTGCACTTTCCTGACCTCTTTCTGTACCTCTCTTGCTTCTATCTTCCTCTCTCTGCACCTTTTGTTTATCTTCTTGTACCTCTCTTGACTCTTTCTGCACCTCTCTTGCCTCTTTCTGCACCCCTCTTCCCTCTTTCTACACCTGTCTTGCCTCTTTTGCACCCCTGTTCTTTCTTTCTGTACCTCTCTTGCCTGTTTCAGCATCTCTCTTGCCTCTTAATGCAGTTCTCTTGGCTTACTGCTGCTCTGGTGCTTCTTTCTGCAATTAATTGCCTCCTTGTGCACCTCTCTTACCTCATTCTACACATCACCTGCCTCTTTCTGCATTTCTTTTGCTTATTTCGGCACCTCTCTTGCCTCTTTCTGCGCATCTTTTGCCTCTTTCTACACCTTTTTGCCTCATAATGCACTTCTCTCACCTCTTTCTGAACCTCTGTTGCTTCTTCTAGGTTCTCTGTGCCTCTGTCTGTACCTCACTTGCTCCTTTTTGCACCCCTCTCACCTCTTTCTGTACCTCTCTTCCCTTTCTCAGCACAGCTCTTGTATCTTTCTGTACCCCTGTTCCCTCTTTCTACACTTCTCTTGCCTGTTTCTGCACCTCTATTGCCTCTTTCTGCATTCCTCTGGCCTCTTTCTGCATCCTTCTTCTCCCTTTCTACAACTCTAGTGCGTCTTTCAGGACCTCTCTTGCTGTTTTCTAGTCCTTTCTTCTTCTTTCTGCAGTTCACTTCCTTCTTTCTGTACCTCTTGTGCCTCTTTCTGCACCTCTCTTGCTTCTTTCTGTACTTTTCTTGCCTCTGTCTGCACTGTTCTTGTCTCTTTGTGTACCTCTGTTGGTTCTTTCTGCACTCTCTTTCTGCCTTGAAGGTCAGAAAAAGCAGACCACCCAGTCCTCTAATTTCCCGGCATCAGCTCATTGTGGCACTTCCTTAATGTGGATGTTGGATCTCCTCAAATGATTTTCAAGGTCCTCGAGGTGGAGGCACAGTTCTTCATTGCGGTCCCTGAGTACCAGCAGTTTTCATGCATGTTCAGTTAGTTCCTCTTCTTTACGATCACTAGATCTCTCCAATGAGTCTACACGGTCCTCCAGCTCCAGGATCTCTGTTTTGACTTGTTTGATGTCAGATGCCACATCTTGCTTTAACCCTGCAAAGTCCTCTCAAAGGGTACCGAACAATTGCTTCAGAAATTGACGGGTGATCAGTTCCTCCGTGGTTGCACCCACGGGTCTGTAGCTCTCTCCTGGGAAGGGGTTAGTATCGGATCAGGGTCGGTCCTGTCTGTCTTCTTACTGCTTGGCTTTTGTAGGAGGTCTTTGATGGTGGCCTCCTTCTTCACCCAATGAGACGTCATTGTGATGGACTTGTAGGAGGTCGGAGCCAGAGGATCCTTTTCAAATTTGCTGGGTGGGTCCATGCTGCTCAATATTTACAAATAGTAGCGGTGGTCTTATTGGTAGCACAACACTCTCTATGTGCATTAAATATCGGTACACAGTATTGGTGCATCTCAAGGTTGAAGATTACACCCCACTACCTAAGGCGTTGTCCACTGTGGCTCAGAGGAACCCAGTGGGAATGTCAAAGACTATAGATAAACCTCGGAACTCAAGTCTGTTCAATTTTGATTCGTACAAAAAGATTTTTTATTCAAAATACCAAAAGTTACTTGTTGTTCAATTCAATAAACACATCAAGCAAACACATTTAAATCATATATTTGGAGATGGACAATATTATGTTTCAACGATGGGAAACTTGATACATTGATCCTTCCACTTAGCGTTAAACCGGCAGCCGACACGTGTTTCGTTTCAAAGAAACTTTTTCAAGACTGCAATAGATGCCATAAAAAGAGATCCAATATTTATAACATTAATACAGGAAAGCAACGAAAAGGAAACGGAAGCTTTTATTGTTCTCAGACACAATGAAAACATCAATACTATAGTTGTATGTATAAAATATGCTACATTTCACAACCATTGTGATGTAATGATGCAGATAAATAGTTATTTCAGTAACCAATCAGGGATAGACCCAAACAAATATTCCAAAAGTGAAGTCACACAAGATACATAGTGCTCATGAATCAGGATATAGCTGGTTAATAGAAAGGACCCAAAGTAACCAATAGTGAGATAACACTATACATGTTATACTCGTGCACAGAGATAAAAGTCATTCATAGACCCAATAGGTGTAGAGAGTGATGAGAACTATAGTGAGCAGATCAATATGTAGTACCATAAAGAGATACTGGATGGACTCTCAAAGTGTTCCATAAGCGATTCTGGTCTTCCAGCAAGAATATTTAGTCCTTCAACAATATTAATAAAAGGAAAGAACAAAGCAATATTGTAAAAAATGTCTTATTTGAGAATAAATAAATAATCTTCTATGGTTGACCCAACTTTGTAGAGAATAATAAAAATGGTAATTTATATATCTATCAAGGAAAGTATTTGTATCCACAATGGAAATAATTCCCCATATTTTCAAATAAATGTTAAAATAGAGATCTGTGGAAAAGAGAAGAGAAAGAATGGTTTTCTTCAAAAGCTCGGTATCTAGTCTCTTATTAGTTCCAATATTTAAAAGTATACTACCTAAAGATAACTTTGATATCTATCAGTGCACCCACAATCTGTTTTGCAATACCCAAAGCCGGACAAAAAGTAAACAAGTTTTATTTATTTAAATAAGGCTAAAAGAGCTCACCACTCTGGGCCCACTAGTATAGGTCACTCCTATAAATTATAGGTAACTCCAAATATTTTTCGCAATTAATGGCACATGTCTGTTTTAAACTGAATGCTATTGATTGTTTATCGGCCAAAACCCCAAGAAGTATGTAAAATAAGAGAAAATAATCAAGGTATTAGAGTTCAGTAAAAACAAGGCATCTATATATAAAGTCTCATCCCACTCTATTGTGTGGATAGCTTATGTAAAAGAACTTACTGATAATTCAACAACGAGCATCGGTCTATGATATGCCCCTGAGGATATAGAAAAAACAGTAACATAACCATTAGCAAAAGTATGGCGTAAAGCATTTATATACATAAGGAAAACACTAGTAGTAATGGTGAGGGAGAGGAGAAAATTCCCGATGTAAATAGCTTATGTTGCAGTTAAGAAATAAGATGCAGCAAGTATAAATGTGGCGCGTTGTCTCCTAATTGAGATCCCATTCGTTAAGTTCGCCCAAAAAGTGACTAAGTTTCGACTGTATCTAGCGGTCTCTAACTTTAAAAATAGTTAGGCAAACAAAGCTATAAACTCATAAAGTAATATATCGTAAAGTTGAGACGCTAAGTCAGGACCCCAAAGGGTACAGTATCATAAAGTTTGGTACCATATAAAGTTACGGGTAAAAACGTTCTAACGTACCCCCTCGGTGTACGCACTAACCTGTCTTCCACAAATTTTGTCGTATAGCAAAGCCGTTCCAGAAAGTCACTTCTTTTATAAGTGTTCTCCTCCATTAAGGCTGGCATATTGACGCGTAGATTGCAACGTCCGTTTTTTCCTCTATTAACATAGAAGATGGACTAATGCGACCAGTTTCATCTTTTTCTATTCGGCCAATGGCGGACAATACTAAATATTGTTTAATTAAGCGGGCCTTCATCAGTAGCCTATGCTCCTCTGGTGCTCCTCCTGATAGTGCCTTGATAAGGGCGTCTGCCTCATTCCGGTGAATGCCGAATTTGATAAGCTCCACCTCTACCTCAGGGCCTATGTGAGGCTAGTCTGCTGCTGCCTGTGGGAGAGTCTCCGGATGTGTCATCGGGTGAAGAAGGAGACCACCATCAAAGACCTCCTAAAAAAGCCAAGCAGTAAGAAGACAGACAGGACCGACTCCGGTCCGAAAGGAGGCCTGGTGCTCTGCTCCTCTGCCTAATTCTTTGAGACAATTGGTGGGTCGTCTTGCTAGGCCAGGGGCCTCTGTACTTAGCGGCGCGACCATGTCTCTACCCGACTCTGGCAGTGCCAACCTGCATCTTTGCCACCCGAGCTTCTCTCAGCTCAGGAAGAGAGACGCTTGCCCACCCCGAGTGCACAGGTTATGGACGCCCCATTCAGGGGATAGAGAGCCCCGAATAGCTAATGTACAGCTATATTTTTGGCCGTGGTTAGCAGAGCTCCATGGAGAGGCTGCTACTCCATCGCCATCTTGGCCATGCCCCCCCAAAAATGTGTTTTAAAGATCTTAAAAATATTTTAGAACTACAGATACACATTTTTGGGATTCAAAATTAAACCTCTTTGTTTAAAAAAATATATTATTTCAGTGTAAGTAAACATTTTAGACTTACATCATATAACAAATTTACACATCGAACACGAAGATCCGCGACTGGTGCGTGATACCGTCGCGTCCTTAAACATCTTTTAAAAATATTTCAAAACAAATTTATAACTTCTATAATGCTATTTGTTTGCACTCAGTAATAAACTTCTTTGTGAAAAAAATATATTAATTCATTCTAAATATGTATAGTTGTATAACGGATTCACGCACCCAGCACGTCGGTTCGCAATCGGTGCGCTATTGGTGCGCAACCTTTTTTGGAAACTAAAAAAGAAAGTATAAAGAAGATATTTATCATAATGAGACAATTAAACATCTTTGTATATTGATATATATATATTCAATAAAGAAAACAGATTTCAAGGACAGTACAGTTAGCAATTAGCATTTAAAAAATCTTAGAAATTCACTGAATAAAACAGAGGTTTCAGGGATGTTGTAGTTCGGAACTTGCATTTAAAAAAGCTTAGAAATTTACTGAAAAACACAGATTTCATGGACATTTTAGTTAGTAATTAGCATTTCAAAAACCTTAGAAATTCAATTAAAAAAACTGAGGTTCCAGGGACATTATGGTTAGGATTTCGCATTTTTCAAAAAGCCTTAGAAATTCAAAGTAAAAAACAAAGATTACAGGGACGTTATGGCTAGGCTGACATTTCACTCGTACAAAACCAGAGAAATTCAGATGTTAAAGTTAGCTGAACTAACTATAACTTGTGCCCCCGCAATGCACTGCTGATGACGTCACATATTATATCACTCATGACATGGTCAGTGACCGCTGATGACATCACTGATGACATCACTAATGACATCATCCATAAAATCTCTGATGCACCAACTCACACCCTAATATAACGTATCGTACACCTACTCCAAATTTCAGACTATCATTCTTGAAACCATTGACATACCAATACCACTCAATGATTCATAGGTCAACATACACATCCACTCACTCACCCATATAGACACTCATACAGTCACTCACCAATACAGCTGTTGAGATATCTGCTCATACACCCATATAGCCACTCATAAACCATCAGTAACCCATAGAGCTACTCACATACCTACTCACTCACCCAAACATTCAATCACACAGTCACTTACTCACCCATACAGAAACACACACACACTTTCTACTGATACAGATACTAACAAATACTTACTCCCCTTATAGACGCTGATACAAGCACCCACCCACCCATACAGCCACTCTCACAATCAGTTGCTCACACATACAGTCACTTATATACTCTAACACTCACATATTCTGCCTTCCACATATGAAATTACTCACTCATATCCCACTGAGACATCCATTCACTCACCGACACATCCATATAGACACTCACTCACCCATACAGTGCCTCACAGATGCACTTATGAATCCATACACCCAGGGATTCACCCACTCATAGGGAGTCAAACACCCCCTCAACAACACTACACAAACACTCAGACACCCATACAGGTACTCAGACAACTAATCAATAACCCATATAGACACTCAAATACCTAACACCAACCCATGCAGCCACTTACACAGCAACTGTCAGACTGATACACACATTTACACAGATTAGTCACTCACCCATACATTCATTAAGACATGCTTAATCACTCACTTATACAGTCAGTCCCACTTGCACTAAATCATCCATACAGATACTGATATCCTCACTCATTCCTCAATACACCTACACGTATATATATATATATATATATATATATATATATATATATATAAACACACAGCGTCTTCTTCACAGAAGGACTCGCACTCGGGAAGGAGAATAGACTGTTTATTTAGTCACTCGTAACGCGTTTCGTCAGTGAAACTGACTTGATCACACGAAGTGTACAAAAAATGGGAGGTGTATACATAGCTGGGAAAATAAACGACAGACAAAAGTTTGTCTAGTGGTGTCTGTAACGTTGGCGGCCATTACTGAATGTCAAAAGGTTGCCAGTTTATACATATATATAGTCAAAATCAATATACACAAAGTATATTGATTTTGACTACCAAGGTTTAATTTGACCTGTGGGCATAATATGTAATCAAGCATATAGTCATGGTATTTTATATTCTGACATTTTCTCTTCGACATTTAGTAATGGCTGCCAAAGCTATATGCACTATGAGACAAACCTTTGTCTGTCGTCTATTTTTCCAGTATTTTCTGGTTATGTACAGTACATCATGCTGATACACTTTGTATATTTACTTTTGCAAATGCTGATTTCACCAATACAGCATGTAACTAGTTATTTAGTTGTATATATGTATAAACTGGCAACCTTTTGACATTCAGTAATGGCCGCCAACGTTACAGACACCACTAGACAAACTTTTGTCTGTCGTTTATTTTCCCAGCTATGTATACACCTCCCATTTTTTGTACACTTCGAGTGATCAAGTCAGTTTCACTGACGAAACGCGTTACGAGTGACTAAATAAACAGTCTATTCTCCTTCCCGAGTGCGAGTCCTTCTGTGAAGAAGACGCTGTGTGTTTATTGAATTACCGGGAGACCTGCTCGGTTTTTACTCGCCACCTGCCTATGGGACACGGATTCCAGGAAACAAGGTCATTTTGTGGTTAATATATATATATATATATATATATATATATATATATATATATTACCTACTGGCGGTCGCCAGTAGGTAGTTATAGTTAGGACCACGTTTCCATAGGAAATCCGCACCATTCTATTTTGAATAACTTTGGCGCCGGTCGACGAATCCTCGCGAATTTTTCAAAATAGGTGGGGCGCTACGCTCCGCTCCTACCCTGAAAGTCTCGGGGGGATTCGTCAAGCGGGGGCTGAGATAAAAGGGGGGTCCCAAAACGCGTTTTTCCCATGCATTTTTCCATAGGACCTTTAGACAGGGCTACAGCCCGAACGGCTGAACAGAATTACTAGAAATTTGGCAGAGAGGTAGTCCTCAGGTCAAGGAAGTGCCTTTTGTAGGTTTGGTGTAAATCTGTTCAGTAGATTCTGAGAAAATAGCCTTTAAATCAATATATATATCTGAGCCAGTTTACGGTGCGCTTACGGTACGCTTACCGTACGCGTACGGTGGCGTGCGCGAGCGCGATTATGATTGGCTCTTAGATCTTAGTAAACATTCGAATCGGCCAGAAAGCGGCGGCCGCCATTTTCTCTCTCGCACTGAGAGAGATGATTAACAAACAAAGCACAAAAACATTTAAAGGGGCTGTTTTGTCAGCTCCCACACACATAGCCATGTACAGGGAGTCCCCAAAGATCCCCCAAGGCCAAAAACGGAATTTTTATTTTTTCGCTAATTTCGCCGATTACGCTTACCGTACGCGTACGGTAAAAAAATATTTAAAAAAATAAAATATCCACACTAACCCCACCCCGTGTGCAATTGGTGACCGAAGGTCCCCAATTGTGCATGGCTTATCACACAAGTAAAAAACGAAAAGATTAAAAAAAATAATATTAAAAAAAAAAATTATCCACACTCTCTCCACCCCGTGTGCAAATGGTGCCCGAAGGGCACCATTTGTGCATGGCTTATAACTACTGCGAAAAATTAAAATATTACCTTTAAAAAGGAAGTGCATCATATGTCCTCCATGTGTGCACGGCACTAACTGCGTAAAGTGGGCGCGCGGTGCGCGAAGCGCACCGCGTGCTCACTGTGCGCGCACGGTGCGCGAAGCGCACCGTGCGCGCACGGAACAAACTGCGTTAAGTGGGCGCGCACGCCACGAATGGCGTAAAGTAACTTAGCATTTAAAAAACCGTACAAATTCACTGAAAAAACCATAGGTTTCACACATGTTATAGTTAGGAATTAGCATTTAAAAACCCTTGCAAATTCACTGAAAAAACCATAGGTTTCACACATGTTATAGTTAGCGGAAATTTTACTGATAAAAAACCAATGAAATTCCCCCGTTATAGTTAGTGCAGGCAACTATAACTCACGCGACCGCAATCTTCTGCTGATGACATATGTGTCTTTATGAAAAGAAAATATTTGTAATATATGTATAGCTAAAAATGTATGGAAGAAGACATGGGTAAATAAGTGTCTAAATACAGTATTAGCATCAGCAGAGGATTGCGGTCGCGTGAGTTATAGTTGCCTGCACTAACTATAACGGGGGAATTTCATTGGTTTTTTATCAGTAAAATTTCCGCTAACTATAACATGTGTGAAACCTATGGTTTTTTCAGTGAATATATATATATATATATATATATATTAACTGAAAAAACCATAGGTTTCAGGTCTGATATAGTTAGGAATTAGCATTTAAAAAACCTTAGAAATGCCCCCGAGGCCATAATTTGCTCCTGCGACCCCATCCCCCAGGGCATGGCCCTTTAAAAAAAAATTATTTATTGTGGAGGGGGGCTGCCTTGCTTCCCTCCTGTGGCCACGTATGGCCCCAGGGACCCCATCCCCCAGGGTCGTATTTTTTTAAATTGTGTTAGGAGGGGGGCCGCGTGGCCCCCCTCCAGGGCTACTACTAGCCCCGGAGACCCCATCCCCCGGGGGCTGGCCCTCTTATTTAGGGGCCGTGGGGGGTCCCAAATCCCCCCACGGTCCCGCCAGCTCCCTGCCTCCTGCGGGAGCTGGCATTGCTTTTCCATATGGGGAGCAGCTAACATGCTGCTCCCCATGTGGAAAAGCAATCAGCTTTGCTTCATTGAAGCAAAGGAGTTTGCAATGGCAGGGTGGGAGCTGCGAGGCTCCCGCCCTGCCATTGCAAACAGCAGTGTCCTGGGGGTGGGCACCCCGGGACACTGCAGGAGCCGGCCCTGGGGGTGGCGGTCCCCAGGGCCTATAAAAGGCTCCAGGAGGGGGGCCGCGTGGCTCCCCTCCTACATTTTCAAGTTGCCCCAGGGGTGGCGGTCCCCGAGCTGGGGGGCTGGGAGCACCCCACCCATTTTCAAGAAGCCCCAGGGGGTGGCGGTCCCTGGGGCTGCGGGGGGGCTGTGAGTCCCCAACATATACTATGTTGGAGCCCCGGGGGTGGCGGTCCCCAGGGCAGTGTGGGGGGTATTGGGATCCCCCACACTTCCTTTTTTATTATACCCCTGGGATTTGGCCCCCCGGGGGCAAATTAGCATATTCAGTGCGGGAGTCCGCGCTTAATTTTTTTTTCTATCGGGAGGATGCGCGCATCCAGCGCGCATCCTCCCGTTTTTTTAAAAACAATTTTTTTTGGGCCTTGGGGATCCTTGTGGGACCCCCTGAGCAGGCCTAGGGGGTCAGGGGGTTTCTACCCTGCCCCCTTTTCGCGTTTTGTGCCTTTTTTGTGTGTTTCTTGTGCCTCGGTTCTACCGAGGCACAAGATGGCTGCCAACACTTCCTGATTCAGTGTTGGCAGCCAATTAAAATTCAGCTCGTGATCGGAAGGGTGCGCGGATCCTCAGAGGCCATAGATATATATGTACATTTAACTCTAATTTTCTCAGGAACTACTGAACGGATTTACAACATTTAAGCAAAAGGCACAAGTCTGAACTAAGGACTACCTCTTTGCCAAATTTGGTGTAATTCCATTCAGCAGTTCGGGCTGTAGCTGCGGCTGAAGGTCATATGGGAAAATGCTTGGGGAAAACGCGTTTTGGGCCCCCCCTTTTATCTCAGCCCCCGCTTGTCGAATCACCGTGAAACTTTCAGGATAGGAGCGGACCGGAGCTGGCCAAAAGTTTTGAAAATTTTGCGAAGATTCGTCAATCGGCGCCAAGGTTATTCCAAATAGAATGCTGCGGATTTCCTATGGTAAATAGGTCCTAACTGTATCTACCAACTGGCGACCGCCAGTAGGTAATATACATATATATATATATATATATGCCAAATTCCTCGCCTTCAACTGCTTCACCTATGAGAACAGAATGAGCGTAGACCCAGGTTTGGTGCTTGTTTGTTAGTTTATTTACACACCATCAAGTCGTCATGACGCATTTCGGCAGATCTCTGCCTTGATCATATATATATTGTAGGAGAGTAGGATCTGCACTTATGTTGCCCCCACTTTTTTTCTGATATATACACTGGTTTCCGGCTATAGTCTGGCTGGGTCCCTGCTAATCAGGGCCCCAGTCTCCCTGTTCTCTCTAAATGACTTTGAGTGCATACTAGATGCACTAGTGATTGGATACTGTGGTACCTTATGAGCCCCTAGTATATGGTACCTTAGGTACCTAGGGCATAGGCACTTCACAGGCCTGCCAGAGGCTGAAGCATGTATTATGCCACCCCTGGGAAGCAGACTAAATTTGACACCACAGGCCTGCTACTGCAGCCTGGGTGAGGTAGTGTTAGCACTCCTCACGGAGGTATAGGTTTCTATATCTCACCATACACACACATATAAACCTATCAGCCACCCCTATGGCAGACCCTAACAATCCTGAGGGCAGGGTGCTTGGTTCACAATGTGAGGGGGTGCCTCTGCATGAGCAGGGCCCCTCTACAGCGGGCAGAGTCTATTCTCTATGGCTGTTTGTGGATGCGGTTAAACCATATACTCTTAAGTGCATTATAAATGCTAACTTTGGAATGACTGCATCAAAACATGTTGTGTTTGGTGTCAAACAACTTGGAATCATACCCCCACATCAGTCCATGATGTGGGAGCATGATCCCACCCTTCTAGAGGGGACGACATGTACCCACTGTAGTAAAACAACAGAAATCTGAAAGAGCCCTGGCATCATAAAATGGATGCCACCAGCACAGACACTGGGCTGCCCTCCTGCTGCTGACTGAAACTCACAGTGGAGGAAGCCCAACAAAAGGCATCCTGTCACAGGGAGGTGTCACCACCTTCCAGACAGGATTTAGTGTATTAGAGCTGGGTGGGTGCACTTCTAGAGTGCTTTGAAGTCATGCACTGGGGGAGCAGCAGGGTCCTCTGTGCATATGCCAGCTCAAACCGGTTCAGGGGCTACCTGTCCCTGTTCTGGCATGAAACTGGACAAAGGGAAGTGGGTGTAACCACCCCCTACCCTGACCCTCCTAGACGAGTGGTCATAGAGCTAGTCCCTCCCCTATCTTCAGTATAAGATAGCAACCCTTGCCATTGCAAAGCAGATAACCCTGGACGACGCTCTACAAAGAAGAATCCTGGCCCTTCAACGTTCCACTACCTTTGGAAGACAGAAGAATCTCCCTTGGAGTCAAGAAGTTACTCTCCTGCTTGGCAGGCACCAGAAACTCCAATCATCGGTCGCAAACTTTCCCATTCCCACCGGAGTTCGAAGTCCTTGCAGCCCCAGAAGTGGATTTCCTGACTTCTTGACGGCCATTGTGAGTCCCCAGCAGAGCTGAGGCAAGTGGACCCCACGAGTGATGAGGAACAGCAATACCCGGGTACCGTGCACTATTGTCAAGTGCAACCCCTTGACGATGTTATACGAACTTGTGCATTGGATCATTTGTGTCCCAAGCCTCCAGCAGGTTTTGCAGTGAAAATCAGAGGCCTACCCCATCCCGAGTCACCGTGGGCTCCTGTGAAGCATTGCCTCAAGAGGCGTCTTCACGATCTATTGCCTGTTGGCTTGTGGGTCCCCTGAAGACTTTCTTATCAACTCAAAGGGCTCCCCTTGTTGCTCCAGGCCTGCCCTCACTGACCTTCACTGGGTGAGTCCCTCACACCTTGCTGGTCTGCAACGCTGACATTCTTTGATTTCCACGAGACTTGCTGTTGCCAAGGCTTGTTGGCTTCAATCCGGTTGCCCACACCTCAGTAGGCTGCAGACCTTGTGGGACACTCCGAATCCAGCTGCTGGTCATCGTCGACCCTTCCTGGATCTCATGAACGAAGAGTCAAAACACCCTTCATCACCTGAAATCACCCGACTTCCGTGGGCAACCAGCTTCCTGGCCCCCGGTCACTGGCAAGTGACTGTGAACAATGTCCCTTCAATTTTCAGGTCATCTGTATCTCGAATCCACCCTTGGATTCCATTGGACACTTCTTCAGTCGACGCAAGCAGCAAGTCTTCTTTGGTCTCCATAGAAAACAGCGACGCGACCCGACACCAAAAGACACCTATGCACCCGGCTTCCCTTGGTGAGGTAACTCGTGCACTCCGGTGCCCTAGTGTGTGTTGGCCCTCGAATTACTTACCTTGTAAGTGGCTTGCTTGTAGACTTCCTCGAAGTACCCTAAAACTTTAAAAATCAAACCGCGACTTGCTCCATTATAATCAATAGGGAACCCGCGGCTGTGTTTACACACTGCATGCGTCTTCCATGGGTCAATTACTTACCTGCTTTCACTGCAGTGGTGAAGCCCCAGCGATTCTACAGGCCCTAGGCCTTGTCATTTTGCAAGTTGACTTTCTTAACCCTCTTTTTTAGTATATCGTCTTGTACGCCCCTAGGTCCCCAGCCATATTTGTGCTTAACTTATTGTGAAACGTTGATATTTGAATGTGTTCCTGGCTTCTAATCTCATAAAGAGATTAGTAGAGTGTGTCTATAAATAAATACATATATATTTGATATATATACCTGTGTGGTGCCCTTTCATTTGGTAATTCAAGAGATTATAAGGTAAAACAAGCTGCTTTACATTCCTCTGAGACTTAGCCTGAAGGCTACTCTCCACAGCTACCACTAGGATAGCTTTCTTTAAAAGGTTGTCTTAAACCTATCTACCATAAGAGTTGAATTGGACTGGTGCAAGGTGGCCACTATAACTAGTGACCAACATATGCCAGGCCAACTTCTCACATATATATATTACATTCTTAAACTTTTAAGAAACACTCACTCACTGGATGATTTAATAAGTGATGTAATCAGTGATGTCATTTGAGATGTCATCAGTGAAGACATCAGTAATGTCACTGACCATGTCATGAGTGATGTAATATGTGATGTCATCAGCAGTGAATTGATGGGGCGCAAGTTATAGTTAGCTCAGCTAACTAAAACAGCTGAATTTCTCTTGTTATGTACAAGTGAAATGTCAGCATAACTATGACGTTCCTGTAACCTTTGGTCTTATATATAGATATATATATATTCACTGAAAAACCATAGGTTTCAGGGCTGTTATAGTTGGCTGGACATTTCACTCGTACAAAACCATTGAAATTCCTCCGTTATAATTAGTTCTGCTAACTATAACTTGCGCGCCCGCAATCCACTGCTGATGATGTCACATATTACATCATTCATGACATGGTCAGTGACATCACTGATGACATCACTAATGACATCTCAAATGACATCACTGATGACATCACTGATGACATCATACAGTGCATGTGGTTTGGTTCCATATTTAGATATGTATTATATATATAGCAATCTGCATTGAAGAATGAGTGGATATATAAATATCTGGATGGAGGATTTAGTAGCAGTGTGATTGACTGTTTACTTGACTAATTTATAGTGTTTCGCTAAATATATTGGATAGTGATTAAACTGTGTGAATATCTGTATCACTTTGTCAGTTGTTGTGTAAACTGCTGCAATAGTTGGTTACGAGCTATGTGAAGGTCTATATTAGTTATTGATTAGTTAACTGAGTAGTTGTATGGGAGAGTGAATGTTTGTGTGGTTCGGTGAGGGGCGTGTGACTGCCCAAAGATGTGTGAATAGTTGATTCAGTAGGATTATGAGGTTAAGACTGCATATTATAACAGTTGTTTGGGTGAGTGAATATCTTTATGGGTGTGGTGATGACTAAATATATCTCTTAATGGTACATGTCAAACAAAGTAGAAAAATAAAAGGCAGTGTATGTGACAGTTGCTGTATATAAATAAGTATACATGAGTCTCAGTGATTGTATGAGTGACTGTATGGATAACTGTATCCTTGTAATAGTGATTTTATAACATACTAAGTATGAGTTACTATCTATATGAATAAATTAAGTGGTGTTTGTTTAAGTGTGTAGCTGACTAAATGTAAGTATGATCCATTGTTTGGATAAGCGAGTAGGATGACTGCATAAGTGAATAGGATGTGTGCTGGTGTGTAATGTTGATATAGGTGTATAAGTATATTTGATAGTGTTCTATTGATCATTGACAGCATGTATGAGTGAATCTATAGGTAAGTGATTAGATGTGTGTGTAGATCTAGGAATCACTGAGTGGGTTTTTAGAAACTTGTATTGGTGTGTCAATGGATTCAAATATGGTACTCTGTATTTTACAGTGAGTAATGAAAGGTTATACTAGTGTATGATGAGGTGTATCTGATTGTCACATGGATGATGTCATCAGTGATGTCATCAGTGATGTCATTTGAGATGTCATCAGTGATGTCACTGACCATGTCATGAATGATGTAATATGTGACATCATCAGCAGTGGATTGCGGGCACGGTAGTTATAGTTAGCAGAACTAACTATAACGGAGGAATTTCAATGGTTTTGTACGAGTGAAATGTCTAGCTAACTATAACAGCCCTGAAACCTATGGTTTTTTCAGTGAGTTTCTAAGGGTTTTTAAATGCTAATTCCTAACTATAACGTTCCTGAAACCTATGTTTTTTTCAGTGAATTTCAATGGTTTTTTAAATGCTAATTTGTAACTATAACGTGCCTGAAACCTATGTTATTTTCAGTTAATTTCTAAGGTGTTTTAAATGCTAGTTTCTAACTATGCCTACAGAGGTAGGACATGTGAAGAAAAAAGAAAAAACACGCAGATAGAAGAAAAAGAAATGCAGAAAGAAGCAAAAGAAGCTCACAAAGACGAAGAAAAGTGCAGGAAGAAGGAAGACATGCAGAAAGAACAAACAGTGTAGCAGAAAGAGGCCTTGTTGCAAAATCATCCAGCACCCTCAACTTTTTCAGATGGGTACTGGTGGTAACTGACTCTGACTAACCAGTCCTAGAGCCAGTGCCATGCTAAAAGACACTTAGAATACAGTTAAAACACCTACATACACTAGGGAACACTATGCGTTAGGGTACCCCTGTGATTAGAATTACCTCCTCTGAAAGCCCCTAGTACATAATAGGGCAGGGGGATTAAAACTAAGGGTGGGCGTAGTTCGCGAAGTAGCACTTCGCGAAGCTACGCAAAGTGAAGTTCGCACTACGCGAGCTACGCGTAGCACTTCGCAAACTGCGTAGTAACATGTTCGCACTGTGCAAGATGTTGTTTTCAATGATTGCACAGTGCGGACAAGCAACCGGCACTGTGCAATCATTGAAAATGGCATCTTGCACAGTGCGAGCTGTAGTTTTCTGCTGCTCGAGTAGATTTTTACTCGAGCGGAAGCTTACTCAACGCGAACTGGTAGTTTCTCATCGCGAGTGGTCGCGAGCATACGCGACCCCTCGCAATGAGAAACCTGACCTCCTCGCGTTGGTAATCTCGCCGGGAGGTTTATTTTCCATGCTCGCGATCGCCAACTTGATGTTGCTAATCGCGAACAAGGAAAAAGTCTCGCCGGGATGTCATTTTGCTTGCTCGCGGTCGCCAACTTGATGTTGAGGACCGCGAGCAAGCAAAAAATGACCGCAGCACTATGCAACACTACGCTACGCGTGTTCGCACTGTGCTACGTGCAGTTCGCGTAGTGCGAAGTAGCGCGAACTTCACAAACTACGCGAGCGTAGCGTAGTGCTTCGCCCAGGCTTAATTAAAACTACCTCTTAAAACGCTCCACAGGGCACGTTTGCACACTGATGAAGGGAGGGGGGGGCTGAGCTGACGTGTGCATACACGCCCTGTGGCCGTTTTAATTTGGGAGATAAAGTCCCCTTGAATCCTGAGTGTCCCTTGGGTCCAACTAGCTCACCAGGTATCTCCAGTGAGCGCCAGGGAACTGCGTTGCAGAGAGGTGTCAAAAGTGGCACGGCCTGGTCCACCTCTCTGCAACGCAGCGCAGTGGTGCTTACTGGAAGCACCTCGTGGACTAGTTGGCCCCCAGGGGCCCTCAGGATTGAAGGCGAATTATTTCCCCATCTTAAAACGGGCCACAGGGCATGTTTGCACATGTCACCTCAGGCCCCATCCCCGCCCTTCACCACTTTGCAAACGCGCCCTGTGGCCGTTTTAATTTGGAAGATTAAGTCCCCTTGAATCCTGAGGGTCCCTAGGGTCCAAGTAGCTCACTAGGTATCTCCAGTAAGCGCCACAGAGCTGCATTGCAGAGAGGTGTAAAAAAGGGCACGGCCTGGACCACCTCTGTGCAACGCCGTGCAGTGGCGCTTACTGGAAGCACCTGATGGACTAGTTGGCCCCCAGGGTCCCTCAGGATTGAAGGGGAATTATTTCCCCATCTTAAAACCCGCCACAGGGCGTGTTTGCACACGTCACCTCAGGCCCCATCCCCTCCCTTCACCACTGTGTAAACGTGGCCTGTGTCTGTTTTAATTTGGGAGATTAAGTCCCCTTGAATCCTGAGTGTCCATAGGGTCCAAGTAGCCCACTAGGTACCTCCAGTAAGTGCCACAGAGCTGCGTTGCAGAGAGGTGTAAAAAGGGACATGGCCTGGGCCACCTCTCTGAAACACAGCGCAGTGGCGCTTACTGGCAGCACCTGGTGGACTAGTTGGCCCCCAGGGTCCCTCAGGATTGAAGGGGAATTATTTCCCCATCTTAAAACCCGCCACAGGGCGTGTTTGCACACGTCACCTCAGGCCCCATCCCCTCCCTTCACCACTGAGTAAACACGCCCTGTGTCCGTTTTAAGTTTGGAGATTAAGTCCCCTTGAATCCTGAGGGTCCCTAGGGTCAAACTAGCCCACTAGGTACCTCCAGTAAGCGCTGTTGCAGAGAGGTGTAAAAAGGGGCACGGCCTGCACCACTTCTCTGCAACGCAGCACAGTGTCACTTACTGGAAGCACCTGGCGGGCTAGTTGGCCCCAGGGGACCTCAGGATTGAAGGGGAACTTATTCCCCAACTTAAAACATGCCACAGGGCGTGTTTGCACACGTCACCTCAGGCCCCGTTCCCTCCCTTCACCACTGTGTAAACACGCCCTGTGTCTGTTCTAAGTTGGGAAATTAAGTCCCCTTGAATCCTAAGGGTCTCTAGGGTCAAACTAGTCCACTAGGTACCTCCAGTAAGTGCCACAGAGCTGCGTTCCAGAGAGGTGTAAAAAGGGGTGTGGTCTCTGAACACTTGTCTGCAACTCAGCTCCCTGGCGCATACTGGAGATACCTGGTGGGCTAGTTGGCCCTTTGGGACCCTCAGTATTGAAGGGGAATTAATTCCCCAACTTACAACTCGCCAGGGGGCGCGTTTACACAATGGTGAAGGAAGGGGGCGGGGCCTGAGGTGACATGTGTGCAAACACGCCCTGTGGCGCATTTTAAGTTGGGTAATTACTTCCTCTTCAATCCTAGGGGGTCAGGGTGTTTTTTTCACTGCTTTCTTGTGCCTCGGTTACCGAGGCACAAGATGGCTGCCAACACTTACTGGTTTGAAGTGTTGACAGCTAATTAGCATAAAGCTCGTGCTCTGGAGGATCCGCGGCCCTAGATATATCTATGTTTTGACTTTTGAATTTTTCAGGAACTACTGAACGGATTTACACCATTTAACCAAAAGGCATGAGTGTGAACCAAGGGCTACCTCTCTGCCAAATTTGGTGTAATTCCGTTCAGCAGTTCAGGCTGTAGCTGCGACTAACGGTCCCTATGGAAAATTGCATGGGGAAAACAGGTTTTGGGTCCCCCTTTTTTCTTGGCCCCGGCTTGACGAATCACCCCCAGACTTTCAGGATAGGAGCGGACCGGAGCGGACCGGAGCGGGCCACGAGTTTTTAAAATTACGCGAAGATTCGTCAACCGGCACCAAAGTTATTCCAAATAGAATGTTGCGGATTTCCTATGGATAATAGGTCCTAACCATAACTCCCTACTGGCGACCGCCAGTACGTAATATATATATATCTATATATCTATATATTATCTACTGGCGGTCGCCAGTAGATAGTTATAGTTAGGACCGTGTTTCCATAGGAAATCCACAACATTCTATTTGGAATAACTTTGGCGCCGATTAACGAATCCTCGCAAATTTTTCAAAATTTCAAAATAGGTGGGGCGCTCTGCTCCGCTCCTTCCCTGAAAGTCTCGGGGGGATTCGTCAAGCGGGGGCTGAGAAAAAGGGGGGGTCCCAAAACACATTTTCCCCATGCATTTTTCCATAGGACCTTTAGTCCAAGCTACAGCCCGAACGGCTGAACAGAATTACTTGCAGGTCTGGTGTAAATCTGTTCAGTATTTCCTGAGAAAATAGCATTTAAATCAATATATCTATCTATAGGCGCACACCGTGCGCGTACGGTAATCCTTACCGTACGCGCACGCTGACGTGCGCGAGCGCGATTCTGATTGGTTGTTAGATCTTAGTAAACATTCGAATTGGTCGAAACCAGGAAGTGTCGGCCGCCATTTTGTCTCTTGCAGTCTGAGGGGGTGAAAAACAAAGGTGGAGAACGTGAAAAGGGGGCAGGGTGGACAGTTCCTGACCCCCTAGCCTTTGTCAGGGGGTCCCAGAAGGACCCCTAAGGGCCAAAATTTGTTTTATTTTTTTACGAAAAATGGCGGGGTGCACGCTGCGTGCGCGTACGGTAGAAACAGAAAAATTCCGCGAACTGCGTAACGTAGGCGCTTGGTGCGCGAAGCGCACCAAAGCGTCCACAGTGCGCGCACGGTGCGCGCACGGTGAAAAACCTTAAAAAAAATAAAATAAAATAAATACATAACTTAGCATTTTAAAAAACGTACAAATTCACTGAAAAAACCATAGGTTTCACACACGTTATAGTTAGGAATTAGCATTTAAAAAACCTTGCAAATTCACTTAAAAAACCATAGGTTTCACACATGTTATAGTTAGCTGGACATTTCACTCGTGAAAAACCATTGAAATTCCCCCGTTATAGTTAGTGCAGGCAACTATAACTCACGCGACCGCAATCCTCTGCTGATGACGTCAGATATTACATCACTGATGACATATGTGTCTTTATGAAAAAAAAATATTTGTAATATATGTATAGCTAAAAATTAATGGAAGAAGACATGGGTAAATAAGTGTCTAAATACAGTGATGTAATATCTGACGTCATCAGCAGAGGATTGCGGTCGCGTGAGTTATAGTTGCCTGCACTAACTATAATGGGGGAATTTCAATGGTTTTTCACGAGTGAAATGTCCAGCTAACTATAACATGTGTGAAACCTATGGTTTTTTAAGTGAATATATATATATATGTATTCACTGAAAAAACCACAGGTTTCACACACGTTATAGTTAGCTGGACATTTCTCTCGAAAAAAACCATTGAAATTCCCCCGTTATAGTTAGTTCAGCTAACTATAACTCGCGCGCCCACAATCCACTGCTGATGTCGTCACATATTACATCACTCATGACATGGTCAGTGACATCACTGATGACATCACTGATGACATCTCAAATGACATCACTGATAACATCACTGATGACATCATCTAGTGACTGTGTGTTTCTGTAAAATTTAAATATGTTTTATATATTTATAGTGAAAGGCCTGTGGAAGAATGAGTGGCTGTACAATTGTGTGAATGGATGATTTTCTACATGCGTAATACAATGGAAAAGTGAGTCATTAAATGTATCTTACTGCAGACTAGTGACTAAACTGTGTGAATGTCTTCATGTTTCTGTCTGTTGGTGTATAAGTGGCTGCATGGTTTTCTGAATAGCTATATGAGTGTCTATATAGGTTATCAATTGGTTGTCTGAGTATCTGTATGGGTGCTTGAGTGTTTGTGTGGGTAGGCTGTGAGTGACTCTGTGCATAGATGTGTGAGTGGGTGATTCCATGGCTGCATGGTTTTAAGAGTGCATCTGTGATGAACTGTATGGCTGAGTGAGTGTATGTATGGGTGTGTTAGGGTTTGAATGTATATTGCAGTGGTACATTTGTGACTAACTACATATGTGAAAGGCAGTATATATGCGTGTAAGAGTATATAAGTGGGTATATGTGAGAGTGTGTGATTGTGAGAGTGGATGTATGGATGATTGTGTGCTTGTATCAATGATTGTATAAGAGCGTACTGGTACTATTTTTATGAGTAAGTGAACTTGTGTGTGTATAACTGCATAGGTGAGTAAAAGGGAGTGTGATTAATTATTTGCATGACTGACTAGGTGTGACATTACCTCTATGGATGATTGGTGGTGTGTGAGTGTCTATGTAGGTGCATTAATGCATATGATAGTCTTGTACGGAGTGACTGTAAGTATAAATGACTGTACATATGAATGAGTGGAGGTGTATGTAAACCTAAGAGTTAATAAGTGGGTATGTATTTATTGGTATTGGAGTATCTTTAGTTTTGAGAATGGACGTCTGAAATTTTGAGTTCGTGTATCAACGGTTAAATTAGGGTGTGAAAAGATGCAGTAATTTATCACATAGATGATGTCATCAGTGATGTCATCAGTGATGTCATTTGAGATGTCATCAGTGATGTCATCAGTGATGTCACTGACCATGTCATGAGTGATGTAATATGTGACGTCATCAGCAGTGGTTTGCGGGCGCGCGAGTTATAGTTAGCTGAACTAACTATAACGGGGGAATTTCAATGTTTTTTTTCGAGAGAAATGTCCAGCTAACTATAACGTGTGTGAAACCTATGGTTTTTTCAGTGAATTTCCAAGGTTTTTTAAATGCTAATTCCTAACTATAACGTCTGTGAAACCTATGGTTTTTTCAGTGAATTTCAAAGGTTTTTTAAATGCTAATTCCTAACTATAACGTGTGTGAAACCTATGGTTTTTTAAGTGAATTTGCAAGGTTTTTTAAATGCTAATTTATGAATGTTTTATTATATTTTTTATTTATTTATTTTACAATAAGCTACCTATGTATATAATTATAGATTTACTGTATCCTGCAATATGGAATGGCTCAGCTTTTTATTTTTTATTTTGGATATAGTTGAACAGCATATTTAATATCTTCTATAAACCTCTAAACATATATATTTTTTTGAAGGATTTTGTACCGTGCACGCACCGTGCGCTTACGGTGCGTCCACCGTGCACTCACGGTGCGCGCACGGTATAGTGCTTCACATGCGCATGCGTACTTCATGCGTGACCCGTACGCGCATGTGGTCATTACGCGCATGCGCGTGTTCTACATACGCGCATGCGTGTGTTCGTCGTACGCACATGCGCACGTTCATCGTACGCGCGTTCGTCATACGCACATGCGCACGTTCGTCATACGCGCGAGCGCCGTACGCGCATGCGCGCGTGCGTCGTATGCGCATGGCCGTACGCGCATGCGCGCATGCTACGTACGCGTATGGGTGCTTGTACCGTGCGTGCACCGTGCGTGTACCGTGCGCGCATGGCAAGTCATGTGATCAAGAAACAACACTTTTCATTGGTTTATATTAGTTTCAGGTCATGTGATTAAGAAACAACACTTTTCATTGGTTTATAGTAGTTTCAGTTCCAGAAACTTCCTACACCACACCCACTCCCCTCATTATTACTTCTGATTCCCTGGGAGAAGGAGCTGAGCAGCTTTTCTAGTACTTCAGTACTTCAGAATGGCAGAGCAGCAGGCATCTTCTGGGAGTGAGCAGGAGACCCATGTCAAACAGAGACAGAGGAAACAGAAAGACTCTTTCAGTTGGCAATTTTTTACATTTCCACAGGGGCAGAAAAAAGTGAATGCTCCCAAAGTCACCTGCACTCTTTGTGATCGTGTCTTATCAAGAGGAGATCCTAATAAGAAATACTCTTTTAGTATCTACACTATGATCAGGCACGTTAGGGATGTACATCCTGTGGCTTATGCTCGAGCTGCTAGAGAAAACCCTCCAGCAGCTCAGCCAAGCACATCCGCAGCAGCTCAGCTGAGCACATCATCGGCAGCTCAGCCAAGCACTTCATCTGCGGCGGCAGCTTCACCTAGTTCTGTTCCTCTGGATATACACCCTCTGTTTCAGAGGGTGCATATACGGTGCAATACGTGTTATGCTCTTCTCTCTTATGCGGACAGCAGCATTCAGCGGATAGAGAGCAAGATACAGCAGCACACGTGCGGCACCCTATAATTTTTGCCAAGGTTTTTTTTTCCTCTGTCCCTCCATTAACACAACGGCTCTTTTTAGAGCCACCTAACATCTAAACACTTAAATTTAATTTTTAACTCTATTTTTTGGGGGGGGTTTTCGCCGTGCTCGCACCGTGCACGCACGGTATGCGCACCTCGCGATTTAAAAAAAAAAAATAAATGTTTTATTCACTCTTCCTGGTCCTTCAGGTACCCCCTGACAAAAGCTAGGGGGTCAGGAACTCTGTACCCTGCCCCCTTTTCACGTTCTTCATCTTTCTTTTGAATGGAAACACACATTTCTTTTTTTTGCAAATTTCAACCCTTTCCAAATGATTTCTACCCCCAACATGACTTCTGCCTGCTAGCATAGCAACAGATCATGGAACACTGGCGTGAGCAGAGACGTCAGAAGTTCCGCACATAATGTTTATAATCCAAAGAGCAAGATTGCTTAACTTTTCAAACCTAACAGCAAATCCAAAGTAATGTTCTGTGGGCACACATTTTTCTGGACCAATACAAAACATGCTTTTAAAAATTTAAACATACAGCCTAGTTTTTATTGTAAAATGGTCTGAAACAGCCAATGAGTCCTTTTTTTTTAAAAAAAAGTATATAATCCTCCATTTTACAACTACCTTTCTTTACATTTTGTCGTTCTACTGAAAGACACCTTCAGAGTGCATCCACGTCTCCTCCTCACTCCCTGCAATACACTGCTGTTCTACCATTTTCAATTAAAATTGATTGCTGCTCAGCTCCTTGTCCCAGGTAATAAGAAGACATAGTGAGGGGAGTGGCTATGGTGTATGAAGATTCTGGGAGAGAAACTACTATGAACCAATGCTTCTGAGTGCATCCAGATCTCCTCCTCACTCCCTGAAGTAGACTGCTGTTCTGCCATTTTCTATTAAAATTCATACATGTTCAGCTCTTAGTCCCAGGAAAAAATAAGAAATAGTGAGGGGAGTGGCAAGGCAGTTATAGAGGAGTCGGTGTACATTTCACAGATGAAGGGAACAGAGTCTTCCTCTTGATCTTTAGACTCTGCATCGGTACTTACTTATAGGTACAAAAAAAAACTCAATTAAAACAATGGCTCGTTTTAGAGCTAACCAACATCTAAACAGTTTAACACAACATAAGAGACTTTTTTCCTCTTTTAATGTGTGCTGTAGAAAACAGCATGCACTGAAAGAGGAAAAAACGAGGAGAAATGAAAACATTTCTCCTCGTTGTGCCTCGCTACACCACCTCTAGGGTGGCCTAGCATTCACACGCAACTCCAGACTTACGATTTCTCGTAAATCTGGAGATATGTCTAGTTCTATGGGTGTAGCATGGGAACACCCACAACAACACCCATGGAACGCCCCTTCAACACACATTGCTGCGTGTGAAGTGGCTGTATTTACAAAGAGAGGAAAAGTCACACAGGGTGGCTTTTCCTCTCCATGTAAATATGGAGGAGCCCCCTGAACCACCAGTACGTCATGAAAAGTAACGTAGTGGTGGGGCAAGGGGCTTGTAAATCTGCCCCAGAGATGTCAATGAAATTAAGGGTAAGACAGACAAAGGGAGAGAGACAGAAACAGAGACAGAGAGCAAGGAACTGAGAAGGAGTAAGGCAGTTAGAATGACTGAGACATATGGAGACAGGGAGAGAAACATGGTTGAAAAAATAGTGATGGAGGCAGTAAACCTAGGGGAGTAGTAGAGAAGGAGTGAGTGAGTTACAAAAGAGCAGTAAAGCAGAAAAAGCAAGAGGGGAGAGGAATGAGAAAAGCAGAATGAGCACAAGTGAAGAAAATGGAGCATGATAGTGAAGGAGTGAGAAATACAGATATTTTAAACTTACCTCACAAACAAAATAACTTAATTAGAAATAAATGTTTATTTATGATTTGCAAGAAAAATGGATTAAATTTGCTAAATTTTCTTTCTAGATCTGAAAAAAAAGAAAAAAAGTATTAATATTCAACAATAAATTTTAGAAAACAGTACATATATTTTCATATTTTACAAAGTAATTTTTTGCCCTTTTTTTGCTGTTTTCAGAATATATTGATTTTCACTGAAAATTGTGAAATCATTTGTATTCATCATTTAACAGCGGGCAAAAAATAAACAATCTGAAAGATTGTTTAAAAATGCCCTGAATCTATCCTTAGTAAAACATACCTTGATAGAAATGTACCATATATATTAAAAATATCTTCTAAGAACAATAACGATTTGCAATAAATAACGTCTGTAAATCTTGTTGCTTAAGCACATACACCCAAATAATATCTGTCAAATAAGTCCACACATGTTACATTTACCTTTCCATGAGGCCAAATGGTCATTTTTAAATCCTTTTTAAGTGAAATATCCAATCTTAATCCTATAAAATTGAAATAATGGTTTCTTCAGATGCTGGAATTTTTTTCTAAAATTTTGGTTTTAGAAAAATTAAGTAACTATTTGGTAAATCATAAGGCAAACGTTGCTTGTAAATCAATTGAGAATCATTACACAGTGTCCATCCTTTTTCACATTTTAGATAAACTGTGTAATGACCAGAAGTTATAGAAGGTCCATCATGAAAAATTATTGCAACTGCAACCAAAGTTTTTCCTGATATTGATAATTGATTTCCTACAAACTTCTTTAATAAAGTGTCCAATTTTGTTCCATCAGCTCTACAACGTTGTATCATTAAAATTACATACTGTCCATATTTCTTAAAAAATAACGTTGATAACATTTCAGATTTACATTGAGAACATTCCATGTTGTGATTAGCATCTTTAACTAATTTACTAAAAGTCACTGTTTTACTCTCTGGTAATGTTAAATATATGAACCTTTCAGAATCAACATTACTGCTGCATGTGATCAAACAATTTTCACAACAATGTTCCCATTTATAAGAGACACCAAATATATTTTCTATTTCTACCCCTTCATCTTCCAGTACCATAAGCATATACATTAAGAATTCCTGTGCATCTTGCTGGACAGTTTGTGTAAACTGTGTACATCCAGAACATACATCTAAAAGATTTCTAACATCAGTAGCACTTTATATTTTAGTTTTATCATTACTCAGCTTCTCATAAAGGAAATTCAGCAGAGAACAGAATCTTTTTCCATGATTTAGTATTATCTGCTCTTTCAGAATTTCAAGATAAAATACAACATTCAGCACTACATTTGCGTAGCAGTTGACACCAGAGCTATTTTCAAAATGACAACCAACAACCTCTTCAACATTGTCCTTTTTCTTTTTGCTTGGAATCACATCACTCTCTTTTTGTTTTCTCTTCTGTACATCCTCATTACAGATATTCTCAATTCTCCTTTTCCGACAAACAACATGTTTTTCAAACACAGGATACTGACCTAAATGAGGAGCATAGCTTCTTCTTAATCTATTATCCTCCTTTACACAGTTTGCATCAGCACTAACTTTTGAGTCATCAAAGTATATCATGAATAAACCAGATATTTTTTTCAAGCGTGACAAAGCAACATATGCCATACCTTCTTTAAACACACTAGATCCAAGGTTTACAAAAGCACTATCTACAGTTAATCCTTGAGATTTGTGAATAGTTACAGCATATGCTGGAGAAAATGGAAACTGCTTCCTATAAGTCTTTCACAAGCAAAAAACGAACTGAACAACAACTAATGTCTTTAACCGCTTCAATCGCATCAAATTTTATTTTTAAAAATTGAATTCCATCATTTTTCTGGTATTTTACAAAGCTCCCAACATTACCCATAGCTCCATTCACTATACCTTTTTCTACATCTAAATTATGTCTTAAAATTACTCGACAGTTCATACATACATAAAGATTCTTTTCTAAACCAGCTGTTTTCAAAATGTTTTTCTCTAGAGAATCCAATTTAGTTGTAAATAATAGTTATTCCTTCATGTTGTATTTTATCCACAGCTTCCAGTTTTATAATCTCTTCATTTTCCAATTTCAAAAGTTCTTGATTGAATATGGAGCATTCATGTAGTGTTGGCATTAATCAGATTACAGTATTTTTTCCCGCGATATTTTTGTATATTTTCTCTGGAACTATTTGTTCTGTTGGAAACAAATTACATAGCAATCGACTCTGTAAAGCTTTTCTTCCATGTTCTGTGAGTAGTCCAATTCTGATATCTTTGAGAATACTTGCATAATCATCATCATTTGCTTGCCGCATATTGGTAATGAGTTCTTTGTACTCAAAGTATGTCCAAATATTCACATTACCTATACTTCCTAACGACTTTTTCGTGTCTTCATGTGTAAGAGTATGAAATAGTGGTTGTCCTTTAACTGGAGTAAGCTGCAGAAGATCCCCAAAAACTATAACATGTTTTCCTCCAAATAACACGTCATAGTCTGTCTTTAGAATTTGCTGCATTCTTAAATGCACAAAGGCAAGCATTAAGTTTGATACCATGCTTACCTCATCAATAATGAGAACTTTCATTTTCTTTAATACACTTGAAACTTCAAAACATGCTTCTCCTGTTAGCTTGTGGTATTGTATTTTGTTCTCATGCTCTACTGGTAACATTAGCAAACGATGTAAGGTAATTCCTTTTATGTTATATGCTGCTAACCCAGTTGGAGCAGTAACAACACAAGACAAAGTTGAATCAGTTTTTTTCTGTAGGTAGCTTCTAATTACTTTAATTAAGAAACGTTTTCCAGTTCCAGCTTGTCCACTCATACATTCTGATTGGTTCAAATGTTGTGCATGAGCACTCTTTATTTTCATGTATTTCCATGATTCATGTATTTCCATTATTTCCATGATCAATTTGTTTTGTGACTTCCTCATAAATTTGTTGTTGATCATCATTCAGTTGTTGTTCCAAATTTGGTAAGTTCATTAAATCTTCCTGAGCTTGATTCATAGCTGTTTCCACTTCATTCATGGCTATTGCAGCTTCATTTTCTACGATTGGTTGACCTATAGGATCTTGACTGAGCGTCCCAGAACTTTGACTGTCTTGAGAACTGTTTCTAGCTACTTCAGCTGCAATTCTTGCTTCTTGTTCAGTTTCTTCATTTAACATTTGTACATAAGTTGAGAAAGTACTGCATTCTATGTTATCTTTGCATGCATTAAAGGAATCTTCATAGCTCTGAAATTCTCCAAGTAATTCATCCTCTGAACACCATGGTTTAAACAACTGTAAAAGTGCTAAGTAGCAAAATTCCTTCTTGTCAGTAGTGTCGCAACTCAGCTTCCTGTGATTAATCAAACTTCCTTTTGTTTGCTTCACCAAACATCCTTCCTCACCAATGACTTTATATTTTCCATTGTTGATGTCTTCTGTGGCATTCCGTTTAAAAATGTAGTTCTGCAGCACTTCATAGAGACACATGTTCTCAAGATGATGACTTCTTTTGGGGTAATATGTGTCCAACATGTTTGTTCTTAAAATGTCTGTACTTTCCGGTTCGTACTCTGCTTAATATTCAATTTCTCGAATAGATTTCAGTACCCGATTTCGCATTCCTGCAAGGCCTAAACTTACCCAAATTATTCTTCTGGATTTCGAGTACAGACTTGCAGATGATAACCTATCTGAGCATTCGTATGATCCAATTTCTCGATGCAATAACATCTTTAAACTGAAACTGTATAGCTTTTTACTGACAGTCTTCTCGTGATAAATCTCTTCCCACATTTCTTTCAATTCCGTTTTCTCAGATTTAGTGATGTAAGATGTGACATACCGAGCAACAGCAATAGAATTGTCAGCTACATACTGTATATCCATGTTAGCATTCCACATGGATAAAATGACTGGGTTGTAGTCATTTATATATATTGACTCTTCTTTTCTTCTTAGGTTCTAGGTATTTTTCGGCGATTTCCTTGTAATAGTATGTCGCACAGCTGACATAAAAGTGTTTACTCTTCCTTTTGAAAGAACAGGTTGTGGAAATCCAAATCGACATTTTGTGTAGAATTTATCTTTACTCTTGTACTTTCGTCGACAATATTTTCCACACCTATGACTTTGGAAACGTAAAACTTGCTCTTTTAAGCCTTTTTCTTCTGTGCTTTTAGGTATAGCACATGTTGCATATTCTTCAATGAAAGATAAAACTGCTTCATCAGAATCTGTTCCAAATTTTGGGGCATCCTTGATCCACAACAGCATATGAATATGAGGAGCACCTCTTGCTTGGTACTCTTTTCTCCAAAAGAAATCCACAACTTCTCCAAGAGGTGGATTTTTTTTATGGCAGATGAAGGACATCATAGCCTCAAATCTATGATTGAAATATCTGCAAACATTAACCGGATCTAATGAGCACAATTCTCCTGCTGTCTTGTATTGGATGTTTTCAATATTTGAATTTGCCTCTCGAAGAAAATCCAGTAAATCATCCCAAGCGTACTCAGCACAGCTTAGGGTAATGAACCATGTAGGAGTTCCTAAATTCCGTAACATACATTTCAATTCTCCATGGCGTCGGTACCAATATTCATTAGTCCCACGCTGACAAGCCATCAAATTAATCAATTGAGATTCCAAATGATCATCTCGCTGTTGCACTTTGTTCATAAAATCGTTTGCAGACACATTATGTAGATGTATTCCAGTTTTTAAATTGTGATTTACTGCATAAGATAGTGCAGACAAGTCACTTTCAAATAAAAGATGGAACAAAAAAGGAATACTCTGACGAAATCTTGGATCTTCTGCATATAATCTTGTAGTCCGATACTCAGAAGCAGGAATCTGTACTGGACGTTCATCATATCGTCCACCTTTTCCTGTAGGAAACAGCTGGGGAAAACAACAAGCTTCCAAGCTCTCCTCCCATACACTCATAGGAGTTCCTTTTGCTTTTTTCATCTGAAAGAGATCAATAGTGTTTCCTATAACTTCTTTAGAATGAAGAGGATGTATGCTGAAATGTTCATACATTTCTTCTTCTTTTGACTTATCCACTTTTTCAATTTGCCCAGTTGGCATTCCTGTGTCTGCTAGTAAAACTTCTTCATCTTCATCCATATAAATTGATTCATACCATTTATTATTTATTTTCAAATATAAATTTGCTCTTTGTACTTTTCGTACATCTACCAGCTCCTGCCAAATTTTTTTATTCTTTGTAGGTACACCATTAACCAGAATAACTAATGGTTCAGTTTCCAAACTATCTGCATCAATTGTTTCAATATATTTTTTCAAATCTAATGGCAAATAGACAACTCTTCCTTTTAAACCTCTTTGTAAATCTGAAGGAGGTAATATTCCTGTTTTGGGCTTCATACGAACTATAGTCTGAAACGGATGGACACATTGAATGAGTATAGACTCATACGTATTTAAATCAGAAAGTTCTGCAGGAATATCAACCAATTCTAAATTATTATGTAGAGCTCTAGCTGGCATTTTATTTTATTCTAACTTATTATAACAGTATTTACAAATACGCTGAACTTCACCCAAATCAAAACATTTTTCCAGAAATAAATATGTAGCAAAATCCTTCCACTCATGATTATTTTCTTTTTCACTTTTTTTATAGAGATCTACATACCTTGTTTGAATTTTATAATGGCTTCTCCGGCAACAAATACAAGTAATATTTGGTCTTTCATTAGAGACGATAGTAAATTTTGTCATTTGATCTTCAAATTTTTTACTAACAGTGGGTTCTACATTCTCATCCACATTTTCTTCAAAAACGGTGTCATTTCCTGCACTTTCTTGCTCTGGACCAAAGTAACAAAACTCAATATCCTCACAAACCTTCTTCACATCTGATACAAATCCACGGACCAGAGCGCTGCACTATTCAACTCATTTAACTTTAGTGCTGGACTTTTAGCAAAATACAATCTTCTCACAAACTTTCTCATTTCAGTATGATGTACTGCCAGCATCCTAAAATGGTGAAAAACACTTTGACAAACTTTCCTAGAAAGACAAGCCAGAGAATGTCCTTGCAAACCAGTATTCTTTCTCACTCTGCATGGATCTAGTACTTGAAGCATCTTAATCTTCTGTTTAACACTTTTTTTAATATATTCTCTTAGAAAGTCACGTAATTTATCAATAGATTCCTGTCGTACAGTACAAATACTATTACAATTCCAAGTGTACACTGGGGCTTTAGGACGTCTCCCCATAAACTCATCAGCTAACACTTCTTCCTCATTTCTTGGAACCATTTTCTCCTTTTCCATTATACAACCATCTTTAACTTCATAAGCTCGACCATTGGTGTCAACTGCATGCAGCAAACTATAATGGTTCAGTACTTGAACTATGCTTCCATTCTCCTAAGAACACTTTACAAAAGTTAATTTTTTTTTCACTACTCTTTTCCTTTTGCTTTTTGACTTCATTACATTGACTAATTTATCTAATGTACGGATCCTGTTCAAAATTAAAATGAATAGTTTTCTTTTTAATTCCAAAGCCTTTGCGACAATTGACTCTATTTGTTTCTTTTTCTTATAAAATGTGGCTTTCTTCTTATATTTCTTCACATCCTTTAGCAAATTAAACATCACTCTTCTCTGAAACATTTTTCTACGAATGTTTTTAAAATCTATTTTTCTTTTTAAGTCATTCTTTCTTACTTCTGATTGTACATTAGCATTTAGTATTTTCTGTCGATTGTCTTGTTGTTTTCTACTTGAAACACTATTTGCAGTGGATATAGTTTTTTAAATGTTTTCTTTGCTTGAGGATATTTTTTTAAAAATCCTTAGTCTGCTTACCAGAAGACTTTTTCTTTTTTCCAACATGAGGTTCTTCAATTAATTTTTTTTGTGCAGTTGTCTTCAAATATACATGTTGTTGCTGTTCTTTCCTCTTTCTTGTTTTTATAGGCATCTTTAATTTATTTCAGTGTTGTTCAGCAATACCTGAAAGAAACTGGAAAAAAAATACCTTTATGTAATTTAAATATATTACTATATTTTTTATGAGCTTTTTAAATCCTATCATATGAGCTGTCCCTTACCTAACAGCATGACACATTTTCATTATAGTTTAGAGAGGCAGAAAAGAGCACATGTCCTAACAGCTACTTGAGACCATGAGCATGTGTTACCTGGGTGAGTGATTAGACTAGAGCAAAGGAAATGAGCCTTTCGAGACATTGAATGTGTTAGCATTACACACTGCTATCTGAAATACCACACAGTGCTGATTAGTAAGCATGGGAGTGTAGGAGAATCTCCTGGCTGTGTGCTAAGAGTAAGTTTCTGGAGACTGAGTATTGTCAGGTGCAACAGAGATCTGCATGGACGCTTGAACAACTGCATGAAGACTGCAGACATGTATTTAAGAGTACATGTGTGGTAAAGGTTAATTGGCGTTTTGAACATGTAGGAATAACCTCACCCATTGCAGGAGTGGAAGGAAAATCTACCATGTTCATTTCAAATGTGTTAGCATTTGCCTCTCATTTGTGAGATAGTGATTTCTGCTGAATGCTAACCATCACAGTTGAAGAAAACAAGCTGCCCCTTTCCCATGAGTGCAAGTCTAACAGAACAAGAGCAACACAAATTAAATCTCTGACAACAATTCCTGTGTGCACACAGACTCATGGTGTGATTCTAGGCAGAAAAAGATATTTGATTTGCAATTTCAAAGCACATTTACTACTGTGGTACAGTAAGTGATAATTGCTGTGACAGCCTGACACATTTTCCTTATAATTTAGAGAGGCAGAAAAGAGCACATGTCCTAACAGCTACTTGAGACCATGAGCATGTGTTACCTGGGTGAGAGATTAGACTAGAGCAAAGGAAATGAGCCTTGGCGACGTTGAATGTGTTAGCATTACACACTGCTATCTGAAATACCACACAGTGCTAACCATGGGAGTGTAGGAGAAGCTCCTGCATGTGTGCTAAGAGTGAGTTTCTTATGACTGCGTATTGTCAGGTGCAAGAGAGATCTGCATGGACGCTTGCACAACTGCATGAAGACTGCAGACAAGTATGTAAGAGTACATGTGTGGTAAGGGTTAATTGGAGTTTTGAACATGTAGGAATTACCTCACCCATTGCAGGAGTGGAAGGAAAATCTACCATGTTGATTTCAAATGCGTTAGCATTTCCCTCTCATTTGTGATATAGTGATTTCTGTTGAATGCTAACCATCACAGTTGAAGAAAACAAGCTGCCCCTTTTCTGCGAGTGCAAGTCTAACAGAACAACACCAAAACAAATTAAATCTCGGACAACAATTCCTTTGTGCACACCGACTCATGGTGTGATTCTAGGTGGAAAACGATATTTGATTGGCAATTTCAAAGCACATTTACTTCTGTGGTACAGAAAGTGAAAATTACTGTAACAGCCTGACACATTTTCATTATAAGTTAGAGAGGCAGAAAAGAGCACATGTCCTAACAACTACTTGAGACCATGAGCATGTGTTACCTGGGTGAGAGATTAGACTAGAGCAAAGGAAATGAGCCTTGGTGACGTTGAATGTGTTAGCGTTACACACTGCTATCTGAAATACCACACAGTGCTGATTAGTAAGCATGGGAGTGTAGGAGAAGCTCCTGGCTGTGTGCTAAGAGTGAGTTTCTTATGACTGTGTATTGTCAGATGCAAGAGAGATCTGCATGGACGCTTGAACAACTGCATGAAGACTGCAGACATGTATGTAAGAGTATATGTTTGGTAAGGGTTAATTGGAGTTTTGAACATGTAGGAATTACCTCACCCATTGCAGGAGTGGAAGGAAAATCTACCATGTTGATTTCAAATGCGTTAGCATTTCCCTCTCATTTGTGAAATAGTGATTTCTGCTGAATGCTAACCATCACTGTTCAAGAAAACTAGCTGCCCCTTTCCTGCGAGTGCAAGTCTAACAGAACAACAGCAAAACAAATTAAATCTCTGACAACAATTCCTGTGTGCACACAGACTCATGATGTGATTCTAGGCACAAAACAGTATTCCTGGGTGATACCAGTACACCTTAACTTATGGTGAAGACATAATCCATAATATCTTACAAGCTCAAGACAGTTAAATATCTTCCAAAACATAAAATGTAAAACACAACTTTAAAAGAAGAAACAATTTTCTATCATTTATATGAAAATGCACTACATACATCCCCTCTCAAATTCACAACTCACCTTTAAAAGTAGTTAGTTGAGAAAGAAATGTGGCACTCACACAGCAAATTATCAGAGCCAGAATCTCAGAGCTGATCTCCTCTCACCAGAACCACTAAATGGCAAAGTTTCCCTCTCTTTTTTCACACAGATACATGTTAACTTCAAATCACATTGCTTCCCACATTTTTTCAAATGGAAACACACATTTCTATTGGTTGCAAATTTCAACCCTTTCCAAGTGATCCCTACCCCCAACATGACTTCTGCCTGCTACCATAGCAACAGGTCATGGAACACTGCTGTGAGCAGAGAGGTCAGAAGTTCATCACAAAATGTTTCTAATCCAAAGAGCAAGAGTGCTTGACTTTTCAAACCTAACAGCAAATTCAAACTAATGTTCTCTTTGAACACATTTTTCTGAACCAATACAAAACATGCTTTCAAAAATGTAAACATACAACCTAGTTTTTAGTGTAGAATGGTTTGAAACAGCCAATGAGTTCTTTTTATTAAAAAAAAAGTATGTAAGCCTCCATTTTACAACTGTCTTTCTTTTCATATTGCCATTCTACTGAAAGACACCTTCTGAGTGCATCCAGATCTCCTTGGAAGATGTTCACAGTGTGGATTGTAGGTCATAGCTATGTCTTCTGGAGTGAAAAATATGCAGAAAGACCTTGCTTTGCCAAATGTAGACATTAAATGGATTGGTCAGAGAGGGTTAAAGTGGCACCAATTAATGCCTTTGGTGAAATCCTTTCTTCATCTCCCACAGCGTAACCTTATAATTGTGCACTGTGGTGGAAATTACCTAGGCACTTTAACTGGGGTAGGTCTGGAAATGCTTGTTAAGGACACCTTTGTGCAATTGATGTCACTTTTTCCACAAACTACCTTTGTATATTCTAATATATGCCAAAGGCAAAAGTGGAACTGGTCCAACCAACATTGTCCACAGATTGACAAAGCAAGAAAGAACGTCAATAAGTCTGTTTCTGCTTTCCTCAGAGATTATGGTATGGGTTCTAGATACCACAACAACTTGCGTTACAACATGCAAGACATTTATAGAGGAGACGGTGTACATTTCAATGATGAAGGGACCAGGATCTTCCTCTTGAACTTTAGACTCTGCATCGGTACTTACTTGTAGGTACCAAAAAACACTCAATGAACACAACGGCTCTTTTTAGAGCCAACTAACATCTTAACACTTAAACTTGATTTTTAATTCTATTTTTTTTACTATTTTTTTTCGCTGTGCGCACCTCGCGATTTTTCGAAAAAAAATAAAAAGTTTTTTTTTCACCCTTCAGAGTCCTTCAGGGACCCCCTGACAAAGGCTAGGGGGTCTGGAACTCTCTACCCTGCCCCCTTTCCACGTTCTCCACCTTTGTTTTTCTCTCTCACACAAGTCACACACAAAATGGGGGCCGACATTTCCTGATTTCACCGATTCGAACGTTGACTGACATCTAACCACCAATCATCACGGTGCGCGCATATAGATATTTATATGCTTTTAAATGCAATTTTCTCAGGAAATACTTAACAGATTGACTCCATATATGCAAAAGGCACTTCCCTGACCTGAGGACTTCCTCTTTGCCAAATTTCAAGTAAATCTGTTCAGCCGTTTGGGCTATACCTTCGACTAAAGGTCCTATGGGAAAATGCATGGGGAAAACGTGTTTTGGGACCCCCTTTTTTCTCTGCCCCCGCTTCACGAATCACCCCGAGACTTTCAGGGTAGGAGCTGAGCGGAGCGCCCCATTAGTTTTGAAAATTTCGCGAGGATTCGTCAACCGGCGCCAAAGTTATTCAAAATAGAATTTTCAGATTTCCTAAGGAACACGATCCTAACTATAACTATCTAGATATATATTGATATATATTGCGATTGAGAGTGACATGTCCGAAGGGGTGTATGTTGTTGGACTGACAGCTAGCACGGGCTATCGCTGTCAACTTCAAAAACATAATTTTTTTTTGCAATCAGTTAACATGTCCAGTGACACGCTACGTGAGCGCAAAGCAGCTGCAGACATGCTGTCTGAAAACTTGCCAGATGTCCAGAGCCATACAGGAACAGCTGGTCGGAACCAAAGCACCAGTAACAATAAATACAAGACATTGCTCAAGCAGTTGGGGAAACATATGAAAACAGAACTTACTAAATGGTGGGAAGGCAAATCGCTACAGAAGTACTGTGAAATGGGGCAGTTTCCACATGGACTAAGAATCATGCTGGCCCCCAGCTTTGAAAACCTCAACCCCCTAATGCTTAAAGAATGGGCCAAGAGCAATTTGGACACTTCAATGAGAGTAATTATGATCTTGATCAAATATGCCAAAATTGATCGCACTACTACCTTGAAAGAAATCGATCGTATCAACTTTGAACTTGACAAACTAGATCAAAAAGACCTAATTGCCAAGGGTCGAGAAGAAATCACCGTAGTATTAAAGAAACAGGAGGAGGTAATAAAGACAAGAAAAGTACTTAAATTTACAAGGGACAAGGTTGATTATGAGACGGGCCAAAATGTTACCATTGCTAGAGAGTATGACACAGTAAAGTGTCACAAACTAATTAAACTGAATACTATCACTCTGGGTGACAAAGGAAATATCCAGGAGGCAGATTCAGCCTCCATATCTGACTTAAGTTAAGTGGTACTGACTCTGAAGACGGGAGAGACCGTCCTGTGGGCAGTGAGACAACTGCATGCAACTTCATCCTCGCTTAGGAATTAGATTTTTTAAAGTTGAATCAACAACAAACACTGCGTCCACGGTTACCCAACAATCAGGGCACAGAAGAAACCAAAAGAGACAGTAAAGGAGAAAATGTAGGCAATCCAAAGCCAAACAACAACAAAAAAAGTGCAACTGGAGTTGGAAAAGAACTTGAACTCACTGATATTACTCTCAGCAAAGCAGAGATACAACTCCTCTCTCTCTTAGTCTTACATTGTGTCCGGAGAGTTGTTACAACTACAGCAGGATTCGCATTGACATTTTAAAATTCATTAGAAAGTTAAAGTTGATCAAATTCTTTAAACTCAAACATTCTAATCCTGCTACCGCTTCTCTTCCTTCTGTTTCTCCACCAACTGATTGCAATCTGGTGGTTTCCGACATTCCCACTATCCGGACTCTGCATGAACTTCAATCGGTGTCACAATCTTCTTCCACTCAGAAAATCTTATGTAAAGAAGGCATCAATACGTCTAGAACCATAATGAGTCCATTCAAACCCCAGTCTACCTTTACTCCTATGATGGCCAGAGATGCTATTGATACTTTCAATGATGTCATCATCGATTAATTAAAGGAACTACATCACAAAAGTACTCAAAACCGGTATAAACATCAGTACTGCAATAGGCACTACTTTACCCTGGTTAGAAGATTACAAAAGAATAATCAGATTGTAATCAACATATCCGACAATGGGGGTAGTATTTTGCTATTGCCCAGAGCGCAATATCTCAATGAGGCACACACACATTTGAATGACAGTTCCTGCTATAAGTTATCGAACAATCAGGAAGTTAACATAAAGAGTAAAAAAATGAAAAAGAAACTGAAGAAATTTAAAATGGAAGGCCTTTTGAGTAAAGACGAATTCCTCTTCCTCAATAATGAGACACCAATACTCCCTATATTGTACTTTCTTCCTAAAGTTCACAAGGGCAGCTCACCAGTTCCGGGTCGTCCGATCATCTCAGCTTGCAATAGTTTATGTGAACACATGTCTAAGTATGTGGATTATTTCCTGCAGGACTTTGTGACACAGCTAGCATCTTACCTCCGCGACACAGGTGATTTTCTGCTCAAAATCAAGGATATCCCGTGGTCTGGAAACTACATTCTTCTGTCAATGGATATTACCTCCTTGTATACGAACATCAAGCATTGTGATGGATTGAGAGCCTGTGAACATTTCCTTAAGGACAGTCCAATACACTGTTACTGTCATAATGAGCTCATTGTATTCATGATAGAAAGGTGTCTTAACAACAACTTTTTCATGTTTGACAGGGTCATTTACCAGCAATTAAGGGGTGTCGCAATGGGAGCCTGCTTCTCTCCCAGTTATGCATGTCTCCATGTGGGCTGGTGGGAGGAGCAGGTCCTTAGGGTAGTACACCATGCAGCTAGGAATGCACATGTAAATTCATGGCTCTGCTACATCAATGATGTTTTTGTTATTTGGATCAGTACTAATGAGAGTGCACTTGAGTTTATTGCTGCTATTAATGTGAATGAGTTAAATCTTGAATTTAATGCCACCATCAGTGCTACTTCCATAGAATTTCTTGATGTCACTATCTACATAGAGAAAGGGTCTACCTACTCCAGATTACATCACAAACTCACTGCTGTAAATTCCACACTGCGTGCATCTAGTTTTCATCCCAGGCACCTCATAGCTAGAATCTCAAATGGTGAGATGCTTCGGCTCCGCAGAATTTGCAGTTCTGATGGTGACCTGAAACAGTGTCAAGATGATGCGCACTGTATATTAGTTGCATGGGGGTAACCTGAAAGAATGATCTCTAAAGCTAGAACCCGAGCCAATGCTATATCTAGACAGCTACTGTTGACAGGCAGACATTATAATGAGCCAATCAACACTTTTATAATTCTGATGCCAATGAGAATGGGACGGTTGATACTTGCCTGGTCATTACGTATAGCAAAGAAGAACGTGCCATTAGGTCTATCATCAACAGACAATGGCGCATCATTCTGAAGTACCCCATCCTAGGTCCCTTAGTTGCCAAGCAACCCACAATCACATATCGTCGTGCTTTCTGGATAAGGGAAGTGCTTGTCAAGAGCAGGGTTGAAGTCCTTGTAAAATCTAATTGGCTCACTGACATTAAGGGGTTCTATAAATGCAGCAAATATATGGCTTGCAGTTATGGTATTAACACCACCAAGGTTACCGCCACTTTCCGCAGAGAACTCATCACTATAAATAACAGATACACATGCAGAACTGAGTATGCAGTGTCTGTATTACAGTGCAGCTGTGGCCTCAGGTATGTTGGCAGTACCAAACTCCAAGTCAACATGAGAATCTTACAGCACCTGAGAGCAATAGTAAACAATGACCCCACATATCCTGTAGCCAGACATTTCAAGGAGGTACATAACACCAACCTAGAACACCTGAAATATTTTGTTATTTTGTTATTGACACTGTACCTACACACAGGTGTGGGGGTAATTGTGAAAAGAAGCTCAGGCAGCTGAAAACATGCTATATCTTGGAGCTTAACATCAAGACACCCTCTGGTCTCAATATCAGTTAGGATCTTTATAACTATTTGTGATCAATTGTGCAGGTGATTATGAAATTGTTTCTGATGACTTCTCGCTCTGACCTCTATCTGTGCTATCTGTTGCTTCTCTCTTTGCATTCAAGCAGTCATAATTGTATATAAATTCCTACTTTTTGACTGTGTGGAGCATAAGGACATCCGTGGATGAACACGTTACCTATATTCACTTCGATCCCTGGTATTTCACACTATAGATCAAACACAAGTTCATTTATATCCCTTATCAATTTTGTTCTTATAGGTTTATTCACTTGAGCCCTTTGTTTGATATACAGCACTTGCACATCATTGTACATCATCAATTGTGGATCACAAATCTCCTTTTTTACACATACTTTTTGTTCCCAGCTCATCCCGCTATGATGAGACACATCCTTAGCGCAGGCTACTTTGGCTCTTATTTGTTTTTACATTTTTATCATTACCAGTACATCTGTGTTTCAAGCATTAGTGAGCGATGTACGTTCTTTTATTTGTGCGCTTTGCGATCAGTTAATAAATTTTTTGGACATTAGCCACTAGATTTAGAACTATTGTCTTTTCTCCATGTCTATTCCGGGAGACATTAATGATACAGGTATTGCGAGATAGGTATTGTGTAGTTATATAGGTGTATGATTAGCTCGTGTCATTCCACTGTTTGTTACGGCTTTTGCAATACTGATCGCTGCCTATTCGCATCCTATCTGTAGCTAGTCTGTCTATCATGTCTATACAATTATCTGTGTGTAGGCCTGGGCTAAAATTTTGTTCCAGTCTCGGAAATTGCAATAATTTGACATTTTCACGTTCTGCGGAAAGCGCGAAAATGTCAAAATTTCCACATTCCGCAACTTAGCGATAATTTGTTTCTTGCTCGCGCTGTAAAATAATACATTCTCGCGTGCGCGCGATCGCCTTACCTGAATCCCCGCGTTCGCCGACAAGTTTTCCCGATCCGGTCGCGTTCTCTATGAGATGTTGGATTGTTGGTAGTCTTTTGCGCTGTCTCGCGACAGTTCGCACCCGCAGTGACATCATGCGTCGCGCGATCACGTCCTTCTTCTCGCGATCATGCACCGCGAGACAACTGAAAACAAGATGGCCGCGCCCGCGAGCAACCACATGGGTAAGTTGGTGAGCCGCGACCATGCAGAAAATACCGCGAACGGGTGGGAAAAAAACTTCCGCATCTTTCCGCGTGTTTGCGGAGATTTTTAACATTTTCGCGATAATTTGCGAAAGTGAATTTCGCAAATTCCGCCCACCCCTATCTGTGTGTCTTCTTACATGCGACTGCCTGGGGCCTGCTTGTAAATCATTCTGTGGTAAAAAAAAAAAAAAAAATGCAAAAAAAACATAAAGTAACTTTCCTGGCTATATAAGAGGCTACTTGCACGTAGCACGTTATGTGATCAAGGTCACAGATCGGCGGCCAAAATTAGTTATTTGGATCATGTAATTATGTTATAAATCTACACATCAATTGGAGTCTGTGCCTGTGTAGTTTATCCTCAGCCGTAACACTTGGGATCTTCTGGTGAAATATATGTATGTATGTGTATATATATATATATATATATATATATATATTCACTGAAAAAACCATAGGTTTCAGGGGCGTTATAGTTAGTTGGACATTTCACTCGTACAAAACCATAGAAATTCCCCCGTTATAGTTAGTTCAGCTAACTATAACTTGCGCGCCCATAATGCACTGCTGATGATGTCACATATTACATCACTCATGGTCACATTAGGGTAGTACAGTGGTGTTTGGGTAGTATAGGGGGTTGTGCTGGGGGTAGATTTAGGGTTTAGGGTAGTGCAGTGGTGTTTGGGTAGTGTAGGGAGTCATGCTGGGGTAGTTTCTTAGGGTTTAGGGTAGTGCAGTGGTGTTTGTGTAGTGTAGGGGGTTGTGCTGGGGTAGTGTTTTAGGGTTAATGGTAGTGCAGTGGTGTTTGGGTAGTGTAGGTGGTAGTGCTGGGGTAGTGTTTTAGGGTTTAGGGTAGTGCAGTGGTGTTTGGGTAGTGTAGGGAGTCATGCTGGGGTAGTTTCTTAGGGTTTAGGGTAGTGCAGTGGTGTTTGTGTAGTGTAGGGGGTTGTGCTGGGGTAGTGTTTTAGGGTTTAGGGTAGTGCAGCAGTGTTTGTGTAGTGTAGGGATAGTAGTTTAGGGTAGTGCAGGGGTGTTTGTGTACTGTAGGGGGTCATGCTGGGTTCTAGTGTTTTAGGGTTTAGGGTAGTGCAGTGGTGTTTGTGTAGTGTAGGGGGCCGTGTTTTAGGGTTTAAGGTCATGCAGTGGTGTTTGGGTAGTGAAGTGGGTCGTGCTGGGGGTAGTGTTTTAGGGTTTAGGGTAGTGCAGTTGTGTTTAGGTAGTGAAGGGAGTCATGCTGGGGTAGTGTTTTAGGGTTTAGGGTAGTACAGTGGTGTTTGTGTAGTGTAGGGGGTCATGCTGGGGGTAAATTTAGTGTTTAGGGTAGTGCAGTGGTGTTTGTGTAGTGTAGGGGGTCGTGCTGGGGTAGTGTTTTAGGGTTTAAGGCAGTGCAGTGGTGTTTGTGTAGTGAAGGGGGTTGTGCTGGGGTATTGTTTTAGGATTTAGGGTAGTGCAGTGGTGTTTGTGTAGTGTAGGGGGTTGTGCTGAGGGTATATTTAGGGTTTAGGGTACTGCAGTGGTGTTTGGATGGTGCCGGGAGTGGTGCTGGTGGTAGTGTTTTAGGGTTTAGGGTAGTGCAGTTATGTTTGGGTAGTGTAGGGTGTTGTGCTGGGGGTAGTGTTTTAGGGTTTAGTGTAGTGCAGTGGTGTTTGGGTAGTGGAGGGGGTAGTGTTGTTGGGTTTAGGGTAGTGCGCCCAATCTCCCATAATATCCGTGGACAAAGGGGATCCTGACTGAACGATCTGCCAATTGAATAATTTGGGTCAAGGGCTCTACCACGTCCAAGACCTATAAATTCCTTTCTTGGGATCCCTCAAATTATTGGAGAAAAATTAACATAATTTCTCATCAATTTCAGGCGTGTGTGCCACCTTCCCCTTCAGTGAGGGCCTGGGGCATTCTCCTCTCGTCCTATTCCTGACCTCCCTTTCAAGGGGTTGATGGATTTTCCCCACCACATACTCTGCCACTTTGCTGTCAGAGGTCCCCTCCGCCGACCTAGGATGGTAAATTTGGGTAGGCTCGAACATGTCCGAGTGGACCCCGTCCCCAACCCGGGACTGAGAGGAGTGGGACTCTGGATGCAAGGGACGCCCGAGTCCTTATCCTCATCAGAGGATAAATCGTCCTCCGATACACCCTCTCCCTCTAAGGGAAACCCGCCGTCGGGGTCTACAATCGTGGTGACAGCGGCGCAATTTTCTCCGGACTCCTCCTCTTCCCAGCAGGGTGCATGTTTTAGCGTTCGCGCATTCTTGAGGAAGGTCTCTGTAAGTTTATCAAATCCTTCCAAGTGCCCCGCGTTATGCTTAACGGCCCTTTTATTCCCCATCTGGGAGTCTACTGGGACCCGCCACCACCAGATCTGGGTCACTGAACACCCCAGGGATGCTTTTCGCCACCTTATCAACCTGATCCCTAAGAGTAGCAAACACCCTAGAAATAGCCAGAGGGAGGGCTTGGTCCACTGCTGAAGGGAGAAGTTGGGGGGCCTTTCCTCCTCCACTTCCTGGTAGGAGGAATAAAAATGGTCTTCAGAGGGTGTGAGCACAGAACAAATACCCATAAAATCCTTAAGGAAGCCCCCTCGCCGGTGCTCCAACAGCTGGGCTTTCCCTGAAGCTGTTATAAGAATAGAATGAGGCGCAATACCAATTACCACCACCAGGTAGTGTTGGTCACTAACGTGGCCATGTGGGGAAATCACCACGTAACGGTGTCAAAATTAGGCAAGGGTTGGTTGGGAATCAAGCGGACACTAAAGGAGTGACCGGATTCCCTAACGTGCGTAAAGACCAGTGGGAGCGCTCGGACCAGACGCGCCTGACAGGATCTCACCTCGTGCAGAGCGCACAGCGGGAAAAACTGCAAGGGGGAGAACGCACTCGGGCAAGAGCCTGCTGCGCAGGGAATATGAAACAATACCAAGGCAATAATGCTAATAACATGCAAAAGAAACCGCTATACAAACAGCAACAATGTCAGTTTAAGCCAAGAATGTGAGGAATGCACTTAACTAACGAGCAGTGAAGAAAGAGGAATTGGAAGGGACGTTACGATATTGTATACGATGGACTGTAATATGATTGGACTATAGTTGCCTTGGAGACTACGCCCCCTAATGATTCATGGGTTGTGTAGTCTTTTGTTTAATGATTGTTGTGTTACGTTTTCTTTGGAATGCTATGCAAATAAAGTGAGGAAAGATATGCATAATCCTCACCTCCGTCCTGCCATAGAATTCATTAAACTTTATTCAATCTGATTTAGAAACATAGATCATAAAAGTGTACATAAAAACAGTAAATCCTCTTTCCTAATACAATACAGTGAGAATTAATTAAAACCAGTAGGTAAAAACGGGTGTTACAAAGCCTGCTTTAGAGCAGGTTAACAGAATCGTAAAGTTCAATTTTTCGCAAGATCAATCTCATGTACTTTGTGCAAAATACGCAATAAGGGGTCCAAGTAAGATACAACGCTCCAATACCTGACCAGTCTGCACTATATAAAACTGCAGAAAAACTAAAAATAAAAAGTGTTTTGCACATTTCTGTCATTGGGCTATATGTGGGCTACATCCGGGTGATATTTTTGCTACATTTGGACTCTTTTTTCTCTGGTGGCCATCTTGGGAGACTTATTTGTTATGAAGTTTCCTAATTTCCTCATTTAATGCAGTCTCCTCAGTAGGAAATGCTTTCAGTTTTTTACTTTGAATCCGTCAAGAAGGCATTCAGATGTGTCACACATCTGCCATAAATTCAGAACGTTAGCACTCTAGTTGTTCATTAGATCACTGTAGTAAAGCTACTGCTCACCAGGAAGTTAACTGGAAGTCTACTGCTGGTATTGAAAGTGATTGTTTCAGTCTGCATGTCAGAATTTTCTAATGAAATAGAAGAGGATTTGAGATCTCACTTAAAACTTGTCCTACATTTTCTTTCTGCAGCACTAACCATAATTTCTATGACAAAATCATCCCCCTCATTTTGTTCCTTTTTAAATTAAATGTTTTAAGTGTTACCAGTTTATTCCAATCAAGATGGCTTCAGGTGTGCCATAATTTTGTCATAAGTAGGACTGTTAGCGCTCTAGTTGTTCTTTAGAACACTCTGGGAAGCTGCAGTAGAACACAAAGGCTTCAACTGACAGGCTACTCCTGTTGAAATATAACAGGAAGATATTTGAGATCACACTTGAAACATGTCCTAATTTTTCTTTCTAGAGCACTAACCATAAGTTCTATGACAAAATGAACCCCATCATTTTGTTCCTTTTTAAATTAAATGTTTTAAGTGTTACCAGTTTATTCCAATCAAGATGGCTTCAGGTGTGCCATACTTTTGTCATAAGTAAGGCTGTTAGTGCTCTAGTTGTTCTTTAGAAGCTGCAGTAGAACACAAAGGAATCAACTGACAGTCTCTGCCCGTGATGGATGTACATGATTTACTGAGAATGACAGACTTCATTCTCACATGACTGAGAAAGATAATGTGAATTTACAGAAAATAGGCTCTCATTTTAGCTTCAGTTTTCTCTCAAACATGATTCATGAGATCCCAGCAGAAGGTTTTTCACAGGGTAAAATCACCTTAGAACACACCACAATTCCAGAAATTAGTATGGTACCATCAACAAATGAATTCTAATGTAACTAAAGTCTATCACCCTTTATAGTTCTCCTTTTGGTAACCCTCAAAATCTTCGATTCACTACAATGCATTTCAATGGGGTACTATCATGTATATTGGTCCCAAGATGGCTGCCAGCAATTCCAGGATGAAGTGCTGACAGCCAATCAGATCTCACGATGAGATGTGTTGTTAGGCTCCAACCAGATATTGAAACTTTTTCTTTTTTCTAATTTCTCATGAACTACTGAACGAATTTACACCATTTAACAAAAAGGGATATTTCTGAACCAAGGGCTACCTTTTCGCCAAATTTGGTGTAATTCCGTTCAGCAGTTCGGGCTGTAGCCGTGTCTAAAGTTTCCTATGGGAATTAACATGGAGAAAATACGTTTTGGGACCTCCCCTTTGTTCTCGGCCCCCGCTTGCCGAATCACCCCGAAACGTTTAAGATAGGAGATGAGTTTTGAAAATTTCGCGAAGATTCGTCACCCGACGCTAAAGTTATTGGGAAAAGAATATTACGATTTTCTCATGGATAATAGGTCCTAACTATAACTACCTACGGGCGACTGCCAGTAGGTAATATATATATATATATGTATATACATACATATATATATATATATGTATATATATTATCTACTGGCGGTCGCCAGTAGATAGTTATAGTTACAACCTAGTTTCCATAGGAAATCTCAAAATTCTATTTTGAATAACTTTGGCGCCGGTTGACGAATCCTCGCGAAATTTTCAAAACAAATGGGACGCTCCGTTCAGCTCCTACCCTGAAAGTCTTGGGGTGATTCGTCAAGCGGGGGCCAAGAAAAAGGGGGGGTCCCAAAACACGTTTTCCCCATGCATTTTTCCATAGGACCTTTAGTCGAATGTACAGCCCGAATGGCTGAACAGAATTACGTGAAATTTGGTAAAGAGATAGTCCTCAGGTCAGGCATGTGCCTTTTGCATATATGGTGTAAATCCGTTCAGTAGTTCCTGTGAAAATCAAAAGTAAAATCATATACATATCTGGGCGGAGCCTAACCACACATCTCATTGTGAGATCTGATTGGCTGTCAGCACTTCATCCAAGAAGTGTTGGCAGCCATCTTGGGACCAATATACATGATAACACCTCATTAAAAAGCATTGCAGTTAATAGAAGGTTTTAAGACTTTAGTTACATTATAAATCATTTGTTGATGGTACCATACTCATTTTAGGAATTGTGGTATGTTCTAAGGTGATTTTACCATGTGAAAAAGCCTTCTGCTGGGATATCATGAATCATGTTTGAGAGAAAACTATTTTCACATGCTTTTCCCACAGAGGTTTGGAAGGTGATCTATAAGCTAAACTGAGAGCATATTTTCTGTAAATTCACATTATCTTTCTCAGTCATGTGAGAATGAAGTCTGACATTCTCAGTAAAACATGTACATCCAATAAGGGCAGAGACTGTCAGTTGATTCCTTTGTGTTCTACTGCAGCTTCCTAGAGTGTTCCAAAGAACAACTAGAGCGCTAACAGTTTTACTTATGACAAAGGTATGGAACACCTGAAGCCATCTTGATTGGAATAAAGTGGTAACATTTAAAACATTTAATTTAAAAAGGAACAAAATGAGAGGTTCATTTTGCCATAGAATGTATGATTAGTGCTGCAGAAAGAAAAATTAGGGCACATTTTGAGTGACTTCTCAAATCCTCTTCTATTTCATTAAATAATTCTGACATGCAGACTGAAACATGCACTTTCAATACCAGCAGCAGACTTCCCTGGTGAGCAGTAGCTTTACTACAGTGATCTAATGAGCGACTAGAGTGCTAACATTCTGAATTTATGGCAAATGTGTGACACATCTGAATGCCTTCTTCATTGAATCAAAGTAAAAAACTGACAGTATGCCTACTGAGGAGATTGCAGTAAATGAGGAAATTAGGAATCTTCATAACAAGGTTCCCAAGATGGCCACCAGAGACAAAAGAGCCCAAATGTAGCACAAATATCACCGAGATGTAGCCCAAGTATAGCCCAAAGACAGAAATCCCAGAGTGTTTTAAAGAACAACTAGAGCGCTAACAGTCTTACTTATGAAATCAAGAGCTCCAAGAAGCACTGCCGAGCCCTCGAGAGAACCTGGCGCAGAGACCCAACCCCGGACAACATGGCGGCCCTCAAGCTCGTCACCTGAAAGCACCACCAACTCATCCACACCACCAAGAAAACTGCATTCAAGGACCGACTGGACAACCACGCACACAACAGCAAGGAACTCTTCAACATCGTCAAAGAGCTCTCCAACCCCAACGCCGGAAACAACGACATCACCCCTTCGCAAGACCTCTGCAACTCCCTCGCCTCCTACTTCCACAACAAGATCGCGGACATACACAACAGCTTCAGCACTCAACCAACGCACGCCATGACCAAACCTCCGCCCCCCACCCCCACCCTCCGCGCCTGGACCCCAATCAGCACCCAAGACACCGTCCGCACGATGAACTCCATCCACTCCGGATCTCCGACCGACCCCTGCCCTCACCACGTCTTCAACAAGGCCGACGCTATCATCGCACCCCACCTGCGGGACATCATCACCACCTCCTTCGACACCGCCACCTTCCCGGAGAGCTGGAAGCACGCCGAACTCAGCACTCTACTGAAGAAACCTTCAGCCGACCCCACCAAACTCAAAAACTACCGCCCCATCTCGCTGCTCCCGTTTCCTGCTAAATTCATCGAGAAGACCGTCAACAAACAGCTGGCCGCCTTCCTCGAGACGAACGGATCCCTCGACCCCTCGCAGTCTGGCTTCAGGGCCAACCACAGCACCGAGACCGCCCTGATCACAGCCACCGATGACATCCGAGCGCTGCTCGACAATGGAGAAACAGCGGCCCTCATCCTCCTAGACCTCTCCGCGGCCTTCGACACTGTCTGCCACCGTACACTAGTGCAGCGACTCAGCAACGTCGGAATCCAGGAGAAGGCACTGGAGTGGATCATCTCCTTCCTCGCCGGAAGGACACAAAGAGTCCGCCTCCCCCCGTTCAGATCTGAAGCCACCGAAGTCACCTGCGCCGTTCCTCAAGGCTCCTCGCTCAGTCCAACCCTCTTCAACGTCTACATGAGCCCCCTCGCAGACATCGCACACCAGCACAACCTCAACATCATCTCCTACGCCGATGACACCCAGCTGATCCTCTCCCTCACCAACGACCCCGCCACCACCAGAGCCAACCTTCACGAAGGGATGAAAGAGGTAGCCGAATGGATGAAGAGCAGCCGCCTGAAACTGAACTCGGACAAGACGGAAGTCCTCATCCTGGGATCCTCACCCTCCGCCTGGGACGACTCCTGGTGGCCCCCCGCCCTAGGCAACGCACCCAAACCAACAGACCACGCACGCAACCTGGGCTTCATCCTGGACTCCTCCCTCTCCATGACCAGACAAGTCAACGCCGTCTCCTCGTCGTGCTTCAACATCCTGCGCATGCTACGTAAGATCTTCCGGTGGATTCCCACCGAGACCAGGAAGACGGTCACCCAGGCCCTCGTCACCAGGCGTCTGGACTACGGCAACTCCCTCTACGCCGGAACCACCGCCAAACTCCAGAAGAGACTCCAGCGGATCCAGAACGCCTCAGCGCGACTCATCCTGGACATCCCCCGTCGCAGCCACATCTCCGGTCACCTGAGAGACCTGCACTGGCTCCCGGTCAACAAGAGAATCACCTTCCGACTCCTCACCCACGCACACAAAGCCCTACACAACCAAGGCCCAGGATACCTCAACAGCTGCCTCAACTTCTACTCCCCCAAACGCCAGCATTGATCGAACGGCCACGCCCTCACCGCCGTCCCCCGCATCCGAAGAGCCACCACAGGGGGACGGTCCTTCTCCTTCCTCGCCGCCAAGACATGGAACTCCCTCCCGACCCACCTCCGCCTGACCCAGGACCACCTCGCCTTCAGGAAGCAACTCAAGACCTGGCTGTTCGAGCAGTAGCGGACCCCCCTCCCCCAGCGCCTTGAGACCCTCTGGGTGAGTAGCGCGCTATATAAATGCTTTGATTGATTGATTGATTGATTGATTGACAAAGGTATGGCAAACCTGAAGCCATCTTGATTGGAATAAAGTGGTAACATTTAAAACATTTAATTTGCAAAGGAATAAAATGAGGGGGTTTATTTTGCCATAGAAATTATGATTAGTGCTGCGGAAAGAAAACTTAGGGCACATTTTGACTTCTCAAATCCTCTTCTATTTCATTAAAAAGTTCTGACATGCAGACTGAAACATGCACTTTGAATACCAGCAGCAGACTTCCATGGTGAGCAGTAGCTTTGCTACAGTGATCTAATGAGGAACTAGAGTGCTACCATTCAGAATTTATGGCAAATGTGTCACATCTGAATGCCTTCTTGATGGAACCAAAGTAAACAAGCATTGAAAATGCAATAGGTCTCGCCCTCGTTTAAGTTAAAGCAATTCTGTTTATAATTAGGTGGCTTTTTAGCTTTGCTTTTATTAGTGTTTTTCAAAATTTCATATACATACCATGCATATGTATGCATATATGTATGCGTATATGTTTGCATGAATTTATATTTATATAGATATGCAGATTATATGTTTATATATGTATATATATATATATTCACTGAAAAAACCATAGGTTTCACACATGTTATAGTTAGCTGGACATTTTACTGATAAAAAACCAATGAAATTCCCCCGTTATAGTTACTGTAGGCAACTATAACTCACGCGACCGCAATCCTCTGCTGATGCTAATACTGTATTTAGACACTTATTTGGCCATGTCTTCTTTCATTAAATTTTAGCTATACATATATTACAAATATTTTTTTTTCATAAAGACACATATATCATCAGCAGAGGATTACGGTCGCGTGAGTTATAGTTGCCTACAGTAACTATAACGGGGGAATTTCATTGGTTTTTTATCAGTAAAATGTCCAGCTAACTATAACATGTGTGAAACCTATGGTTTTTTCAGTGAATTTGCAAGGTTTTTTAAATGCTAATTCCTAACTATAACGTGTGTGAAACCTATGGTTTTTTCAGTGAATTTGTACGGTTTTTTAAATGCTAAGTTACTTTACGCTATTTGTGGCGTGCGCGCCCACTTAACGCAGTTCGTTCCGTGCGTGCACAGTGAGCACGCTGTGCCCACGTTACGCTACATGGGCCATGAACGCACGATGCGCTTCGCGCACCGTGCGCACATGGAGGACATATGATGAGCATCGTTGTGACAGGTAAAATATATGTTTGATTTATCTCTTATAAGCCATGCACAAAAGGTGCACTCCGGGCACCTTTTGCACACGGGGTGGGGAGAATGTGGATATTTTTTTTTTTTTTTTTTTAATATTTCTTACCGTACGGTAAGCGTAATCGGCGAAATTTTCGAAAAAATTAAATTTGCCTTTTTTCACTTGGGGGATCGTTGGGGACTCCCTCAAGATGGCTAGGTGCTTGGGAGCTGTCTAAACAGCCCCTTTACATGTTTTTGGACTTTGTTTTTCAACCCCCTGTCAGAGTGCGAGAGAGAAAATGGCGGACGCCGCTTCCTGGTTTCAACCAATTCGAATGTTTACTAAGATCTAAGGGCCAATCAGAATCGCGCTCGCGCACGTCACCGTACGCGTACGGTAAGCGCACCGTAAGCGCACGGTAAGCGCACCGTAAGCTGCCACAGATATATATATTGATTTAAAGGCTATTTTCTCAGGATCTACCAAACAGATTTACACCAAACCTACAAAAGGCACTTCCTTGACCTGAGGACTACCTCTCTGCCAAATTTCAAGTAATTCTGTTCAGCCGTTCGGGCTGTAGCTGTGTCTAAAGGTCCTATGGAAAAATGCATAGGAAAAATGCGTTTTGGGACCCCCCTTTTATCTCAGCCCCCGCTTGACGAATCCCCCCGAGACTTTCAGGGTAGGAGCGGAGCGTAGCGCCCCACCTATTTTGAAAAATTCGCGAGGATTCGTCAACCGGCGCCAAAGTTATTCAAAATAGAATGTTGCGGATTTCCTATGGAAATGTGGTCCTAACTATAACTATCTACTGGCGACCGCCAGTAGATAATATACACATACATATATAAATGCATATGCATATATATATGTGCATATGTGTGCATGTACAGAGAGGTAGAGAGGTAGAGGTGTATAGGTAGAGGTGTAGAGGTAGAGAGGTAGAGGTAGAGAGTAGTAGAGAGAGAGAAGTAGAGAGGTAGAGAGTAGAGAGCGAGTAATAGAGAGTAGAGAGTGAGTAGTAGAGAGTAGTAGAGTGAGTAGTAGAGAGTGAGTAGTAGAGAGTGAGTAGAGAGTGAGTAGTAGAGTGAGTAGTAGAAATTAGTAGAGAGTAGTAGAGAGTGAGTAGTAGAGAGTAGTAGAGAGTGAGTAGTAGAGAGTGAGTAGTAGAGAGTAGTAGAGAGTGAGTAGCAGAGTGGGTAGTAGAGAGTAGTAGAGAGAGAGTAGTAGAGAGTGAGTAGTAGAGAGTAGTAGAGAGTGAGTAGTAGAGAGTGGTAGAGAGAGTAGTAGAGAGTGAGTAGTAGAGAGTAGTAGAGTGTAAGTAGTAGAGAGTAGTAGAGAGTGACCAGTAGAGAGTAGTAGAGAGCGAGTAGTAGAGAGTGAGTAGTAGAGAGAGAGTAGTAGAGAGTAGTAGAGTAGTAGAGCATGAGTAATAGAGAGTGAGTAGTAGAGAGTAGTGGAGTAGTAGAGAGTGAGTAGAAGAGAGTAGTAGAGAGTGAGTATTAGAGTGAGTACTAGAGAGTAGTAGAGAGCGAGTAGCAGAGAGCAAGTAGTAGAGAGTGTGTAGTAGAGAGTGAGTAGTAGAGAGTGAGTAGTAGAGAGAGTAGTAGAGAGTGAGAAGTAGAGAGAGTAGTAGAGTAGTAGAGAGTGAGTAGTAGAGTGAGTAGTAGAGAGTAGTTGAGAGTGAGTAGTAGAGAATCAGTAGTAGAGAGTGAGTAGTAGAGAGTGAGTAGTAAAGAGTGAGTAGTACAGAGTAATTAGTATAGAGTAGTAGAGAGTGAGTAGTAGAGAGTGAGTAGTAGAGAGTGAGTAGTAGAGAGTGAGTAGTAGAGTAGTAGAGAGTGAGTGGTAGAGAGTAGGAGAGAGTAGTAGAGTGAGTAGTAGAGAATAGTAGAGAGTGAGTAGTAGAGCGAGTAGTAGAGAGTAGTAGAGTAGTAGAGAGTGAGTAGTAGAGAGTGAGTAGCAGAGAGAGTAGTAGAGAGTAGTAGAAAGTGAGTAGTAGAGAGTGAGTAGTAGAGAGTAGTAGAGAGCGAGTAGTAGAGAGTGAGTAGTGGAGAGTGATTAGTAGAGAGCGAGTAGTAGAGAGTGAGTAGTAGAGAGTGAATAGTACTCATAGGTTTCAGGGGTGTTATAGTTAGCTGCCCATTTCACTCGTACAAAACCATAGAAATTCCTCCGTTATAGTTAGTTCTGCTAACTATAACTCACGCGCCCGCAATGCACTGCTGATGATGTCACATATTGCATCATTCATGACATGGTCAGTGACATCAGTGATGACATCACTGATGACATCTCAAATGACATCACTGATGACATCATCCACTTGACAATCCGATACACCACATCATACACTATTATAACCTTTCATCACTCACTGTAAAATACAGAGTACCATATTTGAAACCATTGACACACCAATACCAGTTACTACATACCCACTCACTGATTCCTAAGTCTACACACACAACTACCCATTCAACAACAGAATCAGCTATACATGCAGTCATTAATTAATAGAACACTATCAAATGCACTTATACACATATATAGACATTGACACATCAGCAGTCATCTTAGTCGGTTATGCATTCATCCTACTCACTCATGAAAAAAATGTAGCGCACTTAAATTTACTCACTTACACAATTATCCGACGACACCTATTTATTCAAACACATAGTAACTCTTCGTTAATATGTTAAAAAAGCACCATTACAATTATACACTCATTCATATATTTACTCTCACAATCACTGACTCTTACACAAACTTATTTATATACACCAACTCTCACATACAATGCCTTTTATTTGTTTACTTTGTTGAAGATGTACAACTAAACATATAGGTAGAGAGGTAGAGGTAGAGAGTAGTAGAGAGAGAGAAGTAGAGAGGTAGAGAGTAGAGAGCGAGTAATAGAGAGTAGAGAGTGAGTAGTAGAGAGTAGTAGAGTGAGTAGTAGAGAGTGAGTAGTAGAGAGTGAGTAGAGAGTGAGTAGTAGAGTGAGTAGTAGAAATTAGTAGAAAGTAGTAGAGAGTGAGTAGTAGAGAGTAGTAGAGAGTGAGTAGTAGAGAGTGAGTAGTAGAGAGTAGTAGAGAGTGAGTAGCAGAGTGAGTAGTAGGGAGTAGTAGAGAGAGAGTAATAGAGAGTGAGTAGTAGAGAGTAGTAGAGAGTGAGTAGTAGAGAGTGGTAGAGAGAGTAGTAGAGAGTGAGTAGTAGAGAGTAGTAGAGTGTGAGTAGTAGAGAGTAGTAGAGAGTGAGCAGTAGAGAGTAGTAGAGAGCGAGTAGTAGAGAGTGAGTAGTAGAGAGAGAGTAGTAGAGAGTAGTAGAGTAGTAGAGCATGAGTAATAGAGAGTGAGTAGTAGAGAGTAGTGGAGTAGTAGAGAGTTAGTAGAAGAGAGTAGTAGAGAGTGAGTATTAGAGTGAGTACTAGAGAGTAGTAGAGAGCGAGTAGCAGAGAGCAAGTAGTAGAGAGTGTGTAGTAGAGAGTGAGTAGTAGAGAGTGAGTAGTAGAGAGAGTAGTAGAGAGTGAGAAGTAGAGAGAGTAGTAGAGTAGTAGAGAGTGAGTAGTAGAGTGAGTAGTAGAGAGTAGTTGAGAGTGAGTAGTAGAGAATCAGTAGTGGAGAGTGAGCAGTAGAGAGTAGTAGAGAGTGAGTAGTAGAGAGTGAGTAGTACAGAGTGAGTAGTACAGAGTAGTACAGAGTAAGTAGTATAGAGTAGTAGAGAGTGAGTAGTAGAGAGTGAGTAGTAGAGAGTGAGTAGTAGAGAGTGAGTAGTAGAGTAGTAGAGAGTGAGTGGTAGAGAGTAGGAGAGAGTAGTAGAGTGAGTAGTAGAGAATAGTAGAGAGTGAGTAGTAGAGCGAGTAGTAGAGAGTAGTAGAGTAGTAGAGAGTGAGTAGTAGAGAGTGAGTAGCAGAGAGAGTAGAAGAGAGTAGTAGAAAGTGAGTAGTAGAGAGTGAGTAGTAGAGAGTAGTAGAGAGCGAGTAGTAGAGAGTGAGTAGTGGAGAGTGAGTAGTAGAGAGCGAGTAGTAGAGAGTGAGTAGTAGAGAGTGAATAGTACTCATAGGTTTCAGGGGTGTTATAGTTAGCTGCCCATTTCACTCGTACAAAACCATAGAAATTCCTCCGTTATAGTTAGTTCTGCTAACTATAACTCACGCGCCCGCAATGCACTGCTGATGATGTCACATATTGCATCATTCATGACATGGTCAGTGACATCAGTGATGACATCACTGATGACATCTCAAATGACATCACTGATGACATCATCCACTTGACAATCCGATACACCACATCATACACTATTATAACCTTTCATCACTCACTGTAAAATACAGAGTACCATATTTGAAACCATTGACACACCAATACCAGTTACTACATACCCACTCACTGATTCCTAAGTCTACACACACAACTACCCATTCAACAACAGAATCAGCTATACATGCAGTCATTAATTAATAGAACACTATCAAATGCACTTATACACATATATAGACATTGACACATCAGCAGTCATCTTAGTCGGTTATGCATTCATCCTACTCACTCATGAAAAAAATGTAGCGCACTTAAATTTACTCACTTACACAATTATCCAACGACACCTATTTATTCAAACACATAGTAACTCTTCGTTAATATGTTAAAAAAGCACCATTACAATTATACACTCATTCATATATTTACTCTCACAATCACTGACTCTTACACAAACTTATTTATATACACCAACTCTCACATACAATGCCTTTTATTTTTTTACTTTGTTGAAGATGTACAACTAAACATATATTCGCTCACCAACACACAAATAAATACACTCAGTCACCCAAACAACTGTTTCCACATGCACTCTTAAACCCATACACCTAGTCAATCAACCATTCACACATCTATGCATAGAGTTACACACACCCCATCCAACCACACACAAACTCAGTGTCCCATACAAATACTCACCCAACTAATCAATAACTAATAACTCATGTACTTAGTGACCAACTGAGGCAGCATGTTATACAACAACAGAGACAGTGCTGCACACATTCACATAGTTTCGTTACTAATCCATGTATTAAGTGAGACACTTTTAATTACTCACTTAAAAAGACAGTCAGACAGCTACTAAATCCTCCATCCAGACAGTTATATATCCACTCAATCTTCAATACAGATTGGTATATATATATAATACATATTTAAATTTCAAACTAAACCACATTCAGTGGATGATGTCATCAGTGATGTCATCAGTGATGTCATTTGAGATGTCATCAGTGATGTCATCAGTGATGTCACTGACCATGTCATGAATGATGCAATATGTGACATCATCAGCAGTGCATTGCGGGCACGTGAGTTATAGTTAGCAGAACTAACTATAACGGAGGAATTTCTATGGTTTTGTATGAGTGAAATGGGCAGCTAACTATAACACCCCTGAAACCTATGGTTTTTTCCGTGAATATATATATATATATATTTTATGTATTTATATATGTATGTGTATCCATCTATCCATCTATCCAGCTGATGTCATGAGTGATGTCATTTGAGATGTCATTTGAGATGTCATCAGTGATGTCATGAGTGATGTCACTGACCATGTCATGAGTGATGTAATATGTGACGTCATGAGCAGTGCATTGCGGGCGTGCGAGTCATAGTTAGCCGTACTATTTATAACGGGTGAATTTCAATGGTTTTGTATGAGTGAAAAGTCCAGCTAACTATAACGCCCCTGAAACCTATGGTTTTTTCAGTGAATTTCAAAGGTTTTTTAAATGCTAATTTCTAACTATGCCTACAGAGATAGGACATGCGAAGAAAGAAGTAAAAACGCACAGAAAGAAAAAAAATAAATGCAGAAAGTCCTCAAAGACGAAGAAAAGTGCAGGAAGAAGGATAATGTGCAGAAAGAACAAACAGAAGAGCAGAAAGAATCCTTATTGCAAAATCATCCTGTACCCTCAACTTTTTCAGCCGGATACTGGTGGTTAATGAGTCTGACTTAACCAGTCCTAGAGCCAGTGGTATGTTAAAAGTCACTCAGAATACAGTGAAAACACCTACACACACTAGGGAACACTATGCGTTGGGGTCCCCCTGTGATTATCATGATCTCCTCTGTAAGCCCCTAGTATATAATAGGGCAGGGGATTAAAACTACCTCTTAAAACGCGCCACAGGGCATGTTTGCACACGTCACCTCAGGCCCCGTCCCTTCCCTTCCCCACTGTGTAAACACGCCCTGTGGCAGTTTTAAGTTGGGAGATTAAGTCCCCTTGAATACTGAGGGTCCCGTTGCAGAGAGATGTAAAAAGGGGCTCGGCCTAGACCACCTCTCTGCAACGCAGCGCAGTGGCGCTTACTGGAAGCACCTGGTGGGCTAGTTGGCCCCCAGGGCCCCCAGGATTGCAGGGGAATTATTTCCCCAACTTAACACGTGCCACAGGGCGTGTTTGCACACATTAACTCAGGCCCCATCCCCTCCCTTCACCACTGTGTAAACACAGCTGCCCTATGGCCATTTTTAGTTGGGAGATTAAGTTCATTTGAATCCTGAGGGTCCCTAGGGTCCAACTAGCCCACTAGGTACCTCCAGTAAGCGCCACCGAGCTGCGTTGCAGAGAGGTGTAAAAAGTGGCACGGCCTGGACCACCTCTCTGCAACGCAGCTCAGTGGCGCTTACTGGAAGCACCTGGTGGGCTAGTTAGCCCCCAGGGTCCCTCAGGATTGAAAGGGAATTATTTCCCCAACTTAAAATGGGCCACAGGGCGTGTTTTCACACGTCACCTCAGGCCCGTCCCCTCCCTTCACCACTGTGTAAAAGCGCCCTGTGGCCGTTCTAAGTTGAGAGATTAAGTCCCCTTGAATCCTAAGGGTCCCTAGGGTCAAACTAGCCCACTAGGTACCTCCAGTAAGTGCCACAGAGCTGCGTTGCATAGAGGTGTAAAAAGGGGCATGGCCTCAGAACCCCTGTCTGCAACGCAGCTCCCTGGTGCATATTGGAGATACCTATTTGGCTAGTTGGCCCTCAGGGACACTCAGTATTGAAGGGGAATTAATTCCCCAACTTACAACTGGCCAGGTGGCGCGTTTGCAGAGTGCTGCAAGGAGGGGGCGTGGCCTCTGGCGTGATGCCAGTCTTTTATTTATTTTATTTTTTTAAGAAGGATGACTGTGTGGCCCCCCTTCTTTTTCTAATTTATTGGCCCTGATGACCCCATCCCCCAGGGCCTGCACCCTATTTTTTTTGTTGAAAAATATAAATTTGGCCCTCCCAAGGCCTTAATCGGCCCCGGGGACCCCAACCCCCGGGTCATGGCCTTTTTAAAAAAAAATTGTTTAGGAGGGGGGCTGCGTTGCCCCCCTCCTCAGGCCACTTATGGCCCCGGGGAACCCATCCCCCGGGGCCGGCCTTTGTTTTTTAATATTTTCAAAAACATATATTTATAGAAACACCTAGGACATACTGGACAAACTGTATGTACCTATCACCATGACGATTTGCGTGATATTCATTAAAAGGCGACTATACATACAATGAATCCACGGGGAATGTATTTACACCGCTAGTGAAGCTATGACGTGTCTGACGCCCTACCATGCCTACTCCCGGTGCCCCCGCCGGTGGGTACTCTCCAAGTAGACACCCTTGTCGTTTATTTATACAAACATGGGTAGCTATTGACGGGCACATTTAATACACACGCACACCAAGCCAGTCAAAGGGGATTCGAAAAAAATTCGACCAAACTATGCAAGAAACCCCCCTCATGGTTAATAAAACACACATCCTCTGCCGGATGTGTAATACTTTTTATTTTACTCACTGGAAAGGAGACGAACCTCACTTGAGAGTCACAGCGTGCTCCTGGCTGAGTCCAATGCTGTGTTACACCCACCAGTGCCCGCCGAGTGCCACACACCCCTGTGTTGTATTCCACCAGCTAGTGCGTATGCTATGACACTCTCTAGCCCATGTGCACTGTAACACCACCCCGTGAATATGTCATGCCACACTTGCCTTCGCACAGGTTATATTGCCCCATCTAACGTGCCTTCCTCGATGCCTATGTTATAACACACAGCGCTATGCCATACATATTACAATCTGGGATCCATATCTTTGTCACAGTGCATATGCAACGTTACACTCCCCAGCACATATTTTATATTACAACTTTAGAGACTAGTTAGGTTACACAAAACTGCCCTGTGCATATTACACTCCAAGGCGCATATCGCATAGCACGCGCTAGTGCCTGTGCTATCTCGCGCTCTCCAATGAATCTGTCATTGCGCACAATGTATTGCATATTATATTTCACACCCCGGTTCATCTTATATCACACTTTTTGGTGCTTAGTTTATACCATATACTATATCTAGTTTTCATTTTCAATCGTGCTCTTAGGACTATGATCTATATAACACTGCATCCACCTACCCTTTTCACAGGCATTACATTTCGCGATGGGGGGTGGAGAGTCAGGGGGGATGTTTCTGCCAAGTGAGCCCGGAGTCACAGTCACAAACGTCCCCTTCTTCCTGAATAAAAGTGAGATTATGCTGTATACTTGTTCATATTTTAAGTAGTTCGCACAGACACACATTTTAAAAACAATAAAGTTCCTAATACCCACCTTCTCTGAACAGTTAGCTTGCTGCCCCATCCACCTCCTCCCTATCCTCTGTTGTCTGAATCCATGGATTAACCTCCTCCCTCCTGCCATGCATGGTCTGATGTGCTGCCACTGCCCTCCATTTAGCATGATGTATCAGTCCACTCCTCCTGCCCTCCATTGCCCAATTCTACGGACCATCATTGACCTTTGTGCTTAGCTTGCTGCCCCTATTCTCATTCCCTCTGCCCTCCGATGTCTTTGTACATGCCGCTGCTCCATCCTTTTTGCCCACCATGTTCAATGGACCTGCCACTCCTATCTACTCTGAGTGTTCTGTTGAGCTGCCAATCACCTCCCACCTGCATAGCATTGTCAGATGACTGTAACCTGTCCCTGCCACCTCCACCCTGCCTGTCCACATGCCATACCCCTATCCCCTTCCTCCTGTCCCCCATGGTCCATTTTACTGCCATACCCTTCTGCCCTCCCTGGTCTGTTGTGCTGCAACTGCTCCTGCCTGCCTGTGCGGTCTGTTGTGAGGCCCCTTCCTCTGAACTCTCTTGTCTGTGTCCAGTCCCGGACCCTCCCTTCTATCCTCCATGGTCCTTTGTGCATGCCCCTGCACCCTCCTTCTTGCCCATCATAGCCACTGTGCTGCCACTAACTCTTCCGCTTGCCATGCATGGTCTTCTGTGCTGCCATGGCCCCTCCCACCTTCCCTGTCTGGTCAGCTAGCTGCCCCTGACCCCCTCCCACCTTCCCTCCATGGTCTGTGTGTATGCCATCATAGTCTCATTGTTGCTCTCCATGGTGTGTCTTGTTTCTAGTGCCCCTTCTGCCTGACCTCCATGGTCATCTTGCTGCTCCTGCCCTGCCCCCTTGCCCCCAGCCCTCTGTTTCCATGTGCAGACCCCTATTTCCTCCCTCCTGGCTTGTCTGTTCCATTGTAATGCCCCTGATCCATCCCTCCTGCCCTTTATGGTCTGTTATGCTGCAGCTTTCTCTCCTGTCTGTCCATTATGGTCAGCAAGCTACCATTGCAGTCTCCTCAGTAGGAAATACTTTCAGTTTTTTACTTTGGCATTCAGATGTGTCACACATTTGCCATAAATTCTGAATGTTAGCACTCTAGTTGCTCATTAGATCACTGTAGTAAAGCTACTGCTCACTAGGGAAGTCTTCTGCTGGTATTCAAAGTGCATGTTTCAGTCTGCATGTCAGAATTTTTTTATGAAATAGAAGAGGATTTGAGAAGTCAAAGTGCCCTAATTTTTCTTTCTGCAGCACTAATCATAATTTCTATGGCAAAATGAACCCCCTCATTTTGTTCCTTTGCAAAATAAATGTTTTAAGTGTTACCACTTTATTCCAATCAAGATGGCTTCAGGTGTGCCATACTTTTGTCATAAGTAAGACTGTTAGCGCTCTAGTTGTTCGTTAGAATACTCTGGGACATTCTGTCATTGGGCTATACTTGGGCTACATCTGGGTGATATTTGTGCCACATTTGGGCTCTTTTGTCTCTGGTGGCCATTTTGGGAGACTTCTTTGTTATGAAGTTTCCTAATTTCCTCATTTACTACAGTCACCTCAGTAAGAAATACTTTCAGTTTTTTGCTTTGATTCCATCAAGAAGGCATTCAGATGTGTCACACATTTGCCATAAATTCAGAATGTTAGGACTCTAGTTGCTTATTAGATCACTGTAGTAAAGCTACTGCTCACCAGGGAAGTCTGATGCTGGTATTGAAAGTGCATGTTTCAGTCTGCATGTCTAAATTTTTTAATGAAATAGAAGAGGATTTGAGAAGTCACTCAAAATGTGCCCTAATTTTTTTTTCTGCAGCACTAATCATCTTTCTATGGCAAAATGAACCCCCTTGTTTTGTTCATTTTTAAATTAAATGTTTTAAGAGTTACCACTTTATTTCAATCAAGATGGCTTCAGGTGTGCAATACGTTTGTCATAAGTAGGACTGTTAGCACTCTAGTGGTTCTTTAGTACACTCTGGGAATCTGCAGTAGAACACAAAGGAATCAACTGACAGTCTCTGCCCTTGTTGGTTGTACATGTTTTACTGAGAATGTCAGACTTCATTCTCACATGACTGAGAAAGATAATGTGAATTTACAGAAAATATGCTCTCAGTTTAGCTTATAGATCACCTTCCAAACCTCTGTGGGAAAAGCATGTGAAAATAGTATTCTCTCAAACATGATTCATGATATCACAGCAGAAGGCTTTTTCACATGGTAAAATCGCCTTAGAACACACAACAATTCCTAAAATGAGTATGGTACCATCAACAAATGATTTTTAATGTAACTAAAGTCTTAAAACCTTCTATTAACTGCAATGCTTTTTAATGAGGTGCTATCATGTATATTGGTCCCAAGATGGCTGCCAACACTTCTTGGATGAAGTACTGACAGCCAATCAGATCTCACGATGAGATGTGTGGTTAGGCTCCACCCAGATATATCTTCTTTTTAACTCTAATTTTCTCAGGAACTACTGAACGGATTTACTCCATTTAAGCAAAAGGCACGAGTCTGAACTGAGGACTACCTCTTTGCCATATCTGGTGTAATTCCATTCAGCAGTTTGGGCTGTAGCTGCGTCAACAGGTCCTATGGGAAAATGCATGGGGAAAATGTGTTTTGGGATCCCCCTTTTTTCTCGGCCCCCGCTTGATGAATCACCGTGAAATTTTCAGGATAGGAGCGGACCGGAGCTGGCCAAAAGTTTGGAAAATTTCGCAAAGATTCGTGAATCGGCACCAACGTTATTCCAAATAGAATGTTGTGGATTTCTTATGGAAAATAGGTCCTAACTATAACTACCTACTGGTGACTGCCAGTAGGTAATATATATATATATATATATATATATATATATATATATATATATATATATCACATCGCCAATCCTACTTCCCCAAAGAAGAGGCACGCACACCGGTCTGTGAGTATGGGGCTGATTTAATGATGTTTCAGGTCACCCTCGATCCCACAAGAGAGAGAGACGCGTTTCGCCTGCGCAGCAGGCTTTATCAATATATATATATATATATATATATATATATATATATTGCAAAAGAACACACGCACCCATCAGCTGCGTGAAACAGGCCACTCCATCGTACTGTTAAAATTCATTTATTTCTGGCAGACACAGCATGACGCGTTTCGAGGTAAGGAACCTCTTAATCATATGCAGCATTCCAGGGGAGGGTTCGTTAGATTATTTAAACGTAACTGAAACATTGAAGAAGGACCAGTGTCCACTTGATTGTTAAAGAGGCAGTTCATATTTATGATTTTCGAATTTTACATCACGCATGCAAAATACTTTCCTTATTTGTCTCTCATAAAGAGTCTCTCAGGAGATTGCGTGATTGTATGTTTCATATGTGCGATTATGACGCTTTCATTCTTGTGCCCCTAAAAGTTAGGACTACAATCCCCAGGATGCCTCTCTCGTGTACATAGTTATCAATTTCTTCAATGTAGGTCTTAGCAAAACTTCATCTTGAATTTACTCGGTGCCAAATGCTTACGAAGCCTTTTACTGGGTTTAGTGCCTTTACTGTGGCTGCATCCAATGGTCCGAGTAGCAGGAGAAAGTTCCACGACCACCCCGGTTTCTGTAAATTGTCTCTTGCCTTTGAAGTAAAAGTTCATCAGCACGGCGTGCTTAAGGACAAATTCCTCCAGCAAACTCTGGCTGATTCAAAGTTCATCTCCCAGGTGAGGTGGGCCTCTCAGGGTGGCCCTTCCAATCAATCCTTTTCAATGTGAATTGCTTCAGCTGGCGGGCGCTCACATATAGAAATCCAAACGAAGCTTTTCTGACAAAGAGAGCGCCACAGCCTCTCGAGTCGGGGCCCGTTAAAGGTGTGTCAGACACCTTGTAAATTGCAAAAGAACACACGCCGCCATCAGCTGCGTGAAACAGGCCACTCCATCGTACTGTTAAAATTCATTTATTTCTGGCAGACACAGCATGACGCGTTTCGAGGTAAGGAACCTCTTAATCATATGCAGCATTCCAGGGGAGGGTTCGTTAGATTATTTAAATGTAACTGAAACATTGAAGAAGGACCAGTGTCCACTTGATTGTTAAAGAGGCAGTTCATATTTATGATTTTCGAATTTTACATCACGCATGCAAAATACTTTCCTTATTTGTCTTTCATAAAGAGTCTCTCAGGAGATTGCGTGATTGTATGTTTCACATGTGCGATTATGACGCTTTCATTCTTGTGCCCCTAAAAGTTAGGTCTACAATCCCCAGGATGCCTCTCTCGTGTACATAGTTATCAATTTCTTCAATGTAGGTCTTAGCAAAACTTCATCTTGAATTTACTCGGTGCCAAATGCTTACAAAGCCTTTTACTGGGTTTAGTACCTTTACTGTGGCTGCATCCAATGGTCCGAGTAGCAGGAGAAAGTTCCACGACCACCCCGGTTTCTGTAAATTGTCTCTTGCCTTTGAAGTAAAAGTTCATCAGCACGGCGTGCTTAAGGACAAATTCCTCCACCAAACTCTGGCTGATTCAAAGTTCATCTGCCAGGTGAGGTGGGCCTCTCAGGGTGGCCCTTCCAATAAATCCTTTTCAATGTGAATTGCTTCAGCCGGCGGGCGCTCACATATAGAAATCCAAACAAAGCTTTTCTGACAAAGAGAGTGCCACAGCCTCTCGAGTCGGGGCCCGTTAAAGGTGTGTCAGACACCTTGTAAATTGCAAAAGAACACACACACCCATCAGCTATATATATATATGTATCTATATATCAACAACCAAATTCTTCTCTGGAGGAAAAGAACAGAGCCACACCAGATCGCAGGAGTTATGACATCTTTATTAAGCGGAGGTGAGCGGCATGATGCGTTTCAGCATAGACCGCCTTTCTCAGATGCCTTCATCGTTGTTACACTCGCTGTCTACTTAATGTATTGAGTGCCTCACAGGGGATTGGTGGGGGCACTCTGTCCGGCGAAAGAAGGAAGGTCTTTCCGAACTTGTTGCTCCGAGTTCGCACTGCAGACACACACTAGTCAGTACATACCCAAGTGGGCGGGGTCTGCAGCTGCACTATGTCAGCCTGGACTTAATGATCGAAAAAGGGGCACAATTCCCAGTCCTTCGTCCAGTTGCATTTTGCCACAGCATGCAAGGACACCAACAGCACAAGTAACTATTGGCATCTGTGTGTAGTCACACCCCAGAAGATAACTGGCATAGTGTCTTGCTGTAGCATGTGGTGGTTCGTTGTTTCCCAGATGCTGAGAGTATATCCAAATGTTGTCAATGTTACGCCGAACTCTTGAGGACGGGTGCTCGAGGTGCTTGTGGCTGCACCAAACATCAGCAATAACCCTGGGTGTAGTTTGAGTAGTAGCGCTACATAGCTACGCACTATGCGAGATACGCGTAGAACTTCGTGAACTGCGTAGCACGCTGTTTCCGATGATTGCAGTGCCGGATGCTTGGCCACACTGTGCAATCATTGTAAATGGCATCTTGTACAGTGCAAGCGGTCGTTTTCTGCCGCTCGAGTAGAGTTTTAATCGGACGCCAGCTTTCTCAACGTGGATTGGTAGTTTCTCATCACGAGCGGTCGCGAGCATACGCGACCACTCGCAATGAGAATCCTGACCTCCCCGCGTTGAGAATCTCGCTGGGAGGTTTATTTTCCACGCTCGCGATCCACAACTGGACGTTGCTGAATGCGAACGAGGAAAAAGTCTCGCCGGGATGTCATTTCGTTCGCTCGCGGTCGCCAACTTGATGTTGAGGACCACGAGCGTGCAAAAAATGCCAACTACGCTACGTGATTTTACACTGTGCTACGTGCAATTCGTGTAGCGCGAAGTAGCACAAACTACGCAAACTTCGCGAGCATAGAGTAGTTGTCCGCCCAGGGTTTATTAACAACCAAATTCTTCTCTGGAGGATTAGAACAGAGCCACACCAGATCGCAGGAGTTATGACATCTTTATTAAGTGGAGGTGAGCGGCATGACAGTTTCAGCATAGATCACCTTTCTCAAATGCCTTCATCGTTGATACACTCACTGTATACTTAATGCATTGAGCGCCTCACAGAAGATTGGTGGGGGCACTCTGTCCGGCGAAAGAAGGAAGGTCTTTCCAAACTCGTTGCTCCGAGTTCACGCTGCAGACACAAACTAGTCAATACATACCCAAGTGGGCGGGGATTGCAGCTCCACTATGTCAGCCTGGAATTAATGATCGAAAGAGGGGCACAATTTCCGATTCTTCGTCCAGCCGCTTTTTGCCACAGCATGCAAGGACACCAACAGCACAAGTAAGTATTGGCATTTGTGTGTAGTCACACCCCAGAAGATAACTGGCATAGCGTCTTGCTGTGGCATGTGGCGGTTCGGCGTTTCCCAGACGCTGAGAGTACATCCACATTTTGCCACTGTTATGCCAAACTCTTGAGGACGGGGGCTCGAGGTGCTTGTGGCTTCACCAAACATCAACAACCAAATTCTTCTTTCTTACTTACAGTCACTTCTGATTAGCTCATTTCATTCACTGGACTTTTGTAGAATTCAGCTTTTTGTTCCAGCCCTCACAGAATATAGCACATGGTACAGTGTCAGCCCACTTCAGCCACTGTTTTACCTTACTCCGAGTGCAGCATTCTGCTCAAGCACACTCAGCACTTACATACTAAAGTAGTCCCCTTCCATGCCATGCTCTTGTGTGCTAAGGGGTCCTCTTTGAAAAAATACAGTGAAGTTCTGTTAGTTTTTTTTTTACTTTGTGAGTGTCTGGCTGTTCCCCAGGCATTGGTACTGGATTCTCCCCTCCCCTCTACTTAGTGGTTCTCCACAAGACTCCTATTATTGAATAGTCTTTAGAACCAATCAAAGATGGTGGCTAAAATGTGTGCATGAATTGTGTGGGTACCCATCTTCAGTTACGAATACCATTTCAAGATAGAATCCTGTATATGCATGTGTGCACATGCATGGCCACACAGTGCTTTTTGTAATAAACGTAAAATCCAATTCTAAATGAAACAAACAATGGTAAAGTGAAAATGTCGGCAGCAATTGCCAGAATAATTTAGGTAGCGATGGCTTATTTTGTTTGCATTCTGTGTCGCTTAGGCCTGCGTTTGAAACAAAAGAAATGGCACTAGAAGTTCCAGAATGCAAAACAAAATCCAGTACTTAATTATATAATTTGACCTTACAGGGGAAACCATAAGTGATCTACAGGGAAATCGAAGATGACCTGAAAATAAATTCATGGAGGCAGGGGAGGCTCCTCCGCAATGGCAGAGGAGCGTGGCCCCACAGGCTCACAGCCAGCACCTAAAAAAAATAATCCTTTTCTTTGTTTTATTTTTCAGTTGCCGGCTGAGCCAGCATGCAGTAGGGAGGAGTGGGGCGAGGGTCATGGGAGAGGGGAGAAGGAGTACTATGTGCACTTCTGAGTGGGCATGTGTGTTTGGCCGGCCATCTCAAGCCAGACAAACACACATGCGCACTTAGGTTTCTCTACCTCAGTTGTATTGAACAGCCAGGCTGGAGAAACAGCACAGACTACCCCTCCTGCGGGGAGCGTCATTTCAGCCTGCTCAGGCAAATCCCCACACAGGGAGTCTGTGACGTTATCCCAGTGTCGGTTAAGACCAGGAAGACTGAGGTGTCACGCGGAAGGCAGGAAGGCATTTGCAGGTAAGTTTTCCTGTTTCTTCATTATTAGTATTAAACTCCCTTCCCTGTGCCCCCTTCCGTGCCCCCCCGGACTTCTCCCCCCATCCCGCCCTACCCCTGTTCACCACTTTTTGTTTGTGGCAGCAGCCACTGCATGAAGGGCATCACTTACTTACATATGTTCACCAATCAGCTATTTCAGTTAACTCAGAGCTCCATGACCTAATAAGGACACTTGAGGGCAGATTTAATAGTCTTTCAAGCATCACAATGGAGCAGTGCAACTTGTGTTGCGTTGTGTAAAAGGGAGAGGGCAGAAATGCTCTATATTTACAAAGATATGGAGCATTCCTGCTCTCTTCTTTTGTTGGCGCACTGTGTGCTACCTAGCACTAACAAAGGCACCTTTGCCCATAGTGCAAGGGTGCCTGCGTTACTGGCAAGATTGCTTTTGTGCAGGAAGGCACACCCTCCTACACAAAAGTAATATTTAGAGGCTAATTCATCTTTGCACAAAAGCAATCCATAGAGGCATATTCTTCTTTCTATGTGTGCTGCTGAATGAGTAGTAAGAGGAATTTACGAGAAGAACTAAAGATATTTCTCCAAATTCTTCTCTTTTTTTCACTGTTGGGTAGGCGCAATATTTTGGCAGAAAACCAGGTTTAAAAGTCTTTGTAAATCTGGATTTGCCTCAAAATAGATGGTCGTATGCATGGGAATGCCTATGCTCCACCCATGTAATGCCTACCTATCATAAGGACTTGCCTTGCTTTGGAAAACTTTTGTCACGCAAGGACAACGCAAGTCCTCAGTAAATCTGCCCCTTGGTCTCTACTTGTATGTGTCTACACAGCAATACACCTCAGTGACTTGCTGTATGCACAATTAGGGGGCAGGTGACATCCTTTTATTTGAATGGACCACTGTTGCATATACATGAAACACATTCAAGTTATTTTATAAATTTTAACTGCACTCTCTCCTTTTATGATTACAATGTCTCTCCCAGAGTATTCTGGCAGCACTCCTCTGCTATTAGCAAATGCAATTGAAGTGGCATGTTCTCACAGAATGAATCCACGCCAGACAAATAAATGACATGTTTTCGTCATTCTCATTTATTTTCTCTTTTATCTGGACCCACCTTGTAAATTCATAAAATTATTACAAAATGGGCAACTTGGCAAGGTGCTTGTTTTACCTTCTTGACTAAAGGATGTCCACTCTAGCAAGCACACAGAAAAGAAGCATTTGAAAAAGCAATTGGTCCGGAAAAGGCTGTCAGCCTTATATCTGTATCAAAGTTTGGTTTGTTTTGTGATGGTTTTTGTAGCTTTATTGTTGGGGGAAATTCTGCGCACTCACTAGTATGAAAAAACACATTGGCGCAGAGCAAAGATAGCTCGCATTGCCATAGTAGTCCTTGGCACTAAACGAAATTACTTCAACTCAATGTGAAGTTAGCAAATATCTGAAGTGGCATGACCCATTTCCCCACACAGTATGTTTAAAGGGGTGGAAGAAAAATGTGAATGACATAACTGATTAATGGATAAAGAGGGCTGGCTGAAAGTATAAGTATATTTTACATAAAAGGTCATTAAAATCAAAAGGTCTTGGATAAAGCCAGACCAGAAAAACACACGGGGTCACAGAGTCATTACACACTTAAACAACAGGTCAAGTAGGCTAAGTAAGTAGGTCAGTAGGGTAAAGCATTTGGTGGTCTGATCTCAATAAGGTACTTAGAAGGATGTTATACAAAGGCAAGCTTTCCTATTACAGGAATTAAAGTGACAATTTTCACATTTGTTGTGAATTCTTGATGTCTTTGACTGTCCGACTGGTGCTAAATTCAGGTTATATGTTGTAAGTATAAACCAAAAGACCATTTGACTTGATAAAAAACAAAGGGTTGAATTTAGAGTAAGAGATATTTGATGAATTTTTACAGCTCAACTGAGTATCAAATCTGACATTTTTCATAAAGCAACATATGTAAATTACTAGCCAAATTACATCTAATTTTTTTAGCTGCACCATTAAATAATTGCCACATGCTTATTTTCACTCATCACTACACATCTCACAGAGCACAGGTAATTTCACATGTTAAATTAATATCTATTTTCTCACATGCTCTCTCCAAAAGAGCAGCAATGCCTTAGAAGACCAGATGCCAGTTAAACACCAATCTGACACTATGTTCACTGACAATTATATCTGCATTCTAAAGGAACTTGCTTCAAATAAGTATTTAAATTCTGTGCTCAAAGGAGAAAGAAGGTAGTGGATCATTACAACAATGAAACACATTGTTTTTTGTTGTTGTTTTTTTTGTCCTCATCTCACCAAAAGACATCTGCAGATTTAACAAGCCGTCATACTTTACAACTGGGCGCCTCACGGCTAACTGCCTTTGCCTAGGTCGTCCCGACCTACCCCGGATTGTGGAGGCTTGGTGTAATCATAGGACCCAGGGGGAAAACCAGCACTCTTAAAAAGTTACCAAACACAAGCCCCGGCCCCAGTTTAGCAAAGGATGCCAAATGCTAAGCGAGATTTCCTTGCTTCCATCTTGTTCTAAGCGTGCCATACCAAATGAGGCTTTAAGCCAGCCCTCTCTGTTTGGGGGGGGTAGAATCTTTCCCCTTTATACAAATCTCCCTCCGAGTGAGCAATATAAGGTATGACAACAGTTCCCTGTGGATCTGGGATAACACCCCATTAGTAGAATCGTTACTGCCAAAATACACCAGATGAAGATTAGTCTTGATGTTAATTTAAAAAATGCCCGATAAGGAGTCCCACACATCTTTCTAGTAAGATCTTAGCTCTGGGCAATCGAAAATGATGTGGATGTCGTCCACATTTGGTAATTTACATCTAGGGCATTTGGGGGGGGGGGGGGAGCGGAGCAAGCCTATCTTGGCCGGGGTGTAGTAGAGTCTATTAAGGACAAAAAGATGATTCTTTTTTAAGCTGGCTGGTTTGATGTGTTTATAAAGTAGTTTAAAAGATGGCTCAAAAAAGTCTTCAATATTGTGGCCAAGAAGTGAATGGTTCCAAACCGATGCTTGAGGTGAAATGTCTATATCATCTGCTTCAAGAAGCCTTGTATACCACAAGGATATCTCTTTCTTTTTTGGCTGGACACTTTGTAATAGCCGCTCTAGTTCCCAATTTCAGGATATTTCACCAACTTCTGCCTCGTACCATGATTTGAGTTGGAGATACTTAAACTTAGAGAGTGTGGGGCCTATCTTAGCTCTTAAGACCTCCCATGGAAGGATCCCATCTACATCCAACAAATCAGACCATTTAGCCACACCCGCTCTCTTGATTGGTATCGCTAAACTATCTCTCAGACAGAGTGGGGTCCCCGGAGAATCCCATATGGGAACAAAATCAGAGAAATATCCAATACCCCATCTACATCTTACTTTGTACCATGTCTCTAGGGTGGCTTTAAGGACCTTGAGGCGAACACATTTAAAGTATCTTGGGGCCCTAAACTTATATAGAAACCCTTCACCTCCGCTTCCCCCCTCGACCATGGCTATCTCACCCAGGAGCCTACCCCATGTTGTATCCTCTGGTATTGACAGCAGCATCCTGATACCCTTAAATTGAAAGGCCATTAGTTACCAACTGATGTCCGGGAGGGCCAACCCACCTTTTAAGAGCTTCCTCCTCAGCTTTTTCCAGGACATCCTGGCACGTTTATACCCCCAAATGAAACTCCAGATTTTCCCCTGGATTTTACTAATGCTCTTACGGGGAAGGTTAAGGGAATAGCATTAAATAGGTACCTCAGCTTAGGGAGAATACTCATATTCACCAGATTGACCCTCCCATAGATCGTCAAGGGAAGATTCCTCCATCTGGTGAAGAGGTGGTCGATTTCCTTTATGGTTTTCTCCAGGTTAATCAGGGCAATTTTATTCAGATCTTTAACAATTTTTATATCCAGATACTTAAATTCATTACTAATGGGGCCTCCCCTATAGTCGATGTTCCAACACATCACTTCTGTTTTAGCGGAATTGGCTAAGTAACCAGAAATGGAGCCAAATTCCTCCAGCAGATTTCCGAGACGTGGAATAGATGCCTCCGGATCGCTGTTATAGATAATAACATCATCAGCATACAGTGCTATTTTACACTGATAATTTAGTGATTTAAAAGGACAGATTAAGTGATCTAACCTAATAGCTTGCGCCAACGGCTCAATGTAAATGCTAAACAAAAGGGAGGATAGGGGGCAACCCTGTCTAGTCCCTCTCTGGATGTCACAACTGGGAGTCAGGGTGCCATTCAGCAGGATCTTTGCCGAGGCTCCCTGGTAACAATTCCTTAAGGTCTGGACAAAGAGAGGGCCCATGCCCAGCCCCTCAAGAACCCCCCAGAGATACCTCCAACAGACCCGGTCGAAGACCTTAGCTGCGTCCAAAGCTACTACTGCTAAAGGGTCCGCTCTCACCACAGCCAAGTCGATATTCCCGATCAGGATTTGAGTCTGTTCCTGAATAAACCTCCCTACCATAAACCCTTTATGGTCGATGCTAATCAGACTTGGAACCAGTTTCGCCATTCTCCCTGCCAGAATGCCCATAAAGATCTTATAATTGGCATTCAGCAGGGAGATTGGGCAGTAGGAATCAGCCTTTAGTGGATCTTTCCCTGGCTTCAGGATCAGAACGATAGTTGCTTCTTTCCACGATCTGGGTACCACACCTGTTGGACTGTAAACTGTGTTAAATAAAGTATGGACTAACGGGGTCAATTCATCCGAAAGAAGTTTATAAACTTCGTTTATAAGAGCATCCAAACTGGAGGCTTTATTGTTTTTAGACCTCTTTATTTGATCCATAATTTCTTCTGTGGTTATAGGGGCATCAAGGGAGACCCGACTGACTTCCGTTAAGGTGGGTAAAGATTTGGCCCTTATCCAGGAAAATATTTTATCCTGAGAAGGAACCACATTTTCTTGTACAGATCTGAAAAGAGAGAAAGAAGACACCTTTGTAGGTCTTCAGCCTTACAGGATTTATCTCCATTGCTATTAATAATTAATTCATTGATGTTATTTTTCGAACGATCAGTCCTGGCCTTCCAGACTAATAGAGCAGCTGCTTTTTCCACATATTCAAAATTTTCCATATTCTTCGCTAACCATTGTGTCCTACATTTCTGGTCCAACAAGCTCCTAAGCTCCTGCCTAGCCCCCTCCAAGTTTTTCTGAACTTGTGTCAGTTTTCCTAAGTTCTCCTGATTAAGACTGTTCCTTTCCATTTCTAATTCAGTTATCCTGCTCTCGATGGAATGAAGCTCCAAAGCCTTGGCCTTGAGCTTATTAGACCATGTAGCATGCCTCTCAAACTAGCTTTATAAGCATCCCATACATAATCAATAGACTTTGAACCCAGGTTAAATGAAAAAAAATCGAAAGTGGAGGATCTGATGGACTGAACAATACCAGGATCTAACAACATTAGTCTGTCCAATGTCCATCTAATTTGTGGACTGTTGCCTTCCTTGGAATACGAAAGCATGATAGGGGCATGGTCAGAAAGATGGCTGAGTAAGACGGATACATCACATAGATTATCTAAGACTTCCCTAATTACTAAAATATAATCTATTCTGGGTGAATGATGATGTTTTTTACTATAAAAATTAAACCCCTGGAGATCACCCTTCTTGGCCCTCCAAAGGTCTACCAAGTTCATATCAAGTAGCATATTTTTCATGGCCCGGTGAGATCGCGGTGTCCCCGCTACATGGCTCAAATTAGGCCTGTCTTTGGATGGATCTAGACGGACATTAAAATCACCTCCTATTATTAAGGGAGAGGTTGCCATTATCAATTTATCTTGTAATTTACTTAGATATGAGGAATCGTCAATATTAGGAAAATAATAAGAAGAACAAGTCAAAGCCAATCCCCCAAAATCCATCTGGGCCACAGTCTCCCTGTTTGGTCTGTCTGTACAGATTTAACTACACAGGGGGTCCCTTTCTTCACCAAGAATGCAACACCTCTGCTGTTAATTGATTGCTGTGAGTAACAGAAACAATTTATCCAGGGAATTTTTGAGAAAATTGCCTGTGATTCAATAGAAGTCAGATATGTCTCTTGTAAAAGACAGACCTGAACAGGGGAGAGTTCTAGATACTTAAATATCAACCTTTGTCTATGCAGGCATCTTAAACCATTCAAATTCCAGGAAATAAAACTAATTTTAGTGTCCCTTTTAGTATTACCTGCCATCAGCGAATGCACCCCTTATTTGAATTATATGGTATTCCTTAAAGTACAGATTGAGATGAGGAATCTTTATTTTTTATTTTTTCACCCTCTTCTCCCCACCCAGTGACCCCCCATCCTCCCCTCTCCCCCCCTGTGATCCCCTACACCCTGAGGAACCCTCCCTTCCAGTAGGCTAAGCCTATTCGGTGGCCCTCCCTCGTGTTATATAAATTACTGATGTTTCTAGAGACTTGGGGGCTCGAAACTGAGCCCTCCTGAACCTCTAATCCTTCCCCTATTTCCCTTCCTCCTTTTCGTGTTGTATCCTAGCAATTAGAGCATCGACCTCTCCAGTTGCCCGAATTATATGCATGTGATTATTCCACAACACATGTAGTGTTTCGGGAAACCTCAATTAGGCCTTTGCCCCAAGACTATTTAACTCTGCTAACCTCTTCTCCAACTCCCACTGTCTTGTAGCCGTTATGTGTGAGATATCGGATCTGTTGGAAAAGGAGAAGGAGGGCATGTCCGAAAATGGGGAAGATATCATCCCTTCCTTAAGTGCGGCAGTCAAAATCATCTCCTTAATTGAATAGGACAGAAAATTTACAAGGATTTTCCGGGGTTTCTGTCTCCCTGGGTTTCTCTTAAAAGGATCCCTATGGGCTCTTTGGATCTCATATGCTAGATCGATGTTTGGAATTTTTTTGAAAACAGAGCCTTTTAATAGGGAAATCAGAAACCCCTTTATGTCTTCCCCTTCAAGAGCTTCCAGAATATTTAAAAACTTCAAGTTGTTTTTCCTAGAGTGGTTTTCCAATCGCTTGAGATCGTCCTTCAGTTCCTTATTTTGGGTTGATAATTTTGCCAGGTCAACATAGGTAGTTTTAATCATTTCTTTTAGTTGGGGGATTTCAGGCTCAATTGCTTTGGTCCTCTGGGTGACTTCCTCCAACTTCTGTGCCAATACCTCGCATGATGAACGGATAGCAGCCTGATTCGCTTCTGATACAGAAAACCTACTGGCTAACTCTGATTGATTTGTCACCAACACAATAAACCTGCTGGTCATCTCTTTTTTCATAGCTAGAAGTAAGTCGGCTAATGAATGTGTACTTGAAGCTGAAACCGTATGGTCCTTGACCATATGGTCCTTACGGCCAGAAGGGTTTAAACTATTGCTACTGTCTTGGTGAACGATTTCTACCCCTTGTTCCTGTTTATGCTCCCTCTCCTGCACCTGGCCTTGTTCATCATGCAGCCCCAAAACTGAGTATCTGTTAGTAAGATTGATCATTGGATGGACCACAGACTAAGTTTCGGTTTCAAGCAATATGCTGGCAATGGAGGAAGCCTGAGATTCCATTGCCACCCGGCTTGTCAGCATAGTGTTATTTGAAGGCTCACTTAGAGATTGATGCCTTCCTCCTTAAATTCGCTGAAACCGTGGGGGTGGAGGAGGACGTGGATGTAGACATAGGTGTAGTCGTGGACAAAGACATAACTTGATAGAAGGTTTTTAGAGACGGGGTGATTTTGGTTTTCTGCAGTAGGCGTTTTCTTGTCTCTGCTTTTCCCCTGACACTTAGTCCCTCTCATTTTTACTGAAGTTCCAGTGTCAATTGTATTTCCACCTCACTTACGTTGTTTAATTAATGCTCTGACTTCAGAAATGGGGGGAACCCGGGGGGGCAGAATTGACTGAGTAATTACTGTATTTGATGTTAGGTGGGCTGCTCTGGCTCGCAGGGTGTATGTGCTTATTTTAGGGGGGAAATGCCCTCTTTAATCCCATCACTATACTTCATACAAGATGAAGGTGACTCCCCCTCCTGAATTAAAGATACCCCCACTTGGCAAGGCGCTGGAGAATTACTGCTCATAAAATTCTCTCTCTCTGTCAGAGTTTCCAGTACTGCCTTACCGTCCGATAGGTAGTTTAGGCAAAAACTGATGTCATTAATCTTCTCAACCAGAGCCAGTTTCTGAAGTCTCCCTACCTGCTCACCATCCTCCTTGAAACGCCATTCCGACCGGCAACCCAGGTGTGCACCTGGACTGGTGCTGACCCTTCCTCCTATGAACCGGAACAACAGGGACGCAATACCCCGGCGACTCCGCTCATGCGCAGCCTCTCCCCACCTCCAACGCCGAGTTCCTGACTCAGCTCCACTGCCGCCACCGTGAACGCCGTGAGTGTTGAGGGCGGTTAGAATTGCTGAACCGTCCTGGCAAAAAAGGAGCGGGCCCTCCCGCATACCACAAAAGCCAAGGAAGCAAGAATAAGGAAAACTAAGGTAGGACGAAAACAATTAAATCATCCGGGCTTTAATTTCAGCCCCTATGTGGAACCCGAGGGAGCACGGCCGAGGCCGTTAGTCAGAGGGAGCCATGTTCCTCCTTCATTGCTGCCTAGCTTCCCTCTTGTGATGCCTGCCCTACGGTGCGTCAAGATTGAAACACATCGCTTTAATGAAACAGATATTTAACAAAGTTAACATGTTTATTTTGATTACATATTACAGTTTTGGTCACTGGAAGTCCATGAAATGTATTTATGTATCCATTTTATTTTTATTTAATTGTTCTCGTTTGTCAAGAGAACACACAAGTGCCTTGGGCAGGGGTGGTTCCTCCATTTGAGCAGCAGCGTGTTGCCCCGCAAGTCCCAGAGTGGAAAAATAAAACAGTAATAAAGTTTATTTATTACAGGTTTATTTTTCAGCAACCCGTGCTACACTAAGTGTCAGGACAGGGCAGGGCCAGTGCTGCCGAGTGTCAGCATCAGGGAGCTGTGCGTTTAAAAATGCCAATGTCTCCTTGACAGGCCGTCTTTTAGAATCCCCAGGATGTTGGAAAAAATTATTTGGAGTACACACGTTTTGTGGACAAAAGTGTTAAAGGTTTAAGCACCAGCTACACCACATATAAAAAAGGGCTTAACATTGGGTGCGGGAGGAGGGCATAATGCCTAGCAGTCAAGAGGTTAGCAGAGGCAAGTAATTCTGAATACAGACATACTGCTGTTGATATCTTTTTTGGGTGACAAAGCCATATTGTACAAGTGTACCTGGTAACCACTTTCAAAGTAGAGAATAGAAGGGTTTGTGGATTTGACTTTCTCTGTGAACAACAGACAGATGAAGTCTAGTGTAGCAAGAAACCCAGCATTGTATGAAAAAGTGACAAGTGATAACGTGTTACTGCTATCTACTGATAAAAAAAATAATGTAACAAGATTCAGGATTATTTGAACATTTCACAAAATGCAAGCTTGCATAGCAAGTTAAATTAATGGAATTTAAATGAACAGTAACAGTTATGTGTAAGTAGAACTAAGGCCATGACACAGGAAAGCTGGCCTCACTTTAAAAAAGAAGACATAAAAATTTGCAGCAATATGGATTTCGTATTTACCTCACTTCATAAAACGTGATGATTCTGCACTATCCGAGCCCATAAAAGGCAGAAATTTCAGCCCCCATTTTTGTCTTTCTTAACCTAGGGCATCACTACAGAAGTTGCTGGAGTAGGCCAAAAACATTCTCTCTGAAGAAGCTGTGGAGTATTGAGTGATTTGTCAATTTTAAAGAGAAAAGGTAGGGCATTTAATCAATGGGTTGAAACCACAAAAAGTAGGAAAACGCGACTATCTCTCAAGCAAATTCAAAAACTGTGGTAAAAACTCAGCTTGTTCACAGTAAACCTTTATTTGATGCAGTTTTAGAAAAAAAATATACACTTTCTTGTATACCACTTTTCCCTCATTGTTCCCCAAAAATCCAAATACAATTTTCTCAGTTGCCTGCAGGGAAATCTCAATCCCTGGGTACCTTTGAAATCCCCAGGATGTTGGGAAAAAAAATGAAGCAAATTTGGCATGGATACTTTTTGTGCAAAAAAAAGGTATGATGGCATAAGCTTATAGTACCCTAAACATCAAAACAAGCATTGGCAATGCCAATAGGTCTAGCTTTAAAGGAATATTGCATAGTAATGTAAAGCATTACAAGTAGATAGCATGGGAATGGATGTTTATATGTCTAGAAGCAAAGAACTGTAGAATAATATTGGTGTAGCTAAAAGGTCAGGTGACAGTTGCACTGTCAAGCGAGTTCTAAAACTCCATGTGGGTTAATGACTGCCCTCCTCTCATCTGCGCTACTGCTACAGAAAACCCCATCAATTTACTAATCATCTAAGACACTTTAATAGCTTAACAATGTCATGTGTGAGCCACTGAAAATTCAAGCTGAGGCATATGTATAAAGCAACAAAATGATCACAGCTGTGTGGAGGGCAAGCACTTTTTTTTGGAAGCACACAACTCCTTCCCAATCCTATCACATAGTCCAGGATCTGCCGTACAGGAGGAAAGGTGTCGGAATTTTAGTATTATTAGGTTTAGAGAAGGAAAGTAGCAGAAAGGGTGATGATCCACAAAACATCATAGAGCTTATGATATGTTGTGTGAAGAGAAGTCAAATCTTATAATCTTATAATTTAAGGCAGTTCAACTATAAACACAGAAAGGCTGATTCATAAATCAGATAAGAAAAGTCAAAAGTGTACTCTGCGTTATTACTTGTACATCTGCAGTAAATAAACAGGTTTATTTTGAATTGTGAAGGAATATCTACACATCTTGTGGGTATTCCTGTGTACTCAAGTCATAAGTGCTGCCTCATATGTAAATTTAACATATGTATCTTTCTGCATATTAACCTTTCATATAAAATTGAATCTTTTTTTCAAATTATTTTCTCTATTGAAACATTTGATTGTTGGAAACCCCTTTCAGATCCATCCCCATGCATTAGAGAGGGTTCATATCATCCCCATTGACAACCTGAAAACATACTGAATCCTGCTGTTTACAGCAGTAATGGCCAGATGTTTGAAAGCATTTTGCATTCGCAAACAGTGCAAAAGGCAGAATTTGGCCAAATGCAAGATTTCTCCAACCTGACGCGTTTCGAGGCTTGATGCCTTTTAGTCATCAGGAAGCACGGCCCACTATGGGTATGTAAATGAGGAATGCTAATCAGAGACATCTGCGGAGTGAATATTCATTTACCTATGACTAAGAGGCATCAAGCCTCGAAACGCGTCAGGTTGGAGAAATCTTTCATGCAATGCCGATGCCTGCTTTCCAATTGAAGAAACCGGATGGTTCCTTCAGCGGTCGAGTGCGTCCTCGTTGCTTTGGGGCACTTTGATGGAAATAAATCACACGGCAGCCCTGCCGTGGAGGACTGCACCATCTACAGACAAGGGGCTGAAAGCGAGGAACTGTGCCTACGTTTTAACAGCACTGCAGAAGGGGAGAAATTTAAGCATGCTTGGCATTATGGCCCACTAAGGGTAACAAAGAGAAATAATTTTATTTACGAAGCGGAGCCTACTAATGGTTAAATAATTAGACTCTGAAACGGACTACAAGTCCTAGCATGCAATTATAATCACATGAGCAGGAAGCACGGCCCACTATGGGTATGTAAATGAGGAATGCTAATCAGAGACATCTGCGGAGTGAATATTCATTTACCTACGACTAAGAGGCATCAAGCCTCGAAACGCGTCATGTTGGAGAAATCTTTCATGCAATGCTGATGCCTGCTTTCCAATTAAAGAAACTGGATGGTTCCTTCAGCGGTCGAGTGCGTCCTCGTTGCTTTGGGGCACTTTGATGGGGCCCTCGTCTGTGGAACAATCTTCCTCTTTCTCTCAGAGGTTGCTCTAGCCACCTGGCCTTTAGGAAACTCCTTAAAACCACTCTGTTCTAGTTGGAGCGCTGCCCTGACTGTTCCTTACAGCTCCGCGCGGAGATACACCTTCGGGTGTGATGCCGGCGCGTTACAAACCCATAAATAAATAAATAAATAAATAAATAAATGTATATATATATATATTCACTGAAAAAACCATAGGTTTCACACATGTTATAGTTAGGAATTAGCTTTTAAAAAACCTTGCAAATTCAGTGAAAAAACCATAGGTTTCACACACGTTATAGTTAGCTGGACATTTCACTCGTAAAAAAACAATGAAATTTTCCCGTTATAGTTAGTTAAGCTAACTATAACTCGCGCGCCCGCAATGCACTGCTGATGACGTCACATATTACATCACTCATGACATGGTCAGTGACATCACTCATGACATCACTGATGACATCTCAAATGACATCACTGATGACATCACTGATGACATCATCCAGTGAATGTGTGTTTTTCTGAAAATTAAATATGTTTTATATATGTATATCTCAAGGTCGATGGAAGAATAAATGGGTAAATAAGTGTCTAAATGGATGATTTGTTTTTTAAAAATTGATTGCGTAACTGACTGATTAAGTGTATCTTAGTGAATACATGGCTTAGTGAGTAATGTTTAAATATGTAAATATCTGTATCAGTCTCTCACTTTGTGTATAAGTGGCTGCATGGGTTGGTGAGTAGCTACATGAGTGTCTATATAGGTTATTAGTTGGTTTTTTGAGTATCAGTGTCTATATGGTTCGGTGGGGGGTATTACGTAGTGCATAGGTGCATGAATGAGTGACTCACTGTTTGTATGTGTTGAAGACAGCATGTGTGCAGGACTGTATGGGTGGATGAGTGTGTGCATGGGTGTGTTAGTGAGTGAATGGCTGTCTCAATAGTGTCTTTATGAGTAACTACATATGTTTTAAACTAGTATATGTGACTATTGGTGTATATAAGTGAGTATATGTGAGAGTGAGAGATTGAAAGAGTTCCCGTATGAATACGTATGTGTTTCTATAAGTGATTGTTTAAAAGACTAAGTATGTGTAAGTTTCTGTAGAAGTGAGTGTGGTGGTGTGTGTATAACTGTATATGCAAGTAAATGTATGTTTGATTCTTTATTAGCATAAGTGACTATGTGTGTCAGTAACTCTGTGGATGAGTGGCATTGTGTAACAGGATGTATTGGTGTATGTGTACATATGATGTGTGAGTACACGAATGAGTGACTGTACAGGACTGTTGGTGAATGAGTGGATGTTTATGTGGTTCTTAGAATTATTGAAGAGGTTGTTGTAATTGGTATTGGTATGTCCATTTTTTTTTAAATTTCAGTCTCTCTTTTTGAATGTGTGTATCAAAGGTTATATTAGGGTGAGAGGAGATCTGCCACTCCATCACATGGATGATGTCATCAGTGATGTCATCAGTGATGTCATTTGAGATGTCATCAGTGATGTCATGAGTGATGTCACTGACCATGTCATGAGTGATGTAATATGTGACGTCATCAGCAGTGCATTGCGGGCGCGCGAGTTATAGTTAGCTTAACTAACTATAACGGGAAAATTTCATTGGTTTTTTATGAGTGAAATGTCCAGCTAACTATAACGTGTGTGAAACCTATGGTTTTTTCACTGAATTTGCAAGGTTTTTTAAAAGCTAATTCCTAACTATAACATGTGTGAAACCTATGGTTTTTTCAGTGAATTTGCAAGGTTTTTTAAATGCTAATTTCTAACTATAACGTGTGTGAAACCCATGGTTTTTTCAGTGAATTTGTATGGTTTTTTAAATGCTAATTCTTACCTAAAACATATGTGATTCCCATATTTTTTTTTTTTGATTTTGTATGATTTTTTTTATTATAAATTCTTATCTTAAATGTGTTTTTTTTTTAAAAAAACAAGTTTTTTTTAAACTTTTTTTCTCTTAATACACTATGTTTTTTTAATAAAAAATATGCAATATATCAAGTTTTCTCTTTTTTTTTACCAAACAGGTAACATATATTAGTATAACATAGAAACTATATTTTTTTTTTTTTTTTTTTTTTTTTAGTGCGCGCACGGTAAGCGTACGGTAAGCTTACGGTTTACGCAATGTCCGTAATTTATCTACTCTGTTTGCGTATAGTTACGCAATTTGCGTAGCCGCACGTACTGTGCGTGGGGCGCGTAGGCGTGTGCGCTACACGCGCACGTTACGCGGAAGTGTTGTAGAGTGACTCTTTTGCGCATGCGCGCGAGCGCGTGTCTTTTTTACGCGCATGCGCACTTTTACCGTAAGCGCACCGTAAGCGTAACGTAAGCGTAACGTACGCGCACGGTGGTTCATGTGATCATGAAACACAACTTTTGATTGGTTGAAACTACTTTCAGTTCTAGAACTCTCCTACACCACACCCATTCCCCTCATTTCTGCTTGTGATCCCTTAGGAGAAGGAGCTGAGTTGTCTTTGGGATACGATGGCAGACCAGCACTCTTCTGCTGAGAGTGAGGCTAGCAGCACCACCATCAGGCAGAGAAGGAGGAAACAGAAGAGCTCTTTCATATGGGAGTATTTCAGTTTTCCAGAGGGTGAGAAAAAAGTCAATGCTGCACTGGTGACTTGCAAGCTGTGCCAGCGTGTACTTTCGCGAGGTAATCCCAACAAGAAGTATTCCTTTGGGAATCACACTATGTTGAGACACCTTAAGGATGTGCATCCTAGGACACATGCACGACATACTAGGGGCAACCCTTCAGTAAGTCGAGCGAGCACATCCACAGCAGCTCAGCCGAGTCCTTCTTCGGAAGCTCAGCAGAGCCCTTCATCTGTGGGGGCACAATCACCTTTTTCTGAACCTCTGGAAATGAACCCTCGGTTTGGTAGGGTTACTATGCGGTGTTCATTTTGCCATGATCTAATTGTTCACAGGGAGACCAGTGTTTCCCTCATTAACAACAGAATAGATCAGCACAAATGTCCAACCAGCTAAGGTTCCCATACTTCCTTTCCTCTGTCCCTGCATGAACACAACGGCTCTTTTAAGAGCCAACCTTACCTCTCAACTTTTTTTTATTTTTTCTTTAAAACTTTTTTTTTTTTTTACCGTAAGCGTATTTTTTTTAATTTTTTTTTTTAAAACACTAAAAATCAATTACCACATCTCAAGATCCTTGAGGAATTAATAACTAAATACTAAAAATCTTTTTGAGATAAAGTGGAAGAAAGAGACCTTCTAATTTCTCAGTTACCTGTCCCACCCAACATTTTAATTTTTAATTAAAATGTAATAGAAATTACTTGAAAAAATGGTTGGTTTTTTTTGAAAATTTTCTTTCACAATCTGAAAAAAAAGAAAAAAGTATTAATATTTAATAAATCAATATATTACACAGTACACAAATTTACATGTTTTTCCCAAAAATTATTTTGCCTTTTTTTTGCTGTTTTCAGAATATATTGCATTTCACTATAAATTGTGAAAGCAATTGCATTCATCATTTAACAGCGGGCAAAAAAAAAATAACAATCTCAAAGATTGTATAAAAAAAGCCCAGAATCTCTTTTAACTTAAACATAACATTATAGAAATGCATAATATTCTAAAAAAATATCAACTAATATCAATACTTATTTCTTTAAAATATCGTCTAACATTTTTGTTTCAGAAGTATAATCACAAAACTATATCTCAAATAACACCACAATACATCTGGTTCCATTTCCTTTAGGCCAAATAGTAATTTTAAAATTCTTTTTTGATTAAATTTCCAATGGTAATCCAATAAAATTCTAAAGTTTAAATTGTACAGATCTTACCGATTCTCTGTAACATTTTGGTTTCCGAACGATTAATTAATAATTAAATAAGTCCACAATACAATTGGTTACCTTTCCTCATGGCCAAATAGTAATTTTAAAAATCTTTTTTGAATAAATTTCCAATGGCAATCCAATAACATTCCAAAATTTAAATTGTGCAGATGTTACCGATTTTTTCTAAATTTTTGGTTTTCCAAAGTTTCATTAAAAATTTAAAAAGTCCACATTACAATTGGTTACCTTTCCATTAGGCCAAATGATAATTTGAAAAATCTTTTTTTTTGAAAATTCCAATGGTAATCCAATAAAATGGTAAAATTGTTTTGTACACATCTTGCCAAGTCTCTCTAAAATTTAGGTTTCAGGAAGATTAGATAGGAATTTGCTAAATCAAAAGGCAAACGTTGCTTGAAAATCAATTGGGAATCATTACACAGTGTCCAGCCTTTTTCACATTTAAGATAAACTGTGTAATGTCCAGAAGTAACAGTAGGTCCTTTATGGAAAATTATTGCAACTGTTACAAAAGTTTTTCCTGAAATTGATAATTGCTGTCCTGTAAACTTCTTTATTAAAGTATCCAAATTTGAACCATCAGCTTTACATCGTTGCATCATTAAAATTACATATTGTCCGTATTCCTTTAAAAGTAACGTTGAAAACATTTCAGATTGACACTCACTGCATTCCATGTTATGATTAGCATCTTTAACTAATTTAGCAAAAGTGATTGTTTTACTTTCTGGCAATGTTAAATAAATAAACCTTTCAGAATCAACATTAGAGCCACATGTATTGAAACAGTTTTCACAACTATGTTCCCATTTATAAGAGAGACCAAACAAATTTTTAATGGGAACCCCTTCTTCTTCCAGTACCTGAAGAAAAAACATCAAGAATTCCTGTGAGTCTTGCTGTACATTTTGAGAAAACTGTGTTCGTCCTGAACATACATCTAAAAGTTTTCTAATTTCAGTAGCACTTTCTATTTGAGTTTTATCATTACTCAGCTTTTGAAAAAGGAGACTCAACTCAGAACAGAATCTTTTTCCCTGATTTACTATTATCTGCTCTTGCACACTTTCCAGATAAAATGCAACATTCAGCACTACATTAGCGTAGCAGTTGACACCAGAGCTATTTTCAAAATGACATCCTACAACCTCTTCTTCATTTTCCTTTTTCTTTTTGCTTGCAATTACATCACTCCTCTTTTTTTTCCTCCTCTCTACATCTTCATTACAGATATTCTCATTTCTCCTTTTACGAGAAACTACACGTTTCTCCAACACAGGATACTGACCTAAATGAGGAGCATAGGTTCTTCTTAATCTATTATACTCCTTTACACAATTTGTATCAGCACTAACTTTTGAGTCATCAAAGTCTATCATGAATAAACCAGATAATGTTTTCACTCGTGACAAAGCTACATAAGCCATACCTTCTTTGAACACAGTTGAACCAATGTTCACAAAAGCACAATCTACAGTCAATCCTTGAGACTTGTGAATAGTTACAGCATATGCTAGCGAAAACGGAAACTGCTTCCTACGTACATATAAGTCTTTCACAAGCATGAAACGAACTGAACAACGACAAATGTCTTTAACTTCTTCTATCTGATCAAATTTTATTTTTAAACATTCAATTCCATCTTTTTTCTGGTAATTAATAAAACCCACAACTCGTCCCATAGCTCCATTAACTAAACCTTTTTCAACATCCAAATTTCTCCTTAAAAATACTCTACAGTTCATGCAAACATATAGATTTTTTTCTAATCCAGCTGTTTTGGAAATGTTCTTCTCTAGTGAATCCAATTTATTTTTCAGTGTGCCTGTTAATGTGATAGTAATTCTTCCATCCTCAATTTTGTCCACTGCTTCCAATTTCCTGATATCTTCCTTTTCCAATTTCAAAAGCTCCTCATTGAATATTGAGCATTCACGTAGAGTTGGCATTAAGCAGATGACACTTTTCTTTTCTGCAATGTTCTTGTATATCTTCTCTGCAACTATTTCTTCCTTTGGAAATAAATTATGTAGCAACCGACTCTGTAATGCTTTTGTGCCTGCTTCAGTGAGTAGTCCAATCCTGATATCTTTCAGAATACTTCCATATTCTTCATCGTTTGCTTGCCTCATATTAGTAGTAAGTTCCTTGTACTCAAAGAAGGACCAAATATTTGCATTACCAATGCTTCCCAATGACTTCTTTGTGTCTTCATGTGTCACAGTATTAAACACTGGGGGGCAGATTTATGAGCCCCTTGCGCCACTTTTGCGTCACTTTTCCCATGTTAAAAGTGATGCAAAAGTGGCGCAAGGGGCTCATAAATCTGCCCCTGGTTGTCCTTTAACTGGAGTAAGCTGTAGAAGATCCCCAAAAACTATGACATGTTTTCCACCAAATAACACGTCATAGTCTGTCCTTAGAATTTGCTGCATTCTTAAATGCACAAAGGCAAGCATTAAGTTTGATACCATGCTCACCTCATCAATAATGAGAACTTGCATCTTCTTCAATACTCTTGAAACTTCCAAGCATGCTTCTCCAGTTAGCTTGTTGTATTGTATTTTGTTCTCATGCTCCACTGGTAACATTAGCAAACGATGTAAGGTGATTCCTTTTATGTTATAGGCTGCTAACCCAGTTGGAGCAGTAACCACACAAGACAAAGTAGAATCCGTTTTTTGCTGTAGGTAGCTTCTGATGACTTTTATTAAGAAACTTTTTCCAGTTCCAGCTTGTCCACTTACATACATCCTGATTGGATGAAATGATGTGCATGAGCACTCTTTTTTTTCATGTAGAAATCCGTGATCAATTTTGTTTCTGATCTCTTCATAAATTTGTTGCTGCTCTTCGTTCAGTTGTCTTTCCAAATTTTGTAAGTCTATAAATTCTTCTTGAGCTTGATTCATAGCCGTTTCCACTTCATTCATGGCTATTGATGCTTCATTTTCAACGATTGGTTGTCCTAGGGGATCTTGACTGAGTGTTCCTGAACTTTGGCTGTCCTGAGAACTGTCTCTAGCTACTTCTGCTGCAATTGTAGTTTCCTGTTCAATTTCTTCATTTAACATTTGCAGATAAGTTGTGAATGTACTGCATTGTATGCTGTCTTTGCAAGCATTAAATGAATCTTCATAGCTTTGAAATTCTCCCAGTAGTTCATCCTCTGAACGCCATGGTTTAAACAGCTGTAAAAGAGCCAAGTAGTAAAATTCCTTTTTGTCAGTAGTGTCGCAACTCAGCTTCCGGTGATTTATCAAACTTCCTTTTGTTTGCTTCACCAAACATCCTTCCTCACCAATGACTTTATATTTTCCATTTTTGATGTCTTCTGCGGCTTTCCGTGAATAAATGTAGTTCTGCAGCACTTCATAGAGACACATGTTCTCCAGATGTTGACTTCTCTTGGGATAATATGTGTCCAACATGTTTGATTTCAAAATATCTGTACTTTCTGGGTCATTCTCGGCCAAATATTCAATTTCTCCAACAGATTTCAGTACCCGATTTCTCATTGCTGCAAGGCCTAAACTTGCCCAAATTATTCTTCTTGATTTCGAGTAGAGACTTGCAGAAGATAACCTATCTGAACATTCGTAGGATCCAATTTCTCGATGCGATAACATCTTTAAACTGAAACTGTACAGCTTCTTACTGACAGTCTTCTCGTGAGAAATCTCTTCCCACATTTCTTTCAATTCAGTTTTTTCTGATTTAGTAATGTAAGACGTTACATATCGAGCAACAGCAATGGAATTGTCAGCTACATACTGTATATCCATGTTAGCATTCCACATGGATAAAATGACTGGGTTGTAGTCATTTATATTTTTTGATTCTTCTTTTCTTTTTAGGTTGTAGATATTCTTAGGTGATTTTCTTGTGATAGTATGTCTCACAGATGACATAAAACTGTTTACTCTTCCATTTGAAAGAACAGGTCTAGGAAATCCAAATCGACATTTAGTGTAGTATTTATCTTTGCTCCGTCGACAGTATTTTCCACACCGATGACTTTGGAAACGTAAAACTTGCTCCTTTAACTTTTTCTCTTCTGTGCTTTTTGGTATAGCACATGTTGCATATTCTTCAATGTAAGATAACACTGCTTCATCAGTATCTGTTCCAAACTTTGGGGCATCCTTGATCCACAACAGCATATGAATTTGAGGAGCACCTCTTGCCTGGTACTCTTTTCTCCAAAAGAAATCCACTAGTTCTCCTAGAGGTGGATTTTTTTATTGCAGATGAAGGACATCATAGCCTCAAATCTATGATTGAAATATCTGCAAACATTAACCGGATCCAATGAGCCCCGTTCTCCTGCTGTCTTGTATTCGATGTTTTTAATGTTTGAATTTGCCTCTCGTAGAAAATCCAGTAAATCATCCCAAGCGTACTCAGCACAGCTTAGGGTAAGGAACCATGTTGGTGTTCCTAAATTTCGTAACATGCATTTTAATTCACCATGGCGTCGGTACCAATATTCATTTGTCCCACGCTGACAAGCCATCAGATTGATCAGTTGTGTTTCCAAATGATCATCTCGGTGCTGCACTTTCTCCATAAAATCCTTAGCAGACACATTTTGTAAATGTACTCCACTTTTTAAAATGTGATTTACTGCATATGATAATGCAGACAAGTCGCTTTCAAATAAAAGATGGAATAAATAAGGAATACTTTGTCGAAATCTGGGATCTTCAGCATATAGTCTTGTAGTCCGATACTCAGAAGCTGGAATCTGTTCTGGACGTTCATCGTATCGTCCTCCTTTTCCTTTAGGAAACAGCTGGGGAAAACATCGAGCTTCCAAGCTCTCCTCCCATACACTCACGGGAGTTCCTTTTGCTTTCTTCATCTGAAACAGATCAATATTGTCTCCCATAACTTCTTTTGAATGAAGAGGATGTATGCTAAAATGTTCATAAATTTCTTCTTCCTTTGACTTGTCCACTTTTTCAATTTGTCCAGTTGGTGTTTCTGTGTCTTCTTGTAAATCTTCTTCTTCTTCTTCTATATAAATTGATTCATACCATTTGTTATTCCTTTTCAAATACAAATTTGCTCTTTGTACTTTCCGTACATCTACCAGCTCCTGCCAAATCTTCTTATTCTTTGTAGGTACACCATTAACCAGAATAATTAATGGTTCAGTTTCCAAAGTATCCGCATCAATAGTTTCCATATTTTTTTTCAAATCCAAGGGCAAATACACCACTCTACCTTTTAAACCTCTCAGTAAATCTGAAGGAGGTAATTTACCAGTTTTGGGCTCCATACGTACTATGGTCTGGAACGGATGAACACATTGAATGAGTATAGACTCATATGTATTTAATTCAGAGAGTTCAGCAGGAATAGCATCCAATTCTAAATTATTATGTACAGCTCTGGTCGGCATTCTATTTTCCTCTAACTTGTTGTAACAGTATTTACAAATACGCTGATCTTCACCCAATTCAAAACAATTTTCAAGAAATATATATGTGGCAAAATCCTTCCACTTATAAATATCTTCATTTTCACTCTTTCTGTAGAGATCAACATTCCTAGTTTGTTTTCTATAATGAGTTCTGCGGCAACAAATACAAGTATTATTTGGTCTTTCATTAGTGATTATTGCAAATTTTGTTATGTGATCATTAAATGTCTTACTTACAGAGGGTTCTACATTCTCTTCCACTTCTTCCTCATTTACTGTGTCCTTTTCTGCACTGTTTTGTTCAGGACCAAAGTAACAAAACTGAATTTCATCAACAACCTTCTCTACATCTGATACTGATCCACGGAACAGAGCCCTATTCAATTCATCTAACTTTATTGCTGGACTTTTAGCAAAATACAACCGTCTCACAAACTTTCTCATTTCAGTATGATGAACAGCCAGCATCCTAAAATGATGGAAAACACTATTACACACTTTTCTAGATAGACAAGCCAGAGAATGACCCTGCAAACCAGTATTCTCTCTCACTCTGCATGGATCTAGACTTTGAAGCACCTTAATCTTCTGTTTTACACTTTTTTTACTATATTCTCTTAGAAACTCACGAAATGTATCAATAGATTCCTGACGCACAGTGCAAATACTACTACAATTCCAAGTGTACACTGGGGCTTTAGGACGTCTCCCCATAGCCTCATCCGCCATCACTTGTACCTCATCTCTTGGAACCATCATCTCCTTCTCCATTATGCAACCATTTTTCACTTCATAAGCACGACCTCTGGTGTCAACTGCACGCAGCAAACTATTACTTTGAAAATAGCTCTCTTCATTAAAAAAAGGTTCACTACTTGAACTATGCATCCATTTTCCTAAAAACACTTTGCAAAAGTTTGTTCTGTTCACTACTCTTTTCCTTTTGCTTTGTGATTTCAGTACATTAACCATTTTATCTAATGTACGCATCCTATTCAAAATTAAAATGAATAGTTTCCTTTTTAATTCTAATGCCTTTGCTGCAATGGCTTCAATTTCTTTTTTTCTCTTGTAAAATTTTGCCTTTTGCTTATATTTCTTCACATCCTTTATCAAATTGGACATAACTCTTCTCTGAAACATTTTTCTACGTATCTCTTTAAACGCTGTTTTTCTGTTTAAGTTAATCTTTATAGTTGCAGAAGGTATATTTGCATTAACTAAATTCTCAATTTTTTCCTGTCCTTTTCTATTGAAAACATTCTTTCCAGTACAGACATTTTGTACATTTTTCCTTTTTTTGAATATGTTCTTTAAAAAATCTTTTGTCTGCTTACCAGAAGATTTTTTCTTTTTCCCAACATGAGCATCTCCAACTAACTTAGGTCCTCCAGTTGTCTTCAAATATAGGTTTTTTTTGTGGTCTTTCTTTAGTCTGGATTTTGTAGGCATCTTAAATTTTGTTCACTGCTCTTCAGCAATACCTGAAAAAACTAAAAAAAAAATCCTTTATTTTATTTAAATATATTACTACATTTTTTATGTTCTTTAGAAATCTTAAAATACTATAAACCCCTTTCCTATAAATGAAAATCACAATAACACCTTCACAAATTAAATATCTAAAAATAATTCCTGTGTGCACACAAAGTCATGCTTTGAAATTAGGCAGAAAACGAAATTTCTTTGCCAATTGCAAAGCATACTTTCTACTACTTTTTAGGCAAGTGATAAGTACTTTTACAGACTGACACATTTTGAATCCACTTTTCAGATTCTTAAAAAAGCACATGTCCAAACTGCTTTTTCAGACCAGCACCATGTGTAACCTGGGTGACTGACTACACTCCAGCAAGGGCAACCAGCCTTAGTGATGCTGAATGTATTTGCATTACTGACTGAAACCTCAAACCCCACTCGGTTGTGAATACTGTGCATGATTCCACAGGATAAGCAGCTGGGTGTGTGCTAAGAGTCTGCTTCTGCACCAAAAAATGGTTCCCTCTTTCCATCTAATGCAACTGTGAAATCACCAGAGCAATACGCAATAAATCTATGCTTGTAATTCCTATTTACACACAGAGTCATGTTTTCACATTAGGCCCTTAAACGAAATTTCTTTGCCAATTTGAAAGCACACTTACTACTCTTTTTTTTGACAAGTTATAAACACTTTTACAGACTGACACATTTTGAATCCATTTTTCAGATTCTTAAAAAAGCACATGTCCAAACTGCTTTTTCAGACCAGCACCATGTGTAACCTGGGTGACTGACTACACTCCAGCAAGGGCAACCAGCCTTAGTGATGCTGAATCTATTTGCATTACTGACTGAAACCTCAAACCCCACTCGGTTGTGAATACTGTGCATGATTCCACGGGATAAGCAGCTGGGTGTGTGCTAAGAGTCTGCTTCTGCACAAAAAAAATGGCTCCCCCTTTCCATCTAATGCAAATGTGAAATCTCCAGAGCAATACGCAATAAATCTCTGCCTGTAATTCCTATTTGCACACAGAGTCATGTTTTCACATTAGTCACAAAACGAAATTTCTTTGCCAATTTGAAAGCACACTTACTTCTCTTTTTTTTGGCAAGTGATAAGTACTTTTACAGTCTGACACATCTTGAATCCACTTTTCAGATTCTGAAAACAGCACATGTCCAAACTGCTTTTTCAGACCAGCACCATGTGTAACCTGGTTGACTGACTACACTCCAGCAAGGGCAACCAGCCTTAATGATGCTGAATGTATTTGCATTACTGACTGAAACCTCAAACCCCACTCGGTTGTGAATACTGTGCATGATTCCACAGGATAAGCAGCTGGGTGTGTGCTAAGAGTCTGCTTCTGCACAAAAAAATGGTTCCCCCTTTCCATCTAATGCAAATGTGAAATCTCCAGAGCAATACGCAATAAATCTCTGCCTGTAATTCCTATTTGCACACAGAGTCATGTTTTCACATTAGTCACAAAACGAAATTTCTTTGCCAATTTGAAAGCACACTTACTTTTCTTTTTTTGGCAAGTGATAAACACTTTTACAGACTGACACATTTTGAATTCACTTTTCAGATTCTTAAAAAAGCACATGTCCAAACTGCTTTTTCAGACCAGCACCATATGTAACCTGGGTGACTGACCACACTCCAGCAAGGGCAACCAGCCTTAGTGATGCTGAATGTATTTGTATTACTGACTGAAACCTCAAACCCCACTCGGTTGTGAATACTGTGCATGATTCCACAGGATAAGCAGCTGGGTGTGTGCTAAGAGTCTGCTTCTGCACAAAAAAATGGCTCCCCCTTTCCATCTAATGCAAATGTGAAATCTCCAGAGCAATACGCAATAAATCTCTGCCTGTAATTCCTATTTGCACACAGAGTCATGTTTTCACATTAGTCACAAAACGAAATTTCTTTGCCAATTTGAAAGCACACTTACTACTCTTTTTTTTGGCAAGTGATAAACACTTTTACAGACTGACACATTTTGAATCCACTTTTCAGATTCTTAAAAAAGCACATGTCCAAACTGCTTTTTCAGACCAGCACCATGTGTAACCTGGGTGACTGACTACACTCCAGCAAGGGCAACCAGCCTTAGTGATGCTGAATGTATTTGCATTACTGACTGAAACCTCAAACCCCACTCGGTTGTGAATACTGTGCATGATTCCACAGGATAAGCAGCTGGGTGTGTGCTAAGAGTCTGCTTCTGCACAAAAAAATGGCTCCCCCTTTCCATCTAATACAAATGTAAAATCACCAGAACAATACGCAATAAATCTCTGCCTGTAATTCCTATTTGCACACAGAGTCATGTTTTCACCATAGTCACAAAACGAAATTTCTTTGCCAATTTGAAAGCACACTTACTACTCTTTTTTTTTGGCAAGTGATAAGTACTTTTACAGACTGACAAATTTTGAATCCACTTTTCAGATTCTTAAAAAAGCACATGTCCAAACTGCTTTTTCAGACCAGCACCATGTGTAACCTGGGTGACTCACTACACTCCAGCAAGGGCAACCAGCCTTAGTGATGCTGAATGTATTTGCATTACTGACTGAAACCTCAAACCCCACTCGGTTGTGAATACTGTGCATGATTCCACAGGATAAGCAGCTGGGTGTGTGCTAAGAGTCTGCTTCTGCACAAAAAATGGCTCCCCCTTTCCATCTAATGCAACTGTGAAATCACCAGAGCAATACGCAATAAATCTCTGCCTGTAATTCCTATTTGCACACAGAGTCATGTTTTCACATTAGTCACAAAACGAAATTTCTTTGCCAATTTGAAAGCACACTTACTACTCTTTTTTTTGGCAAGTGATAAACACTTTTACAGACTGACACATTTTGAATCCACTTTTTAGATTCTTAAAAAAGCACATGTCCAAACTGCTTTTTCAGACCAGCACCATGTGTAACCTGGGTGACTGACTACACTCCAGCAAGGGCAACCAGCCTTAGTGATGCTGAATGTATTTGCATTACTGACTGAAACCTCAAACCCCACTCGGTTGTGAATACTATGCATGATTCCAGAGGATAAGCAGCTGGGTGTGTGCTAAGAGTCTGCTTCTACACAAAAAAAATGGCTCCCCCTTTCCATCTAATGCAAATGTGAAATCTCCAGAGCAATACGCAATAAATCTCTGCCTGTAATTCCTATTTGCACACAGAGTCATGTTTTCACATTAGTCACAAAACGAAATTTCTTCGCCAATTTGAAAGCACACTTACTTTTCTTTTTTTTGGCAAGTGATAAACACTTTTACAGACTGACACATCTTGAATCCACTTTTCAGATTCTGAAAACAGCACATGTCCAAACTGCTTTTTCAAACCAGCACCATTTGTAACCTGGGTGACTGCCTACACTCCAGCAAGGGCAACCAGCCTTACTGATGCTGAATGTATTTGCATTACTGAGTGCAACCTCAAACCCTTAAAGTATTCCTTATTTTTACCAGTACACCTTAATTTATCGTGAAAACATAGTCCATATTATTTTACATGTTCCTCACATTTAAATTTCTCCCAAAACAGAAAATAATAAACACAACTTCAACAAAAGGAATTCCATTTCTATTATTCATTTCTTAATTTACCATATACATCCCCTCTCAAACTCTAAACTCACCTTTAAAATTAGTTAGTTGTGAAAGAAATGTGGCACTCAAACAGCAGATTATCAGAGCCAGGATCTCTGTTCTTTACACCTCTCTCCTCTCAGCAGAACCAGATAATGGCAAACTTTCCCTCTCTTTTTCCACACATATACATGTTAATTTCAAATCTCAGTGCTTCCCCCTTTTTTTCAAATGTAATCACACATTTCTATTGGTTGAAAACCAACCCTTTTCCAAAAGTACCCTTCCCCCAACTTGACTTCTGCCTAGTACCCTTCCCCCAACTTGACTTCTGCCTGCTACCATAGCAACAGCTCATGGAACACTGCTGTGTGGAGTTAGGTCAGAAGTTCACCAAACAATGTTTCAATTCCACAGAGCAAGAGTGCTTGACTTTTCAAACCTAACAGCAAATCCATAGTACTGTTCTTTGGTAACACATTTTTCTGTACCAATACAAAACATGCTTCTATTAATTTACACATACAGCCTAGTTTTTATTCTAGAATGGTATGAAACAGCCAATCAGTTCTTTTTTTTATAAAAAAAATATGTATGCCTCCATTTCCAAACTGTCTTTCATTTCTTTTTACCATTCTACTGAATTACACCTCCTGAGTGCATCCAGTTCTCCTTTGAAGATGTTCACAGTGTGGATTGTAGGGCACAGCTATGTCTTCTGGAGTGAAAAGTATGCAGAGAAAACAGATATGGTGAGAGACCTTGCTTTGCCAAATGTAGACATTAAATGGATAGGTAGTTTAGGCAAAAACTGATGTCATTAATCTTCTCAACCAGAGCCAGTTTCTGAAGTCTCCCTACCTGCTCACCATCCTCCTTGAAACGCCATTCCGACCGGCAACCCAGGTGTGCACCTGGACTGGTGCTGACCCTTCCTCCTATGAACCGGAACAACAGGGACGCAATACCCCGGCGACTCCGCTCATGCGCAGCCTCTCCCCACCTCCAACGCCGAGTTCCTGACTCAGCTCCACTGCCGCCACCGTGAACGCCGTGAGTGTTGAGGGCGGTTAGAATTGCTGAACCGTCCTGGCAAAAAAGGAGCGGGCCCTCCCGCATACCACAAAAGCCAAGGAAGCAAGAATAAGGAAAACTAAGGTAGGACGAAAACAATTAAATCATCCGGGCTTTAATTTCAGCCCCTATGTGGAACCCGAGGGAGCACGGCCGAGGCCGTTAGTCAGAGGGAGCCATGTTCCTCCTTCATTGCTGCCTAGCTTCCCTCTTGTGATGCCTGCCCTACGGTGCGTCAAGATTGAAACACATCGCTTTAATGAAACAGATATTTAACAAAGTTAACATGTTTATTTTGATTACATATTACAGTTTTGGTCACTGGAAGTCCATGAAATGTATTTATGTATCCATTTTATTTTTATTTAATTGTTCTCGTTTGTCAAGAGAACACACAAGTGCCTTGGGCAGGGGTGGTTCCTCCATTTGAGCAGCAGCGTGTTGCCCCGCAAGTCCCAGAGTGGAAAAATAAAACAGTAATAAAGTTTATTTATTACAGGTTTATTTTTCAGCAACCCGTGCTACACTAAGTGTCAGGACAGGGCAGGGCCAGTGCTGCCGAGTGTCAGCATCAGGGAGCTGTGCGTTTAAAAATGCCAATGTCTCCTTGACAGGCCGTCTTTTAGAATCCCCAGGATGTTGGAAAAAATTATTTGGAGTACACACGTTTTGTGGACAAAAGTGTTAAAGGTTTAAGCACCAGCTACACCACATATAAAAAAGGGCTTAACATTGGGTGCGGGAGGAGGGCATAATGCCTAGCAGTCAAGAGGTTAGCAGAGGCAAGTAATTCTGAATACAGACATACTGCTGTTGATATCTTTTTTGGGTGACAAAGCCATATTGTACAAGTGTACCTGGTAACCACTTTCAAAGTAGAGAATAGAAGGGTTTGTGGATTTGACTTTCTCTGTGAACAACAGACAGATGAAGTCTAGTGTAGCAAGAAACCCAGCATTGTATGAAAAAGTGACAAGTGATAACGTGTTACTGCTATCTACTGATAAAAAAAAATAATGTAACAAGATTCAGGATTATTTGAACATTTCACAAAATGCAAGCTTGCATAGCAAGTTAAATTAATGGAATTTAAATGAACAGTAACAGTTATGTGTAAGTAGAACTAAGGCCATGACACAGGAAAGCTGGCCTCACTTTAAAAAAGAAGACATAAAAATTTGCAGCAATATGGATTTCGTATTTACCTCACTTCATAAAACGTGATGATTCTGCACTATCCGAGCCCATAAAAGGCAGAAATTTCAGCCCCCATTTTTGTCTTTCTTAACCTAGGGCATCACTACAGAAGTTGCTGGAGTAGGCCAAAAACATTCTCTCTGAAGAAGCTGTGGAGTATTGAGTGATTTGTCAATTTTAAAGAGAAAAGGTAGGGCATTTAATCAATGGGTTGAAACCACAAAAAGTAGGAAAACGCGACTATCTCTCAAGCAAATTCAAAAACTGTGGTAAAAACTCAGCTTGTTCACAGTAAACCTTTATTTGATGCAGTTTTAGAAAAAAAATATACACTTTCTTGTATACCACTTTTCCCTCATTGTTCCCCAAAAATCCAAATACAATTTTCTCAGTTGCCTGCAGGGAAATCTCAATCCCTGGGTACCTTTGAAATCCCCAGGATGTTGGGAAAAAAAATGAAGCAAATTTGGCATGGATACTTTTTGTGCAAAAAAAAGGTATGATGGCATAAGCTTATAGTACCCTAAACATCAAAACAAGCATTGGCAATGCCAATAGGTCTAGCTTTAAAGGAATATTGCATAGTAATGTAAAGCATTACAAGTAGATAGCATGGGAATGGATGTTTATATGTCTAGAAGCAAAGAACTGTAGAATAATATTGGTGTAGCTAAAAGGTCAGGTGACAGTTGCACTGTCAAGCGAGTTCTAAAACTCCATGTGGGTTAATGACTGCCCTCCTCTCATCTGCGCTACTGCTACAGAAAACCCCATCAATTTACTAATCATCTAAGACACTTTAATAGCTTAACAATGTCATGTGTGAGCCACTGAAAATTCAAGCTGAGGCATATGTATAAAGCAACAAAATGATCACAGCTGTGTGGAGGGCAAGCACTTTTTTTTGGAAGCACACAACTCCTTCCCAATCCTATCACATAGTCCAGGATCTGCCGTACAGGAGGAAAGGTGTCGGAATTTTAGTATTATTAGGTTTAGAGAAGGAAAGTAGCAGAAAGGGTGATGATCCACAAAACATCATAGAGCTTATGATATGTTGTGTGAAGAGAAGTCAAATCTTATAATCTTATAATTTAAGGCAGTTCAACTATAAACACAGAAAGGCTGATTCATAAATCAGATAAGAAAAGTCAAAAGTGTACTCTGCGTTATTACTTGTACATCTGCAGTAAATAAACAGGTTTATTTTGAATTGTGAAGGAATATCTACACATCTTGTGGGTATTCCTGTGTACTCAAGTCATAAGTGCTGCCTCATATGTAAATTTAACATATGTATCTTTCTGCATATTAACCTTTCATATAAAATTGAATCTTTTTTTCAAATTATTTTCTCTATTGAAACATTTGATTGTTGGAAACCCCTTTCAGATCCATCCCCATGCATTAGAGAGGGTTCATATCATCCCCATTGACAACCTGAAAACATACTGAATCCTGCTGTTTACAGCAGTAATGGCCAGATGTTTGAAAGCATTTTGCATTCGCAAACAGTGCAAAAGGCAGAATTTGGCCAAATGCAAGATTTCTCCAACCTGACGCGTTTCGAGGCTTGATGCCTTTTAGTCATCAGGAAGCACGGCCCACTATGGGTATGTAAATGAGGAATGCTAATCAGAGACATCTGCGGAGTGAATATTCATTTACCTATGACTAAGAGGCATCAAGCCTCGAAACGCGTCAGGTTGGAGAAATCTTTCATGCAATGCCGATGCCTGCTTTCCAATTGAAGAAACCGGATGGTTCCTTCAGCGGTCGAGTGCGTCCTCGTTGCTTTGGGGCACTTTGATGGAAATAAATCACACGGCAGCCCTGCCGTGGAGGACTGCACCATCTACAGACAAGGGGCTGAAAGCGAGGAACTGTGCCTACGTTTTAACAGCACTGCAGAAGGGGAGAAATTTAAGCATGCTTGGCATTATGGCCCACTAAGGGTAACAAAGAGAAATAATTTTATTTACGAAGCGGAGCCTACTAATGGTTAAATAATTAGACTCTGAAACGGACTACAAGTCCTAGCATGCAATTATAATCACATGAGCAGGAAGCACGGCCCACTATGGGTATGTAAATGAGGAATGCTAATCAGAGACATCTGCGGAGTGAATATTCATTTACCTACGACTAAGAGGCATCAAGCCTCGAAACGCGTCATGTTGGAGAAATCTTTCATGCAATGCTGATGCCTGCTTTCCAATTAAAGAAACTGGATGGTTCCTTCAGCGGTCGAGTGCGTCCTCGTTGCTTTGGGGCACTTTGATGGAAATGTATATATATATATATTCACTGAAAAAACCATAGGTTTCACACATGTTATAGTTAGGAATTAGCTTTTAAAAAACCTTGCAAATTCAGTGAAAAAACCATAGGTTTCACACACGTTATAGTTAGCTGGACATTTCACTCGTAAAAAAACAATGACATTTTCCCGTTATAGTTAGTTAAGCTAACTATAACTCGCGCGCCCGCAATGCACTGCTGATGACGTCACATATTACATCACTCATGACATGGTCAGTGACATCACTCATGACATCACTGATGACATCTCAAATGACATCACTGATGACATCACTGATGACATCATCCAGTGAATGTGTGTTTTTCTGAAAATTAAATATGTTTTATATATGTATATCTCAAGGTCGATGGAAGAATAAATGGGTAAATAAGTGTCTAAATGGATGATTTGTTTTTTAAAAATTGATTGCGTAACTGACTGATTAAGTGTATCTTAGTGAATACATGGCTTAGTGAGTAATGTTTAAATATGTAAATATCTGTATCAGTCTCTCACTTTGTGTATAAGTGGCTGCATGGGTTGGTGAGTAGCTACATGAGTGTCTATATAGGTTATTAGTTGGTTTTTTGAGTATCAGTGTCTATATGGTTCGGTGGGGGGTATTACGTAGTGCATAGGTGCATGAATGAGTGACTCACTGTTTGTATGTGTTGAAGACAGCATGTGTGCAGGACTGTATGGGTGGATGAGTGTGTGCATGGGTGTGTTAGTGAGTGAATGGCTGTCTCAATAGTGTCTTTATGAGTAACTACATATGTTTTAAACTAGTATATGTGACTATTGGTGTATATAAGTGAGTATATGTGAGAGTGAGAGATTGAAAGAGTTCCCGTATGAATACGTATGTGTTTCTATAAGTGATTGTTTAAAAGACTAAGTATGTGTAAGTTTCTGTAGAAGTGAGTGTGGTGGTGTGTGTATAACTGTATATGCAAGTAAATGTATGTTTGATTCTTTATTAGCATAAGTGACTATGTGTGTCAGTAACTCTGTGGATGAGTGGCATTGTGTAACAGGATGTATTGGTGTATGTGTACATATGATGTGTGAGTACACGAATGAGTGACTGTACAGGACTGTTGGTGAATGAGTGGATGTTTATGTGGTTCTTAGAATTATTGAAGAGGTTGTTGTAATTGGTATTGGTATGTCCATTTTTTTTTAAATTTCAGTCTCTCTTTTTGAATGTGTGTATCAAAGGTTATATTAGGGTGAGAGGAGATCTGCCACTCCATCACATGGATGATGTCATCAGTGATGTCATCAGTGATGTCATTTGAGATGTCATCAGTGATGTCATGAGTGATGTCACTGACCATGTCATGAGTGATGTAATATGTGACGTCATCAGCAGTGCATTGCGGGCGTGCGAGTTATAGTTAGCTTAACTAACTATAACGGGAAAATTTCATTGGTTTTTTATGAGTGAAATGTCCAGCTAACTATAACGTGTGTGAAACCTATGGTTTTTTCACTGAATTTGCAAGGTTTTTTAAAAGCTAATTCCTAACTATAACATGTGTGAAACCTATGGTTTTTTCAGTGAATTTGCAAGGTTTTTTAAATGCTAATTTCTAACTATAACGTGTGTGAAACCCATGGTTTTTTCAGTGAATTTGTATGGTTTTTTAAATGCTAATTCTTACCTAAAACATATGTGATTCCCATATTTTTTTTTTTTGATTTTGTATGATTTTTTTTATTATAAATTCTTATCTTAAATGTGTTTTTTTTTTTAAAAAAACAAGTTTTTTTTAAACTTTTTATTCTCTTAATACACTATGTTTTTTTAATAAAAAATATGCAATATATCAAGTTTTCTCTTTTTTTTTACCAAACAGGTAACATATATTAGTATATCATAGAAACTATATATATTTTTTTTTTTTAGTGCGCGCACGGTAAGCGTACGGTAAGCTTACGGTTTACGCAATGTCCGTAATTTATCTACTCTGTTTGCGTATAGTTACGCAATTTGCGTAGCCGCACGTACTGTGCGTGGGGCGCGTAGGCGTGTGCGCTACACGCGCACGTTACGCGGAAGTGTTGTAGAGTGACTCTTTTGCGCATGCGCGCGAGCGCGTGTCTTTTTTACGCGCATGCGCACTTTTACCGTAAGCGCACCGTAAGCGTAACGTAAGCGTAACGTACGCGCACGGTGGTTCATGTGATCATGAAACACAACTTTTGATTGGTTGAAACTACTTTCAGTTCTAGAACTCTCCTACACCACACCCATTCCCCTCATTTCTGCTTGTGATCCCTTAGGAGAAGGAGCTGAGTTGTCTTTGGGATACGATGGCAGACCAGCACTCTTCTGCTGAGAGTGAGGCTAGCAGCACCACCATCAGGCAGAGAAGGAGGAAACAGAAGAGCTCTTTCATATGGGAGTATTTCAGTTTTCCAGAGGGTGAGAAAAAAGTCAATGCTGCACTGGTGACTTGCAAGCTGTGCCAGCGTGTACTTTCGCGAGGTAATCCCAACAAGAAGTATTCCTTTGGGAATCACACTATGTTGAGACACCTTAAGGATGTGCATCCTAGGACACATGCACGACATACTAGGGGCAACCCTTCAGTAAGTCGAGCGAGCACATCCACAGCAGCTCAGCCGAGTCCTTCTTCGGAAGCTCAGCAGAGCCCTTCATCTGTGGGGGCACAATCACCTTTTTCTGAACCTCTGGAAATGAACCCTCGGTTTGGTAGGGTTACTATGCGGTGTTCATTTTGCCATGATCTAATTGTTCACAGGGAGACCAGTGTTTCCCTCATTAACAACAGAATAGATCAGCACAAATGTCCAACCAGCTAAGGTTCCCATACTTCCTTTCCTCTGTCCCTGCATGAACACAACGGCTCTTTTAAGAGCCAACCTTACCTCTCAACTTTTTTTTATTTTTTCTTTAAAACTTTTTTTTTTTTTTACCGTAAGCGTATTTTTTTTAATTTTTTTTTTTAAAACACTAAAAATCAATTACCACATCTCAAGATCCTTGAGGAATTAATAACTAAATACTAAAAATCTTTTTGAGATAAAGTGGAAGAAAGAGACCTTCTAATTTCTCAGTTACCTGTCCCACCCAACATTTTAATTTTTAATTAAAATGTAATTGAAATTACTTGAAAAAATGGTTGGTTTTTTTTGAAAATTTTCTTTCACAATCTGAAAAAAAAGAAAAAAGTATTAATATTTAATAAATCAATATATTACACAGTACACAAATTTACATGTTTTTCCCAAAAATTATTTTGCCTTTTTTTTGCTGTTTTCAGAATATATTGCATTTCACTATAAATTGTGAAAGCAATTGCATTCATCATTTAACAGCGGGCAAAAAAAAAATAACAATCTCAAAGATTGTATAAAAAAAGCCCAGAATCTCTTTTAACTTAAACATAACATTGTAGAAATGCATAATATTCTAAAAAAATATCAACTAATATCAATACTTATTTCTTTAAAATATCGTCTGACATTTTTGTTTCAGAAGTATAATCACAAAACTATATCTCAAATAACTCCACAATACATCTGGTTCCATTTCCTTTAGGCCAAATAGTAATTTTAAAATTCTTTTTTGATTAAATTTCCAATGGTAATCCAATAAATTTCGAAAGTTTAAATTGTACAGATCTTACCGATTCTCTGTAACATTTTGGTTTCCGAACGATTAATTAATAATTAAATAAGTCCACAATACAATTGGTTACCTTTCCTCATGGCCAAATAGTAATTTTAAAAATCTTTTTTGAATAAATTTCCAATGGCAATCCAATAACATTCCAAAATTTAAATTGTGCAGATGTTACCGATTTTTTCTAAATTTTTGGTTTTCCAAAGTTTCATTAAAAATTTAAAAAGTCCACATTACAATTGGTTACCTTTCCATTAGGCCAAATGATAATTTGAAAAATCATTTTTTTTGAAAATTCCAATGGTAATCCAATAAAATGGTAAAATTGTTTTGTACACATCTTGCCAAGTCTCTCTAAAATTTAGGTTTCAGGAAGATTAGATAGGAATTTGCTAAATCAAAAGGCAAACGTTGCTTGAAAATCAATTGGGAATCATTACACAGTGTCCAGCCTTTTTCACATTTAAGATAAACTGTGTAATGTCCAGAAGTAACAGTAGGTCCTTCATGGAAAATTATTGCAACTGTTACAAAAGTTTTTCCTGAAATTGATAATTGCTGTCCTGTAAACTTCTTTATTAAAGTATCCAAATTTGAACCATCAGCTTTACATCGTTGCATCATTAAAATTACATATTGTCCGTATTCCTTTAAAAGTAACGTTGAAAACATTTCAGATTGACACTCACTGCATTCCATGTTATGATTAGCATCTTTAACTAATTTAGCAAAAGTGATTGTTTTACTTTCTGGCAATGTTAAATAAATAAACCTTTCAGAATCAACATTAGAGCCACATGTATTGAAACAGTTTTCACAACTATGTTCCCATTTATAAGAGAGACCAAACAAATTTTTAATGGGAACCCCTTCTTCTTCCAGTACCTGAAGAAAAAACATCAAGAATTCCTGTGAGTCTTGCTGTACATTTTGAGAAAACTGTGTTCGTCCTGAACATACATCTAAAAGTTTTCTAATTTCAGTAGCACTTTCTATTTGAGTTTTATCATTACTCAGCTTTTGAAAAAGGAGACTCAACTCAGAACAGAATCTTTTTCCCTGATTTACTATTATCTGCTCTTGCACACTTTCCAGATAAAATGCAACATTCAGCACTACATTAGCGTAGCAGTTGACACCAGAGCTATTTTCAAAATGACATCCTACAACCTCTTCTTCATTTTCCTTTTTCTTTTTGCTTGCAATTACATCACTCCTCTTTTTTTTCCTCCTCTCTACATCTTCATTACAGATATTCTCATTTCTCCTTTTACGAGAAACTACACGTTTCTCCAACACAGGATACTGACCTAAATGAGGAGCATAGGTTCTTCTTAATCTATTATACTCCTTTACACAATTTGTATCAGCACTAACTTTTGAGTCATCAAAGTCTATCATGAATAAACCAGATAATGTTTTCACTCGTGACAAAGCTACATAAGCCATACCTTCTTTGAACACAGTTGAACCAATGTTCACAAAAGCACAATCTACAGTCAATCCTTGAGACTTGTGAATAGTTACAGCATATGCTAGCGAAAACGGAAACTGCTTCCTACGTACATATAAGTCTTTCACAAGCATGAAATGAACTGAACAACGACAAATGTCTTTAACTTCTTCTATCTGATCAAATTTTATTTTTAAACATTCAATTCCATCTTTTTTCTGGTAATTAATAAAACCCACAACTCGTCCCATAGCTCCATTAACTAAACCTTTTTCAACATCCAAATTTCTCCTTAAAAATACTCTACAGTTCATGCAAACATATAGATTTTTTTCTAATCCAGCTGTTTTGGAAATGTTCTTCTCTAGTGAATCCAATTTATTTTTCAGTGTGCCTGTTAATGTGATAGTAATTCTTCCATCCTCAATTTTGTCCACTGCTTCCAATTTCCTGATATCTTCCTTTTCCAATTTCAAAAGCTCCTCATTGAATATTGAGCATTCACGTAGAGTTGGCATTAAGCAGATGACACTTTTCTTTTCTGCAATGTTCTTGTATATCTTCTCTGCAACTATTTCTTCCTTTGGAAATAAATTATGTAGCAACCGACTCTGTAATGCTTTTGTGCCTGCTTCAGTGAGTAGTCCAATCCTGATATCTTTCAGAATACTTCCATATTCTTCATCGTTTGCTTGCCTCATATTAGTAGTAAGTTCCTTGTACTCAAAGAAGGACCAAATATTTGCATTACCAATGCTTCCCAATGACTTCTTTGTGTCTTCATGTGTCACAGTATTAAACACTGGGGGGCAGATTTATGAGCCCCTTGCGCCACTTTTGCGTCACTTTTCCCATGTTAAAAGTGATGCAAAAGTGGCGCAAGGGGCTCATAAATCTGCCCCTGGTTGTCCTTTAACTGGAGTAAGCTGTAGAAGATCCCCAAAAACTATGACATGTTTTCCACCAAATAACACGTCATAGTCTGTCCTTAGAATTTGCTGCATTCTTAAATGCACAAAGGCAAGCATTAAGTTTGATACCATGCTCACCTCATCAATAATGAGAACTTGCATCTTCTTCAATACTCTTGAAACTTCCAAGCATGCTTCTCCAGTTAGCTTGTTGTATTGTATTTTGTTCTCATGCTCCACTGGTAACATTAGCAAACGATGTAAGGTGATTCCTTTTATGTTATAGGCTGCTAACCCAGTTGGAGCAGTAACCACACAAGACAAAGTAGAATCCGTTTTTTGCTGTAGGTAGCTTCTGATGACTTTTATTAAGAAACTTTTTCCAGTTCCAGCTTGTCCACTTACATACATCCTGATTGGATGAAATGATGTGCATGAGCACTCTTTTTTTTCATGTAGAAATCCGTGATCAATTTTGTTTCTGATCTCTTCATAAATTTGTTGCTGCTCTTCGTTCAGTTGTCTTTCCAAATTTTGTAAGTCTATAAATTCTTCTTGAGCTTGATTCATAGCCGTTTCCACTTCATTCATGGCTATTGATGCTTCATTTTCAACGATTGGTTGTCCTAGGGGATCTTGACTGAGTGTTCCTGAACTTTGGCTGTCCTGAGAACTGTCTCTAGCTACTTCTGCTGCAATTGTAGTTTCCTGTTCAATTTCTTCATTTAACATTTGCAGATAAGTTGTGAATGTACTGCATTGTATGCTGTCTTTGCAAGCATTAAATGAATCTTCATAGCTTTGAAATTCTCCCAGTAGTTCATCCTCTGAACGCCATGGTTTAAACAGCTGTAAAAGAGCCAAGTAGTAAAATTCCTTTTTGTCAGTAGTGTCGCAACTCAGCTTCCGGTGATTTATCAAACTTCCTTTTGTTTGCTTCACCAAACATCCTTCCTCACCAATGACTTTATATTTTCCATTTTTGATGTCTTCTGCGGCTTTCCGTGAATAAATGTAGTTCTGCAGCACTTCATAGAGACACATGTTCTCCAGATGTTGACTTCTCTTGGGATAATATGTGTCCAACATGTTTGATTTCAAAATATCTGTACTTTCTGGGTCATTCTCGGCCAAATATTCAATTTCTCCAACAGATTTCAGTACCCGATTTCTCATTGCTGCAAGGCCTAAACTTGCCCAAATTATTCTTCTTGATTTCGAGTAGAGACTTGCAGAAGATAACCTATCTGAACATTCGTAGGATCCAATTTCTCGATGCGATAACATCTTTAAACTGAAACTGTACAGCTTCTTACTGACAGTCTTCTCGTGAGAAATCTCTTCCCACATTTCTTTCAATTCAGTTTTTTCTGATTTAGTAATGTAAGACGTTACATATCGAGCAACAGCAATGGAATTGTCAGCTACATACTGTATATCCATGTTAGCATTCCACATGGATAAAATGACTGGGTTGTAGTCATTTATATTTTTTGATTCTTCTTTTCTTTTTAGGTTGTAGATATTCTTAGGTGATTTTCTTGTGATAGTATGTCTCACAGATGACATAAAACTGTTTACTCTTCCATTTGAAAGAACAGGTCTAGGAAATCCAAATCGACATTTAGTGTAGTATTTATCTTTGCTCCGTCGACAGTATTTTCCACACCGATGACTTTGGAAACGTAAAACTTGCTCCTTTAACTTTTTCTCTTCTGTGCTTTTTGGTATAGCACATGTTGCATATTCTTCAATGTAAGATAACACTGCTTCATCAGTATCTGTTCCAAACTTTGGGGCATCCTTGATCCACAACAGCATATGAATTTGAGGAGCACCTCTTGCCTGGTACTCTTTTCTCCAAAAGAAATCCACTAGTTCTCCTAGAGGTGGATTTTTTTATTGCAGATGAAGGACATCATAGCCTCAAATCTATGATTGAAATATCTGCAAACATTAACCGGATCCAATGAGCCCCGTTCTCCTGCTGTCTTGTATTCGATGTTTTTAATGTTTGAATTTGCCTCTCGTAGAAAATCCAGTAAATCATCCCAAGCGTACTCAGCACAGCTTAGGGTAAGGAACCATGTTGGTGTTCCTAAATTTCGTAACATGCATTTTAATTCACCATGGCGTCGGTACCAATATTCATTTGTCCCACGCTGACAAGCCATCAGATTGATCAGTTGTGTTTCCAAATGATCATCTCGGTGCTGCACTTTCTCCATAAAATCCTTAGCAGACACATTTTGTAAATGTACTCCACTTTTTAAAATGTGATTTACTGCATATGATAATGCAGACAAGTCACTTTCAAATAAAAGATGGAATAAATAAGGAATACTTTGTCGAAATCTGGGATCTTCAGCATATAGTCTTGTAGTCCGATACTCAGAAGCTGGAATCTGTTCTGGACGTTCATCGTATCGTCCTTCTTTTCCTTTAGGAAACAGCTGGGGAAAACATCGAGCTTCCAAGCTCTCCTCCCATACACTCACGGGAGTTCCTTTTGCTTTCTTCATCTGAAACAGATCAATATTGTCTCCCATAACTTCTTTTGAATGAAGAGGATGTATGCTAAAATGTTCATAAATTTCTTCTTCCTTTGACTTGTCCACTTTTTCAATTTGTCCAGTTGGTGTTTCTGTGTCTTCTTGTAAATCTTCTTCTTCTTCTTCTATATAAATTGATTCATACCATTTGTTATTCCTTTTCAAATACAAATTTGCTCTTTGTACTTTCCGTACATCTACCAGCTCCTGCCAAATCTTCTTATTCTTTGTAGGTACACCATTAACCAGAATAATTAATGGTTCAGTTTCCAAAGTATCCGCATCAATAGTTTCCATATTTTTTTTCAAATCCAAGGGCAAATACACCACTCTACCTTTTAAACCTCTCAGTAAATCTGAAGGAGGTAATTTACCAGTTTTGGGCTCCATACGTACTATGGTCTGGAACGGATGAACACATTGAATGAGTATAGACTCATATGTATTTAATTCAGAGAGTTCAGCAGGAATAGCATCCAATTCTAAATTATTATGTACAGCTCTGGTCGGCATTCTATTTTCCTCTAACTTGTTGTAACAGTATTTACAAATACGCTGATCTTCACCCAATTCAAAACAATTTTCAAGAAATATATATGTGGCAAAATCCTTCCACTTATAATTATCTTCATTTTCACTCTTTCTGTAGAGATCAACATTCCTAGTTTGTTTTCTATAATGAGTTCTGCGGCAACAAATACAAGTATTATTTGGTCTTTCATTAGAGATTATTGCAAATTTTGTTATGTGATCATTAAATGTCTTACTTACAGAGGGTTCTACATTCTCTTCCACTTCTTCCTCATTTACTGTGTCCTTTTCTGCACTGTTTTGTTCAGGACCAAAGTAACAAAACTGAATTTCATCAACAACCTTCTCTACATCTGATACTGATCCACGGAACAGAGCCCTATTCAATTCATCTAACTTTATTGCTGGACTTTTAGCAAAATACAACCGTCTCACAAACTTTCTCATTTCAGTATGATGAACAGCCAGCATCCTAAAATGATGGAAAACACTATTACACACTTTTCTAGATAGACAAGCCAGAGAATGACCCTGCAAACCAGTATTCTCTCTCACTCTGCATGGATCTAGACTTTGAAGCACCTTAATCTTCTGTTTTACACTTTTTTTACTATATTCTCTTAGAAACTCACGAAATGTATCAATAGATTCCTGACGCACAGTGCAAATACTACTACAATTCCAAGTGTACACTGGGGCTTTAGGACGTCTCCCCATAGCCTCATCCGCCATCACTTGTACCTCATCTCTTGGAACCATCATCTCCTTCTCCATTATGCAACCATTTTTCACTTCATAAGCACGACCTCTGGTGTCAACTGCATGCAGCAAACTATTACTTTGAAAATAGCTCTCTTCATTAAAAAAAGGTTCACTACTTGAACTATGCATCCATTTTCCTAAAAACACTTTGCAAAAGTTTGTTCTGTTCACTACTCTTTTCCTTTTGCTTTGTGATTTCAGTACATTAACCATTTTATCTAATGTACGCATCCTATTCAAAATTAAAATGAATAGTTTCCTTTTTAATTCTAATGCCTTTGCTGCAATGGCTTCAATTTCTTTTTTTCTCTTGTAAAATTTTGCCTTTTGCTTATATTTCTTCACATCCTTTATCAAATTGGACATAACTCTTCTCTGAAACATTTTTCTACGTATCTCTTTAAACGCTGTTTTTCTGTTTAAGTTAATCTTTATAGTTGCAGAAGGTATATTTGCATTAACTAAATTCTCAATTTTTTCCTGTCCTTTTCTATTGAAAACATTCTTTCCAGTACAGACATTTTGTACATTTTTCCTTTTTTTGAATATGTTCTTTAAAAAATCTTTTGTCTGCTTACCAGAAGATTTTTTCTTTTTCCCAACATGAGCATCTCCAACTAACTTAGGTCCTCCAGTTGTCTTCAAATATAGGTTTTTTTTGTGGTCTTTCTTTAGTCTGGATTTTGTAGGCATCTTAAATTTTGTTCACTGCTCTTCAGCAATACCTGAAAAAACTAAAAAAAAAATCCTTTATTTTATTTAAATATATTACTACATTTTTTATGTTCTTTAGAAATCTTAAAATACTACAAACCCCTTTCCTATAAATGAAAATCACAATAACACCTTCACAAATTAAATATCTAAAAATAATTCCTGTGTGCACACAAAGTCATGCTTTGAAATTAGGCAGAAAACGAAATTTCTTTGCCAATTGCAAAGCATACTTTCTACTACTTTTTAGGCAAGTGATAAGTACTTTTACAGACTGACACATTTTGAATCCACTTTTCAGATTCTTAAAAAAGCACATGTCCAAACTGCTTTTTCAGACCAGCACCATGTGTAACCTGGGTGACTGACTACACTCCAGCAAGGGCAACCAGCCTTAGTGATGCTGAATGTATTTGCATTACTGACTGAAACCTCACACCCCACTCGGTTGTGAATACTGTGCATGATTCCACAGGATAAGCAGCTGGGTGTGTGCTAAGAGTCTGCTTCTGCACCAAAAAATGGTTCCCTCTTTCCATCTAATGCAACTGTGAAATCACCAGAGCAATACGCAATAAATCTATGCTTGTAATTCCTATTTACACACAGAGTCATGTTTTCACATTAGGCCCTTAAACGAAATTTCTTTGCCAATTTGAAAGCACACTTACTACTCTTTTTTTTGACAAGTTATAAACACTTTTACAGACTGACACATTTTGAATCCATTTTTCAGATTCTTAAAAAAGCACATGTCCAAACTGCTTTTTCAGACCAGCACCATGTGTAACCTGGGTGACTGACTACACTCCAGCAAGGGCAACCAGCCTTAGTGATGCTGAATCTATTTGCATTACTGACTGAAACCTCAAACCCCACTCGGTTGTGAATACTGTGCATGATTCCACGGGATAAGCAGCTGGGTGTGTGCTAAGAGTCTGCTTCTGCACAAAAAAAATGGCTCCCCCTTTCCATCTAATGCAAATGTGAAATCTCCAGAGCAATACGCAATAAATCTCTGCCTGTAATTCCTATTTGCACACAGAGTCATGTTTTCACATTAGTCACAAAACGAAATTTCTTTGCCAATTTGAAAGCACACTTACTTCTCTTTTTTTTGGCAAGTGATAAGTACTTTTACAGTCTGACACATCTTGAATCCACTTTTCAGATTCTGAAAACAGCACATGTCCAAACTGCTTTTTCAGACCAGCACCATGTGTAACCTGGGTGACTGACTACACTCCAGCAAGGGCAACCAGCCTTAATGATGCTGAATGTATTTGCATTACTGACTGAAACCTCAAACCCCACTCGGTTGTGAATACTGTGCATGATTCCACAGGATAAGCAGCTGGGTGTGTGCTAAGAGTCTGCTTCTGCACAAAAAAATGGTTCCCCCTTTCCATCTAATGCAAATGTGAAATCTCCAGAGCAATAAGCAATAAATCTCTGCCTGTAATTCCTATTTGCACACAGAGTCATGTTTTCACATTAGTCACAAAACGAAATTTCTTTGCCAATTTGAAAGCACACTTACTTTTCTTTTTTTTGGCAAGTGATAAACACTTTTACAGACTGACACATTTTGAATTCACTTTTCAGATTCTTAAAAAAGCACATGTCCAAACTGCTTTTTCAGACCAGCACCATATGTAACCTGGGTGACTGACCACACTCCAGCAAGGGCAACCAGCCTTAGTGATGCTGAATGTATTTGTATTACTGACTGAAACCTCAAACCCCACTCGGTTGTGAATACTGTGCATGATTCCACAGGATAAGCAGCTGGGTGTGTGCTAAGAGTCTGCTTCTGCACAAAAAAATGGCTCCCCCTTTCCATCTAATGCAAATGTGAAATCTCCAGAGCAATACGCAATAAATCTCTGCCTGTAATTCCTATTTGCACACAGAGTCATGTTTTCACCTTAGTCACAAAACGAAATTTCTTTGCCAATTTGAAAGCACACTTACTACTCTTTTTTTTGGCAAGTGATAAACACTTTTACAGACTGACACATTTTGAATCCACTTTTCAGATTCTTAAAAAAGCACATGTCCAAACTGCTTTTTCAGACCAGCACCATGTGTAACCTGGGTGACTGACTACACTCCAGCAAGGGCAACCAGCCTTAGTGATGCTGAATGTATTTGCATTACTGACTGAAACCTCAAACCCCACTCGGTTGTGAATACTGTGCATGATTCCACAGGATAAGCAGCTGGGTGTGTGCTAAGAGTCTGCTTCTGCACAAAAAAATGGCTCCCCCTTTCCATCTAATACAAATGTAAAATCACCAGAACAATACGCAATAAATCTCTGCCTGTAATTCCTATTTGCACACAGAGTCATGTTTTCACCATAGTCACAAAACGAAATTTCTTTGCCAATTTGAAAGCACACTTACTACTCTTTTTTTTGGCAAGTGATAAGTACTTTTACAGACTGACAAATTTTGAATCCACTTTTCAGATTCTTAAAAAAGCACATGTCCAAACTGCTTTTTCAGACCAGCACCATGTGTAACCTGGGTGACTCACTACACTCCAGCAAGGGCAACCAGCCTTAGTGATGCTGAATGTATTTGCATTACTGACTGAAACCTCAAACCCCACTCGGTTGTGAATACTGTGCATGATTCCACAGGATAAGCAGCTGGGTGTGTGCTAAGAGTCTGCTTCTGCACAAAAAATGGCTCCCCCTTTCCATCTAATGCAACTGTGAAATCACCAGAGCAATACGCAATAAATCTCTGCCTGTAATTCCTATTTGCACACAGAGTCATGTTTTCACATTAGTCACAAAACGGAATTTCTTTGCCAATTTGAAAGCACACTTACTACTCTTTTTTTTGGCAAGTGATAAACACTTTTACAGACTGACACATTTTGAATCCACTTTTTAGATTCTTAAAAAAGCACATGTCCAAACTGCTTTTTCAGACCAGCACCATGTGTAACCTGGGTGACTGACTACACTCCAGCAAGGGCAACCAGCCTTAGTGATGCTGAATGTATTTGCATTACTGACTGAAACCTCAAACCCCACTCGGTTGTGAATACTATGCATGATTCCAGAGGATAAGCAGCTGGGTGTGTGCTAAGAGTCTGCTTCTACACAAAAAAAATGGCTCCCCCTTTCCATCTAATGCAAATGTGAAATCTCCAGAGCAATACGCAATAAATCTCTGCCTGTAATTCCTATTTGCACACAGAGTCATGTTTTCACATTAGTCACAAAACGAAATTTCTTCGCCAATTTGAAAGCACACTTACTTTTCTTTTTTTTGGCAAGTGATAAACACTTTTACAGACTGACACATCTTGAATCCACTTTTCAGATTCTGAAAACAGCACATGTCCAAACTGCTTTTTCAAACCAGCACCATTTGTAACCTGGGTGACTGCCTACACTCCAGCAAGGGCAACCAGCCTTACTGATGCTGAATGTATTTGCATTACTGAGTGCAACCTCAAACCCTTAAAGTATTCCTTCTTTTTACCAGTACACCTTAATTTATCGTGAAAACATAGGCCATATTATTTTACATGTTCCTCACATTTAAATTTCTCCCAAAACAGAAAATAATAAACACAACTTCAACAAAAGGAATTCCATTTCTATTATTAATTTCTTAATTTACCATATACATCCCCTCTCAAACTCTAAACTCACCTTTAAAATTAGTTAGTTGTGAAAGAAATGTGGCACTCAAACAGCAGATTATCAGAGCCAGGATCTCTGTTCTTTACACCTCTCTCCTCTCAGCAGAACCAGATAATGGCAAACTTTCCCTCTCTTTTTCCACACATATACATGTTAATTTCAAATCTCAGTGCTTCCCCCTTTTTTTCAAATGTAATCACACATTTCTATTGGTTGAAAACCAACCCTTTTCCAAAAGTACCCTTCCCCCAACTTGACTTCTGCCTAGTACCCTTCCCCCAACTTGACTTCTGCCTGCTACCATAGCAACAGCTCATGGAACACTGCTGTGTGGAGTTAGGTCAGAAGTTCACCAAACAATGTTTCAATTCCACAGAGCAAGAGTGCTTGACTTTTCAAACCTAACAGCAAATCCATAGTACTGTTCTTTGGTAACACATTTTTCTGTACCAATACAAAACATGCTTCTATTAATTTACACATACAGCCTAGTTTTTATTCTAGAATGGTATGAAACAGCCAATCAGTTCTTTTTTTTATAAAAAAAATATGTATGCCTCCATTTCCAAACTGTCTTTCATTTCTTTTTACCATTCTACTGAATTACACCTCCTGAGTGCATCCAGTTCTCCTTTGAAGATGTTCACAGTGTGGATTGTAGGGCACAGCTATGTCTTCTGGAGTGAAAAGTATGCAGAGAAAACAGATATGGTGAGAGACCTTGCTTTGCCAAATGTAGACATTAAATGGATTGGTCAGAGAGGGTTAAAGTGGCACCAATTGATGCCATTGGTGAAATCCTTCATGCAAATCCAACACCCTGACCTCATAATAGTGCACTGTGGTGGCAATGACCTAGGCACTTTGACTGGGGTAGGTCTGGAAATGCTTATGAAGGACACCTTTGCACAACTGTTTTCACTTTTCCCTAAAACTGCCTTTGTGTTTTGTAACATATGCCAAAGGCAAAAATGGAACTGGTCCAATCATTTCTGTCCGCAGATTGACAAAGCAAGAAAGCACGTCAACAAATCTGTTTCTGCTTTCCTCCGTGACTATGGTATGGGTTCCATTTACCACAACAACTCGCGTTACGACATGCAAGACATTTATAGAGGAGATGGTGTACACTTCACTGATGAAGGGAACAGAGTCTTCCTCTTGAACCTTAGACTCTGCATCGGTACTTACTTGTAGGTACCACTAAAAAATCACTTCATAAACACAATGGCTCTTTTTAGAGCCCCCTAATATCTAAACTCTTAAATCTGCATTTCATTTCTTTTTTTTTCTTTTTTTCTACCGTACGCGTACGTTGAGCTTACCGTACGCGTACCCCGTGATTTTTTTTAAAATCAATAAATGTTTTCTTTGTACTTTTCTGTCCTTCTTTGACCCCCTTACAAATGTTAGAGGGTCTGTAACTCTCTCCCTTGCCCCCTTTTCAAGATATCACCCTTTTTTTTCTGAGTGAAACACACGAAATGGCGGCCGCCGCTTCCTGGTTTCGACCGATTCGAATGTTTACTAAGATCTAAGAGCCAATCAGAATTGCGCTCGCGCACGCCACCGTACGCGTACGGTAAGCGCACCGTAAGCGCACGGTAAGCTGGCTCAGATATATATATTGGTTTAAAGGCTATTTTCTCAGAATCTACTGAACAGATTTACACCAAACCTACAAAAGGCACTTCCTTGACCTGAGGACTACCTCTCGGTCCTATGGAAAAATGCATGGGAAAAACGTGTTTTGGGACCCCCTTTTATCTCAGCCCCCGCTTGACGAATCCCCCCGAGACTTTCAGGGTAGGAGCGGAGCGTAGCGCCCCACCTATTTTGGAAAATTTGTGAGGATTCGTCGACCGGCGCCAAAGTTATTCAAAATAGAATGTTGCGGATTTCCTATGGAAACGTGGTCCTAACTATAACTACCTACTGGCGACCGCCAGTAGGTAATATATATCCCACCACCACTCGCCTTCACTCTTCCTTCGGTCGGAAAACAAACGAGCGCAGACCCAATCTTTTCGTGCAATATTATTTATTTAGCCATTGTCCGCCATATATATATATATATATATTCACTGAAAAAACCATAGGTTTCACACATGTTATAGTTAGCTGGACATTTTATTGATAAAAAACCAATGAAATTCCCCCGTTATAGTTAGTGCAGGCAACTATAACTCACGCGACCGCAATCTTCTGCTGATGCTAATACTGTATTTAGACACTTATTTGCCCATGTCTTCTTCCATTAAATTTTAGCTATACATATATTACAAATATTTTTTTTTCATAAAGACACATATGTCATCAGCAGAAGATTGCGGTCGCGTGAGTTATAGTTGCCTGCACTAACTATAACGGGGGAATTTCATTGGTTTTTTATCAATAAAATGTCCAGCTAACTATAACATGTGTGAAACCTATGGTTTTATTCAGTGAATTTGCAAGGTTTTTTAAATGCTAATTCCTAACTATAACGTGTGTGAAACCTATGGTTTTTTCAGTGAATTTGTACGGTTTTTTAAATGCTAAGTTACTTTACGCCATTCGTGGCGTGCGCGCCCAGTTAACGCAGTTCGTTCCGTGCGCGCACGGTGCGCTTCGCGCACCGCGCGCCCACTTTACACAGTTAGTGCCGTGCACGCACGGTGGTCACGCGGTGCGCTGCGCGCACCGCGTGCCCACGTTATGCGGGATTGGCCATGTACGCACGATGCGCTTCGCGCACCGTGCACACATGGGGGACATATTATGCGCATCTTTGTGAAATTTATTCTTTGTTTATTTCTTACCTGTAATAAGCCATGCACAAATGGTGCCCTTCGGGCACCATTTGCACACGGGGTGGGGAGGGTGTGGATAATTTTTTGAAAAACGTTTTGGGGGCTTGGGGGTTGTTTGGGGACCCCTATATCAATGCTGGGTGGTTAGGATCTCAAGAAACTGCCTCTTTAGACATTTTTTGGCATCGTTTTTGCTGCCCAACTCAGAGAGCGAGAGAGAAAATGGCGGCCGCCGCTTCCTGGTTTCGACCGATTCGAATGTTTACTAAGATCTAACAGCCAATCAAAATCGCGCTCGCGCACGCCACCGTACGCGTACGGTAAGCGTACCGTAAGCGCACCGTAAGCTGGCTCAGATATATATATTGATTTAAAGGCTATTTTCTCTGAATCTACTGAACAGATTTACACCAAACCTACAAAAGGCACTTCCTTGACCTGAGGACTACCTCTCTGCCAAATTTCAAGTAATTCTGTTCAGCCGTTCGGGCTGTAGCTGTGTCTAAAGGTCCTATGGAAAAATGCATGGGAAAAACGCGTTTTGGGACCCCCCTTTTATCTAAGCCCCCGCTTGACGAATCCCCCCGAGACTTTCAGGGTAGGAGCGGAGCGTAGCGCCCCACCTATTTTAAAAAATTCGCGAGGATTCGTCGACCGGCGCCAAAGTTATTCAAAATAGAATGTTGCGGATTTCCTATGGAAACGTGGTCCTAACTATAACTACCTACTGGCGACCGCCAGTAGGTAATATATATTTATATATATATATGTACAAAAGTTTCAAATAATGACGCTCACTCGGGAGTCCATTGCAACCATAGAGGTTTAATAAAGTGAACCGCTATGCGTTTCGACACTGAAAGTGTCTTGATCACACGATTTTCACAGTGCTACGTGATGTGTATAAGTAAACAGTAAACATAAAAAAGGCACTCCACGTCTGGTTCCCACTGGCTCTCTGTTTGATACTCCTCTGTTTTCTTTTGGTTGAACATCCTTTTTAATAAGAGATGTCTCATAGGTATTTACACTTCTTTAAAACTGAGAACAATCGCATATACAATATACTTATTTATTGATTTTTGCATTTTTGTTCTGGATCCTACATTGTGTGTGATACTATATACTGATTGTGGGTACTGTTCCAAGATGGATGCCAAAAAAACGGAGCTGAAAGGGTTTGCTCCCAATGTAGTGCCTTTTTTATGTTTACTGTGTACTTATACACATCACGTAGCACTGTGAAAATCGTGTGATCAAGACACTTTCAGTGTCGAAACGCGTAGCGGTTCACTTTATTAAACCACTATGGTTGCAATGGACTCCCGAGTGAGCGTCATTATTTGAAACTTTTGTACATTTTGATACCGGCTTGGGTTGCTACCGGAGGACGCTCCACCTGGCAACGGGACCGATCCCAGAAGGACCCGTATTGTTTATGGAATATATATATATATATATAAATTATCTACTGGCGGTCGCCAGTAGATAGTTATAGTTAGGACCGTATTTCCATAGGAAATCCGCAACATTCTATTTGGAATAACTTTGGCGCCGGTCGACGAATCCTCGCGAAATTTTCAAAATTAATGGGGCGCTACGCTCCGCTCCTACCCTGAAAGTCTCGGGGGGATTCGTCAAGCGGGGGCTGAGAAAAAAGGGGGGTCCCAAAACGCGTTTTTCCCATGCATTTTCCCATAGGACCTTTAGTCCAAGCTACAGCCCGAACGGCTGAACAGAATTACTTGAAATTTGGCAGAGAGGTAGTCCTCCGGTCAAGGATGTGCCTTTTGTAGGTCTGGTGTAAATCTGTTCAGTAGGTCCTGAGAAAATAGCATTTAAATCAATATATATATCTGTAAGCGCGCTCCGTGCGCACAGTGAAAAACCAGAAAGAAAATTAAAAAAAAATACGTAACTTAGCATTTAAAAAACCGTACAAATTCACTGAAAAAACCATAGGTTTAACACACGTTATAGTTATGAATTATCATTTACAAAACCTTGCAAATTCACTTAAAAAACCATAGGTTTCACACATGTTATAGTTAGCTGTACATTTCACTCGTAAAAAACCAATGAAATTCCACGTTATAGTTAGATCAGGTAACTATAACTTGCGCGACCGCAATCCACAATGTGTAATTTCAGATGTCATCATTGATGTCATGAGTGATGTCACTGACCATGTCATGAGTGATGTAATATGTGACGTCATCAGCAGTTTATTGTGGGCGCGCAAGTTATAGTTACCTGATCTAACTATAACGTGGAATTTCATTGGTTTTTTACGAGTGAAATGTACAGCTAACTATTACATGTGTGAAACCTATGGTTTTTTAAGTGAATTTGCAAGGTTTTGTAAATGATAATTCCTAACTATAACGTGTGTGAAACCTATGGTTTTTTCAGTAAATATATATATAAATATATATATATATATATATATATATATATATATATATATATATATATATATATATATATATATATATATACATATATATTACCCACTGGCGGTCGCCAGTAGGTAGATATAGTTAGGACCAATGTTCCCTCTAATTTTTTTCCTCTGTGTGCGGCAGTATAAGGTTTCTGTGCGCTGCAACTAAGGCTATGTGCGCCGGAATCCAGACAGCGTATGTGGTGCAGCGCCAAATATCACTCCAAACCTTTGCTTAAAAAAGTGAAAAAAGAGTGCATTTCCACACATGTATCTGGTGGAGGTGAAACACAGCATTTAGAGTATTTTTATCCTCTGCATTTGCTTCATTTTCTGGATAATGTCCTACACTGGGGTATCTAGCAGCACTTAACACATTATTCTTGAACAAGGCTTTTATGTATCTAGAAGAAATGCAAATCTGTGAGTTGTTGAGTGTATTTGTGTGTGTGTTTTATAGAAGTACTACGTCAGAGGGAACATGTTTTTAAGGTTAAAGAGATAGCCTCAGAAGTAGCACATGAAAAAGTTTCTTTTAGTGAGAAGGTTTATGACCAGCTAAAAATCTCAAGTGTAAGTAGTGAGAACAAAAACATGAAGTTTGAGCAGAGCTCGTCAGTCTTGGTGTTTCAAGAATAAAACAAAAGCTTAAGTCCAGGCAGGGTTATGACAGTTAAGAAAATAGCCTCCCTAAGTGGACCTTGATCTTTTATGTGCCAATCAGGTTTATTTTCTGTCTCTGTGCACTACTCTGTCTAAACAGGAGCAATAATTATCGAATGAGCTTTTTTGGTCTCCCTTCCTGTGCTACTTTTCTGCATGCGTCACTATAAGTGTCTGAGGGTTGTTCTATATAATTATACGTTTTGTGGTCGTTGGTTGGCTAACAAGGCATTATGTACATACTCTAGATGCCATTGATCTATGATTAAAAAAGGGGTTGTTTCTACACAGATACCAGGATAGGGGCACACATTTTGTAATTGCCTGAATGTGTTTCAGAGTTGCTTTCCGTAAAGGCGTGTAGTGAATAATTCAAATGTTTTGTTTGATATTTTCACTGCCGAATGTTCTTAAAGGAGACTGAAGTTTAGAACCTGCTTCTTAAGCATATATCTTAGTAAAACGTAATCCACAGAAAAAGTGCCAGCATCTTTGTTCTCTGCTCTTACAATGCAAACAATTGCAAAATCGCATCATAGTAAAACTAATCCAATACGTTGTAAGCCAAAAAACAAGGCATAAACAACAAATGTATATTTGTTAATCCATTCATGCACCCATGTGTATACATTAAATCATGTGTGCATTCACAGTTGCACACGTATCCATCTACTCTCTACTCACACAGTCGTGCATTCCTCTTCCTGTATATCTGAGACTGTATGTGTGCCTTTGTACTGTTGTCTGTAGGTGCATATGTGTTGTCTGTTTGCTCTGATGCACGTCTTGGTATGCCTAGATGTCCATTTGTCTGCTTGCATCTTTATCTCTTTGTGCTTGGGGATCTGTGTTTGTGCGTGCATATTCTGCCAGGCCCCTCTGTGACTTCACTCTATTCGTAAGCCAAACCTATTTGCTGTGCCAAAGTGCATTAAAATATATCCTCAGTCACCAGTGCCAAAAGCTTACGTTAAGCAGGGGTCAGAGCTACTCCTCATTTGGCACAGTTTTCTTTTTAAAACAGAAAGCAGCTACGATCCTGCTATCTAGTTTTCGGTTTGAATGTTGTAAGTTCTTTTTATTTGAAAGGGCAGTTTCGGTTTCAAGTCAATCCTTATGACATCGAGGCAGTGGAAAAATAAGTTAAAATGTGAGTTGTTTGTGTGAACCCCAGCTGCTTCACTCTACAGACCCTCATACGACTTCCGGCCACCTTAGAGCGGAATAGGATCAAGAAGCCTTGGAACTGGTCGTGTGAGAATGTCTCGTAAGTGGACGGTATGGAGAGCATCATTTATATTTTGGCACAACTGCAATAGTACATTTCTCTTGTTGAACCGACTTTGTCCGTGACCTCTGCCATAGGGTGACCAACTGGCATTGGTGCAAATTCAGGACACAAATTCAGGACAGGAGGTCAAAATTCAGGACAAAACTTCTGGACAATAGGTAAGTTTTACAGACACATCAGAGGTGGCCGCGCAATAGTATATAAGTAAGCCCAGTCATATCCAAACATATTCAACCATTTGCAAACCTATCCATCATGTAGCCTTCCATCTATCATTTCACTCATCCATCCCTTCATCCATCCTTTCACTCGTCTATCCATTATCCATCCATCCATCCACCTGTACACTCATCCATCCACTCTTCTACCCATTTCAGTTACTCATCCATCCATCCACCCAGTCACTCATCCTTCCACCCATCCACCATTTCAGTCATCCATCCATCATCCCTTTCTCTATCCATCGACCCTTTCACTTAGCCATCCTTCCTTCCATCCGCCCACCTATCCATCAACTCATCCACTCATGAATCCATCCATTGTCCCTATCACTCATCCATTTATCCTTTCACTCCTTCACTCATCTATTCATCCTTTTGTCCATCTACCCGCCCTTTCACTCACTCATCCATCCTTACATCCACCCTTCCACTCATCCGTCCATCCATTCACCCTTCCACTTATCAATTCATCAATCCACCCATCCATCATTTCACTCCATCCAACCACTCACTCATCATCCTCCTTTTCACTCATCCATCCATCCTTTCACTTATCCATCCACCCTTTTACCCATCCAGCTACCCTTTTACCCATCCAGCTACCCTTCCACCCATACATCCAGCTATTTACCTTTTCTCTTATCAATCCTTCCACTCACTCATCCATCCATCCTCTCTCATTATCCATCTATTCAATCTTTCATTCATCCATTCACCCTTTCACTAATTCATCCAGCCATCCACCCATTCCTTCACTTACTCACTCGCCCACCTTTTCATATTAATTTTGAGCTGAACCTTTTTGAGAAGAGGCCCATCAAGAACTTCACCCTCGCTGCAGGAGCCATTCCAGGACTGGGACAGAAGCCACCCAGGGCGGAGACAGGATGCACCACAGGGGGGACAGGAGCCATCACAGGTGGGGGGGGACAGGAGCCACCACATGGGGGGACAGGAGCCATCACTGGGGGTGGGGGCAGAAGCCATCACAGGAGGGGGAACAGGATCCACCAGGGTGGGCACAGGGGTGGGCATGCAGTATTCTACTATCATCTTGATCTCTGCCAGGGTGGGGTAGGGCTCCTCACCCCCTCCTGGACAAGACAACGAGAAGACAGGCTCTCTTTCCAAAATGTTAATTTTGCCACCCCCCACTGTGATGTACAGTACTTAAAGGAGATACTCCAAGAGAACTGATTTAACTGATTGTCCTCCATACATTGTAATCAGTGTGGGTGCGATTGTGCCATTTCTTTATTTTATTACATTAAAGACTGCATGTTTGAAGAACCGAGGTTTGCTTACAATTTAGTGACAGCAATTAAGCTCTGTGAAGAGAACCACGTGCTGCCTCGGGGTAATCAGGGCCGGTTCTAGGATGTTTGGGGCCCTGGGCAGGAAGGGAATGTGTGAGGCCCCTCTAAATTGCACAGACATGACGCATTCAGGGCTGTTTGCATGTGAATAGATGCCCCTGCGCCTGAAGCTGCAGCCCCTCCCTCTGTCACCTTCGAGCACCTCTCCCCTTGCCTGAATGTGTAATGTAACCCGTGCTCATATAAAGCGCTCCAATACCTTCGGCTCGAGTTTGCGCTATATAAATGTGCAACAAAAAAAAAAAGGAAAAAAAAGGAAGTAGAAGTGACTTTGTCAGAGTGCAAATGAGGGCCGAAGTGCTTTTGGTAGTCCGGGGACTATTGGGAAGAGGAGTCCAAAATACAGGTCTTATCCGAAAACGACAAAGCTCATTGACATGCAAATGGTCTTTTAAAGACCCGTGAAGTACTCGGTGCGGCTGTTGGGTGCCCGGGAAGCTGGCTCAGCCGGGCTGACACACGACGGGGGTGTGGGGGGCTGAAGCAGAAGCCCTTTAAGCACAATGGGCTTTGCACGCCTGCAAGCACCATATCTCTTCCCCTGCCTCACGCCCGGATTTCGCGCCGCTCGCGTTTAAAAAGCGGCGGCGCGAAGGGTCTTGTAGGGATGACAGTGTGCGCGCTAAATGCAGTACACTGCGCGCTCCGGGTGACCATCGTGGGCGCGCGCCCACGCGCGCAGGTTAGTGGGAACAGTGGTTAGGACCTATTTTTAAGATTCTATTTGGAAGAAATTTGGCGTCGATTGACGAATCTTCGCGAAATTTTCCCAACTTTTGGCCAGCTCCGGTCTGCTCCTATCCTGAAAGTTTCACGGTGATTTGACAAGTGGAGGACGTGAAAAAAGGGGGGTTCCAATACACATTTTCCCCATGCATTTCCCCATAGGACCTTTAGCCGCAGCTACAGCCCGAACTGCTGAACAGAATTACACCAAATTTGGCTAAGAGGTAGTCCTCAGTTCAGACTCGTGCCTTTTGCCTAAATGGTGTAAATCCGTTCCGTAGTTCCTGAGAAAATTAGAGTTAAATGTACATATATATCTATGGCCTCGGAGGATCCGCGCACTCTCCCGATCACGAGCTGAATTTTAATTGGCTGGCAACACTCTGAATCAGGAAGTGTTGGCAGCCATCTTGTGCCTCGGTAGAACCGAGGCACAACAAACACAAAAAAGGCGCAAAACGCAAAAAGGGGGCAGGGTAGAAACACCCTGACCCCCTAGGCCTGCTCAGGGGTCCCACAAGGACCCCCAAGGCCCCAGTGATGTCATCAGTGATGTCATTTGAGATGTCATCAGTGATGTCACTGACCATGTCATGAATGATGTAATAAGTGACATCATCAGCAGTGGAATGCGGGCGCGCGAGATGTAGTTAGTACAACTAACTATATCAGAGGAATTTCAATGGTTTTGTTCGAGTGAAATGTCCAGCTAACTATAACACCCCTAAAACCTATTGTTTTTTCAGTGAATTTCTAAGGTTTTTTAAATGCTAATTCCTAACTAAATCAGACATGAAACCAATGTTTTTTTCAGTGAATATATATATATACCTCCCTTAAAGTGAAGACATCAGCTTCTTTGCATCACTCGCTGGCATACATGGCTCAACACGTTTCAGGTTTAACTCCTTGGTCCAGAGCCTTGAAAGAACGAACAGCAAGCCAATGTGGAACACCTGCAATTTATTAAAGAGTCCACCCTCTCAGGGCTCATCTCCCGTCCTGTGGGCGTATGCACAAGAGCATTATGGTCTTTGCAGTTCTCACATTCAGTATTCCCATGTGGGTGCTTACTTCAAGTCTAAAAATGTTCAAAATAAAACCACAGTTGGTATGCAAAGATGGCACAAACGCTGTCAATAAAGTCTCTCACCCTGAGGTATCCGCTGTCCTTTCACGTTGCGCCAGACACTCCTGGGGCAGCAGGTTCGCACTGCTGTGCGATGGGTAATCCTCGCGGTTAAGGCTTACCGCTAACATCCAGAACTAAGAGTTGCCTCTAATTAGGATTCCCTCGGTGGACTTCCTCCCTTAAAATGAAGTCATCAGCTTCTTTGCATCACTCGCTTGCATACATGGCTCAATGCGTTTCAGATTTAACTCCTTGGTCACGAGCCGTAAAAAAACTAACAGCAAGCCAATGTGGAACACCTGCAATTTATTAAAGAGTCCACCCTCTCAGGTCTCATCTCCCGCCCTGTGGGCGTATGCACAAGAGCATTATGGTCTTTGCAGTTCTCACATTCAGTATTCGCATGCTGTTCGTTCTTTCAAGGCTTGTTGGGTCCTTTCTGGTCACCGACACAGCAGCACTCGACAGACTTTGTGGGACAGCTCGAATCCGGTTCGTAGACTTCGTCGACGCCTCCTGGACCTCGTGGCTGAAAACTCAAGACACCCATCAACTCACCTGAATCACCCGACATCTGTGGGCATTGGTCCATCCTGCCCTAGGTCACTGGCAAGTGACCCAGACTCTGTCCCCTCTGCTTTCAGGTCCCTTACATCCCAGATCCAGGCTTTGATCTCTCCGGACACTTCGCCTCTTCACGGCAGCAGCAGTTTTCTGCAGGCTTCCATTGAAATCGACGACGCGACCCAACACCAAAAGACACCTATGCACCCGGCTTCCCTGGGTGAGGTAACTCGAGTACTCTGGTACTCTTGTGGGTGCTAGCCCTAGAACTACCTAAGTCCAAAAGGGGTTGGTCCTGACTCGATTAGAAGTGTCCCTAATCTTTAACATTCCAACCACAACATTCCCCTTAGAAGATAACAGGAACCTGCGGTTGTGTTTTCACACTGCATACGGCTCCCGTGGGTCCCCTGTGTCACTACCTTGGGTGGTTCCTTGGGGTCCCAGTGATTATAGAGGCAATAGGCCTAGTGCCTATTCCAGTCGTGGTTCTTATATCACTTTTTTAGTATATGGTTTGGTACGCCCCTAGGGCCCAAACGTGTATTTGTGCTTTTACTGATGCTTTATCACTTGTAACTTTAGTACTTCGAACTCCAGTCTCATAAAGAGACTAGAGGGGTGTGTTTTATCTTAAATACATATATTTTGAATATATACCTGGTGTGGTTGTCTTTTCATTTGATCATTCAAGAGATTATAGACTGATAAAACAATCTGCTTTACATTCCTTCAAGACTTAGCCTGAAGGCTGCTCTCCATAGCTACCACTAGGATAGCTTTCACATAAGGTTGTCTTTAACCATTCACCATAAGGGGTTGTTTGGACTGATACAAGGTGCTCACTAGAACTAGTGGACAGCATATATCAGGCCACCTTCTCTCATTGGTGTGCAGGGTGTGAGATTCCAGCTTGCTATTGTTTTACCAGATAATCACAATTGAATTGATCAATTGAAAACCACTAAAGTTACCTGAAGTATATATAATATCATGTTTAGCTACAGTAAGTTCTACTGAACTTAGAGTTGTGTGTTGAGGGATAGCACACCCTTTCTACAACTCAAGAGAATTTAGTAGGCAACACTAGTGTAGGTAGTGCAATACAGCACACCACATTAGTAATGTCTAACCAGCCAGGAACCATTGAGTCCCTACCTGGAACTAGTGAGCTCCTTCCCTATAAATATTAGGATCTCTCCTTTGCTCAGCTTAGGGCCTTATGTATCATTAGGAAGCTGAAGACAGGCAAAAGTCCATCCACCAAGCATCTCATAAAGATACTGAAACTGGATGATATCACAAGTCCTAGTGGGCCTGTAGATGGAGACAGTGTGGGTGGGGCAGCACCCGAGGGTGGGTCCAGGGGTGGAAACTCCCCTGACCCTAACTCTAATGCTGACCAGACTGGTGACAATGAGCAGACTCTGGTGAACACAGACCATCAGGATGAGGATGGGGATATTGACAATAATGCCACTTCCTTCATTCTTCCTGGTAGGCCTGAACACAGGGCTAGAAGGGATAGATCTCTGTCAGGGGGATCTATTCAGTCTAACTCCTCTATTGGAACCTCTGTTTCTTCTCACAGAGGGAGGGAAACCTCCCAGGAGAGGAGAGAGAGAGAGACTGCTGAAGTATGAGCAAGACAAGTTCAACCTCAGAAAGCAGCAGATGGCCTTAGATAGGGAAGCCTTGGAGCTCTACAGAGCTAGTAAAAAGGAGGGACTAGAGTCCCTTGGTGACAGCAATTTCCCTAGAGATAGGGAGAGGTCTTATGACCATAGAAATCTAAGTAAGATTGTCCCTCCCTACCAGAGTGGGGATGACATCCACAAATGGATAACTGCCTTGGAGAGGGCCTGTAAAGTATAGAAGGTCCCTCAAGGTCAGTGGGAAGCAATCTTATGGCTCTCCTTTGCAGACAAAGGTAGAGGCAAGCTCCTCACTGTACGAGAAGAGAATGCTGATGACTACAAAGTCTTGAAAAGTACTCTGATAGATGGGTTTGGCCTAACCACTGAACAATACAGGTTAACGTTCAGAGATACCCAAAAGGCACACAATCAGGACTGGGTTCACTTTGTTGACTGTGCTGCTAAGGCTCTGGAAGGTTGGTTATTGGGCAGTAAAGTGTGTGACTGTATAGGATTGTACAATCTAATAATAAGGGAGCAGATTCTTAATAACTGTCAAAATCCGCTGTTGCACCAGTACCTGGTAGACTCAGATCTGACCTCTTCCCAAGAATTTGGAAAGAAGGCAGACAAATGGCTCAGAACCATGGTGAGGCAGATAGTACAGAACCAAGGTGGTGACCCTAAGAAGCAAGATTCTAAAAACTCTGATAAGGGTGGGGACAAGGGTAAAGACCAGAAGTCTTCACAAGGGCCCCAACAATCTTCTTCAGGTGGGGATTCACAGGCTAACAAAAGGAAAGGCCAAAATAAGCCCTGGTGCAAAATCTGTAAGCAGAAAACTCACTGGACTAGTGACTGCACCAGGGCTAAAGAAAATACTCCAACCACCACCAATGCCCCTGAGGCACCTGTTCCGCCTAGTACAGTTTCAATTGGTGGTGGAAATACACAGAATAAGGGTGTAGTAGGGTTGACCCTGGGTTCTGAGATGGACTCTGGCCTAGTCAGACTACCAACTCAGGCTGTGCTTGTCAGTGATGGGGGCATGGATTTGTCCCCCTTTGTGATCTCCAGAAACCTTGTCAAATACAGACAGCAGCCTTTAATTAATGGAATAGAAGCTTGAGCATTCAGGGACACAGGAGCAAGTGTCAAAATGGTGACAAAAGATCTTGTGGATCCTGGGCAGAATATACTTGGTGAAATGTACCAAGTGACCAATGCTAGCAATGTCAGAACAGACCATTCTCTGGCAGTTGTTAACTTCCCATGGGGAGGGGTAACTGGCCTTAAGAAGGTTGTGGTAAGTGCGGACCTACCAGTACAGTGCTTGCTTGGCAATGATCTGGAAACTTCAGCTTGGACTGAAGTGGAGCTCTGGACACATGCAGAAATGTTAGGGATCCCTACACATGTCTTTGCTGTGACCATGTCACAGGCAAAAATGTCAAAAGCTGGACAGGCCCTGGATTCTGGAATAATGGACCAGGTGCCTCACAAGAGGAGGAGCAGTAGGGTTAAGGCAGAGCCTTCCCACCTGTCTCAGGATACTGATCAGTCTCCTCAGGGAGATTATCTTGAGCCTGCAGAAGGAACTGTCCAGGTTGAGTTCTTGGGGACAGGGGGCCCTTCCAGGTCTGATCTGAGCCAGGAGCAGAAAACCTGCCCCTCTCTTGAAACCCTCAGACAGCAAGCTGCTGATGAGGCTGCTGGGAATGCTAGTGGCACCCATAAAGTTTATTGGGATGATGCACTCCTATACTCAGAGAGTAGAGACCCCAAGCCTGGTGCATCCAGGAGGTTGGTTATACCTCTGAAGTTTAGGGGTTTCCTATTGACACTAGCCCGTAATATTCCCCTAGCAGGACACTTAGGCCAGAACAAGACTTGGGACATAATTGTTCCTCACTTTCACTGGCCACACATGTCTGAAGTCACAAAGGAGTTTTGTCGCTCCTGTGTAACCTGCCAAGCCGGTGGCAAAGCAGGTGGCACTACAAAGCCCCCCCCCTGATAACACTACCTGTGGTGCGGGTTCCCTTTGAGAGGGTTGGTATTGACATTGTTGGTCCCATGGATCCTCAAACAGCATCTGGGCACAGATTTATACTGGTGGTAGTGGATCATGCCACCAGTTATCCAGAAGCTATTCCCCTAAGGACCACTACAGCACCTGTAGTGGCAAGAGCTCTCTTGAGTGTGTTCTCAAGAGCAGGTTTTCCAAAGGAGGTAGTATCTGACAGAGTTGCAAACTTGATGTCAAGTTACTTAACTGCTATGTGGAAGGAGTGTGAAGTGAATTACAATTTCACCACACCCTATAACCCACAATGCAATGGTTTAGTTGAAAGGTTCAACAAAACCTTAAAGGGCATGATCAAAGGACTCCCAGAAAAGCTTAGGCGAAAATGGGACCTGCTCTTGCCCTGCCTTTTATTTGCATATAGGGAGGTGCCTCAGAAGGGGGTTTGCTACAGCCCATTTGATCTTCTGTTTGGTCACCCTGTCAGGGGTCCATTGTGTTTGGTGAAGGAAGGATGGGAGTTACCTCTCAAGCCCCCAAATCAAGACATAGTGGACTATGTACTTGGTCTCCGCTCCCGGATGGCTGAGTACATGAAAAAGGCAAACAAAAACCTTGAGGCTAGCAAGGAACTGCAAAAAGCCTGGCATGACCAAAAGGCTGTACTGACTGTTTACCTGCCAGGATAGAGAGTGTGGGTGTTGGAGCCTGTGGCCACAGCAGCTTTCCAGGACAAGTGGAGTGGATCCCACACTCTTGTTGAAAAGAAAGGGGAGGTTACCTACTTGGTAGACCTTGGAACCCCTAGGAGTCTCCATAGGGTTCTCCATGTCAACAGGCTAAAGCCATATGTGGACAGGGCTGACATGGGCTTCCTCACTGCAACTGATGAGGGACAGGAGGAAGAGAGTGACCCACTCCCTGACCTCCTCTCACAGAACCCTGATGATGGGTCAGTTGATGGTGTAGCCTTGGCAGGCAGCCTCACTGCCCAGCAGCAAACTGATTGCAGACAGGTTCTTAATCAGATTAGACACATGTTTTCACTGACTCCAAGTCAGACTACCCAGTGCACTCAGGAAGTGGACACTGGGGACAGTCTGCCTATTAAAAATAAGATGTATAGGTCTGTCCTGATACAGTCAAGGACTGTATCAGGACAGAAGTCCAGAAAATGTCGGATTTGGGTGTGATGGAACCCTCAGATAGCCATTGGAATATTCCAGTGGTCCTTGTGTCAAAACCTCACACCAGTGGTGGGAAAAGAGAGATGAGGTTTTGTGTGGACTACAGGGGTCTCAATGCAGTCACCAGGACTGATGCCCATCCAATACCAAGGGCAGATGAGCTTATAGATACTTAGGCCTCAGCCAAGTACCTTAGCAAATTTGACTTGACAGCTGGCTACTGGCAGATTAGACTAGCTGATGATGCAAAGCCAAAGACAGCATTTCCTACCCCTAGTGGGCACTATCAATTTGTGGTAATGCCCTGGTTTGAAGAATGCACCTGCCACTTTCCAAAGGTTGGTGAATACAGTTCTCACAGGCCTGGAAGCCTTTAGTGCAGCATATCTAGATGATATTGCTGTCTTTAGCTCCACCTGGGAGGATCACCTAGTCCACCTAAGGAATGTTTTGGAGGCCCTGAAAAACGCAGGTCTAACTATCCATGCCAATGCAGATGGACTCTCTAGGCATTTCCACTTAGAACATGAAGACTCAACTGGTCAAGGTTAGCTTAATGTCCCTGCGTTTGGGGGGGGGGGGTTGTGTAGGACAGTAGGATCTGCTTCACATAGGTACCCCCACTTTTTGCTGGTGTTTCACTGTTTTTCAACCTTAGTCTGGCTGTGGCCCTGCTAATCAGGACCACAGCCTAGCTGCTTCCTCTCTAAAATGGTTTCCATGTACATTAGGTACATATCTATTTGGATTCTGGAGTGCCTTATTAGTCCCTAGTATATGGTATACTATGTACCTAGGGCATAGGTACCTTAGAAGGCCTACCTGGGGCTACAGCATATTTTATGCCACCCCTGGGAAGCACTCCAAAATGACACCACAGGTCTGCTACTGCAGCCTGGGTAAGGGTGTGCTTGCACCCCTTACTGTGGTATAGGCTACCTATATCACTACCTTATACAGACACATATAAACCTATACGCCACTCCTATGGCAGGCCTTGACAATCCTGAAGGCAGAGTGCTTGGTTTTATGTGAGAGGCTGCCCAAGCATGAGCTGAGCCCCTCTGCAGCATTCAGAAATACTTCCTTATGGCTGTTCTGTGATACAGCCATGTCATATACTCTTAAGTGCATTATAACCTCGCGGTAAATGCTAACTTTGGAATGGCTGCATCAAAACATGTCGTGTTTGGTGTCAAACGCTTTGGAATACTACCCCCCACCAGTCCTGGTGGTGGGGGTAGCATTCCAATCTTCTAGAGGGACAGACATGTTCACACTGGCTAAACCCGGTTAAAACTTTCCAAAGCCCTGGCATCACAAAACGGATGCCACTGCCACAGACACGGGTCTGGCCTCCTGCTGCTGAGAAACACTCTGGCAGGGGAGGCCTGGACAATAGGTTTCCTGTCACAGGGAGGTGTAACCTCCTCCCCAGACAGGCAGATGTGTATTGGGGCAGGGTGGGTGCATTCAGAGATTGCTTTTGAGACACTGCCTGGGGCACACAAGCCCAGTTCAAACCGGTTACAGGGGCACTCAGCCCCTGCTCTGGCATGAAACTGGACAAAGGGGAAGGGGTGTAACCACCCCGACCCCAGGTCCACCCATAGGTGGAGCCTTAGAGTTAGTCCATCCCCTAAACTTAGTATAAGTATAGGAATCCAGTCACTAGGACTTTAGATTACCCTGGATGAACCTCTGCAACATATATCCTGGACCTTCTACTTTCTATCACGACTAGAAGATGGAAGAAATCTCCATTGGGGTCAAGGAGTGACTCCCCTGCTTGGCAGACACCAAAGAAGCAACTGACTGGTCTGCAATTCTGAAGCTATCACCAGACGCCAAAGTCTCTGCATCCCCAGAGGTGGATTTCCAGACTTCCCGAGGCTACTCTGAGTCCACAGCAAAGCTGAGGCCCGTGGCTATCATGGGTGATGTGGCCCAGTGACCCCTGGACACCGTCAACTTTTGCAGCAACACTATCTTCCTGGTCATCCTCGAAGCTGTGCTTTGGGCTCTGCGTAGCCCCAGCCTTGAGCACCTCCTTCACCGAAGATTGTTGGCCTCCACTCCACGAGAGACCCGTGGGCCAGTTTCAAGTGCGACCCTTGAGGCTCCTTCGCGATCATTAGCCCGTTGGCTAGCAGGGCCCCACAAAGGTAACTCCTTTTCTAATTGGGTGTTCCTGGTTGCTCCAGACGTGCCCTGCCTTACCCTTGCTGGGTGAGTCCCTCAGACCTTGCTGGTCTGCACCGCAGTCCTTTCTCTGCATTCCTGTGACTTGCCGTTGCCAAGGCTTGTTGGGTCCTTTCTGGTCACCGACACCGCAGCACTCGACAGACTTCGTGGGACAGCTCCAATCCGGCTCATGGACTTTGTGGACGCCTCCTGGACCTCGTGGCTGAAGAGTCAAGACACCCACCAACTCACCTAAAGCACCTACATCTGTGGGCAATGGTCCATCCTGCCCTAGGTCACTGGCAAATGACCCAGACTCTGTCCACTCTGTTTTCAGGTTCCTTACATCCCAGATCCAGGCTTGGATCTCTCCAGACACTTTGCCTCTTCACGGCAGCAGCAGTTTTTTGCAGGTCACGAGCCGTAAAAGAACGGACAGCAAGCCAATGTGGAACACCTGCAATTTATTAAAGAGTCCACCCTCTCCGGTCTCATCTCCCGCCCTGTTTTCAGTATTCGCATGCTGTTCGTTCTTTCAAGGCTTGTTGGGTCCTTTCTGGTCGCCGACACCGCAGCACTCGACAGACTTTGTGGGACAGCTCGAATCCAGTTCGTAGACTTCGTCGACGCCTCCTGGACCTCGTGGCTGAAAACTCACGACACCCATCAACTCACCTGAATCACCCGACATTTGTGGGCATTGGTCCATCCTGCCCTAGGTCACTGGCAAGTGACCCAGACTCTGTCCCCTCTGCTTTCAGGTCCCTTACATCCCAGATCCAGGCTTTGATCTCTCCGGACACTTCGCCTCTTCACGGCAGCAGCAGTTCTCTGCAGGCTTCCATTGAAATCGACGACGCGACCCAACACCAAAAGACACCTATGCACCCGGCTTCCCTGGGTGAGGTAAATCGAGTACTCTGGTACTCTTGTGGGTGCTAGCCCTAGAACTACCTAAGTCCAAAAGGGTTTGGTCCTGACTCGATTAGAAGTGTCCCTAATCTTTAAAATTCCAACCGCGACATTCCCCATAGAAGATAATAGGAACCCGCGGATCTGTTTTCACACTGCATACGGCCCCCGTGTCACTACCTTGGGTGGTTCCTTGGGGTCCCAGCGATTCTAGAAGCAATCGGCCTAGTGCCTATTCCAGTCGTGGTTCTTATACCACTTTTTTAGTATATGGTTTGGTACGCCCCTAGGGCCCAAACGTGTATTTGTGCTTTTACTGATGCCTGACCACTTGTAACTTTAGTACATCGAACTCCAGTCTCATAAAGAGACTAGAGGGGTGTGTTTTATCTTAAATACATATATTTTGAATATATACCTGGTGTGGTTGTCTTTTCATTTGATCATTCAAGAGATTATAGACTGGTAAAACAATCTGCTTTACATTCCTTCAAGACTTAGCTACCACTAGGATAGCTTTCACATAAGGTTGTCTTTAACCATTCACATAAGGAGTTGTTTGGACTGATACAAGGTGCCCACGAGAACTAGTGGGCAGCATATATCAGGCCACCTTCTCACACATACGCCCACAGGGCGGGAGATGAGTCCTGAGAGGGTGGCATCTTTAATAAATTGCTGGTGTTCCACATTGGCTTGCTGTTCGTTCTTTCAAGACTCGTGACCAAGGAGTAAAATCTGAAACACGTTGAGCCATGAATGCAAGCGAGTGATGCAAAGAAGCTGATGCCTTCACTCCAAGGGAGAAAGTCCACTGAGTGGAATCCTCATTAGAAGCAACTCTTAGTTCTGGATGTTCGTGGTAAACCTTAACCGCGAGGATTACCCATCGCACAGCAGTGCGAACCTGCTGCCCCAGGAGTGTCTGGCGCAACGTGAAAGGACAGCAGATACTTCAGGGTGAGAGACTTTACAGACAGCGTTTGTGCCATCTCTGCGTGCCCACTGTGGTTTTATTTTGAACATTTTTAGACTTGCAGTAAGCACCCACATGGGAATGCTGAATGTGAGAACTGCAAAGACCATAATGCTCTTGTGCATACGCCCACAGGGCGGGAGATGAGACCTGAGAGGGTGGACTCTTTAATAAATTGCAGGTGTTCCACATTGGCTTGCTGTTCGTTCTTTCAAGGCTCGTGACCAAGGAGTTAAATCTGAAATGCGTTGAGCCATGTATGCAAGTGAGTGATGCAAAGAAGCTGATGTCTTCACTTCAAGGGAGGAAGTACACCGAGGGGAATCCTCAGTAGAGGCAACTCTTAGTTCTGGATATATATTTATATATATATATATGCTTCACAAACTACCAAGATTACCGAAGTCCGTGGCCCATAGACAGGTGGCGAGTCAAACCGGGCAGGTCTCCCGATATTTAAATCACGCACAATGTTCTTCTTCAAAGAAGGACTCGCACTCAGGACAAAACCAGAGGTTTATTCACCATGGTAACGTGTTTCGACAGCCAAACTGTCTTGATCACATGAAGTAATACACATTTCTAGTGAATCTATATAGGTGCAGATACAAAAAAAGGACTAATGTTTGTCAAATGATAGTGGCAAACACGGTGGCCATTTCTGAATGTCAAACATATATATCTCTGACGTGTATCAACTCTCCTAGTATTATAATATATCATCTGTTATTATTATGATAGACACAGTTGTAAGATTCATATATTTGTTTCATATAATTCCTCATATTGGCACATAAACATGTTCAAAACATATCGTATCTCATCTACAGTCTAAGCACGTAATACGCATTAAAGAGCAATGTGAATACAATGCTACCAACATTTGATAAAGTTTTGTTGAAGTATTTTTGAAACCATACAAAAGGCAATAGTGCCTCTGAAATAATAGCGTGTAACGTGAACATTGAACCTAAATATGTCCTGTGTTGCTGTAAAAAGCAGCAAATGGCAGTATATTTGATGATCATAATATCTCAAAACTTTTTAAGCAATAGTGCTATAATGATCATGATGTGGGTTAAACTGCAATGGCATACATCCAATAATATCTATTGCGTACTGCATACAGAACGGACTTGCTAGTGGCATAGTGCCCCTGTAAAAGACTGTATGTGTCATTCAACTATAAATATACAGTTAAAGAACTTGAAAAATGTGCCTATCATCTTATTACCATTCTGTGTCTTAACAACACACTAATTAGGGGAGATTACTACACTGTATGTTCAGCCGACAGCAATACATTTATCCAGCATCCTGGATGCTGGATAAATGTTCTTTTGCTGTGCCTTACGTGCAGACTGTTCTTTGCGCATTTACAGCATTTATCAGCACTTGATGATTTAACATGTCCCTCGCCACGGCAGTGGCGAGGGACATGTTAAATCATCAAGTTGGCACCAGTCTAAGGTTGGTGGACGGGGGCTGTAAATGCGCAAAGAACTTTCAAATCAGTCTGCATGTAAGGCACAGCAAAAGAACAATCATTGTTTTGTTTTCCAATAATAGATTGCCCATAAGAGACTTTAAGAACTGTGGATGAACGGATAACGAGAGTATCATCATATGTTATAGTGCCTGGCAGACATGGCGGCTAAAGAACAGTATTTACACTGAAGAACTGTGCTAGTCCTTTGTCGCTGCCTGTGATTTAAGTTCCACCAATGATAAGAAAAGAGATGCAATTTAAAAAAACTTGCGAGACTGAAATGGCTTTTGTAATTGAGCACTGAGGAAGGCAAAGGTGCCGAAATGCATTTGCTCTACTGAATAAATAGAAGTCCCAAGAGTGCCTTGTGCCTGTTTTTGAGCTGTGATATATATATATATTACCTACTGGCGGTCGCCAGTAGGTAGTTATAGTTAGGACCACGTTTCCATAGGAAATCCGCAACATTCTATTTTGAATAACTTTGGCGCCGGTTGACGAATCCTCGCGAATTTTTCAAAATAGGTGGGGTGCTACGCTCCGCTCCTACCCTGAAAGTCTTGGGGGGATTCGTCAAGCGGGGGCTGAGATAAAAGGGGGGTCCCAAAACGCGTTTTTCCCATGCATTTTTCCATAGGACCTTTAGACACAGCTACAGCCCGAACGGCTGAACAGAATTACTTGAAATTTGGCAGAGGTAGTCCTCAGGTCAAGGAAGTGCCTTTTGTAGGTTTGGTGTAAATCTGTTCAGTAGATTCTGAGAAAATAGCCTTTAAATCAATATATATATCTGAGCCAGCTTACGGTGCGCTTACGGTGCGCTTACCGTACGCGTACGGTGGCGTGCGCGAGCGCGATTCTGATTGGCCCTTAGATCTTAGTAAACATTCGAATTGGTCGAAACCAGGAAGCGGCGGCCGCCATTTTCTCTCTCGCACTCTGACAGGGGGTTGAAAAACAAAGTGCAAATCATGTAAAGGGGCTGTTTACACAGCTCCCAAGCACCTAGCCATGTCGAGGGAGTCCCCAACGATCCCCCAAGTGAAAAAAGGCAATTTTAATTTTTTCGAAAATTTCGCCGATTACGCTTACCGTACGCGTACGGTAAGAAATAATAATAAAAAAAAAGAAATATCCACATTCTCCCCACCCTGTGTGCAAAAGGTGCCTGAAGGGCACCTTTTGTGCATGGCTCATCAGGGATAAACAAAACCTATATTTTACCTGTCACAACGATGCTCATCATATGACCTCCATGTGCGCACGGTGCGCGAAGCGCATCGTGCGTTCATGGCCCATCTAGCGTAACGTGGGCACGCGGTGCGCGAAGCGCACCGTGCGCGCACGGAACGAACTGCGTTAAGTGGGTGCGCACGCCACAAATGCCGTAAAGTAACTTAGCATTTAAAAAAACGTACAAATTCACTGAAAAAACCATAGGTTTCACACACGTTATAGTTAGGAATTAGCATTTAAAAAACCTTGCAAATTCACTGAAAAAACCATAGGTTTCACACATGTTATAGTTAGCTGGACATTTTACTGGTAAAAAACCAATGAAATTCCCCCGTTATAGTTACTGTAGGCAACTATAACTCACGCGACCGTAATCCTCTGCTGATGACATATGTGTCTTTATGAAAAAAAAATATTTGTAATATATGTATAGCTACAATTTAATGGAAGAAGACATGGGCAAATAAGTGTCTAAATACAGTATTAGCATCAGCAGAGGATTGCGGTCGCGTGAGTTATAGTTGCCTACAGTAACTATAACGGGGGAATTTCATTGGTTTTTTATCAGTAAAATGTCCAGCTAACTATAACATGTGTGAAACCTATGGTTTTTTCAGTGAATATATATATATATATTATCTACTGGCGGTCACCAGTAGATAGTTATAGTTAGGACCGTGTTTCCATAGGAAATCTGCAGCATTCTATTTGGAATAACTTTGGCGCCGATTGACGAATCCTCGCAAAATTTTCAAAATAGGTGGGGCGCTCCGCTCCTTCCCTGAAAGTCTCGGGGGATTCGTCAAGCGGGGGCCGAGAAAAAGGGGGGTCCCAAAACGCGTTTTCCCCATGCATTTTTCCATAGGGACTTTAGTCGCAGCTACAGCCCGAACGGCTGAACAGAATTACGTGAAATTTGGCAGAGAGGTAGCACTAAGTTCAAGGAAGTGCCTTTTGCAGGTCTGGTGTAAATCCGTTCAGTATTTTCTGAGAAAATAGCATTTAAAGGCATATAAATATCTATACGCGCGCAGAGTGCGTGCACTGTGCGCGCACCCTGCCGTGCGCGAGCGCAATTCTGATTGGTTGTTAGATCTTAGTAAACATTCGAATCGGTCGAAACCAGGAAGTGTCGGCCGCCATTTTGTCTCTCGCACTCTGAGGGGGTGAAAAACAAAGGTGGAGAACGTGAAAAGGGGACAGGCTGGACAGTTCCTGACCCCCTAGCATTTGTCAGGGGTCCCAGAAGGACCCCCAAGGGCCAAAAAAAGATTTTATTTTTTTGGCAAAAAATCGCGGGGTGCGCGCAACGTGCACGCACGATGGAAACGGAAAAAACTTCACTGATGACATATGTGTCTTTCTGAAAAAAAAAATTGTAATATATGTATAGCTAAAAATTAATGGAAGAAGACATGGGTAAATAAGTGTCTAAATACAGTGATGTAATATCTGACGTCATCAGCAGAGGATTGCGGTCGCGTGAGTTATAGTTGCCTGCACTAACTATAACGGGGGAATTTCATTGGTTTTTCACGAGTGAAATGTCCTGCTAACTATAACATGTGTGAAACCTATGTTTTTTTAAGTGAATTAATATATATATATATATATATTCACTGAAAAAATCATAGGTTTCAGACACATTATAGTTAGGAATTAGCATTTAAAACACCTTAGAAATTCAGTGAAGAAACCATAGATTTCAGGGGCGTTATAGTTAGCTGGACTTTTCACTCGTACAAAACAGAGAAATTCCACCGTTATATTTAGTTCAGCTAACTATAACTCGCACGCCCGCAACGCACTGCTGATGACATCATATATTACATCACTCATGACATGGTCAGTGACACCACTGATGATATCTCAAATGACATCACTGATGACATCATCAAGTGAATGTGTGTTTTTCTGAAAATTACATATGTTTTATATATGTATATCTCAAGGTCGATGGAAGAATAAATGGGTATATAAGTGTCTAAATGGATGATTTGTTTTTGAAAACTTGATTGTATAACTGACTGATTAAGTGTATCTTAGTGAATACATGGCTTAGTGAGTAATGTTTAAATATGTAAATATCTGTATCAGTCTCTCACATTGTGTATAAGTGGCTGCATGGGTTGGTGAGTAGCTACATGAGTGTCTATATAGGTTATTAGTTGGTTTTTGAGTATCAGTATGAGTGTCTGAGTGTCTGTATGGTTCGGTGGGGGGTATTATGTAGTGCATGGGTGCATGAATGAGTGACTCACTGTGTGTATGTGTTGAAGACAGCATGTGTGCAGGACTGTATGGGAAGATGAGTGTGTACATGGGTGTGTTAGTGAGTGAATGACTGTCTCAATAGTGTCTTTATGAGTAACTACATATGTTTTAAACTAGTATATGTGACTATTGGTGTATATAAGTGAGTATATGTGAGAGTGAGAGATTGGAACAGTTCCTGTATGAATAAGTATGTGTTTCTATAAGTGATTGTTTAAAAGACTAAGTATGTGTAAGTTTCTGTAGAAGTAAGTGTGGTGGTGTGTGTATAACTGTATATGCAAGTAAATGGATGTTTGATACTTTATTAGCATGAGTGACTATGTGTGTGAGTAACTCTATGGAGGAGTGACGTTGTGTAACAGGATGTATAGGTATATGAGTACATATGATGAGTGAGTACATGTATGAGTGACTGTATAGGACTTTTGGTGAATGAGTGTATGTGTATGTGGATCTTAGAATTACTGAATAGGTTGTTGTAACTGGTATTGGTATGTCCATTGTCTTGAAAATTTTAGTTTCTATTTTTGAATGTGTGTATCAAATGTTATATTAAGGGGAGAGGAGGTCTGCCACTCTATCACAAGGATAATGTCATCAGTGATGTCATCAGTGATGTCATTTGAGATGTCATCAGTGATGTCATGATTGATATCACTGATCATGTCATGAGTGATGTAATTTGTGATGACATCAGCAGTGCATTGTGGGTGCGCGAGTTATAGTTTGCTGAACTAACTATAACGGGGGAATTTCTCTGTTTTGTACGAGTGAAAAGTCAAGCTAACTATAACGCCCCTGAAACCTATGATTTCTTCAGTGAATTTCTAAGGTTTTTTTAAATGCTAATTCCTAACTATAATGTGCCTGAAACCTATGTTTTTTTCAGTGAATTTCGAAGGTTTTTTAAATGCTAATTTCTAACTATGCCTACAGAGATAGGAGATGTGTAGAAATAAGAAACAACACACAGAAAGAAAAAAAGGAAATGCAGAAAGGAGCACCAGAAGTCCTCAAAGACGAAGAAAAGTGCAGGAAGAAGGATAATGTGCCGAAAGAACAAACAGAAGAGCAGAAAGAAGCCTTGTTGCAAAATCATCCTGTACCCTCAACTTTTTCAGACGGATACTGGTGGTAACAGAGTCTGGCTAACCAGTCCTAGAGCGAGTGCTATGTTAAAAGATACTCAGAATACAGTGGATACACCTACATACACTAGGAACACTATGCGTTGGGCTCCCCCTGTGATTAGCATGACCTCCTCTGTAAGCCCCTAGTATATAATAGGGCAGGGGATTAAAACTACTTCTTAAAACGCGCCACAGGGCGTGTTTGCACGCGTCACCTAAGGCCCCGTCCCCTCCCTTCCCCACTGTGTAAACACACCCTGTGGCTGTTTTTAAGTTGGGAGATTAAGTCCCCTTGAAACCTGCAGGTCCCTAGGGTCCAACTAGACCACAAGGTACCTCCAGTAAGCGCCACAGAGCTGCGTTGCAGAGAGATGTAAAAAGGGGCACGGACTAGACCACCTCTCTGCAACGCAGTGCAGTGGCGCTTACTGGAAGCACCTGGTGGGCTAGTTAGCCCCCAGGGGCCCTCAGGATTGAAGGGGAATTATTTCCCCAACTTAAAACGTGCCACAGGGCGTGTTTGCACACGTTAACTCAGGCCCCGTCCCCTCCTTTCACCGCTGTGTAAACACGCCCTGTGGCCGTTTTTAGTTGGGAGATTAAGTTCATTTGAATCCTGAGGGTCCCTAGGGTCCAATTAGCCCACTAGGTACCTCCAGTAAGCGCCACAGAGCTGCGTTGCAGAGAGGTGTAAAAAGTGGCACGGCCTGGACCACCTCTCTGCAACGCAGCCCAGTGGTGCTTACGGGAAGTACCTGGTGGGCTAGTTAGCCCCCAGGGGCCCTCAGGATTGAAGGGGAAATATTTCCCCAACTTAAAACGCGCCATAGGGTGTGTTTGCACACTTCACCTCAGGCCCCGTGCCCTCCCTTCCCCACTGTGTAAACACGCCCTGTAGCCGTTTTAAGTTGGGAGATTAAGTCCCCTTGAATCCTGAGGGTCCCTAGGGGCAAATTAGTGCACTAGGTACGCCCAGTAAGCGCCATTGCAGAGAGGTGTAAAAAGGGGCACGGCCTGCACCACCTCTCTGCAACGCAGAGCAGTGGCGCTTACTGGAAGCACCTGGTGGGCTAGTTGACCCCCAGGATCCCTCAGGTTTGAAAGGGAATTATTTCCCCAACTTAAAATGCGCCACAGGACGTGTTTGCACACATTAACTCAGGCCCCATCAGTGGGGGATCTCTGGACGAGGGGGGGATTCAAAACGTTCGAGATGCTGCAGACGGAATTCCAGTTGCAGGACAGGGAGTACTTTCGGTACATGCAGATCCGTCATGCACTATGCTCCGCCTTCCCGGACGTCGCCTCCATCCCAGAGTACTCCCCTGTGGAGGATAGAGTGCTGGATGGACATGTACCGGAAAGCACGATCTCATTAATCTATAAAAAACTGATTAATGACCACTCGGCATTGCTGACTAATCTTCGTGAGGCTTGGGTTGCCGATGGATTGGAGCTGGACGACGAGGACTGGGTCTCTGCGGTGGCCTCCCCGAAAGAGGTGGCCATACCGGCCCGCCTTCACTTCGTCCAGCTCAAGATACTCCATAGGGTCTACATAACGGGGCCAAGGCTATTGCGTATGGGCTATGCTGTGGACGGGTTGTGTAAGCGTGGGTGTGGTTCTTTGGGGACCTTTCTTCATATTTTGTGGGAATGCCCAGAGGTGGAGCGATTCTGGCGTGGTGTGCATGAGGTCCTGCGGGTGGTTACGCGTGTGTCGCTGCTGCCTGAAGCGAGGAGATGCTTGTTGAACGTGTGGGAACCAACCGACTACTCGGCGCCACAGACGTGGTGGGTGACTCTGGGATATATGGTGGCCAAGCGCGATATTGCTCAACTGTGGGGTTCCCAGAGGTCCCCGACTGTTTCGGCCTGGAAGGAAAATATGGACTGGTGCATGTTTCGGGAAAAGGTGGTGTATGTAGCGAGAGGTAAGCCTGGGACATGGGTGAAAGTATGGGGCCCCTAGAACGCCTACCGCGGGGGAATCTGTGCCCCGCCATTATTGCCCGATCCTTCGCCTGCCCCGTCCCCTTAGCCGGTTTAGCTCTCCGGTACCGGGCACGGAGTCCACCCAGTCCCTGTCCTGACCTTCTCCCCCCCCTTGATACTCCTGTGGATCGGTAGGGTCCCCCTTCTAGGGGAGCACATGCTGCTGTTTTCGATTGTGGGTTGCCTTATGGTTTGATTTTTTGTTGTTATTTATGTTAAAAAGAAACCGTTATGTGGGGTCCGGATGGTGTGGCCATCAACGCTGCTAACTCCTGTACGTCTCCCTTTGCCGCAGCACGCGTTCTACTGTGTGTATCATATGCTCCTCTTGTTTGCTAGCGGCCGGCCTGAAGATTGTAGGCCCATCTTTGTATATTCTTTGAACTTTGTAATAAACGGTTTCAAAAAAAAAAAAAAAAAACTCAGGCCCCATCCCCTCCCTTCACCACTGTGTAAACACAGCTGCCCTATGGCCATTTTTAGTTGGGAGATTAAGTTCATTTGAATCCTGAGGGTCCCTAGGGTCCAACTAGCCCACTAGGTACCTCCAGTAAGCGCCACCGAGCTGCGTTGCAGAGAGGTGTAAAAAGTGGCACGGCCTGGACCACCTCTCTGCAACGCAGCTCAGTGGCGCTTACTGGAAGCACCTGGTGGGCTAGTTAGCCCCCAGGGTCCCTCAGGATTGAAAGGGAATTATTTCCCCAACTTAAAATGGGCCACAGGGCGTGTTTTCACACGTCACCTCAGGCCACGTCCCCTCCCTTCACCACTGTGTAAACGCACCCTGTGGCCATTCTAAGTTGAGAGATTAAGTCCCCTTGAGTCCTAAGGGTCCCTAGGGTCAAACTAGCCCACTAGGTACCTCCAGTAAGCGCCACAGAGCTGCGTTGCATAGAGGTGTAAAAAGGGGCATGGCCTCAGAACACCTGTCTGCAACGCAGCTCCCAGGCGCACACTGGAGATACCTGTTGGGCTAGTTGATCCTCAGGGACCCTCAGTATTGAAGGGGAATTAATTCCCCAACTTACAACTGGCCAGGGGGCACGTTTGCAGAGTGCTGCAAGGAGGGGGCGTGGCCTCCGGCGCAATGCCGGTCTTTTATTTATTTCATTTTTTTAAAAAGAAGGGATGTATGGACCCCCTTCTTTTTCTAATTTATTGGCCCTGGGGACCCCATCCCCCAGGGCCTGCACCCTCATTTTTTTGTTGAAAATAATTAATTTGGAAGGGGGCCGTGTGGCCCCCCTCCCAAGGCCTTAATCGGTCCCAGGGACCCCAACCCCCGGGTCATGGCCTTTTTTTATTTATTATTATTTAGGAGGGGGGCTGCGTTGCCCTCCTCCTCAGGCCACTTATGGCCCATGGACCCCATCCCCAGGGGCCGGCCTTTGTTTTTTATTATTTTTAAATAATATATATTGATAGAAACACCTTGGACATGCTGGACAAATCGTATGTACCTATCACCATGAAGATTTGCGTGATATTCATTAAAAGGCGACTATGCATACAATGAACACACGTGGAATGTATTTAAACCGCTAGTGAAGCTCTGACGTGTCTGACTCCCTACCGTGCCTAATCCCGGCGCCCCCGCCAGTGGGTACTCTCCAAGTAGACACCCTTGTCGTTTATTAATACAAACATGGGTAGCTATTGACTGGCACATTTAATACACACACACACCAAGCCATTCAAAGGTGATTCGACAAAAATTTGACCCAACTATGCAAGAAACCCCCCTCACGGTTAATAAAACACACATCCACCGCCGAATGTGTAATACTTTTTATTTTACTCTCTGGAAAGAAGACGAACCTCAATTGAGAGTCACAGCATGCTCCTGGCTGAGCCCAATGCTGTGTTACACCCACCAGCGCCTGCCGAGTGCCACACACCTCTGTGTTGTATTCCACCAGCTAGTGTGTATGCAATGACACTCTCTAGCCCATGTGCACTGTAACACCACCTCTTGAATATGTCATGCCACACTTGCCTTCGCACTGGTTATATTGCCCCATCTAACGTGCCTTCCTCGATGCCTATGTTATAACAAGCAGCGCTATGCCATACATGTTACAATCTGGGATCCATATCTTTGTCACAGTGCATATGCAACGTTACACTCCCCAGCACATATTTTATATTACAACTTTAGAGACTAGTTAGGTTACACAACACTGCCCTGTGCATAATACACTCCAAGGCGCATATCGCATAGCATGCGCTAGTGCCTGTGCTATCTCGCGCTCTCCAATGAATCTGTCATTGCGCACAATGTATTGCATATTATATTTCACGCCCCGGTTCATCTTATATCACACTTTTTGGTGCATAGTTTATACCATATACTATATTTAGTTTTCATTTTTAATTGTTCTCTCAGGACTATGTTCTATATAACACTGCGTCCACCTACCCTTTTCACGGGCATTACATTTTGCAATGGGGGAGGAGGGTCAGGGGGTATTTCTGCCAAGTGAGACCGGAGTCACAGTCACAAACGTCCTCTTCTTCCTGAATAAAAGTGAGATTATGCTGCATACTTGTTCATATTTTAAGTAGTTTGCACAGAAACACATTTTAAAAACAATAAAGTTCCTAATACCCACCTTCTCTGAACAGTTAGCTTGCTGCCCCATCCACCTCCTCCCTATCCTCTGTTGTATGAATCCATGGACTAGCCTCCTCCCTCCTGCCATAAATGGTCTGATGTGCTGCCACTACCCTCCATTTAGCATGATGCACCAGTCCACTCCTCCTGCCCTCCATTGCCCAATTCTATGGCCCATCATTGACCTCCTGCTTAGCCTCTGTGCTTAGCTTGCTGCCGCTATTCTCCTTCCCCCTGCCCTCCAATGTCTTTGTGCATGCCCCTGCTCCATCCTTTTTGCCCACCATGTTCCATGGACCTGCCACCCCTATCTACTCGGAGCGTTCTGTTGAGCTGCCACTCCCCTCCCACCTGCCTAGCATTGTCAGATGACTGTAACCTGTCCCTGCCACCTCCACCCTGCCTGTCCACATGTCTTGCCCCTATCCCCTTCCTCCTGTCCTCCATGGTCCATTTTACTGCCACACCCTTCTGCCCTCCCTGGTCTGTTGTGCTGCAACTGCTCCTCCTGCCTGCCACGCGCGGTCTGTTGTGAGGCCCCTTCCCCTGAACTCTCTTGTCTGTGCCCAGGTCCTAACCATCCCTTCTATCCTCCATGGTCCTTTCTGCATGCTCCTGCTCCCTCCTTCTTGCCCATCATAGCCATTGTGCTGCCACTAACCCTCCCGCTTGCCATGCATGGTCTTCTGTGCTGCCATGGCCCCTCCCACCTTCCCTGTGTGGTCAGCTAGCTGCCCCTGACCCCCTCCCACCTTCCCTCCATGGTTTGTGTGTATGCCATCATAGTCTCACTGTTGCTCTCCATGGTGTGTCTTGTTTCTAGTGCCCATCCTGCCTGACCTCCATGGTCATCTTGCTGCTCCTGCCCTGCCCCCTTGCCCCCAGCCCTCTGTTTCCATGTGCAAACCCCTATTCCCTCCCTCCTGGCTTGTCTGTTCCATTGTAATGCCCCTGATCCGTCCCTCCTGCCCTTTATGGTCTGTTATGCTGCAGCTTTCTCTCCTGTCTGCCCATTATGGTCAGCTAGCTACCATTGCCTCTTTCCCCTCTATTATCTGTTGTCCATGTGCATGGTCCTGTCCCCTCCGTATTGCTTTCTATGGATTGTTGTGGTGCAATCCCGTCCCGCATGCCCTGTGTGGTGTATTGTGCTGCTGCAAACCCTGATGCCTGCCCTGTAGGGTCAGTTTGGTGAACCTCTCCATGTCCCTCCTGTCCTCTGTTATCTGAGTCCATGTCCCTACACCAATTCCTCCTGCCTACCATGGTCCAATGTACCATACTTACGAACATTTTGAACTTGGTAAGAGAGAGATTTTGAAAAAAAACTGGGGTATTGATTTTCCCCTTTGAGTTTACATTGAAAAAGAGGAGATTGCAGACAGGAGACAGATCAAATAAAGCCCATTTGAGCTTAAAAACATTGGACGTTTCCTGGCTGAAACGGGTCTGTTGGCATGTATGGTTGTACTACCACTGCCTCTTCCTTCTGCCCACAATGCTCTATTATATTGCCACAGCCTCTCTTGCCAATCCTGTATTGTTGGTTTGTTGCCCCTGCCCCCCTTTCCACTGCCCTCCATAGTCTGTTGTCCTGCCACTGCCCTTCCTGCCTGCCCAGTGTGGTCAAATTGTTGCCTCTGCACTCTCCTACCTGCCTTCAATTTTCAGAGTCCGTCTCCCTGGCCTCCACCTCTCAACAGTATCCCAATGAACAACTAGATTTCTAACATTTTATATTTATTACAAATGTGTGGAACGCCTGACGTCATCTTGATGTAATCAAAACTGTAATACCTAGAGCATTTCCTTTAGAAATTACATATATGAGAGGGTCTTATTTGCATCAAAATTATGGTTAGTGCTCTAAAAAACTAAAATGAGGACATATTTTCGGAGTTTTCAAATAGCAACAAAGAACTTTTAAATTATTTGTAATCTTTATGTTTTTTTATCTAGTTGACAACGTGATTAAATGTTGCACTTAGGGGAGAGGATGTGGTGTTACTTCCAGAGCTGCAGACTTTGCAACTGGGGAACCAGTTTGGAGTTTCTGCTTCAGCTCAACATTATGTGATTCTGGTCAAATCACTTAATCTCCCCATGTCTACAACCAAAATCAATTTGATCTTGTGTGATGTAACCAATGCTCATGTAAAGCACTCCAATACCTGAAAAGTCTGCACTATATAAAACTGCAAATACCCAAAAAGCATGAGAAAATATTTTTCTCTCAGACATGATTCATGATATCACAGCAGAATGCTTTTTCACATGGTAAAATCACCTTAGAACACACCACAATTCCTAAAATGAGTATGGTACCATCAACCAATGATTTATAATGTAACTAAAGTCTTAAAACCTTCTATTAACTGCAATGCTTTTTAATGTGGTGCTATCATGTATATTGGTCCCAAGATGGCTGCCAACACTTCTTGGATGAAGTACTGACTAGGCCTGGGCAAAAATTTCGTTCCGTTCGCGGAAATTGCGATAATTTGACATTTTTGCGTTCCGCGGAGAGCGCGAAAATGTCAAAAATTCCGGTTTCCGCAGCTTGGCGATAATTTGTTTCTTGCTCGCGCTGTAAAATGATACATTCTCGCGCGCGCGCGATCGCCTTACCTGAATCCCTGCGTTCGCCGACAAGTTTTCTTGATCCGGTCGCGTTCTCCATGAGATGTTGTATTGTTTTTAGCCATTTGCGCTGTCTCGCGACAGTTCGCGCCCGCAGTGACGTCATGCGTCGCGCGATCACGTCTTTCTTCTCGCGATCATGCACCGCGAGAACAACTCAAAACAAGATGGCCGCGCCCGCAAGCAACCACATGGGTAAGTTGGCGACCCGCAACCATGCAGAAAATCTCGCGAACATGCCGGAAAAAAACTTCCGCATCTTCGCGATATTTCTGCTTGTTTGCGATAATTTTAAACATTCTCGCGATAATTTGCGAAGGTTAATTCCGCAAATTCCGCCCACCCCTAGTACTGACAGCCAATCAGATCTCACGATGAGATGTGTGGTTAGGCTCCGCCCAGATATATCTATCTTTTAAACTCTAATTTTCTCAGGAACTACTGAACGGATTTACACCATTTAAGCAAAAGGCATGAGTCTGAGCTGAGGACTACCTCTTTGCCAAATTTGGTGTAATTCCGTTCAGCAGTTCAGGCTGTACCTCCGACAACAGGTCCTATGGGAAAATACATGGGGAAAATGTGTTTTGGGATCCCCCTTTATTCTCGGCCCCCGCTTGACGAATCACCATGAAATTTTTAGGATAGGAGCGGACGGGAGCTGGCCAAAAGTTTGGAAAGTTTTGCGAAGATTCGTCAATCGGCGCCAACGTTATTCCAAAGAGAATGTTGCGGATTTCCTATGAAAAATAGGTCCTAACTATAAATACCTACTGGCGACTGCCAGTAGGTAATATATATATATATATATATATATATTCACAAAAATGCCCCTTCCGACTGTATTGACCCAGGTGGGAGGTGGCGCACACTCCGGCGGAGCGTGCCGGTAATTAAGTTCCAAAGTAGAGAAAAAGCAATCCCAGTGCGCTCTCAGGAGACAAAGCCACAGACACGAAATGCAAAGAGGGGTTGTTTATTCCACAACGCGTTTCAGCTCGGAAGCCTTGATCACGTGGAAGAATGTGTACAACAGGGTAACTGATAAAGTTGTAATTCATAAACATGGACATGGGACTGAAAGGCCAGCCCAAAGGCATATTCGCCGACTACGGCAGACATGTTGGAATGTGCAACAAAGAGTAATAATTGTCTGGGTATGCATACATAATTATCAAGTGATCAAACAACAATGTGATTGAAAATAATGCATGAAAAAAACAATGTTTCAAATATATACGCTACACGAAAATGAAAATAATAGGAAAAATGCCTAGAATCAAACGAATTGTAGCGTTATTGTGAGTAAATGCATAGTGCTTGCGAACAACGAGAACAAGGCTGGTGCCTGTCATAGGCTCATCAAAAACAAATTAAATGTATGACCCAACTGGGTTTGGATAAGGGGATAAAAATGAAATGAATGAAGTAAAATGAGATGTGAACCCAAATGGGTTCGCGTTACGATAGGTAACAGCGTGTATGTCAGGCAAAAGGGTCAAATTTGTATGAAATACAACCTGAGGGTCAAATACCCCAGGAAAATAAGTATAGTGCATGAGTCCCATAAAGTCCAAAATTAATGGAATGCCGATAAAATCAGTTACCGTGCTCGAAAACGTGAAGAAACGGAAGGAAGGGTAGGTGGCCCGTGCGGAGTGAGTGCCAGTGAGAGGGCACCTTCCTTTCTTCCTGAAATGAAAAAAACACAAAAAAGACATTGTTAAAATTGCCATGGCAAATACTCATAAAAGTACATACATAGTCAAATGGGAAGAAGAATCTCAGACCTGTAATCAGAAAAATGAATATCATGAGGTGAGCGAGAGAACTAAAATTGCCACATAGTTAATGACACAGACATAAAACAGTAGTGATCCTGACAAATGGTTATTCCTTTAAATGAACGGACAATTCTTCATCAAAATTGAGGCCCCCTGGGTGTTTGGTTTGAAATTGGACTATGTACTTGGACTCACGTTGCCTTAATTTGAGTACCCTGTTGCCTCCTCTAAAATTGATTGTAATTTGTTCCAATATGAAAAAAGTGAGGAGTTCAGGGTTAGAAAAATGTGTTTCTTCAAAGTGGCGGGCCACTGGGTATTTCACATCTTTGTGGATTATGGCTCGGTAATGTTCAAGGATACGTTTTTTGGCAGGCAGGGTGGTGCTGCCAATATACCAACGAAGACAGGGACATTCAATGACATAGACAACAAAAGTGGTGCTGCATGTCAGAAATTCTCTGATTTCTTTCGTGACGCCATTATAATTGAGTTTGTTGCGGAACTTGCTGTTCTTACAGGCCTTACAATGGCCGCAAGGGTAGAAACCCTCGAGGCCATGTTGATGTCTGGTAGGGTAAATGGTGACATCACTTCTCACCACCATGTCCCTAATGCTCCTGCCTTTGCGATAGGTGATACTTGGTCTGTTAGGTATGGTCTCACCAATTATATTATCGCATTTAAGGATATCCCAATGTTTGGCTATAGTTTTGTGTATACTGCTAGAGTCAGAGTTAAAAGTCATGATCATCCTGGTGGTGTTAGTGGTGTCATCATTTGTCTCGGTGGGTTTGTCTGAAATGGTATTCTCCCTGGGTATGGCATCCGCTCTAGTTTTGGCTCTCTGGAGAACCCAGTTAGGGTATCCCCTGAGCTTGAAACGTGAGATCATCTCCCTGCTGGTGGTTTCATATGTCTCTGGGGTGCTGCAATTCCTCTTTGCCCTCAACAGTTCGCCGTAAGGGATACTCCACTTGAGTCTTGACACAACATTGTCTTGACCAGCCATATCAGCTCAGGGGATACCCTAACTGGGTTCTCCAGAGAGCCAAAACTAGAGCGGATGCCATACCCAGGGAGAATACCATTTCAGACAAACCCACCGAGACAAATGATGACACCACTAACACCACCAGGATGATCATGACTTTTAACTCTGACTCTAGCAGTATACACAAAACTATAGCCAAACATTGGGATATCCTTAAATGCGATAATATAATTGGTGAGACCATACCTAACAGACCAAGTATCACCTATCGCAAAGGCAGGAGCATTAGGGACATGGTGGTGAGAAGTGATGTCACCATTTACCCTACCAGACATCAACATGGCCTCGAGGGTTTCTACCCTTGCGGCCATTGTAAGGCCTGTAAGAACAGCAAGTTCCGCAACAAACTCAATTATAATGGCGTCACGAAAGAAATCAGAGAATTTCTGACATGCAGCACCACTTTTGTTGTCTATGTCATTGAATGTCCCTGTCTTCGTTGGTATATTGGCAGCACCACCCTGCCTGCCAAAAAACGTATCCTTGAACATTACCGAGCCATAATCCACAAAGATGTGAAATACCCAGTGGCCCGCCACTTTGAAGAAACACATTTTTCTAACCCTGAACTCCTCACTTTTTTCATATTGGAACAAATTACAATCAATTTTAGAGGAGGCAACAGGGTACTCAAATTAAGGCAACGTGAGTCCAAGTACATAGTCCAATTTCAAACCAAACACCCAGGGGGCCTCAATTTTGATGAAGAATTGTCCGTTCATTTAAAGGAATAACCATTTGTCAGGATTACTACTGTTTTATGTCTGTGTCATTAACTATGTGGCAATTTTAGTTCTCTCGCTCACCTCATGATATTCATTTTTCTGATTACAGGTCTGAGATTCTTCTTCCCATTTGACTATGTATGTACTTTTATGAGTATTTGCCATGGCAATTTTAACAATGTCTTTTTTGTGTTTTTTTCATTTCAGGAAGAAAGGAAGGTGCCCTCTCACTGGCACTCACTCCGCACGGGCCACCTACCCTTCCTTCCGTTTCTTCACGTTTTCGAGCACGGTAACTGATTTTATCGGCATTCCATTAATTTTGGACTTTATGGGACTCATGCACTATACTTATTTTCCTGGGGTATTTGACCCTCAGGTTGTATTTCATACAAATTTGACCCTTTTGCCTGACATACACGCTGTTACCTATCGTAACGCGAACCCATTTGGGTTCACATCTCATTTTACTTCATTCATTTCATTTTTATCCCCTTATCCAAACCCAGTTGGGTCATACATTTAATTTGTTTTTGATGAGCCTATGCCAGGCACCAGCCTTGTTCTCGTTGTTCGCAAGCACTATGCATTTACTCACAATAACGCTACAATTCGTTTGATTCTAGGCATTTTTCCTATTATTTTCATTTTCGTGTAGCGTATATATTTGAAACATTGTTTTTTTCATGCATTATTTTCAATCACATTGTTGTTTGATCACTTGATAATTATGTATGCATACCCAGACAATTATTACTCTTTGTTGCACATTCCAACATGTCTGCCGTAGTCGGCGAATATGCCTTTGGGCTGGCCTTTCAGTCCCATGTCCATGTTTATGAATTACAACTTTATCAGTTACCCTGTTGTACACATTCTTCCACGTGATCAAGGCTTCCGAGCTGAAACGCGTTGTGGAATAAACAACCCCTCTTTGCATTTCGTGTCTGTGGCTTTGTCTCCTGAGAGCGCACTGGGATTGCTTTTTCTCTACTTTGGATATATATATATATATATATATATATATATATTCACTGAAAAAACCATGGGTTTCACACACGTTATAGTTAGGAATTAGCATTTAAAAAACCTTAGAAATTCAATGAAAAAACCAAAGGTTTCACACATGTTATAGTTAGCTGGACATTTCACTCGTAAAAAAACAATGAAATTCCCCCGTTATAGTTAGTTCAGCTAACTATAACTCGCGCGCCCGCAATGCACTACTGATGACTTCACATATTACATCACTCATGAAATGGTCAGTGACATCACTCATGACATCACTGATGACATCTCAAATGACATCACTGATGACATCATCCTTGTGACAGAGTGGTAGACCTCCTCTCACCCTAATATAACCTTTGATACAAACATTCAAAAATAGACACTAAAATTTTCAAAACAATGGACATACCAATAACAGTTACAACAACCTATTCAGTAATTCTAAGATCCACATACACATCCACTCATCCACCAACAATCCTATACAGTCACTCATACATGTACTCACACATCATATGTACTCATACACCTAAACATCCTGTAACACAATTCCACTCATCCATAGAGTTACTCACACACATAGTCACTCATGCTAATAAAGAAACAAACATCCATTTACTTGCATATACAGTTATACACACACCAGCACACTTACTTTAACAGAAACTTACACATACTTAGTCTTTTTAACAATCACTTATAGAAACACATACTTATTCATACAGGAACTCTTTCAATCTCTCACTCTCACATATACTCACTTATATACACCAATAGTCACATATACTAGTTTAAAACATATGTAGTTACTCATAAAGACACTATTGAGACAGTCATTCACTCACTAACACATCCATGCATACAGTCATCCACCCATACAGTCCTGCACACATGCTGTCTTCAACACATACAAAGAGTGAGTCACTCATTCATGCACCTATGCACTACATAATACCCCCCACCGAACCATACAGACACTCAGCCACTCATAGTGATACTCAAAAAACCAACTAATAACCTATATAGACACTCATGTAGCTACTCACCAACCTATGCAGCCACTTAGACACAAAGTGAGAGACTGCTACAGATATTTACATATTTAAACATTACTCACTAGGCCATGTATTCACTATGATACACTTAATCAGTCAGTTACACAATCAATTTTTCAAAAACAAATCATCCACTTAGACACTTATATACCCATTGATTCTTCCATCGACCTTGAGATATACATGTATAAAACATATGTAATTTTCAGAAAAAGACACATTCACTGGATGATGTCATCAGTGATGTCATTTGAGATGTCATCAGTGATGTCATGAGTGAAGTCACTGACCATGTCATGAGTGATGTAATATGTGACGTCATCAGTAGTGCATTGCGGGCGCGCGAGTTATAGTTAGCTGAACTAACTATAACGGGGGAATTTCATTGTTTTTTTACGAGTGAAATGTCCAGCTAACTATAACATGTGTGAAACCTTTGGTTTTTTCATTGAATTTCTAAGGTTTTTTAAATGCTAATTCCTAACTATAACGTGTGTGAAACCCATGGTTTTTTCAGTGAATATATATATATATATATTCACTGAAAAAACCATAGGTTTCACACATGTTATAGTTAGCTGGACATTTTACTGATAAAAAACCAATGAAATTCCCCCGTTATAGTTACTGTAGGCAACTATAACTCCCGCGACCGCAATCCTCTGCTGATGCTAATACTGTATTTAGACACTTATTTGCCCATGTCTTCTTCCATTAAATTTTAGCTATACATATATTACAAATATTTTTTTTTCATAAAGACACATATGTCATCAGCAGAGGATTACGGTCGCGTGAGTTATAGTTGCCTACAGTAACTATAACGGGGGAATTTCATTGGTTTTTTATCAGTAAAATGTCCAGCTAACTATAACATGTGTGAAACCTATGGTTTTTTCAGTGAATTTGTACGGTTTTTTAAATGCTAAGTTACTTTACGCCATTTGTGGCGTGCGCGCCCACTTAACGCATTTCGTTCCATGCGCGCACGGTGCGCTTCGCGCACCGTGCGCGCACAGTGAGCACGCGGTGCGCTTCGCGCACCGCGTGCCCACATTACGCTAGATGGGCCATGAACGCACGATGCGCTTCGCGCACCGTGCGCACATGGAGGACATATGAAGAGCAAACTCTTAAATCTGCTTTTCATTTTTTTTTTTTTATTTTTTTTACCGTACGCTTACCGTAAGCTTACGGTACGCGTACCCCGTGATTTTTTTTAAAATCAATAAATGTTTTTTTTGTACTTTTCTGTCCTTCTTTGACCCCCTTACAAATGTTAGGGGGTCTGTAACTCTCCTCATTGCCCCCTTTCCTTGTTTTCTCTGTTTTTTTTCTGAGTGAAACACACAAAATGGCGGCCGCCGCTTCCTGGTTTCGGCCGATTCGAATGTTTACTAAGATCTATGGGCCAATCAGAATCTCCTTCGCGCACGCCATGTTTCTTCCGTACGCTTACCGTAAGCTTACCGTACGCGTACCCCGTGATTTTTTTTAAAAATCAATAAATGTTTGTTTTGTACTTTACAGTCCTTCTTTGACCCCCTCACAAATGTAAGGGGGTCTGTAACTCTCCTCATTGCCCCCTTTTCTTGTTTTCACTCTTTTTTTTTCAGAGTGAAACACAGAAAATGGCGGCCGCCGCTTCCTGGTTTCGGCCGATTCGAATGTTTACTAAGATCTAAGAGCCAATCAGAATCGCGCTCGCGCACGCCACCGTACGCTTACCGTAAGCGTACGGTAAGCGTACCGTAAGCGGGCTCAGATATATATATTGATTTAAAGGCTATTTTCTCAGAATCTACTGAACAGATTTACACCAAACCTACAAAAGGCACTTCCTTGACCTAGGGACTACCTCTCTGCCAAATTTTGAGTAATTCTGTTCAGCCGTTCGGGCTGTAGCTCGTTCTAAAGGTCCTATGGAAAAATGCATGGGAAAAACGCGTTTTGGGACCCCCCTTTTATCTCAGCCCCCGCTTGACGGATCCCCCCGAGACTTTCAGGGTAGGAGCGGAGCGTAGCGCCCCACCTATTTTGAGAAATTCGCGAGGATTCGTCGACCGGCGCCAAAGTTATTCAAAATAGAATGTTGAGGTTTTCCTATGGAAACGTGGTCCTAACTATAACTACCTACTGGCGACCGCCAGTAGGTAATATATATATATATATATATATATATATATATATATATCACTGAAAAAACCATAGGTTTTACACACGTTATAGTTAGGAATTAGCATTTAAAAAACCTTGCAAATTCACTTAAAAAACCATAGGTTTCACACATGTTATAGTTAGCTGGACATTTCACTCATGAAAAACCATTGAAATTCCCCCGTTATAGTTAGTGCAGGCAACTATAACTCACGCGACCGCAATCCTCTGCTGATGACGTCAGATATTACATCACTGTATTTAGACACTTATTTACCCATGTCTTCTTCCATTAAGTTTTAGCTATACATATATTACAACTATTTTTTTTTCTGAAAGACACATATGTCATCAGTGATGTAATATCAGAATCGTATGTTTTACCGTACGCGCACGGAGCGCGCCTATAGATATATATATGCATTTAAATGCTATTTTCTCAGGAAATACTGAACAGATTTACACCAGACCTGCAAAAGGCACATCCCTGACCTGAGGACTACCTCTCTGCCAAATTTCAAGAAATTCTGTTCAGCCGTTCGGGCTATAGCTTGGACTAAAGGTCCTATGGAAAAATGCATGGGGGAAACGCGTTTTGGGACCCCCCTTTTTCTCAGCCCCCGCTTGACGAATCCCCCCGAGACTTTCAGGGAAGGAGCGGAGCGCCCCACCTATTTTGAAAATTTCGTGAGGATTTGTCAATCGGCGCCAAAGTTATTCCAAATAGAATGTTGCGGATTTCCTATGGAAACACGATCCTAACTATAACTATCTACTGGCAACCGCCAGTAGATTATATATATATATATATATATATATATATATATATATATATATAGTGCAGGCAACTATAACTCACGCGACCGCAATCCTCTGCTGATGACGTCAGATATTACATCACTGATGACATATGTGTCTTTATGAAAATAAATATTTGTAATATATGTATAGCTAAAAATTAATGGAAGAAGACGTGGGTAAATAAGTGTCTAAATACAGTATTAGCTTCAGCAGAGGATTGCGGTCGCGTGAGTTATAGTTGCCTGCACTAACTATAACGGGGGAATTTCAATGGTTTTTCACGAGTGAAATGCCCAGCTAACTATAACATGTGTGAAACCTATGGTTTTTTAAGTGAATTTGCAAGGTTTTTTAAATGTTAATTCCTAACTATAACGTGTGTGAAACCTATGGTTTTTTCAGTGAATATATATATATATATATATATATATATATATATATATATATATATATATATATATATTTATGCAAAAAAGAAGCAGAGAACCCTGGGTAGTTCTCAAATTTAGGTGGAAAGCAGCTCCTGTATAGAGTACTCTCAACACCAGCGACACCCTAGATCTGCTCACCTCAAATGTCTGCTTTTCTATCAAAGTCTTTAAGCATTGGATTAGCACAGTGCCATCCACGCCGAGATAGAAAGCAACAAAGTCTTTTGCAATTTCAACAGAAAAGTCTTTAAGCATAGGACTAGCTCAGTGTTGTCCATGCCGAGCTGTACAATGACAAAAGCCCATTACCACTCCAGGCACAGTATTATGGGATGGTGTTAGGAGCAGGTGGTCCAGATGTAGTATCATGAGGAATGGCAGGAGAATGTAATGAATTGGAGCAATTAGATGATTTATTTATTGTCTGGAAAGGCACAGAAGAAAGCATAAAATACTTTATTAGAAAACTCCAGGTCAATAATCTAAATCTAAGCTTCACCAGTAACATAAGTGCCACCAGTGTTGATTTTCTAGATCTAACTGTATATAATCAGGATAGAATGCTAGAAACCAAATTGTTTCGGAAGCTAACGGCTGGAAACACATTGCTGCATGCAACAAGCTTCCACCCGAAAAACCTGGTGAGAAGCATTCCTTATGGAGAATGCTTACGCACCATGAGAAATTGCAGTAACCAGATTCAGCTAAAAAAAGAATTGAGTTGTTTAAGAACAAGATTTCTAGCCAGGGGGTATACAGAGGAATGTATACAATCAGATATACACAAACCCAATAATAAATCTAGAGAGGAACTTCTGTTCAAAGATAGGCAAGACAACAAAGGAAAAGAAGGAGACAAAAAATGTCAGAGTGCCAATCAATGAAGAATGATAACTACATTCAGTAATCAAGAAAGCAATTTAAGGAATATTCTGTATAAAGATTGACACATAATCAAAAACGATCCTGTATTAGGGAAACTAGTACAGCCAAGACCACATATAACTTTTAGAAAAGTAAGATCCCTCAAACAGTCCTTGGTTACTAACATGTTACCTTCATCTAAAACAGTGGGTAAAAGTACTTCTTGGCTCAAACGTAAAGATGATTTCATCAAGTGCACTAAGTGCAAACCTTGCACTCAGGAAAAAACACCACAATGTATAAATCAAGCCTCTCAACTAACGAAAAGAAGATTAGCGGCCAATTTTCTTTCAAGACAGATTTTGCTCTATACGTCCTTCAGTGCCCATGTGGCTTGAGGTACGTACGCAGAACAATCTTGCAAATGCTTAAAAGAGTGTTACAGCACTTAAGGGCCATTAAGAATGGTCATAAAACCTACCCAGTGGCACGCCACTTTGATCAACATCATGGTAGAAATGTACAATGTCTGACATATTTTGTGATTGCTGCTATTCCACCAAATCCAAGAGGAGCAAACCGCAAAAAGAAATTTTATCATTGAGTTAAATTCTAAGATGCCAGATGGTCTTAATATGGAAGAAGATTTTCACACACATTTGTGAATGTTATAATGCCGCTACTGCCTCCTACCCTCTGAGGTTTTAACCTATTTTTTTTTTTTTTTTTAAAGATTTTATTGTGCATAAAAAGGGTTACAAACACGGGCCTACAACCACCAGGGCCGGCTGTAGTAGTCGAAGTGTTCCAGCATATCAGAAAACAATGACTGGCCCACAGGGGCTCCGCACTATCACAGTAGATCAGACTGCACATAAGGGAGATCAGAATACACACTTTTAGTATAAATAACAACAAAAAAGAAAAATACAAAAATACAACAAACAAGGCGAAAAGACTTATGAAGGGCGGCGAACACCAGCCGGGGGAGTCAACACCCAACCACCCGAGGGCGGTCAATAAAAGAAGACCTGAGAGGGAGGGGGGGCCACGAGAGAACCAAATCTGTACTCCAAAGTACGAGATACACAAGGAACCCTCAAGGATCAGGGGGACGAGGCAACCCCGGACGTATCCACCAAAGGGGGAGCACAGATAGACCCACGATACGCGTTCCACTGCCCCCAAATTCTACCCCAAGCCCCCGGTTTACCACGAGCCACATACACCGTTTTCTCCCTGAACATGCACCAGTCCATATTCTCCTTCCAGACGGACACGGTGGGAGGCCGCTAGGAACCCCAAAGCTGTGCAATATCTCTCTTTGCAATCATGTTCCCCAAGGCCGCCCACCGAGCCTGAGCCGCATTGCAGTCATTGGGCTCCCATACATTCAGCAGACAACGACGCACCTCCGGCAGCAGAGCGACCCCGGTGACTCGTCTCATAATATCATGCACCCGGCGCCAGTATTCCGCCACCTCGCGGCATTCCCATAGGATATGGAGAAAGGTAGCACTGAGCCCGCAGCCACGCTTACAGAGTCCGTCTTCTGAAAACCCCATCGAGACCAGGCGGGGGCCCGTCACATATACACGATGGAGAATCTTAAGCTGGACCAGGCGGAGACGGGCCGGGATGGCCACCTCCTTAGGGGAGGACAGTGCAGTCTGCCAGTCCTCATCGTCCAGCTCCACCCCATCTCCCGTCCATGCCTCCCGAAGACGCACCAAGAGGTCAGCCCGATTGTTTATCAGTTTTTTTGTAAATCAGGGAGATAGTACTGTCGGGGACGTGACCATCGAGTATGCGGTCCTCGAGAGGCGAAGAAGAAGGGACCGTGGTCCCCTCCCCAAAGACCGAAAGCAGGGCATGCCAAACCTGTGCATAACGGAAGAACTCTCTGTCACTAAGCTCATACTTGCGCCGAAGCGCCGCGAAGGATTTAACCGCACCTTTAACCCACAGGTCCCCCACTCTTCTGATGCCGATCGTATCCCAGCGCTCGAAGCCTTTCGTTGTCCAGAGGCTTCCCAAGCGGTCTGAGTCGAATAGAGGAGTGGCGCACGTTAAACGCTCACTCCAGCCCATCGCTACGTTAGCCGCCTTCCATACACGGACCGCAATCCTGGTAGGGCCCGTAAGGGCCCTACCAGCAGACCGCGAGTAAAGCGCTCTGTTATAGTTACCGCCGGGGAGCAGGAATTTATCCATCTCATATGCCGGGTTCGAACCAGGAGCGTACGTAGCATGATTAATGGCAGACAGCTGGGAGGCCCAATAGTACCGTCGAATATCAGGAAGCGCGATGCCCCCGTCATACCAGGAAAGAGTCAGCTTGGCCAAAGCGATACGCGATCGCCCGTCCCAAACCAGTCTCCTCTGCAAACTCTCCACCTCCCTAAAGTAGGCCGCAGGAATGACATCGAAGGAGTTCTGGAGTGCATAAAGGAATCTGGGAAGGGACATCATTTTAAACAGCGCCGCGCGACCTAGCGAAGACAAGGGCAGCTTACACCACCGAGCCGTATCTGCCCTCAAACGCCAGAGTGGAGACAGGAGATTCTGCTCATAGCGGACCGCCGGATCCAACGAAACGTACACCCCCAGGTATTTAAAGCCGGACTGAGATATTTGGAGCGGAAGCCGAGGCGGCAAGAGAGGAAGACCACCAGAGATAGGATACACACAAGATTTGGACCAGTTGATTATCAGACCCGAGTTTTTCCCGAAGGAAGTAAGGACATCAAAGAGAACATTGAGCGACTTCCGCGGTGAGGTGAGATACAAGAGAATATCATCCGCGTACAATGAAACCCGATCCTCGAAGCCCGGGGCCCACCGGAGCCCTCTAATGGAGGGCTCCCAACGGAGCCAGGCAGCGAGCGGTTCCAGGGCGAGAGCAAAGAGCAGCGGGGACAACGGGCACCCCTGCCTAGTTCCCCTCCCGAGAGCGAAAGGCCGAGAAACCCGCCCATTGACAACCACCTGAGCCATTGGTCCAGCATAAAGGAGCTTCACCCAGCTAAGGAACCCCTCCCCAAAACCAAACTTCGCCAAGACGGCCCAAAGAAATGGCCATTCAATGGTATCAAAGGCCATCGTGGCGTCTAGGGAAACCAATATGGCCGGTTCAGCGAAGTACTCAGCCCTAGCGAGGACGCCGTGCAGACGTCGTAAGTTGAGAGCGGTATTGCGGTGTGGGATGAAGCCACATTGATCCGGATGCATCAAGTCACATATAACGCTCAGCAGGCGATTGGCGAGGACCATAGCAAGGATTTTGGGTTCAGCATTTAGCAGGGAAATAGGCCTATAGGAGGCACAGCGGTCACGTGGCTTACCCTCCTTGGGAATCACCACTATAGTAGCCAGATGCTGGTCGTCAGGAAGGGAACCCCTCTCGAGCGATTCCTGAAACATATGACGGAGGAAAGGCGCGATTTTATCCGGGCGCAACTTATATAGTTCAATCGGCAGACCGTTGGGGCCCATAGCCTTGCCTGAGCGGAGGGAGCGAATCGCAGTAGCTATCTGTTCGACAGACAAAGGGGCATCCATCAGCTCGCGGTCCTCGACGGATAAGCCGGGCAGGGCAATATCCCGAAGCAGAAGACGAGAGTCGTCCTCATCTCTATCAGACACCGGGGAGTACACTGCACGGAGGTGGTCAGCAAAACACTCAACAATCTCACCAGGCTCAGTCACACACACTCCATCCGACACCCGAAGCTCCGGGACCACACGATTCACTCTCTCCTTCTTGTCCAACCAGGCAATCAGCTTACCCGCCTTGTCTCCGGCGTCATACAACCTACCCTGCTGCTCCCTATACATAGTCTTGGCAGCATCAGTGACGAGAGACTTATATTCAAACTGCTTCAGGCTGAGGGCATGCAGCCCATCCGGGGTGACACCCGCCTCCAAGGCTGCCTCCAGCCCCGATATTTCAGTCTCCAGCGTCACAACCGCCTCTCTCTTGACCCTCTTGGCCTCCACTATCTGGGACAGGGCATGCCCGCGGAACACTGCTTTGAAAGATTCCCACAGGGACACCGAGGACAACACCGACCCCTCATTCTCAGAAAAATATTGATCAATCGACTTAATCAGGCTATCACGGATCTTGGGGTCTCGCAGGTACCAAGGGTTAATAGGAGCGATCCGGTGTCAAAAAGCAACCACAGTGGAGAATGATCAGAAATACCCCTGGCCAGGTGTTTGACCTCTCGAATCCGAGTAGCCTGGGCCGCGGGCATAAGGAAATAATCCAGTCTGGAGAGACTCCCATGGGCCCCAGAGTGAAAGGTGTACTGACACTGTGTCGGATGCATTAACCTCCAACAGTCCACCAGACCGAAGGTCTCCAGGAGCCCGCCCAGCCACGCCTGGGCAGCAGGGAGGGCCCTGGGCGGATGACGGTCCAGGTCACCCGAGACAACCGAATTAAAGTCCCCACCCATAAGCAAAAGACTGTCAGGAAGCCCAAGCAACATACGACCCAAGTCTGAGAAGGTGGAGTTCTGGAGGCCCGGGGGAACATAGACCGAGATCAAGGAAAGGGACTGCCCCTCCCACCTCCCAGTCAGAGCCACATAGCGCCCTCTATCGTCTGGGACCACCCTGGTGATCTCCAACGGAAGTGAAGCTCGCAAGAGAATGCCCACCCCTCTCGAACCAGTGGTGAAACCAGAGTGGGCCACAAGTCGATATCCCCCTCTGTTCATAGCCCGACAAACATTGCCAACCAGATGCGTCTCCTGTAGGAACACCACATCAGGAGTCAGACGACGCAGATATTGCAGCACAACACCCGGTTTGATACGGTCCCCCAATCCATTGACGTTCCAAGACATCAATCTCAACCCGTCCCCCCCCATCCCCTCCAGTAGATCAAGGGCCCCCTAGCAAAGCGCTCAACACCCAAGGATGAACCATAGCCAATACTTCGCCTTGAAAACAAAAAACACAAATCCAAACAACCCCACCCACCCACCAACCCCCCCCCAACTCCAACACCCCCCACCCTGCACCCCTGTGGTCCAAAAAACCACCCCAACTTGCAGTGTGCCTGTCGCCCTACAAACCCCATTCTACGAAAAGACCCCGGAGGAGGGAAGGGACCCGTCCCCGCCCACTCCCCACACACAACATAGTGAAACAAAATGCACAAAAGAAGTAGAACCCAGCTGAACAGTACAACATGGCAGAGTCCGGGACCATAAGTCACTCCAAAGGAGACCCGCCACCCTCGGTACCGGCAGAGGGCCCAGTCCGGTCACCCCGGTCCGGCAGCGAATCCAGCCAGTCACTCACAGTCGCAGGAGAGTCAAAAAAGGTAGTCCGATCTTCATATTCCACTCGGAGCCTTGCAGGATAAAGCATAGAGTACTTGAGACCGAGGTCCCGGAGACGCCGCTTCACCCCCTGGAAGCCCATCCGCTGTTTCTGGACAAGTTGGGTGAAGTCCGGGAAAAAGTTAATGGACGAGTTCTCATGTCGGACCGGGCCATGGACCCGTGAGGCCTGCAGAATCGCGTCTCGGTCTCTGTAATGGAAAAGTCTCGCAACGATAGGCCTCGGGGGGGCACCCGGTCGCGGCCGGCCACCTGGGACTCGATGGGCCCGCTCCACAGCGAAAAACTTACTCAGGCCAGCGGGAGCAAGATGTTCGAGGATGAGCTCCTCGACCAGGAGGTCAACCGGGCGGTTATCGGAGGTCTCCGGAACGCCTATGACGCGGATGTTATTGCGGCGGGCCCGTCCCTCGAAGTCTTCCAGCCGCCGGGCCATCAGATCGTTGGCCGATTTGAGATCGCCGAGAGTGGCCTGCAGGTCCGACACATCCGTACCAAGGGAGGACGTCCGCACATCCAGCGATTGAACCCTCTCGTTGGTCTTAGAGAGATCCGCCCGGATTAGCGTAATGTCAATGGCCACCGTGTCGATCTTACGGGCCAAGGCCTCGTACTGCGTAGCGATGGTCTCTCTGATGCCCTTAATGGCGCCCATGATGTCCTGCAGGGACAGATCCGGAGAAACGGACGGCCAACCACTGGTGTCTTCCGGGGGGACATTGGCCGTCCCGGGGGATCCTTTACCCTGAGTGTAGCGGTCCATGTTGTTCGTCTGGACCGGTCCCCCACGTAGGGATGTTTTGGTCTTACGCCTCTCGGGGTCTCCCTTGCCTCCCATGAGAACCTCGATCGCCGAAGGGGACCACCGAGGAAGCGTCGAGGTGGCACAGGCCAGGCAGACGTGTGTCGCACCACAGGCCGCAATATGGCGGAGCGAAGGGACCACCGTCAATGAGCACACTGGCAGCAGACGAAGCCACCGGCATCAAGCGAAGGCAAAATGAAAGCCCAGTCGCACCAAGCAAGTCCACAGTCCAGCCCCTCAAAGACCAAAAGTGAAACCGAAAGTGATGTGACGGCCACTGGCACAGCCCCGCTGCCGTTGTTGTTCAACTACGCCCCGGCTCCACAGATCACCCTCGCATCGGGCACAGCCGTCGGGTGGGCCTCAAAAGTTCAAACCACCATAACGCCGGATTGCCAGGTCCGATTTGATTTCCAAAAGGAGTTCAGTGTTCAGCCAGCATTCGTCTCCCAGATTCCATCAACCAAGTCAGGATAGAGTCAGGATAAATTCCGAGGAGCAGCGAGGGTCCGGGGAGCCCTGTGCTCACGCGACCATCTTGGATGTGCGCTAGGCTCCTCCCTGAACCTATTTTTTTTAATGGTCTGTTTGGTAATGTTAGCACGAGCACTTTAGGTTGACGACTGATGTAAACAAGCGATGTATCATTGCCCACTCGGGCTGAACGAGGTTTAATTCATAAGAACATTTAAGAGGCTTTACATTGCCCACTAGGGCTGAATATCGTATTTTGGTCAATAACCGAGGCATAAGTCTTTTATAGACTGTGCATCTGGGTACAAATAAGATTGACACTATTAAGGTGATATTTTAGGTATTCATTCAGTTTAAATTTCTAAAACTTTCTTTTTAATACTGAGGCCATGTCATGTTTTTTTTTAAATGATTTTAAAACGACATTAACTGTTTTTTTTGACCAAGAGTAATAAGCCATGGTATAAGAAACTATCAGTCTGTCTTCATTATTCATTATTTTGTAGTTCACATGTTAAACGTATTGTGGTGTTTTAAAAATGGTTGAAAACTTTATCAATGTGTTGGCGAGCAAGCCTGCTGGTCAGGCGAAAGGCGTCCAACAGCAACAGCCGACAAATACATTTTGGTTGGTGAAAGACATGGCGTCGTCATCCTTGGTGTGCAAGGGATTTATATATATTACATACTGGCGGTCGCCAGTAGATAGTTATAGTTAGAACCTAGTTTCCATAGGAAAAGCGTTTTTTTGATTTGCCAATATCTTTGGCGCCGTTTGACGAATCTTCACAAAATTTCAAAACTAATGGGTCGCCTTCTCAGAATCTCTGTTGAAAGTTTCCGGATGATTTGTGGTGCTTGGGCCGAGAAAAAAGGGGTGTCCCAAAGCACATTTTCTCAATGTTAATTTCCATAGGAAATTTTGGAACGGGCTACAGCCCAAACTGCTGAACAGAATTACACCAAATTCGGCAAAAAGGTAGCTCTTCGTTCAGAAAGTGCCCCTTTTTTTAAATGGTGTAAATCCGTTCAGTAGTTTTTGAAAAATTAAAGGGAAAAGAAATATAGATATCTGGGCGGAGCCTAAACACACACATCTCCCGATGCATGAGCTCCATTCTAATTGGATGCCAACAATCCAAACCAGAAAGTGTTGGCAGCCATCTTGTGCCTTGCATCGAGTGAAAATCAAAAAGGTGAGACATACATTGCAAACAAGAAAAGGGGGCAGGGTAAAAACACCTAACCCCCCCAGGCCCAAAAAAAGCATGAATCCTCCCACGCTTCATATTTAAAAGCCCCCATGTGAGCCAGGTCCAAGGGGCAATTTGATTTATGTAGCAGGGCCTGTGGGGGCCCCCACAGCCCCAGGGACCGCCACCTCCCTGCGGATTTCGAATTTATTCATGGGGGCACACGGCCCCCCACAGCCCCGGGGACTGCCACCTCCCTGGTGCTTCAAATCAATAAGGGCGGGGGCCTTGTGGGACCCCTGAGCCCCGGGAACCGCCACCTCCACGGGGCGTATTTAAATACGGGGGTCCGTTATGGTACCCCAGTCGCGGGGACCACCACCTCTCCGGGGCATTAGAAACATTGGGAGAGGGGCCGCACGGCCTCCCTCCAGGATCCCTTGATGACCCGGGGACCGCCAGCCCCCAGGACCGGCTCCTGCAATGTCCCGGGGGTTCCCAACCCCGGGACATTGCTGTTTGCTATGACAGGGCAGGAACATGGCTCCCGCCCTGTCATAGCAAACTCTGCTTTGGTTTAACCAAACCAGAATTGCTTTTGCACAAGGGGAGCTGCATGTTAGTAGCTCCTCTTGTACAAAAGCAATGTCGGGTGCCGCAGGAGGCGGGGAGCCAGCTGAGACCATGGGGGCATTGGGGCTCCCCCACATTCCCAAACAGTGAGGCCAGGCCCCGAGGATGATGTCCCCGGGGCCAGATGTGGCCCGGGAGGGGGCAACGTGGCCCCCTCCCCTTTATTAATATTTTTTTTTATTAAATGGCCGGAACCCAGGGGATGGGGTCCCCAAGGCCAATAGTAGGCTGGGGAAGGGGGGGGCACGCAGCCCCCTCCTGTAAATACATAAAATAGACCACATGATCTAGTTCTCAGCCTTTCTTCTTTTAGGAGCAGGCAACCATGCTGCAACATCAGTTTGGCAATTTTAGACATTAAACTACTGCTTAATTTGAGCCGGGGTGTACCAGTGCGCACATGAGCAATTAATCATTAGCACATGCTTTTTGGGTGTGTTGTGTAACGGACTCGTTAGGGAATATGCTGTTTCTGTTTTGTAACACACAACACACAAACCGGTGAGTGTGATGATGCTAAGTCACAAGCTCACATGAACGTTCAGCTCAGTGTGAAGTGAGCCTGCTGCCGAGACCACGTGTTTCAGCGCTCAGCCTTTCATCTTTTAGGAGCAGGCAACCATGCTGCTACATCAGTTTGGCAATTTTAGACATTAAACTACTGCTTAATTTGCGCCGCGGTTTACCAGTGCGCACATGGGCACTTAATCACTGGCACTTGCTCTTTGGCGTGCTTTGTAACAGACACGTTAGGGAATATGTTGTTTCTGTTTTATAACACACAACACACAAACCGGCGAGTGTAATGATGCTAAGGCACAAGCCCACATGGACAGACAGCTCAGTGTGAAGAGCCTGCTGCAGTGACCACGTGTTCTAGCGCTCAGCCTTTCATCTTTTAGGAGCAGGCAACCATGGTGCTAGATCCGTTTGACAATTTTAGACCTTAAACTACTGCTTAATTTGCGCCGGGGTCTACCAGTATGCACATGGGCACTTACTCGTTAGCTCTTGCTCTTTTGGCATGCTGTGGAAAAGACTTGTTAGGGAATATGCTGTTTCTGTTTTATAACACACAACACACAAACCGACGAGTGTAATGATGCAAAGGCACAAGCCCACATGGACGGACAGCTCAGTGTGAAGAGAGCCTGCTGTAGGGACCACATGTTCTAGCACTCAGCCTTTCATCTTTTAGGAGCAGGCAACCATGCTGCTACATCAGTTTGGCAATTTTAGACTTTAAACTACTGCTTAATATGCACCGGGGCCTACCAGTGCGCACATGGGCACTTAATCAATAGAACTTGCTCTTTGGGTGTGCTGTGTAACAGACTCATTAGATAATATGCTGTTTCTCTTTTATAACACACAACACAGAAACCGGCATGTGTAATGATGCTAGGGCACAAGCCCACATGGACAGACAGCTCAGTGTGAAGAGAGCCTGCTGCAGAGACCATGCGTTCTAGCGCTCAGCCTTTCATCTTTTAGGAGCAAGGCAACCATGCAGCTACATCAGTTTAGAAATTTTAGACTTTAAACTACTGCGTAATTTGCGCCGGGTTCACCAGTGCGCACATGGGAACTTAATCATTAGCACTTGCACTTTGGGCATGCAGTGTAACAGACTGGTTAGGGAATATGCTGTTTCTGATTTATAACAGACAAACCGGCGAGTATAATGATGCTAAGGCACAAGCCCACATGGACTGGCAGCTCAGTGTGAAGAGAGCCTGCTGCAGAGACCACGTGTGCTAGCACTCAGCCTTTCATCTTTTAGGAGCTGGCAACCATGGTGCTACATTAGTTTGGCAATTTTAAACTTTAAACTACTGCTTAATTAGCGCCTGGGTCTACTAGTGAACACATGGGCACTTAATCATTAGCACTTGCTCGTTGGGTGTGCTGTGTAACAGACTTGTTAGGGAATATGCTGTTTCTGTTTTATAACACACAACACACAAACCAGCGAGTGTGATGATGCTAAGGCACAAGCCCACATGGACGGAAAGCTCAATGTGAAGGGAGCCTGCTGCCAAGACCACATGTTCTAGCGCTTAGACTTTCATCTTTTAGGAGCAGGCAACTATGCTGCTACATCAGTTTGAACATTTTAGACTTTGAACTACTGCTTAATTTGTGCCGGGTCTACTAGAGTGCACATGGGCACTTAATAATTAGCACTTGCTCTTTGGGCGTGCTGTGTAACAGGCTTGTTAGGGAATATGCTGTTTCTGTTGTATAACACACAACACATAAACTGGCGAGTGTAATGATGCTAAGGGACAAGCCAACATGGACGGACAGCTCAGTGTGAAGAAAGCCTGCTTCAGAGACCTTGTGTTCTAGCGCTCAGCCTTTCATCTTGTAGGAGCAGACAACCATGCTCCTACATCAGTTTGGCATTTTTAGAAATTAAACTACTGCTTAATTTGAGCCAGGGTCTAACAGTGAGCACATGGGCACTTAATCATTAGCACTTCCTCTTTGGGCGTGCTGTGTAACAGACTCGTTAGGGAATATTCTGTTTCTCTTTTATAACACACAACACACATACCGGCGAGTGTAATGATGCAAAGGCACAAGCCCACATGGACAGAGAGCTCAGTGTGAAGAGAGCCTGCTGCAGAGACCACCATGTGTTTTAGAGCTCAGCCTTTCACCTTTTAGGAGCAGGCAACCATGCTGCTACATTAGTTTAGCAATTTTACACTTTAAACTAATGCTTAGTTTGCGCCGGGGTCTACCAGTGCCCACATGGGCACTTAATCATTAGCACTTGCTCTTTGGGCGTGCTTTGTAACAAACTCGTTAGGGAATATGCTGTTTCTGTTTTGTAACACACAACACACAAACAGGCAAGTGTAATGATGCTAAGGCACAAGCCCACATGGACGGACAGCTCAGTGTGAAGGGAGCATGCTGCAGAGACCACGTGTTCTCGCGCTCAGCCTTTCATCTTTTAGGAGCAGGCAATCATGCTGCTACATCAGTTTGACAAGTTTAGACTTTAAACTACTGCTTATTTTGCGCCGGGGTCTACCAGAATGCACATGAACACTTAAAAATTAGCACTTGCTCTTTGGGCATGCTGTGTAATAGACTCGTTAGCGAATATCCTGTTTCTGTTTTATAACACACAACACACAAACCGGCGAATGTAATGAGGCTAAGAAACAAGCCAACATGGACGGACTGCTCAGTGTGAAAAGAGCCTGCTGCAGAAACCATGTGTTATAGAGCTCAGCCTTTCATCTTTTAGGAGCCAGGCAACCATGCTGCTACATCAGTTTGGCAATTTTAGACTTTAAACTACTGCTTAATATGCACCGGGGCCTACCAGTGCGCACATGGGCACTTAATCAATAGAACTTGCTCTTTGGGTGTGCTGTGTAACAGACTCATTAGATAATATGCTGTTTCTCTTTTATAACACACAACACAGAAACCGGCATGTGTAATGATGCTAGGGCACAAGCCCACATGGACAGACAGCTCAGTGTGAAGAGAGCCTGCTGCAGAGACCATGCGTTCTAGCGCTCAGCCTTTCATCTTTTAGGAGCAAGGCAACCATGCAGCTACATCAGTTTAGAAATTTTAGACTTTAAACTACTGCGTAATTTGCGCCGGGTTCACCAGTGCGCACATGGGAACTTAATCATTAGCACTTGCACTTTGGGCATGCAGTGTAACAGACTGGTTAGGGAATATGCTGTTTCTGATTTATAACAGACAAACCGGCGAGTATAATGATGCTAAGGCACAAGCCCACATGGACTGGCAGCTCAGTGTGAAGAGAGCCTGCTGCAGAGACCACGTGTGCTAGCACTCAGCCTTTCATCTTTTAGGAGCTGGCAACCATGGTGCTACATTAGTTTGGCAATTTTAAACTTTAAACTACTGCTTAATTAGCGCCTGGGTCTACTAGTGAACACATGGGCACTTAATCATTAGCACTTGCTCGTTGGGTGTGCTGTGTAACAGACTTGTTAGGGAATATGCTGTTTCTGTTTTATAACACACAACACACAAACCAGCGAGTGTGATGATGCTAAGGCACAAGCCCACATGGACGGAAAGCTCAATGTGAAGGGAGCCTGCTGCCAAGACCACATGTTCTAGCGCTTAGACTTTCATCTTTTAGGAGCAGGCAACTATGCTGCTACATCAGTTTGAACATTTTAGACTTTGAACTACTGCTTAATTTGTGCCGGGTCTACTAGAGTGCACATGGGCACTTAATAATTAGCACTTGCTCTTTGGGCGTGCTGTGTAACAGGCTTGTTAGGGAATATGCTGTTTCTGTTGTATAACACACAACACATAAACTGGCGAGTGTAATGATGCTAAGGGACAAGCCAACATGGACGGACAGCTCAGTGTGAAGAAAGCCTGCTTCAGAGACCTTGTGTTCTAGCGCTCAGCCTTTCATCTTGTAGGAGCAGACAACCATGCTCCTACATCAGTTTGGCATTTTTAGAAATTAAACTACTGCTTAATTTGAGCCAGGGTCTAACAGTGAGCACATGGGCACTTAATCATTAGCACTTCCTCTTTGGGCGTGCTGTGTAACAGACTCGTTAGGGAATATTCTGTTTCTCTTTTATAACACACAACACACAGACCGGCGAGTGTAATGATGCAAAGGCACAAGCCCACATGGACAGAGAGCTCAGTGTGAAGAGAGCCTGCTGCAGAGACCACCATGTGTTTTAGAGCTCAGCCTTTCACCTTTTAGGAGCAGGCAACCATGCTGCTACATTAGTTTAGCAATTTTACACTTTAAACTAATGCTTAGTTTGCGCTGGGGTCTACCAGTGCCCACATGGGCACTTAATCATTAGCACTTGCTCTTTGGGCGTGCTTTGTAACAAACTCGTTAGGGAATATGCTGTTTCTGTTTTGTAACACACAACACACAAACAGGCAAGTGTAATGATGCTAAGGCACAAGCCCACATGGACGGACAGCTCAGTGTGAAGGGAGCATGCTGCAGAGACCACGTGTTCTCGCGCTCAGCCTTTCATCTTTTAGGAGCAGGCAATCATGCTGCTACATCAGTTTGACAAGTTTAGACTTTAAACTACTGCTTATTTTGCGCCGGGGTCTACCAGAATGCACATGAACACTTAAAAATTAGCACTTGCTCTTTGGGCATGCTGTGTAATAGACTCGTTAGCGAATATCCTGTTTCTGTTTTATAACACACAACACACAAACCGGCGAATGTAATGAGGCTAAGAAACAAGCCAACATGGACGGACTGCTCAGTGTGAAAAGAGCCTGCTGCAGAAACCATGTGTTATAGAGCTCAGCCTTTCATCTTTTAGGAGCCAGGCAACCATGCTGCTACATCAGTCTGGCAATTTTAGACTTTAAACTACTGCTTAATTTACGCCGGAGCCTACCAGTGCGCACATGGGCACTTAATCATTAGCACTTGCTCTTTGGGCGTGATGGGTAACAGACTCATAAGGGAATATTCAGTTTCGGTTTTATAACACACAACACACAAAACTGCGAGTGTAATTATGCTAAGGCACAAGCTGACATTGTCGGACAGATCAGTGTGAAGAGAGTCTGCTGCAGAGACCTTGTGCTCTAGCGCTCTGACTTTCATCTTTTAGGAGCAGGCAATCATGCTGCTACATCAGTTTGGCAATTTTAGACTTTAAACTACTGCTTAATTTGCGCAGGGGTCTACAAGTGCGCACATGGGCACTTAATCATTAGCACTTGCTCTTTGGGCATGCTGTGTAACAGACTTGTTAGGGAATATGCTGTTTGTCTTTGATAACACACAGCACAAAAACCCGCATGTGTAATGATGCTAAGGCACAAGCCCACATGAACAGACAGCTCAGTGTGAAGACAGCTAGCCGCAGAGACCACGTATTGTCGCGCTCAGCCTCTCACCTTTTAGGAGCAGGCAACCATGCTGCTACATTAGTTTAGCAATTTTACACTTTAAACTTATGCTTAGTTTGCGCCGGGGTCTACCAGTGCGCACATGGGCACTTAATCAAGAGCGCATGCTCTTTGGGCGTGCTGTGTAATAGACTCGTTAGCGAATATCCTGTTTCTGTTTTGTAACACACAAACCGGCAATTGTAATGATGCTAAGGCACAAGCCCACATGGACGGACAGCTCAGTGTGAAGGGAGCAAGCTGCAGAGACCACGTGTTCTCGCGCTCAGCCTTTCATCTTTTAGGAGCAGACAATCATGCTGCTACATCAGTTTGGCAAGTTTAGACTTTAAACTACTGCTTAATTTGCGCCAGGGTCTACCAGAATGCACATGAGCACTTAAAAATTTGCACTTGCTCTTTGGACATGCTGTGTAATAGACTCGTAAGCGAATATCCTGTTTCTGTTTTATAACACACAACACACAAACCGGCGAATGTAATGATGCTAAGAAACAAGCCAACATGGACGGACTGCTCAGTGTGAAAAGAGCCTGCTGCAGAGACCATGTGTTATAGAGCTCAGCCTTTCATCTTTTAGGAGCCAGGCAACCATGGTGCTACATCAGTTTGTCAATTTTAGACTATAAGCTACCCCTTAATTCGCGCCGGGGGCTACCAGTGGCACATGGGCACTTAATCATTAGCTCTTGCTCTTTGCGTGTGCTGTGGAACAGACTTGTAATGGAATATGCTGTTTCTGGTTTATAACACACAACACACAATCCGGCGAGTGTAATGATGCTAAGGCACAAGCCCACATGGACGGACAACTCAGTGTGAAGAGAGCCTGCTGCAGAGACCACTTGCTCCAGTGCTCTGCCTTTCATATTTTAGATGTAGGCAACCATGCTGCTACATCAGTTTGGCAATTTTAGACTTTAAACTACTGCTTAATTTGCGCTGGGGTCTACCAGTTCGCACATGGGCCCTTAATAATTAGCCCTTGCTCTTTGGGCATGCTGTGTAACAAACTAGTTAGGGAATATGCTGTTTTTGTTTTATAACACACCACACACAAACCGGCGAGTGTAATGATGCTAAGGCACAAGCCACCATGGATGGACAGCTCAGTGTGAAGAGATCCTTCTGCAGAGACCACGAGTTCCAGTGCTTAGCCTTTCTTTTTTCACGAGCAGGCAACCATGCTGCTACATCAGTTTTGAAATTTTAGACTTTAAACTAATGCTTAATTTGCGCAGGGTCTACCAGTGCGCAAATGGGCACTTAATCATTAGCATTTGCTCTTTTGCGTGCTGTGTAACAGACTCATTAGGGAATTTGATGTTTCTGTTTTATAACGCACAACACACAAACCGGCGAGTGTAATGATGCTAAGGCACATGCCCACATGGACGGACAACTCAGTGTGAAAGAAGCCTAGTGCAGAGACGATGTGTTCTAGCGTTCTGCCTTTCATCTCTTAGGAGCAGGCAACCATACTGCTGCATCAGTTTGGCAATTTTAGACTTTATATTACTGCTCAAATTGCGCCGGGGTCTACCAGTGCGCACATGGGCACTTAATCATTAGCACTTGCACTCAAAAACCTTAGAAATTCAATGGAAAAAAACCATTGGCTTCAGGGATGTTATAGTTAGAAATTAGCATTTAAAAAACTTTAGAAATTCCCTGAAAAAAACACAGGTTTCAGGAAAGTTATAGTTAGAAATTAGCATTTAAAAAACCTTTGAAATGCACTGAAAAAAACATAGGTTTCAGGGACGTTATAGTTAGAAATTATCATTTAAAAAACCTTTGAAATTCACTGAAAAAGCCATAGGTTTCAGGGACGTTATAGTTAGAAATAAGCATTTAAAACACACTTAGAAATTCACTGAAAAAAACATGGGTTTCAGCGACGTTATAGTTAATTGGACATTTCACTCGTACAAAACCAGAGAAATTCGGCCATTATAGTTAATTGAGCTAACTATAACTTGCGCCCCCGCAATGCACTGCTGATGATGTAACATATTACATCACTCATGACATGGTCAGTGACATCACTGATGACATCACTGGCCTCCGTTTGAAACAAAAGAAATACATCTAGAAGTTCCAGAATGCAAAACAAAATCCAGTACTTAACTATATACTTTGACCTAACCAGGGAAACCATAAGTGATCTCCGGGGTAATCGAAAATGACCTGAAAATAATTTCATGGAGGCAGGGGAGGCTCCTTCGCAATGGCAGAGGAGCGTCTCCCTTAGTGGCTCACAGCCAGAACCTAAAACAATATATATACTTTTCATTGTTTTATTTTTCAGTTGCTGGCTGAGCCAGCGTGCAGTAGGGAGGGGTGGGGCTATGGCCATGGGAGAGGGGAATAGGAGTACTATGTGCACTTCTAAGTGGGCATATGTGTTTGGCTGGCTGTCTCAAGCCAGACAAACCCACTTACGCACTTAAGTTTCTCTAATTCGGCTGTATTGAATAACCAGGCTGGACAAACAGTACAGACTACCTGTCCTGAGTGGAGCAGCATTTCAGCCTGCTCAGGCCAGTCTCCATGCTGCTCTCATAGTATGAGAACAGCACAGGGAGTCTGTGACGTTATCCCACTGTTGGCTAAGACCAGGAAGACTAAATCATGATTCGGGAGGTGGGAAGGCAGCTGCAGTTAAGTTTTCATTATTTTTTTATTATTAGTTTTAAACTCCCTCCCCCTATGCAACCCTTAAGTGTCCCAGCCCGGAGTCCTCCCCTCTGTCTCCCATACCTCCCCACTCACCTCTTTTTGTTTGTGGCGGTCACCTCTGCATGGAAGGCATCACTTACTTACATTTGTTTATCAATCAACTATTTCAGTTAACTCAGAGCTCCATGACCTAATAAGGACACTTGAGGGGAGATTTAATAGTCTTTCAAGAATTGCAATGGAACAATGCAACTTGCAGCGTTGCGTTGTGTAAAGGGAGAGGGCAGAAATGCTCTATATTTACAAAGATATGGAGCATTTCTGCTCTCTCCTTGTGTTGACGCACCATGCGCTACCTAGCATCAACGCAGACACACTTCATTCATAGTACAAGTGCGCCTGCGTTACGGGCAAGATTGCTTTTGTGCAGGATGGCACACCTTTCTGCAAAAAAGCAATACTTAGAGGTTACTTCATTTTTGCACAAAAGCAATCCATAGAGGCATATTCTAATTTCTATGTGTGCTGCAGAATGCAACACATTTAGAAAGAGGAATTTATGAGGAGAACTAAAGATATTTCTCAAAATACTTCTCATTATGCCTCTGTCAGGTAGGCACATCATTTTGGCCAAAAACCAGGTTTAAAAGTCTTTTGCGTTTGCATCAAAATAGATGGGTTGATGCACTGGAATAAAGTAACACAAGGCAGATCTTACTAAACAACACAATGTAGCTTAGTAAATGCCAGTTAAGGACTTGCCTTGCTTTGGACAACTTTCGTCATGCAAGGGCAATCCAAGTCCTCAGTAACTCTGCCCCTTTGTCTTGACCTGTATGTGTCTATACAGCAATAGAGCACCTCAGTGGCATGTGGTATGCACAATTAGGGGTAAATTGACATCCTTTTCTGTGCATGGACCACTGTCCCATATACATGAAACACATTCAGGTTATTTTTATAAATCTTCATTGCACTCCCTCACATTATGATTTCACAGTCTCTCCCAGACTATTCAGGCAGCACTCATCTGCTATTAGCAAATGTAATGAAAGTGGCATGTTCTCAGGAAATGAAAACACGTCATACAAATAAATGCCATGCTTTCATCATTCTTATTTATTTTCTCTCTCATCAAGACCCACTTTGTAAATTCATAAAATCATTTTATAAAATGGGCAACTTGGCAAGGTGCTTGTTTCACTTATGTATCAAAGTTTGATATGTGATGTTTTTTGTAGCTTTATTGTTGGGGGAGCTTCTGGGTACTCACTAGTATGAAAAAACACATTGTCTCAAAGTCAAGATGGCACGCATTGCCGTAGTAGTGCTCGGCACTGAAGGAAATTACTTCAACTCACCGTGAAGTTAGCAATTATCTGACGTGGCATGACCCATTTCCCCACACAGTATGCTGTAAGGGGTGGAAGAAAAATGTGAATGACACAACTGATCAATGGATGAAGAGGGATGGCTGAAATTCTAAGTATATTTTACATAAATTGTCATTAAAATCAAAAGGTCTTGGATAAAGCCAGACCTGATAATCACACGGGGACACAAAGGGATTACACACTTAAACAACAGGTCAAGTAAGCTACGAAATTAGGTCGGTGGAGTAGAGCATTTGGTGGTCCGATCACAAGAAGGAACTTAGAAGGAGATCATAAAAAAGGCAAGCTTTATTATTACAGGAATGAAAGTAACAAGTTTCACATTTGTTGTGAATTCTTGCTGTCGTTGACTGTACGACTGGTGTTAAATGCAGGTTATATTTTGTAAGTGAAAACCAAAAGACCATGAGTCTTGATGAAAAACAAAGGGTTGAATTTAGAGTTACAGATATTTGATGAATTATTACAGCTCAACTGAGTATAAAATCTGTCATTTTTTTATAAAACAACATATGTAAATTACTAGCCAAGTTAAATCAATTTTTTCAGCTGCACCATGAAATAATTGCCACATGCTTATTTTCACTCATCGCTAAACAGTTCTCACAGTGCACAGGTAATGACAAAAATTTAAATTTGTATGTATTTTCTCATATTTTCTCTACAATACAGCAACAATGCCTAGGAAGACCAGATGCCATTCAAACTCCACTCTGATGCTATGTTCACTGACAATTATAGCCACGTTCTGAAGGAACTTGCTGCAAAGAAGTATTTAAATTCTGTGTTTAAAGGAGAACGAAGGTAGTCAATTAATATAACAATGAAACACATCTTTTTGAATGAAACAGATATTTAACAAAGTTAACATGTTTATTTTGATTACATATTACATTTTTGGTCACTGAAAGTCCATGAAGTGTATTTATTTATGCATTTTATTTTCATTTAATAGTTTATATTTGTCAACAGAACACACAAGTGCCTTGAGCAGGGGCAGCTCCTCCATTTGAGCAACAGAGCGCCGCCCCAGAAGCCCCTGAGCTGAAAAAGAAAACGGTAATAAAGTTTATTTATTACTGCTTTATTTTTCAACAATACAGCCTACACTAAGTGTCAGGACAGGACAGGGCCAGTGCTGCCGAGTGGCAGCAGCAGGGAGTTGTGTACTTTTAAATGCACATGTCTCCTTGGCAGGCCGTTTAGGGATGGCCAACCAGACATATGCTTTTTAAAGTTCTCTAACCTAGCTATCTTACACAGCCTGGTTATAGGAAGCACAGGCCTCCAGTGCCCTTAGAAGCGCTGGGAGAGCCTTCTCTAACCAATCCTGGTGCTCCTTTCATGTTTTGAAAGCAGCAAATGTAAAAGTAAACATGCGGAAATCACTGTGGTTACTGTGTTTTTGTCCTGCTATTTTTCATGACAGGTTTTAAACTTGTATTTCCCAGTCATGGTGTGGTAATAGCCTGTAGTGTCAGTAATACTGGTCAGCGCATTGCCTAGCCTTGCTATAGGCCATTTGTAATGAAAAACAAGCACAAATAAATAATTTTCATCAAGTCATCAGCCTTTCACAGTTTTCTTCTTTTGAATACATCTGTACATAAATATGTTGGCTCTCTTTTGAAAACTCATGTTTGAATTATATGTAATACTGCTTACTCTTAATTTTAATGTCATTTTCCCTGTGTTACAAAGCAATAGATTTAAGCGCTTTGCCCATTGTTTTGAAAATAATTTGCTTCTGAATGTAGAGTTACTCATCTACTCTGATGAGAAATGTATTCATATTTAAAGCCCCAAACCAGTACCCAGGCAACAGCATTTAGGATTTGTTACAGATGTCAGAGAAGACACTACACAGGCCTAGTTGAAACAAGAAGTTTGTGTGAAATCTGGACCGAATAAAAGCAGTAGTTTTACATTTGTGCAAAATGGAGAATCAAACAGGCACAGGAAGCTATACACTAGTCAAAGAGAAAGGAAAGCAGTTACAGTGTGCAAGCTGTGTGTTCTGAGCTGCTGTGTGTTAAACCTGTCAGAGTACGGGTGGTCTTCCCCCAAACCTTTTGCCTCACTTCCTCCATTTTTTGCTGCATTTATTTTTGTTGGCCTGAGGACTCTGTGCACTATACCATTGCAAACCAGTGCTAAAGTGATTGTGCTCCTTCCGTAAAATATGATTACATCGGAAACTACCCAATTGTCATATTTAATGTATTTGTAAGCCTCTTGTAGAATGTTGTACCATATACGCAGGGCCTGTAAATTAAATGCTACTGGTGGGCCTGCAGCACTGATCATGCCACCCACTTAATTAGCACTTTAAACATGTCCCAGGTATGCCAACACAACCTAAATGCTGTTTTAAACTACCATTTAGAGTTGGCATTTAAATCCCGTTGCCAAGCCTTAAACTCCCCTTTCATTATATATGACATCCCTAAGGCAGGCCTTTGGGCAGGGTGCTGTGTAATTAAAATGTTGGATATGTACTTTTAAATTCATTTTTCACTCCTGTGAGGCCACCCCTCCCATAGGATCACATTGGTGATTCATTATTTCATTATTACATTTAATAAGCTTGAATTTCCAATTGGGGGCTGGTAGCTATGTCATGTTTGGTGTCTTTGGACTTGTGCTGCAGAGCCTTTATTTAATGTTAAAGTCGGATGTCTGATCACAGCTTTTTGCACTTATAGCCTTTCCTGGATCACATGACTAGGTGTAACTGACAGTTAGACTTTATTAATTATTCCCAGACAGTCACAAAGTAGAGGGATTAGGTGTGCCTCAATGAGCAATCTGCAGGTAGGATGAGGGGAAGCTGAGCACAGCCTCACCTAAAACTATTAGCCTGTTCTCTGAAATACAAACAAAAGGCCAAACAACTCTGCATTGTCACTGCAGTCAGCCTGGAGCCAGGAGAGTCAGGAAATGTCATGCTCTTCAAAGCCACTGTCTAGAAGCTTCTCCCACCTATAAGAACCAGGGCACCAGGTTATAAAAGTAGGACCTCAGATGCCCACTCTTCAGTATTCTTCTGGACCTGTGAATATTCTGCCAGGAAGAAGGACAGCTGTGCTGCTGGACGGACTGTCACTCTGCTGGACTGATGCTCTACAAGACTGCTCACTTGCTGGATTGCTTCCATATTTGTCCTGGTGCTCTGCTACGTTCTGCCTAGGGACAAGGACTTGATCTTAAACTGTCCAAGGATCTCCAGAGTGACTCATAAGGGGCAGTTTGCTGGCCTCCTCTTTAGGGCCACAGGTGCACCAAAGGCTTCACCATCTTGAACCTGCTAGAACCCAGCCTGAATGAGTCCTGACTCTTCACGTTGTGCCCCTCTAGTCCTGGACCCTTCGATGTGGTGCTACAGGTGCCCAGATAGCCAAAACACAAAGTGGTGACATGTGTAGCTAACAAACTGCTCTGAGAATGAGAACCAGGAGGATACCGGGACCCATCTGCTCATTTATCCACCAGAGGTGCATCTGCAGTCAGATTGGCTTCGCTACTTCTCCTGCTACATTCTGGTCCACTGCAAAAACAACAGTTCGATGACAGAATGCAGAACAATGCCATACATTCAACCCAGTACAGAGATATGGGCCAAAATATATTGTTTTTTTGCTCACCATGCCATTCCAGTTTGAACCCAGCCATATGCAAATCAGTCTTGACCCTGTGCCTCATGGGAACAGTTCAGCCCGAACTGACAAGCCAGGTCCTCCCTGGACTGGAAACAAGCATCCTAAGACCGGTTTCAGTGTTTCACCCCTCTTTAGCCAGGATAGCTTGATTCCAGTGGCATGGAGAGCACGAAACCGAGGTCTGGGCATACCCGTCCCACTCGGGGTGAAAAATGCAAAAACAGCAGTTGATGGACAGAATGCAGAACAATGTCATACACTCACCCCAGTACAAAGATCTGGGTCTAAATCCATAATGTTTTTGCTCACCATGCCATTCCAGTTTGAACCCAGCCGTATGCAAATCAGTCTTGACCCTGTGCCTCATGGGAACAGTCCAGCCCGAACTGCCAAGCCAGGTCCTCCTGGGACTGGAAACAAGCATCCTAGGACCGATTTCAGGGATTTCACCCCTCTTCAGCCAGGATAGCTTGATTCCAGTGGCACGGAGAGCACGGGACCCACGTCTGGGCATACCTCTCCCACTCGGAGTGACAAATGCAAAAATAACAGTTGATGCACAGAATGCAGAACAATGTCATACATTCACCCCAGTACAGAGATCTGGGCCTAAATCCATAGTTTTTTTGCTCAACATGCCATTCCAGTTTGAACCCAGCCATATGCAAATCAGTCTTGACCCTGTGCCTCATGGGAACAGTCCAGCCCGAACTGCCAAGCCAGGTCCTCCCTGGACTGGAAACAAGCATCCTAGGACCGGTTTCAGGGTTTCACCTCTCTTCAGCCAGGATAGCTTGATTCCAGTGGCATGGAGAGCACGGGACCCACGTCTGGGCATACCCGTCCCACTCTGGATGACAAATGCAAAACAACAATTGAAGGACAGAATGCAGAAAAAAGGACAGAATGGAGAACAATGGCATACATTCACCCCAGTACAGAGATCTGGGCCTAAATCCATTGTTTTTTTGCTCACCATGCCAATCCAGTTTAAAACCAGCCATATGCAAATCAGTCTTGACCCTGTGCCTCATGGGAACAGTCCAGCCCGAACTGCCAAGCCAGGTCCTCCCTGGACTGAAAACAAGCATCCTAGGACCGGTTTCAGGGTTTCACCCCTCTTCAGCCAGGATAGCTTGATTCTTGTGGCATGGAGAGCACTTGACCCACATCTGGACATACCCGTCCCACTCGGGGTGACAAAAGCAAAAATAACAGTTGATTGACAGAATGCAGAACAATGTCATCCATTCACCCCAGTACAGAGATCTGGGACTAAATCCATCATTTATTTGCTCAACATTCCAGTTTGAACCCAGCCATATGCAAATCAGTCTTGACCCTGTGCATCATGGGAACAGTCCAGCCCAAACTGCCAAGCCAGGTCCTCCCTGGACTGGAAACAAACAGCCTAGGACCGGTTTCAGGGTTTCACCCCTCTTCAACCAGGATAGATTGATTCCAGTGGCATGGAGAGCAAGGAACCCAGGTCTGGGCATACCCGTCCCACTCGGGGTGACAAATGCAAAAATAACAGTTGATGCACAGAATGCAGAACAATGTCATACATTCACCCCAGTACAGAGATCTGGGCCTAAATCCATAGTTTTTTTGCTCAACATGCCATTTCAGTTTGAACCCAGCCATATGCAAATCAGTCTTGACCCTGTGCCACATCGGAACAGTCCAGCCCGAACTGCCAAGCCAGGTCCTCCCTGGACTGGAAACAAGCATCCTAGGACCGGTTTCAGGGTTTCACCCCTCTTCAGCCAGGATAGCTTGATTCCAGTGGCATGGAGAGCACAGGACCCACATCTGGACATACCCGTCCCACTCGGGGTGACAAAAGCAAAAATAACAGTTGATGGACAGAATGCAGAACAATGTCATCCATTCACCCCAGTACAGAGATCTGGGCCTAAATCCATGATTGTTATGCTCACCAATCCAGTTTGAACCCAGCCATATGCAAATCAGTCTTGACCCTGTGCCTCATTGGAACAGTCCAACCCGAACTGCCAAGCCAGGTCCTTCCTGGACTGGAAACAACCATCCTAGGCTGCATGAATACTTTACACATTGCCTCTAAATTAATCCTGACTGCTTTTTGTGCAAGCTACCCAGGGTTAATCAGAGGCTAATTTAGCCACTTGTTGTGCTTCACCCTGCAAAGGATTATGGCTGCTGCTTGACCAGGACTCACACTCCAGTAAACCAACAAACTGATTTCTAACACAGTGTTCACCATGTTTCTTAGGATCCATGTCGTATGGTCTGTTCTGAGGTTTTCTATTCTAGCAGTCAATCTCTGGGGTGCTCCGCAAGTTATTTATGTGCAAAATAGGAATAGCAGGGGCTAGGATTGTGAAGTTTGGTGCTGGTGCAAAGATGTTAAACTTGGGCTTCTTCTTTGTTTACAAAGTAGATGCCATGAATTTCAGATTGGGACATGGGCACGGATTTTAATCTGCCCTGCTTTGGATTATATGTTTACTGATCTTCTCAATATAAGGTGAAGCAGAATCCTTTCTTGTCTGAAATATATAATGAGGCTCTTCTGGAGAAAGGTGTACTGCAATGTATTTACTCCCTTGCTTTAATCTTTGTTCCTGATTTAAGCTACTCTCAGTTTTGTCTTTTACTGTATTATACCTCTGGATTCTTCAAGCTCCCTTCTCTCTCCTGAAGCCAGCAGGACTTTTGATGTGTAGCTAATCTCTTCATTATTGAGCTGTACCTTCAATCAAGATGTATAAGATTTTTAAGGAGGTTTTATAACACTTTGTGGATTTTGCTGTCCTAACTCTGACCCCTTTAAAGAGACACTTAACACTTTTCATTGATATAGTTCTATGTAAGTTCACATCATGGTTAATGAGAGGCGTTGCACTATCTTCAGGAAATCCAGGATGAGACTCTTCAGACCACTAGTCAACCCTTGACTGTTAGGCACCTCTACATCCTTGATGTCAGGCAAATTGCAATATTCTTGAAAATTGTAATTGCAAGAAAAATGATCTGCATAATGCCTATATATGAGGTAACAAAGACAGTATTATCAAACTAGAAATCCTGACTGATTATACTCTTTCAGTTCTTCACAAGGACTTAAATGTCTCTGGTTTGATCCAATGGAGCATTCGGTGATAGGAAATTTGTAGATCCCCGTAGATTCCTGAACTTTCTCTCACAGAGATGCGAGGTAGATGCATCCTTTCAGCCAAAGTTTGAGATCTGCTAGGCTATATGGGTAAAAAAAAGCCATGAGAGACATGCGAGTCACACCACTCTGGACTCTCCTGGATGTCTAGTATATAAAAATGTATGTATTTGGTGGGTTTCCCTGGGTGTTAGCTGGGTCCGCATTTTGCAGCTAAGCTCATCAGAAAAACCGGTTCATATTTCTCCTAAATTGTACATTTTCATGTTGTACTTTTCGGCGTTTTGTGTTGTGGGCGCTAGGCATAGTGATTAGGGGTGGGCGGAATTTGCGGAATTAACCTTCGCAAATTATCGCAAGAATGTTTAAAATTATCGCAAACAAGCAGAAATATCGCGAAGATGCGGAAGTTTTTTTCCGGCATGTTCGCGAGATTTTCTGCATGGTTGCGGGTCGCCAACTTACCCATGTGGTTGCTTGCGGGCGCGGCCATCTTGTTTTGAGTTGTTCTCGCGGTGCATGATCGCGAGAAGAAAGACGTGATCGCGCGACGCATGACGTCACTGCGGGCGCGAACTGTCGCGAGACAGCGCAAATGGCTAAAAACAATACAACATCTCATGGAGAACGCGACCGGATCAAGAAAACTTGTCGGCGAACGCAGGGATTCAGGTAAGGCGATCGCGCGCACGCGAGAATGTATTATTTTACAGCGCGAGCAAGAAACAAATTATCGCCAAGCTGCGGAAACCGGAATTTTTGACATTTTCGCGCTCTCCGCGGAACGCAAAAATGTCAAATTATCGCAATTTCCGCGAACGGAACGAAATTTTTGCCCAGGCCTAATAGTGATTCAAGTTGGGTACTGTTTTTATCAAGACAAGTGTGGAAAGGCTGGGTGGTAGGAATTTTTCAGATCACTGAAGCTTCCACAACAGTCCTTCACAGAAATTTGGGGAAAATATGTGTTTTTTAGCTAATGTTTGAGGTTTGCGGGCCTTATGTGTAAGAAACCTTCATCAGAGCCATACAAGGCATACCACATTGGACTTCCTTTGTTAAGTTTCCAAAAAAGTCTGAGTTTTGTAGATTGACAGCTGAGCCGAGGCCCAAATTCTGAAGCATACCCCAATGTAAAAAAAACATTGATTTTCCTGGGTGAAATGTGATGCCTCCGGGTTGTGTTTTGGAGTGCTAGGCCCTGGCATTCAAGAGGCTGTTTTGATTAGGAGATGAGTGGGAATACAGAATAGTAGAACATTTGTTATTACTAATTGCATTCCTCCGCCTTTTTTGTTACTAAATGTAAGCAAAGTGCAAGAAAGAACACATTTTGCAAATTGCCCAGATTCGCATGATAGCAGGGATAATACTAAATTCAAAGGTGTATAAATAACCACTGTTCCTAAACTCAGTCTCTTGTAAAACCTTTCAGAAATACATAGGTTTTTTTCATACCCCTTTTTCATTCAATTAAATCCACCATATGAATTGCTGCATGGTCATTACACAATGAAAACATTTGGAAAAATTCACTTACCAATTGAAAAAATGCAAACCCTGTAGTAAAACAAGTGTTTTTTTAATACAACTCTGCTTCTGCTTGAAATCTAGGAAGATGATGTTCCTAGCACAGCAAACATTTTGTTGATGCCATTTTTAGAAACACACATGATTTCTAGCACAGCACCTTTCCCAATGTTTCACATAAAAAACTAAATGTACCCATATTTTGGTTATTCTTGTGGTTCCCTCTGGCAGAATCTAGAAACCTCTGATACCTTTAGAATCCCCAGGATGTTGCAAAAAATGATGCAGAGTTGGAGTTACATACCTTTTGTGGACAAACATTATAAAGGTTTAAGCACCAGCTACACCAAATATTAAAAAAGGGCTTAAAATCGGGTGGGGAGGTGGGGCTTAATGCCCTAGCAGCCATGAGGTTAGGCAGGAAATTCTGAGTACACAAATACTTCTGTCAATATCCTTTCTGGGTGACAAAGCCATATTGTACAAGTGTACCTGGGAACCGCTTTCAAAGTAGAGAATAGAAGTGTTTGTGGATTTGACTTCTTCTGTGAACAACAAAAAGTTGATGTATGGTGTAGCAAGAAACCCAGCATTTTAGGAAAAAGTGACAAGTGATAACATGTTACTGCCATCTACTGATTTTTTTTTTTTAACACAAATCAGGATTATGTGAACATTTCCCAAAATGGAAGCTTGTATAGCAAGTAATTAACACAGTTCAAATGAACAGGAACAGTTATCCGTAAGAAGAACTATGGCCATGACCCAGGAAAGCTTGTCTCACTTTAAAAAAAAGATATACAAATTTGCAGCAATATGAGTTTTGTATTTACCTCGGTTGATGAAACATGATGATTCTGCACTACCTGAGGCCACAAAAGGCAGACATTTTCAGCCCCCATTTCTGTCTTTCTTAATCTAGGGCATCGCTGCAGAAGTTGCTGGAGTAGGCCAAAACATTCTCCCTTAAGAATTTGTGAAGCATTAAGTGATTTGTCAATTTTAAAGATAACGGGTAGGGCATTTAATCAATGATTCACTGAGTGAGTTGCCTCTTACAACAAATTGCAAGTATGTTGAAACCACAAACATTAGGAAAATGTCCCTATCCCTCAAGCAAATTCAAACTGTGGTAAAAACTCAGCTTGTTACTGATAGCTGGGGAAACAATGAGCCTAGCACAGCAAACCGTTCATTGATGCAAAAATATACACTTTCTTGTATAGCTCTTTTTCCCCATTGTTCCCCAAAAATCCAAATATATAGTTTTCTCAGTACCCTGCAGGGCAATCCTCAAACTCTGAGTACATTTGAAATCCTGAGGATGTTGGGAAAAAATGAATCGAATTTGGCATGGATATCTTTGGCGGAAAAAAGTTATGATGGCATAAGCTTATACTACCCTAAATATCAAAACAAGCATTGGCAAATACAATAGGTCTAGCTTTAAAAGAATATTGCATATTAATCTAAAACATTACAAGTAGATAGCATAGGAGTGGATGTGTATTTATGTGAAAGCAGAGCACTGTAGAATAATATTGGTGTTGTTAAAAGGTCAGGTGACAGTTGCACTGTCAAGCCAGTTCTAAATATCAATGTAGGTTAATGACTGCCCTCCTACCATCTGTGCTTCTGCCAGAGAATGCACCATAAATTTACTTATTATGTAAGACAATTTAATAGCTTTACAAAGTCATGTGTGAGCCCCTGAAAATTGACTCTGAGGCAGATGTATAAATCGACAAAATTATCACAGTTTTGTGAAGGGCAAGCACTTTTTTGAAGCACACAACTCCTGTACATTCAAATCACATACTCCAGGCTTTCAACCTGTGGATGGATCCACAGCCCTTCTCCTAGTGATTCTCACATAATTTTCTGGGGACAGCTGCACTCTCAAGCCAGACCATAAAAAAGGCTCATCGTGGCTGTACAAAAGCCTCAGCAGCTAAGGGATTAAGCAAGACCATGCATTTCCTGCTCAATGCTGATTTCTTTATGTCCAGGCTGCCACTATTTTTCAGAGTTACTTTATCATGTTTTTGAGAAAATATCAATTTTTGCATGGTCACCCCCATTTTGTGCTGAATTTTGCTTGTTAGTTTTTAGATTTTGCACACTGGGCACTGATGTCCTATGTCCAGTGTAAGTGCTCTGAACCGTAAAACTGTAAGCATTGGCTCTTTCCTGATTGGTGTATTTAACTCTCATATAGTGTCATAATATATGGTGTATGAACCTCCACCACGGCATGGAAAGTTAAATATCACTTCTGGATATTTAGCACTTACTGTGCCATACACTAGTGCAACAAGGAAACAAGGACAACATGGCTTCAGCCTCTAGGGTGGCATAGCATTCAGATGCATCTCCAGATTTATGATTTCTCGTAAATCTGGGGATGTGTCTTGTTCAATGGGTGTTGCGTGGGAACACCCACAGCAACACCCATGGAACGTCCCTTCAACGCAAAGTGCTGCATGTGAAGGGGCCATATTTACAAGGAGAGGAAAAGTCACGCAGGGTGGCTTTTCCTGACCTTGTAAATATGGAGGAGCCCCCTGCGCCACCAGTACGTCACGAAAAGTGACGTACTGGTGGCACAGGGTGCTTGTAAATCTGCCCCTTAGTGCTTTTAGGTGCTATTGTACCTTAACACTTTACAAATTCATATGTCTCATCCCCTTTATAAAGTTTTGTTGTTTTGGTGTCATTTTACTAACTACATTTTACTATCATTGTATTTTCAGCCCTTTGACTGATTTGGTATTTCTAAATACATTCCACATTTTCTCAAAGTTAAGCTTGACTTCTCTATGAAATACATACTAGGGATTGAGCTCATGTAAAAATTTATGACTTTATTCTTAATATTTTGATGAGCTAGTATCCACCCCGAATTAATATTTCATTTTCTCGTGGTGTTGTTCTCAGTGAAGCCCTGACCCTAAACTTCATGGAAAAGCAGTGTTTTTTAAGTATTCTGTAAATATGTACTTTCTTATTATTGTTCAAGCACTCAACAAAGTGTTGTACCAAATAGATATTTTTCTTTTTATTAAAGAAAGTACAGCATATATTGAGACAAACTTTGATCCAGGCACTAAAACATATGTCATTTCCCTTTCACAGTAAGGAAGAAATCAACCCAGCAAACCATCGAGATGACAGAGATCTCAGTGAGCCAGCCTTTCTGGAGAATTAAGATGATGTCACGGTAGAGGACCTCTAGAAGCAGCTTCCATTGGTGCGTCTAATTTCATATTTAAAACGTCCCTCTTGGTGTGATATGTCATCATAGATGAGAGAATAAGTTATCTTTTTGTGACTCAAGCTGCCAGTGCACTCATACTGCTTGAGAATTTACCGAAAGCAGGGTGAAACAGTCAAAAACAATTTTCAATTAATAAGAAAAAGCACATATTTGTAATCAGTGATATACAAAGCACGCTATTGTAAACAAAAGTGTTAGAGGTGAAATAGATAAATATTTGTGATAAGGAAGTTGGATTAAGTGAAAAGCAGAAATGGAAATACTAAAGTGCTTTTTATATGACTGGAATGGCACGTCTCAAAAAATGAAAATTAACATAATCTAAAGCGAAATATATTTAAGAAAAAGATTCAAAGATAAAAGTTCATAACGTCTGTGGACTTAAAATGCATCAAAGGCACCGGCACACAGTCAAGCAGCCTCCGCTGCTGCCGTGAGGAGAACGGCCGAAATCTAGCATTCCTGGCCATGAGGGGAACGGTCCAACTTCAACCCCCAGAAGCCCTTGCACCCTAGTGCCTGTGTCGCTGTTAACGTGCCTGGAGGCGCGATATAACCATGTGGCCTTCCCGTAGCGTGGAACACCAAAGGCACCGGGACTCAGCCAAGCAGCCTCCTCTGCTGCTGTGAGGGGAACGGCGGAAATCTAGTGTTCCTGGCCGTGAGGGGAACGGTCCAACTTCAACCCCCAGCAGCCCTTGCGCCCCTGACACTGTTAATGCACCTGGAGGCGCAATATAACCATCGCGGCCCTCCCGCAGTGCAGGATATTGCTCCGGCCCATTTTAGTATCTCGCAATTATCTACTAGAACCCACTCTGGTCGGATGGAACTTTTTACTTGCCCAATAGCGTGGAGGGAATAAACACAATTATCAAAAATGCTGTCCACAATCTGTCATAATTAAGGACTCGAGGCTTAATCTCTTGGCTCTCTGGCTTTTATTATCAGCATAAAGATTTGAAGATACAAAGTCCTCAATACGAGGCACAACAAGTACATAGGCACTAACACAAATGCTACTCTACGAAGAATCCGCATACGGCTAAAAATAACTAAAAGCACAATCTCTAAAAGCATGAGGTAGAAAACTACCAAGCCAATGTCGATACTAGGGACACTGGACCATACCATCTCTGTCCCTACTCTGTACTAGATGACATCCCTACTTAGCAATCCCTTGAGACCCTCAATCGAAAGGTGTCAGAGTGAAACTTCCTAAGAAGTCTTCACTTAGAGAGCTTGTTCTAAGTTGCCCCCTCTAGCTCTTCGCCTACCCTTTCTCTGCTCTGGGCTGCTCTGATCTGCCTCCACCCTCGGGGCGCTGTCCCTAATACAGAACCCCAAATCTCAGAACACGCCCTTTGCGCCTCCTCTTCTGCGGGGTCGACTTTCAGTAATTTTCCACAGAGCGCTGTCCAGTTCCATCGTCCATCGCTTGGCCTTGAGTCCCAGACGCCATCCGCACTAGGAGTTACGATTGGCACATTCCAATGCACTCCCATGTCTGGTTTTTTCTACATAAGTCAATTTGTGAACAAAGAGCTTCTCTACTAACGAGCAACTGTCCTTGCACCTGGGGTGAGATCATGCAAGGCAGACATACTTCACATCTTTTAACTTGCAATTTACTACAGCCTAAAACCTCTACTGGAATAAATCCTTTTTGGCCTATTGCCCTTGGCTAACATAAGAAAATACCAGGCCTTTCGCCTCAACAATATATGCGAATTCTTACCACTACTTCGGTTACACAAGCAGGTCTAAATCACAGTATTGACATTTACGTCTTTCTTTCATGTGTGGTCAAACTAAACAGGCTACAGGCACGAATTCTAAGTTACACATTTCTAACACCACATTACTTTTCATGTAAGCTAAACTCTATACATTTCCCTAAAACGTGCACAATATGCTTGTACATAGCTAACACTTCTATTGAAATCGACATAGGTTATACAATTCTTAATACATTGCACACAAAAATACCTGAGTACACATTGATTATATGCGGGTGCCGACTAACAGTGAATATAACGCACCCCTACGATTTTCAACCTTCTAAGCGCTACATCAGTTCCCCCCTTTGATGACATCTGTCATCACACCACTACAATCCCCTCTTTCTGAACTGATTTAAACCGTACTAGTCATGGCTCCGCCATGTCGAATTCCCTCCATTCTTTTAAGACTCTCATATTGCTGCTCCTGGAGCTTCGCCATCCTCTTCTCGTTTGCCCTAAGAGCTCTCTCAACCTTGCCTCCTTGATACCACTTCCATGCTTTCACGCATCCCCACAAACAAATCACACAAACAACCGCAATGATAATTGGCTTCAATACTGATCCAAGAAATCCTCTTCCCAAATTCACAAACCACGTTCCCACTCTTCCAAATCCTTGTCCAATCTTTTCCCACACATTCTCCTCTGTCAAGTCCATAATCTCCTTGTGAATAGTTGTGATGTTATCTATGTACTTCCCTATCTCCTTCGTGTTGTCTGGAATATATGTGCAGCATTCTTGAACCTTCAATAATTTGCAGACCCCGCCTTCTTTGGCTAATAACACGTCTAACGCAAGGCGATTCTGCATAACCATATTTCGTATCGACAACATCTCTCCAGCCACCAACAACAGCGACCTTGCCGTGTTCATAGACAACTCATCAACTACAGTCGCCAACCTCCTGATCTTCACTAACCCCGGGCGTAGCACTACGCTTCGCCCACGTAGTGTACGTAGCGCTGCCTGCTTCGCACTTTCCGAAGTAGGCGAAGCAGGGCAGCGCTACGCACACGCCGAGGGCGAAGCGTAGCTGCTTGCCACCCGCCCGCCCTTCTTTTAAATAACATGAGCAATGAAAATTAAGTAAAGTAAGTCGACTTACCCGTAAGCGCGGCGTCTCCGGGGCTCCCTCTTTCAGTTTCTAATTTCTTCTGGCAAATGCGCATGCGCGGACACCCGCGCATGCGCATTTCTCGCGAGAAATGCGCATGCGCGGGCGTCCGCGCATGCGCATTTGCCAGAAGAAATTAGAAACTGAAAGAGGGAGCCCCGGAGACGCCGCGCTTACGGGTAAGTCGACTTACTTTACTTAATTTTCATTGCTCATATTATTTAAAAGAATGGCGGGTGGGAGGTGGGTGGCACGTAGTGGGGCTACGCGAAGCGCGTAGTGTGCGTAGATTTGGGCACACTACGTGCTGCTTCACGTAGCCCCACTACGCCCACTACGCCCACCCTTAATCTTCACGTCATTCAACACCACACCCATACTAGGTATCATTGCTCCGTATATGTCCCCAATCACTGCACCTGCGTTTGCAGCCCTCCGTCTTCTAGAATGTCGCTTCGTCTCTAACAACTCCAAGTCCTCTGTGTGATAAATCTTCGGGAATATGATAGCCAAATAGCATATGCCATACCAATTCGCGGGTAGCCTGACATAAGCATTCTTCCCACAGACATAATACACTGTCGGAATCACTTCTACTGGACCTTGCATAAAGCCCTTAACAGAAGCGTCCAGAGTGAAAGTCTGAGAACAGGTGCTATGTCCTACCGCAACCTTCTCTGTGGCCGATTGAGGCCGCCCAATGCACAAATTCCCTCTCTGCACTTCATCTAACGCTATTGGTCCATAACTTCCCTTTGATCTGTGAGCCCTCTCCTCCTCTGTCCAATCTACTGGACTATCTCCGGTGTCTCGTGTCTGGGTCAACTTTCTATACCTGTCTTCTACCTGATCAATGAATTTTTTCTCCGTCTCAGATAACGCACATGTCAAGTTATTCCTGTGAGCATGCGCCGTATCCAACTTCACAGTCGGTCTAAAATACTTCAGGAGTCTGTCCTCTTTCTTATAATAATCGTATTTGTTCAAATGCTTTATTGCTGGAACTTCAGGAAGTACTGTGTCAAAATTTGAAAAGAAATACTCGAACTGCCTCCTGTCATAAAATAGACTGAGCAATAAACTACAAGAAATCCCATATGTCAATGGGAGATGATGATACTTGATACCTTCATCCACTGAAGCAGGCAACTGCATACACACATAGCAATCCTTCACATCCATCGCATCAACATACTCATACAGCAGCTTTGCATACGTGTTAAGCTTAAAATCACCCCTCGACAAATCCATGTGGAGTCTGCGATCATCCCTCAACTTCGATGTTCCCTGTTCTCTGATACAGACACCTCTCTGCTCTGGGGTAATAGGTGTGGGTACTCCCTGAACCTTTCCCTCTTGCCTGTGAGCCACCATGTACGAACTTATCACTACTGCAAATATGGTGACTATCACAACTCCTATCAATGTGCCTATTATCAATTTAGCCCTACGATGTGGGTTTGCAGGATCTGCCATCTTCGGAATATACTCAGTGTCCGATACAGTCTCTGGAAAGGTAAGTCTCTTTCTCATTAATGTCTCCTTCGTGAACTTAGGCAAACCTCCCTAACTTTTCTTCGTTTTATAACGGAAAAATCCCTGATTTTGTTCTTCTTCCGCTCGGGTCTAGGTTATCTTCTTCTCTGCTTGCAACCCTCTCAAATCAATCCAACATAACTGCTGGTCCCAACAGAACTGCTGGTCCCAACAGTTCCAGGACTCCCTGCAATATTTCGAGCTTAAGAATGATCAGTTCTTGTGGGTCTGGCACAGTAGTGAACGTCGGGAACTCCAAATTGTCCAAGATCATACCTCGAATGACACTCAGGAAAGGCGGACTCGGAATATGAATTGTCAGAATTCCTTCGATCTCCAATCCCGGAACTTTCAACAACACTTCCACTCTCTGGAGCGGGACACTGTTGACCAATGTCATCGACCTCAATCTTCCCGTGCTCGGTAACCCTGGCATCAGTCACTTGATATGCCCACTCGGGTGAAGCGTACTTCCGACTTGGCACTCTTGTTCTCTTTGATCTTCTCACACCTTGAGGATTCTCCTCGTCGCCTGATTCTTCTTCTGGCTCCTCCGAAACTGGTGCAAGATCTGTGTCCGGTACCGGCCTCAGGTTTACCCGGTTCTGTCTTGCGGGCCAAACCCTTTCTGCTTCTGTGGCACCTCCGGTCTTCCCTTCGATACCCTGTGCACTGATCTCCTCCTCTTCAGCAGAACTCGATTCTGTACTACCCACTGCACCTCTTGCTCCTTCGCCTGTTTCTGGGTCAGTACTTCTTTCACGTCCTTCCCCAACTCGATTCAGTGCACCATCAGCCGCTTCAGCAACCCTTACAGCTTGACTGGCCCTCTCAGGTGTTTCTATCGGCTCAGCTGGACTTTCGATCTCGAGAGGGGCTGTATCTTCTAAGGGTGCTGGGACTCGGCGGGTATGGGAAGCATGCACCCAATTCGGTAAACCTCCACACTTGACAGCTGTGTTCGTAATGAGGATCACTTGAAACGGGCCGCGCCACCTTGCATCCAAGCAACTCTTCCTCACGTGCTTGCGAACTAGGACCCAGTCGCCTGGACACAGGTCGTGGCACAAGTCACTCGCAGCTGGAACCGTTGCTGTCTGCACCTGCTGAGACACAGAACGGACCACGTCAGCAAGGCCTTTACAATAGTCCAGGATCATATCATCAGTGATATTTATCAGAGCAGTGGCAGGTATTGCAGGCAAACGCATCACTCTTCCCATGAGGATTTCATGGGGAGACAACCCAGTTCTTCTATCAGGCACACTTCGGAGGCTCATAAGGACCAAGGGTAATGCATCAGGCCACTTCAGAGACGTAGACGAACATACTTTCGCCATCCGAGCCTTCAGAGTTCCATTCACCTGCTCCACTATCCCTGAAGCTTCTGGTCTATAGCTACAATGTAGTCTCTGATCTATTTTCAGGGCAGCACAAAGCAACTTCATAACTTCGCTATGGAAATGAGTTCCTCTGTCCGATTCAAAGGACGTCGGGAACCCGTACCTTGGAATGAGTTCTCTCAATAGTAGTTTTGCTACAGTGAGCGTGTCACATCTACGTGTAGGGTATGCCTCCACCCACCTGGAAAAGACACATACTATGACTAATATGTACCTCAATCCATTACACTTCGGCATTTCAACAAAATCCAGCTGCATCCTATTGAAAGGTCCTCCTGACCTCCCTATGTGGCTCAACGTCACAGCTGTCCTCTTTCCTACATTCATCTGTTGACAAGTAACACACCTCTGGCACACGGTTTCAGCCACTGCCCGAAACTTTGGGTTGTACCAAGTCTGACGAAACACTCTCATCATTGCGTCTCTCCCAAGATGCACAGCACCATGTATCAGCCTCGCCATGGGGTTCAACAACCCTTCCGGCAACACTGCTCGTCCATCATTCGAAACCCATATATCCACATCTCCTTTCTCACATCCAGCTCGTATCCAACTGTCTCGCTCCTGATCAGAAACCCCTTCCTGAAGCTGTTTCAGTTCCTCCCAAGAGTCTGCCATTGCTAACATTTGATCATACACCAATTCCTTCTCAGTTTCTTCAATGTGAGTCCCCGTAAAATTGCATCCCTGCTCTGCACAAAACCGAGCTACTTCATCAGCATAGTTGTTACCCAACGAAACAAAATCATTCCCCTTCGTATGTGCAGCACATTTAACAACGGCAATTTCATCAGGGCCTTGCAATGCCTCAAGCAATTTTCGTACATGGTCACCATTTCTTATGGGTGAACCTGACGACGTCATAAACCCTCTCTGGGACCATAGCTGTCCGAAGTCATGAACCACACCAAACCCATATTGGCTGTCCGTGTAAATCGTTACACGGATCTTCTCAGCTGCCAAACAGGCACGAGTCAAAGCAATGAGCTCGGCCACCTGCGCGGAGTGTACTCCTTCTAGACAAGCGGCTTCAACCACACCCGTGATGGTGCATACAGCAAACGCTGCTCTCAGTCGACCGACACTGTCTCTTAAACATGAACCGTCCACAAAGAAAATCTCATCTGAAACTGGGAGTGGTTCATCGACAATGTCAGGTCTCGGTTTGGTGCATAGTTCCGTAACGTCGAGACAATCATGGTCCTCACAATCTTCATTATCATCTATTTTGGGAACAGGTAACAGTGTAGCAGGATTTAAAACAGCACACCTCTTCAATGTCACATTATCGGCTGCAAGGATAACTTGCTCATACCGAGTCAACCTATTGTTCGTGAGGTGCTGCGTTTTAGTCCTAGTCATTAACAATTCAACAGAATGTGGCACATGTACAGTAAGAGGATGACCCATCACAATGCTCTCACATCTCTCGATGCTGACACCTGTTGTCGCAACGGATCTGAGACATCCGGGCAACGCAGAAGCTACTGGATCTAAAGTAGCTGAGAAATAGGCAACTGGTCTACGGACACCTCCATGATTCTGAGTTAACACTGCTAATGCGCAACCTTCTCTTTCGCAGCAGAACAATGCAAATGCCTTGTTGTAATCCGGCATTCCCAACGCAGGAGCGCTACATAAGGCTTCTCTCAGCCTCAGAAATGATTTCAAACAGTCGTCATCCCATGGTACCGGATCACTTACATCCTTTCGCGTCAGCCGCTGTAAAGGCTTCGCTTCAAAGGAAAAGTTTGGGATCCACTGGCGACAATAGCCCACCATTCCCAAAAACATTCTAACTTCCCTCTGCGTCGAGGGAACTGGCATTCTCAGAATCGCATCGATGCGATCTGGAGACACCTTTCTTTTACCCTTTTCGATTCTGTGCCCCAAATACTGTACCTCAGGTAAACAGTATTGCAACTTGCTCGGAGACACCTTGTGACCATTTTCTCCCAAGAAGTTCAGCAACGCAATTGTATCAGTCCTGCAAGCGTCTTCTGTTTCTGACGCAACAAGCAGGTCGTCAATGTATTGCACCAAAACAGAATTTCGCGGCAACACAAGACTTTCGAGATTCTTCTTTAGGAGCTGATTAAAAATCGATGGGCTCTCCGTATACCCCTGTGGGATACGACACCACGTTAATATCCGATTTTCTAGTCTAAATGCAAAAAGAAATCTGCTCTCTTCGTGTAGGGGGATCGAAAAAAATGCTTGACACAAGTCAATCACCGTGAACCATCCAGCTTCACATGGGATCTGAAACAGTATCACAGATGGATTCGGTACCACTGGACAACATGGAACGACTATGTCGTTTATTTTCCGCAGGTCTTGCACTATCCTGAACTTCCCACTTGGTTTCTGCAATCCCATAATGGGCGAATTACATGGACTACCCATAATCTCCACCAGTATTCCCTGCCTAATCATAGACTCGATCACAGGTTTGATCCCAGCAATCGTTTCAGGGGATAATTTATACTGAGGTGTTCTCGGGAATTCCGCGTTTGGCTTAACCTGAATCTTCACTGGTTCCACTCCCCTGACTAAGCCTATCTCCTCTCCACTTAGGTCCCACACGTCAGCCGATACTGATTCCCTCAAATCCTGTGGAAGCTCTTCCACTGTCAAAGCTGGGTACATTTCCACGCACACCCGCTGATTTGCAACCTTAAAGGTCGCATCCTCATCTCTTGTCTGCACCTCTACTCCTTTCGGGGTACAGTAAATTGTGCAATTGAGCTTGCACAATAAGTCTCTCCCCAACAAACAAACAGGACTGGAATCGCACACCACGAACTGATGTCGATCCCTAAAGTTTCCTATCCTGACTGGAATCGGTTCTGTCAAGGGGCTAACTAGCCTTTTGTTCGCTACTCCAACCACTTGTATGCTTTCTCCCGAAAGGGCTACACCCGGAACTACTGCTGATCTTATAGTTGACCTGGTAGCCCCCGTATCAACCAAAAAGGTAGTAGGGTGTCCGTCGAGTTCTGCTTCCACGAAGGGTCCTCTCTGATCCACCTCTAGAATGGCCCTAAGTATGCAATCATCGTCCTGGCCTAAACTCAACTGGGCCAGCAAATCCACATCTTTCTCTTCGCTTACTTCAAACATGGGCATCTGTAAATAAGTCCGAGCTCCCTGCTGTATGTTCTGTATTCTGGGTGGCTGGGGAACCTGCACTTGCGAGATGCCGGTCACCCCCTTGCATCATCCTCGGTACAGTCACCGTCTGTACCTGCTCCGCCCCAGGGACCTGACTCATTCCTCCCTCTATCTGTGGCTGATTATAGGGGTTCAAGGGACACTCGCGCCTCCAGTGTCCCACCTGGTGACACTGGTGACAAGCTGTCGTCTTTTTCAGTATTGCTACATCTATGCCTGTCCTAGGGTCTACGGGCCTCGGCCTTCCCTGACCCTGCACGTTCTGATTCCCTGTCTGGTAGTTTCCCTGTCTCCTCACCACTGGACCCCCATTCGGCGGTCCCTGAGCAGCTTGCATCTGAATGAGCAATAGGTTATCCTTCATCTTCTTGTGTTTCGACTCAATCTCATCCGTGCAGTACCTGGCGTACCGCAAGATTTCATCTACGGGCTTATTCTGCCAACAGATTAAATGCTGCTGTATCATGAGACTAACCTCGGGCTTCAAACCCAGCACGAACTTAGACACAAACTGTCCCATATCCTTCGTTTCAAGCTCATCTAGGCCACTGTATTGCTTAAAAGCCTTCAAAAGTCTCTCATAAAACTCATGTACTGTCTCCTTAGGCTCCTGCACCGTCCTGTCTATTTTCACCCAATCAATGTCTTGGGGTGAAACCTTCGATTTCAACCAGGTAATTACTTTCTCATACAGCCTCATCACCGCAGGCGACGGACCATTTGTAATCATATTCCTCTCAGGCTCATAGTCCGGCCAATCAACAGCAATTTTACATGCGTTCCACAGATCTCCTGGAACCACAATATCAAATAAGGTGTTCAGGTCTATCCACAATACCTTCGAAATCTTAACAAAACGCTCAACTTGCTTGTACCACTCTGCAGGCTTCTCCCTGAGCCTGGGAAAATCATTCGTAAATGATGCCAAATCCCCCCTGCTCCATGGTACATGCACATACCCCCCATTCGCCACTTCCCTCAGGGGAAAGGTCTTTGCTAGTAACAACCCTTGACCCGGGGTCCCTCCTTCCGCTCCCCTAGAGGTCTTTTTCTTTGACCATTTCTCTTCCCATTTATCCAGCGTCAGCCATGGCCGCATGGCTAGGACCAGTTCTCTGGCATGGGACCTCAATCCAACAACCCTCTTCTCCTCCAACTCTCGCTCAGTATAATGCATCCTATGGCTTCCTTGCAACACCCTAGTCTTGGATAGATCCACATCATATTCCTTCGCCAATCCCCTCAACTTCTCGTGTGCCATTCGTGCTTTCCGCGTCACATCTTTCGCCACGAAAAACAGCTCATCTGGATTGTAAGATACTATCCTCTCAAGAGGTAGACTTCCATATATAATTTCATCTACCTCTGCCTTGAGCCTTACTATGTCTATCATCCCTGCCTTCAAAGCTCCTTTCAACACCTGACAACTTGCTCCACGTCCCTCATCATATTCGCATTCTGGTTCCTTCCCTCTCCTCTCTTCTGGTGTTTCTATGGGAGCAGAATAACTCTTAAAGTCATCTTGAGTTTTCCCTGCTTGGCCCACATTCCTGTTCAGGTGCCTCTCCGACGGTACCCAGGACCTTAAATCTGATCTCGACTCCATCAGAGTCCTCGGCCTCTCCGATCTCTGGTCCTCTTCGCCCCTCGATGTATCTGACACCGCTGCTAATGGTGTACTCCATTGTACAGGGCTTGGAGGTCGGGCCGTTGCCCCTTCCAACCCACTTTCCCCGCTTTCTCTCCTCGTTCTTTCTGCCACTCGTTCTGACCTCTCTCTTTCCTCTGATTCCGGACTGTATATCGACACAATCGGTCCAATGGTGACCGGTACCCTCAATGCATCCGGTAACCTCATCTCTCTTTCAATCCTCCCACTAGCCTCAGACTGACCCTGTGAACTCGCTGTTTCAAACGAAACCAACCCTTCTACTCGGGTCTCAGGTTGGATCGTTACCCTTCTAGCTTCTCCCCTCTCACCCCACCTATCATCCTCTCCGTACGGATTATAAGGAGGTGGTCTCTCGTCTAACAGTCTTTGCAATACCCCATCATCGGAGTCACTCTCCTCTTCCTGTGCTTTCACATGCCTTATCCCCGTCGAGTCTATCAGCAAGGGATACAATTTCTCTTCCTCAATTGTCTGCACTCTCCATCTTTTCTCCGCTGCGTCCCACTTGGCATCCTGAAATGCTCTAATCGACTTCCTCATCCTCTCCTGACTTCTTCCCTTTTCCTTATCATGCGCTGCTCTAATCCACGCATGTAATGCTTCGAACTGCGCCGGTCTTGGCAAGGGTCTTAAGGACCCCATCACCGTCTTCAGTTGGTACAGCACTGCTAGTCTAAATGAGCCATACCTCGGGAAAGCTAATTCCCCGTCACCTTGTGTAATCTTGTGCCAATTCTCAATCCAAACTATAGTATGTAACCCCACATTCTTCGCCACGTAATGTGCTGGGGTGTCCTCGGGAGGGGCTTCTTCTCCCTCTCGCACGACCACATGTTTATCGCCTCTACACAATTCTCGCAAAACCCTGAGACACTTCATGATGCGCGAATTCGATCTCACGCTCTGTTTACTTCTTGTTCTTAAATCCTCCAATAACAGCGCGACTCACACCAACCGGCCTATCACAGCGCGACACCCTCTGACGTCACCTTCCTCCGTTCGCAGCAGTTCCCTTCTCCAAACACGTTTCACGCTTGCTCTCGTCCCATTCATACACTGAAATAACCAATTAAGTTACTTCTCTGGCTGTCCGTCCACAGCCTCTGACTGTTCGTCCACAGTCTCTCGACCTTGTTGACCTCGTTTGGCGCCCGTCTGCCCCCGTCCGACCAGACAGATCGCCACTGATAGGTTACTAACACTCCGATCCGCACACAACAACCCACGACCAGCGTTAAGTTGCCATACACACACACGTTCGCTCCCCCTATCTCGGTCCAGGTGATCGATGGAACCTCACGATCTCCTTTGGGTGGTCAACAAAATCTATCTCAGGTGTCTTCTACACCACAATTCCCGGGCTGCGCGCGCTCACAGCCTGATCTCACAATCACACGACATACACATCAACTCCGCAAGACATCACACAACAAATCAACACCGCAATCTACGACATCTCATTTTCATACTCACTCCTGGAACTGCTGCTTTTGGCCGCGCTGCTACTCGCCGTCGATGCTCATCTGCTGCTGTCTGCTGCTCGCCATCTGATGATTCAGCATCACTTATCGTCTTTTGGGCCTCGAGGATCACTTATCCTTATCTAATCTAATCGTCCCTCGCTATCGGAAGTAACCATCCTCTGCTACCAACTGCTCCGGCCCATTTTAGTATCTCGCAATTATCTACTAGAACCCACTCTGGTCGGATGGAACTTTTTACTTGCCCAATAGCGTGGAGGGAATAAACACAATTATCAAAAATGCTGTCCACAATCTGTCATAATTAAGGACTCGAGGCTTAATCTCTTGGCTCTCTGGCTTTTATTATCAGCATAAAGATTTGAAGATACAAAGTCCTCAATACGAGGCACAACAAGTACATAGGCACTAACACAAATGCTACTCTACGAAGAATCCGCATACGGCTAAAAATAACTAAAAGCACAATCTCTATAAGCATGAGGTAGAAAACTACCAAGCCAATGTCGATACTAGGGACACTGGACCATACCATCTCTGTCCCTACTCTGTACTAGATGACATCCCTACTTAGCAATCCCTTGAGACCCTCAATCGAAAGGTGTCAGAGTGAAACTTCCTAAGAAGTCTTCACTTAGAGAGCTTGTTCTAAGTTGCCCCCTCTAGCTCTTTGCCTACCCTTTCTCTGCTCTGGGCTGCTCTGATCTGCCTCCACCCTCGGGGCGCTGTCCCTAATACAGAACCCCAAATCTCAGAACACGCCCTTTGCGCCTCCTCTTCTGCGGGGTCGACTTTCAGTAATTTTCCACAGAGCGCTGTCCAGTTCCATCGTCCATCGCTTGGCCTTGAGTCCCAGACGCCATCCGCACTAGGAGTTACGATTGGAACATTCCAATGCACTCCCATGTCTGGCTTTTTCTACATAAGTCAATTTGTGAACAAAGAGCTTCTCTACTAACGAGCAACTGTCCTTGCACCTGGGGTGAGATCATGCAAGGCAGACATACTTCACATCTTTTAACTTGCAATTTACTACAGCCTAAAACCTCTACTGGAATAAATCCTTTTTGGCCTATTGCCCTTGGCTAACATAAGAAAATACCAGGCCTTTCGCCTCAACGATATATGCGAATTCTGGCCACTACTTCGGTTACACAAGCAGGTCTAAATCACAGTATTGACATTTACGTCTTTCTTTCATGTGTGGTCAAACTAAACAGGCTACAGGCACGAATTCTAAGTTACACATTTCTAACACCACATTACTTTTCATGTAAGCTAAACTCTATACATTTCCCTAAAACGTGCACAATATGCTTGTACATAGCTAACACTTCTATTGAAATCGACATAGGTTATACAATTCTTAATACATTGCACACAAAAATACCTGAGTACACATTGATTATATGCGGGTGCCGACTAACAGTGAATATAACGCACCCCTACGATTTTCAACCTTCTAAGCGCTACATCAATATCAAAGGCACCGGGACCCAGTCAAGCAGCCTCCGCTGCTGCCGTGAGGGGAACGGCTGAAATCTAGCATTCCTGGTCGTGAGGGGAACGGTTCAACTTCAACCCCCAGCAGCCCTTGCGCCCTTGTGTTGTGACGCTGTTAACACACCTGGAGGCGATATAACCACCGTCAGAGGCAGGGCTGGGCCAACCCCCTTTTCGTTTGCTCGTCCTGCTGGTGAGTCGATGTAGAGACGCTGTGGAGTCTATTATAAACCCCCAAGGTACTATTTAAGTCCTACCGACCATGACTGAATGTTTAAGCCAACAATAAAATTTTCTGCTTGCTTGAAATAGTTTGCTTTATTTTCCATTGTGCAATAACTCCTCCTTTTGTTTGTCATACTAGAGTTAGCGCTCCCAAGGAATACCATATTAAAGCGAAGTTGTAGTATTGACATTGGGTGTACTGCTTGTCTGAAGGGGGGATATTGCCAGAACCGTAACAGTCAGCTACGGGCAAAAGAAAGCTTTCGGGTGGAAGTGGGGACGGAGGGAGGTTGGAGGCAATGGATTAAATTGGGGTAGTAGGGGTAAAAAGGCAAGGAAGCTCCAAATGCATGCAGGTAGCAATTGTGTTTTAGATCGTACTGATACCTTAATAGGAGAGTGTGAGGGCATTTTAGAGTCTGCACCCACTGTAATGTAATGTAATAATTCTTTATTCGATAGCTAAAAACATCATAAAAGTACACATATCAACAATTTAAAAAAAGAAAAAGTTACATTACTAAGAATTCCAGCATTTCATTAATTAAAATATAAAAACAATTAACACAATGCTCAACACGGGGCCCTTCAAGCACCCACCCCTCTAGTGTTTCTTAACTTTACAGCAGTCTTAATTCATAATGCAACACAGTGACCATGGGTCATGAGCTCTTTGCAAGAACAATAAAGCCATTTTAGCATGACGCAACTTCTCTTTTTTTTAAATCTCAACCAGGAACTTACGTCTAGGGTACTTAAAAAAAGGACACAGAAGAACAAAATGAAGGGTGTCCTGCGGAGACAAATTGTCGCAACCGCAGGCACCCTTCTGCTCAATGGACTGTGTAAAACCTGGCGGCTCTGCCAGTATGTGAGGTAAAAGATTGAGCCTAAAATGAGTCATTAAGTACCTATCCTGGGCATTATACATTACATAGAGATATGGCTCCATGCCCTCTGTGTTCTTAATATAGCTATAGGTGAGTACAGTGTGCTTTAATAACTCCCGTTTTGTTCTGATTTCGGCGAGTTGAGCAGCCAACAGAGTTTTAATTTTCCGTTTATCAGACAGTAAAATAGAACTGGGATCGGTGAAGAGATCCCTCTGATCAATGCCCTCCAGGGTGGTCTTGACATAATAGAGTCTGCACCCACTACACAGCTCATTTGTATTACAACTCCCCCCAGTTCGTCCCCACAGATTAATTCCACAACTTCCACCATCCCTGCAATGTTTTATAAAGCACTTAAAAAGAAAGTGTCTAATAATAAGGATGATGGAGAAGGGGCTAATGGAGACACAGCTAATGTAGATTACATCACTCTAGCGGTACATTGTACAAACCGATTTCTGTCACTGCTAGACATATCTGACAACGAAATAAGGAGAGTAGGAGGGCTGCAGATAACACAGGTGACACAGACTTCACCAATGCAGAGAAAGGATGTAGGGCTAGGCATGACTAAGGAGCACCAAGATATGATACAGCAAGTTGTTTTATTGAGGCAGGAAATGGGATCAATGAGAAGCCAGATAGAGGAACTAACGGCGATGGTTAAGCTATTGACATCTGCCCCAGCTCAAACTGGGGATGCAAGAGAGAGTATAATTCCAGTTACCCATGTAACACCTATGGCTACACCAGTCACTGCCCCTCAAGCAACAAAAACTCCTGCAGAAGGGGCTTTATCCAGTTTGGGAAGGCCTAGGTTTCATAAAACGAGGCCACCTCCACCAAAGTCTAGACTCACTCAACATCATACTGCCAGTCACATTGACAACCCCTGCAAAGCAGCTCTTATGAGGGCTCCGGCATGGCATAATGATAATTTTTTAATATATCCTATCCAGCCAGAGACCAGGCAGAGACATACGCAATTAGCTCACCATTTTTTAGATCCACCTAAAATCCATAGAATTTTTATGGTGAACGTACCAAAGCTTGATGTAAGCAAAAGCCCAGAAAACGAGGATTCCCTAATAAATAAACCATTCACTGGATACGGCATGTCAGGGGATGCCGATCGGTAATAAGGAAAGACATAGCAAATGCTCGTAGGTTATTTTCACCGGCCAACCATCTGGATTGCATCAAGCTCACAATGACCAGGGCAGATCTAGCAGATAATCTATGTACTTTAGAGTTTCGCACAAGCCCGCCGGGTCGGTCAGCCATCAAGTTTAGACGCTCCCTTCTGAGTAGTGAGAATGCCTGCCCTCCCACCCACAAACTAGCTAGAATGCAGGGAAGCCCTACCTAAGAAAATATAGATTGACTAGAGGAAGAATTGCCTATAAGGCAGCAGGAACATCAATTAGGTAATATCACCCAAAGGGACTGTACACCAGGTATTGAACATTTAACTATAGAGCTAGATCAAACCCCCTAAGCTGAATCTATGCCAATTAGATAAAACGATGGTCCACGACAGGTGGATAGTCCAATTCAAGTGGTTCAGAGTGGCAATTTGGCTGATTGTACAATGCCCTTAAAAAAAACCCTGTTGTCCTGGAACATCACAGGACTAGGTTGCAAACTGGGATCCCCAGAGTGGCATGCTATCATTGAAGGTTTTGAGATCTATTTCAAGAGACTTGGGCAGAAGTCCCTCTCCTTTGTGTGGGATATTTAAATTTTTACATCCCGGCCTTTAAAGGCTCAAAGGGAGGCCATCAGGGGGCATGACAATCTTGGTGAGGCAAGATCTAGGGCTAGATATTCATGCACTCCCAACTTTTAACCAGGACATCCAGGCTGTTAGAGTGTATAGGGGAACTAACGGGATCATGGATATATATAATATCAATGTGCGAGGTACCGGGGGGAAAAAGTCGGGAGTTTTAGTGGCTCTTGATCTTCTCGTTGGCAGCCAGACAAACACAAACATCATTATCACAGGGGACCTGAACGCGACGTTTGAGCCTCTATTGAGGGAGGAGGGTAATTTGTTAGAGGAGGAAGACATTAAGTGGGGTGTCCCAAAGCTGGAACTTGACCCAATAAAAAGATGGACAGATGCAGTGATCCAAATTAATTCCATCTGTATGGAAAAGGGATTGCAGGCAATTAATGGCCGTACATCGTCAGATAAAATGGGGTCTAAGACATTTGACAATGGCTATAGTGCTAATAGGGTAGACTATGTTTTGGTTAGCCTAGCACTTTGCATGCCGTTAAGGATCTGAGGGTTCACGATAGATTGGAAAGTGACCATAATCCATTATGTGTGGACCCGGACCTAATACGGTTTAAGGCTTCCTATGAACAACAGGATACATACTCCACCGCCGATGTTGTTCCATCGAATGACTTGAGGCGCCTTAAATGGACTAAGATAACTGAGCTACCCGAAGTATTAGCCAGCATCGAAAAGGATATAGATTATGCCATAAATGAGCTCCAGGCCAGTGAAGTAAATCCAATGGCCTTAAAGCAACCCACTTGCATAAATGATAAATTCTTTGGTCAGCTACGTATGTATTTTATCAAAAAGGGTAGAATTAAAAAGGCAGCTATTCCTAAAATGCAGAAATGGTATAACAAAGAATGTAAAAAGGCTTGTGCACTCCTAGGGGTGCACTGAAATCCATTTTGGCTGAGAAGGCGCCTGGCCCAGATGGAATACCGGGGGATGTATTCCTTTATGATAAAGAGAGATGGTGTAAGTACATCCACCTATTGACAAATGCTATAGCCCAGGGTGCGCCGATCCCAGACTCCTGGAAAGGAGCAGAAATCATACCAGTTTTTAAGAAAGAGGACAAAGCGTGCCCAGGGAATTATAGGCTGTAGGAGAGTAGGATCTGCACTTATGTTGCCCCCACTTTTTTTCTGATGATAACACTGGTTTCTGGCTATAGTCTGGCTGGGACCCTGCTAATCAGGGCCCCAGCCTCTCTGTTCTCTCTAAACAACTTGGAGTGCATATTAGATGCACTAGTGATTGGATACTGTGGTACCTTATGAGCCCCTAGTATATGGTACCTTAGGTACCAAGGGCATAGGTACTTCACAGGCCTACCAGGGGTTGAAGCATGTATTATGCCACCCCTGGAAAGCAGGCTAAATCTGACACCACAGGCCTGCTACTACAGCCTGGGTGAGGTAGTGTTAGCACTCCTCACTGAGATATAGGTTCCCTATATCTCACCTTACACACACATATAAACCTTATCAGTCACCCCTAAGGCAGGCCCTGTCAATCCTGAGGGCAGGGTGCTTGGTTTCCATGTGAGAGGGTGCCTCTGCCTGAGCACGGACCCTCTGCAACTCTCAGAGTCTATTCTCTGTAGCTGTTTGGGGATGCAGTTAAACCATATACTCTTAAGTGCATTATAACCTTGCGGTAAATGCTAACTCTGGGATGACTGCATCAAAACATGTCATGTTTGGTGTCAAACGCTTTGGAATCATACCCCCACACCAGTAACTGGTGTGGGAGTGTAATCCCAACCTTCTAGAGGGATAGACATGTACCCACTGTGGAAAAACAGTAGATTCCGGAAAGAGCCCTGGCATCACAAAATGGATGCCATCAGCACAGACACTGGGCTGCCCTCCTGCTGCTGACCGAAACTCGCAGTGGAGGAGGCCCAACAATAGGCATCCTGTCACAGGGAGGTGTAACCACCTTCCAGACAGGATTTAGTGTATTGGGGCTGGGTGGGTGCACTTCTAGAGTGCTTTGAAGTCCTGCACTGGGAGAGTAGAAGGCTCCTCTGTGCATATGCCAGCTCAAACCGCTTCAGGGGCTAGTTGCCACTGCTCTGGCTTGAAACTGGACAAAGGGAAGTGGGTGTAGCCACCCACTCCCCTGACCCTCTCATAGGAGGGGTCTCAGAGCTAGTCCCTCCCTTCCTTGTAGTTTAAGTTAGGGAACCCTTGCCATTGCAAACTAGATATCCCTGGATGATGCTCTGAAGAAGAATCCTGGACCTTCGACGTTCCACTACCTTTGGAAGACTGAAGAATCTCCATTGGAGTCAAGGAGTGACTCCCCTGCTTGGCAGGCACCAAAACTTTGCATCAACGGTCGCAAACTTTCCCGCTCCCACCAGAGTCCGAAGTCCCTGCAGCTCCGCAAGTGGATTTTCTGACTTCTCTATGGCCATCGTGAGTCCCCAGCGACGCTGAGGCAAGTGGACCCCACGAGTGACGAGGAACAGCAATACCCAGGTACCGTGCACTATTGTCAAGTGCAGTCCCTTCACAATGTTCTACAAACGTGTGCATTGGACCACGTATGGTGCAAGCCTCCAGCAGGATTTCCACTGAAGATCAGAGGCCTACCTCGTCCTGAGTGACTGTGGGCTCCTGTGAAGTGAATCCTCCTGAGGCGTCTTCACGATTCCTTGCCAGCTAGCTTGTGAGTCTCCTGAAGACTTTTCTATAGAACCAAAGGACTCCCCTGATTGCTCCAGGCCTGCCCTGACTTACCCTTGCTGGGTGAGTTCCTCAGACCTTGCTGGTCTGCACTGCTGATTTTTTACACTTTCCACAAGGCTTGCTGTTACCAAGGCTTGTTAGCTCCAATCCGAGTGCTGACACTGCGGTAAGCTGTAGACTTTATGGGACACACCGAATCCAGCTCCTGGTTGTCGTCGACTCCTGGACCTCATGGCTGAAGAGTCAAGACACCCATGATCACCTGAAATCACCCGACGACTGTGGGCATCCATCTTCCTGGGCCCGGGTCACTGGCAAGTGACTTTGAACACTGTCTCCTCTGCTTTCAGGTCTTCTTTCTTCTGAATCCATCCTTGGATTCCACCGGACACTTCTCCTGTCTTCACAAGCAGCAAGTCTTCTTTGGCCCCCATTGAAAACGCCGCCGCGACCCGACACCAAAAGACACCTATGCACCCGGCTTCCCTGGGTGAAGTAACTCCAGCACTACGGTGTGTGTTGGCTCTAGAACTACTTACTCTGTAAGTGACTTGCTTATAGACTCTCCCGAAGTATCCTAAAACTTTAAAATTCCAACCGCGACTTACTCCATTGAAGTCTATTGGGATCCGTGGCTGTGTTCTCACACTGCATGCGTCTCCCGTGGGTCCTTTACTTACCTGCCTTGGGTGGATTAGTGAGGCCCCAGTGCTTCTACAGGCCCTATGCCTTGTCCCTTCTCAAGTCGTTCTTCTTATACCTCTTTTTTAGTATATGGTCTGGTACGCCCCTAGGGCCCCAGCCATATAAGTGCTTAACTTGTTGTGAACTGTTGATTTTTGCATATGTTCCTGACTTCTAATCTCATAAAGAGATTAGTAGAGTGTGTTAGAAATAAATACATATATATTTTATATATATACCTGTATGGTGTCCTTTCATTTGGTAATTCAAGAGATCAAGAGACCCGGAAGCAAGAAGGCCCCTTGGTTCACCGACGAACTCAAGAGCTCCAAGAAGAACTGCCGAGCCCTCGAGAAAGCATGGAGAAGAGACCCAACGCCGGACAACATGACTACCCTCAAGCTCGCCACCCGAAGGCACCATCAACTGATCCACGCCACCAAGAAAACAGCATTCAAGGACCGGTTGGACAACAACGCACACAACAGCAAGGAACTCTTCAACATCGTCAGAGAGCTCTCCAACCCCAACGCCGGAACCAACGACATCACCCCATCGCAAGACCTCTGCAACTCCCTCGCCTCCTACTTCCACAACAAGATCGCTGACATACACAACAGCTTCAGAACACAACCAACGCTCCCCACGACCAAACCAACGCCCCCCACCACCACCCTCAACGCCTGGACACCGATCAACCTCGAAGACACCATCAGCACGATGAACTCCATCCACTCCGGTTCCCCAACCGACCCCTGCCCTCACCACATCTTCAACAAGGCCGACGCTGTCATCGCACCCCACCTGCGGGACATCATCAACACCTCCCTCAACACCGCCACCTTCCCTGAGAGCTGGAAGCACGCCGAACTCAGCGCTCTACTAAAGAAACCAACGGCGGACCCCACCGAACTCAAGAACTACCGCCCCATCTCGCTCCTCCCGTTTCCTGCCAAAGTCATCGAGAAGACCATCAACAAGCAACTGGCAGCCTTCCTCGAGACGACTGGTTCCCTCGACCCTTCCCAGTCAGGCTTCCGGGCCAACCACAGCACCGAGACCGCCCTCATCGCTGCCACAGACGACATCCGAACCCTGTTGGACAACGGAGAAACAGCGGCCCTCATCCTCCTGGACCTCTCCGCGGCATTCGACACTGTCTGCCACCGCACCCTAGTGCAGCGCCTCAGCAACGTCGGGATCAAGGAGAAGGCACTGGAATGGATCATCTCCTTCCTCACCGGAAGGACACAGAGAGTCCGCCTGCCCCCGTTCATATCAGAAGCCACGGAAGTCACCTGCGGCGTCCCTCAGGGCTCCTCGCTCAGCCCCACCCTCTTCAATGTCTACATGAGCCCCCTTGCGGCCATCGCACGCCAACATAACCTGAACATCATCTCCTACACCGATGACACCCAGCTGATCCTCTCCCTGACCAACGACCCCGCCACCGCCAGAGCCAACCTACACGAAGGGATGAAAAACGTGGCCGAGTGGATGACGACCAGCCGCCTGAAACTGAACACAGACAAGACGGAAGTCCTCATCCTGGGCTCCTCACCCTCCGCCTGGGACGACTCCTGGTGGCCCCCTGCCCTGGGCAACGCACCCAAACCGACAGACCACGCACGCAACCTGGGCTTCATCCTGGACTCCTCCCTCTCCATGACCAGACAAGTCAACGCTGTCTCCTCGTCCTGTTTCAACATCCTGCGCATGCTACGTAAGATCTTCCGGTGGATCCCCACCGAGACCAGGAAAACAGTCACCCAGGCCCTCGTCACCAGTCGACTGGACTACGGCAACGCCCTCTACGCCGGTACCACCGCCAAGCTCCAGAAGAGACTCCAGCGGATCCAGAACGCCTCGGCGAGACTCATCCTCGACGTCCCCAGACGAACTCACATCTCCAGACACCTGAGAGACCTGCACTGGCTCCCGATCAACAAAAGAATCACCTTCCGGCTCCTCACCCACGCACACAAAGCCCTACACAACCAAGGCCCGACCTACCTCAACAGCCGCCTCAACTTCTACGCTCCCAAACGCCACCTCCGCTCGACCAGTCTCGCCCTCGCAGCCGTCCCCCGCATCCACAGAGCGACAACAGGAGGTAGATCCTTCTCCCACCTGGCCGCCAAGACTTGGAACGCCCTCCCCACCGAACTACGCCTGACCCAAGACCACCTCTCCTTCAGGAAGAAGCTCAAGACCTGGTTGTTCGAGCAGTAGCGGACCCCCCCCCCCCCCCAGCGCCTTGAGACCCTCCGGGTGAGTAGTGCGCTTTATAAATGCCTTTGATTGATTGATTGATTGATTGATTATAAAGTAAAAGAAGCTGCTTTACATTCCTCTAGAGACTTAGCCTGAAGGCTGCTCTCCACAGCTACCACTAGGATAGCTTTCTTTAAAAGGTTGTCTTAAACCTATCTACCATAAGAGTCGAGTTGGACTGGTGCAAGGTGGCCACTTTAACTAGTGACCAGCATATGCCAGGCCAACTTCTCACACAGGCCAATAAGCCTAATAGACTCTTTGCAAAAGGTAATGGGTAGGCTGGTGCTCAACAAAGTTCAAGAATGTATTGATGAATTTAGCATTCTATCGCCACTACAAGCAGGGTTTCAAGCTTTTACTTGTACAATCAACCACGTGTTCAGGTTTATTTTGCTTTTTTGGAAAACGGTAACCCTGGGTAAGTGTAGTTCGTACGCCGTCTTTGTCGACCTTAGGTCGCCATTTGACCTGGTACCACAAGCTAAACTTTGGCAGACATTACAAGAAATGGGGCTACCATCAGACCTGTTGACACTTATCATTAGGATGCATGAGGACAACATGGCTAAGATTTGTTGGGGTATGCAGGGTAAATTCACGAAATCTTTCCCGGTAGAGAAGGGAGTTCGACAAGGATGTCTGATGGCCCGACACTATTTTCCTTACACATCAATGGAATAGTGAACTGCATGAGGTCAACCCCCACGGATGCCCCTACACTAGCAGGCGAAAAAGTCCCCATACTAATGTTTGCGGACGACACATTGATCATTTCCAAGATGCCGAGTGGACTCCAGAGAGCTCTAACAATTTTTGAGGAGTTCTGCTCGAGTCGTGGATTAGAGGTCAACGTTTCTAAAACAAAATTGATGACCTTTAATCTGCATAGGGCCTTCAAGGGGGGCATTAAAATGGACAACCTCCTGCTTGAGCAAGTCAAGGAGTTCACATAGCTAGGGGTAAACATCCAGGAGGGGCTAAATTGGGCACACCAGGTCGATATAGCATCCCTAAAACACCGACAACTGGCAGGGGTGCTGTAAAAGGAATATAACACCTCATTCTCTAAGATAATCATCTTAACATAAAAGTCATCAGCTCTGCCTTATATGGTGCGGAGCTTTGGGGGCATGAGAACTTAGTTAAGCTCATATTCTCTGCAAATAAGTACCCCGACACGCCCATTATTGAACGATCTTGGGAAAAGTCAATTGCAGACATTGCTAAACTACATCTTCTTTTGTACTGGCGTAGACTCTGGTCCACCCCAGAGCTCACAGAATATGCGGCTAGCTTCCTAGATATAATAAGGGCAGACACATCGCACCAAATAAAATGGTTGAGGGAGCTTAGAGCTATCCTAACGAATATTGGTATGAATTCTTTGTGGTTGGATCCTAAAAACACCACCTTTCCACCCAAGAAGATTCTGACGGACAAATACTGGGAATCGGTCCAGATTAATATTGTGAGAAGTTGTGAGCCCACTTTTTAACAAGGCTATTTCTGGACTGTAAACCTATCCCTAGGCTGGAACAATATTGGGATTTTTTTACAAAGTCCCACAAGCGGAAACTATATTTCCAGTTTAGGGTGGGCACATTGCCATTAAGAGTCTTTACTAGTAAATGGTCCAAACTTAGCAATGACTTGTGTCCGGTATGCCAGTATGGCAAAGAATCACTGGCCCATCTATTGTTTGAATGTATTGGATACAATGCCCCACGTTGTGTCTGGTTGGCACCAATGTTTAAGCTCTTGGGAACAAGAAGGGCCAGTGAAGCTGAAACAATCCTAAAAACCGACACAACAGAAGTGATTGTCATAGTAATGGCGAAATTCCTGGGGTGGGCGTGGGCAATAAGAGCACGTCACCAAGACTAAGCACTAGATGAAATGAGATTATGTTAAACTATACTGTTTTTTTGTGAGATTACATGTCCCTTTTTTTATTAACCACCTCGCTTCGAAATCTGAAGTCCGTATTATGAACAACTACAAAGTTTTATCATAATAATTTTTATTGCATTTTTATACTTGTACATAGTGTTTTTATGATAATTGTATTTATCCATCCGTTTGGGCGTGAATCACATTTGATATGGTGTATTATGAACTGATTTTAGATGTCTTATGAATTGTCTTAGATGTATTTTTGTGTGCTTTTATGACTTACCATGTCGAATAACGCTTTTTGGAATGTAAAACACAGCAAATAACAGAAACAAATTTAACATAAGATATTGGGATCTAGCAAAAATGCCTCATTATCTGCTAATTTATATGTAGCAGCTAGCTTTCCTAATTCTGCATCATAATACCAAGAGCATACTATCATGGTGTGCCTCCAGGATGCTGCTGCCAGCTCGTTTGTAGGAGCAGGAGCGATGCTAAGGTGAATCATGACTGGAATGTCTGTGTCAATAGAGAGGAGCCAGACGGGCAGGTTTCCCTGTGGTCGTCTTCCACCGCAGCGCTTTTGTGAAAGGACTGGATGTGAGCGACTTAGGAGTTTTACTGTCATTCATATAGGGCTGAATCTGCAGGCTAATGCAAAAGCACATCCAAAGTTTCACCTGTTCCATTCCAACCATTGAATGGTCCCATTGGTCATGTTACTGTGATGGGGGGTTCCACTATGAAGAGAGGGGAATGCCCATGACATAGATTGAAGGATCACCGGTTACTTTATCTTACATTCCAGAGTCCCAAGCAGCTAAAACAGACAAAGCCCTTAAATACAGATGAAAGATTAACCACAATGTCTTTGTAAATCCTTATTAATCAATGAAAATTAATATTCTTCACAAATGCCAATGAGATACTTCAATTGAATTCTTAGGGCCAAACAACACAAACTAAATTTTACCACTTAAAAAAAATGGCCTGAGCACATGGAGAATGTTGTGGGAACTTTATGTTTGCACAGCAATCTGCATATGGGTCTGAAAGTTTTTAACAGAAAGGGTAGGGTGACCAGACGTCCCGGATTTCCACAGGCGGTCCCCGTTTTTGGAGAAGTGTCCCAGTGTCCCTACACTTTTCTCCAAATTGTACAAATGTCCCGTTTTTTGGTAGTGCCTGGGTTATGTCCCGGTTGTTAAGGGAGGGTCGGGTGAATCTGCACGTTAATCACAGTGTTGTGCAGGCTCACATTTCGACCAGCTCTCTTAGAAACGGAGACAGAGTTCATTTCTTTAAACTCTCCTGCTGTGCTGCTTTGCCTCATTTAAGCAGCACAGCAGGATTTAATGAGGTGTGAATCGGGCTGCAGAGGCTATAGGGCAAGGCCAGCAGCCAGACCCTGGAGCTCTTTCCAGAACAGGCGGTAATGTAATGAAGTAAAGTGAAAATATATTTTTTTAAAGAACTCAAAAATTATATATATTTGTATATAAGAAGCCCTGAGACCTAATAGGATATTTAGTCCTATTTTTATTTCTATATCTGTGCCCCTCCCGGTTTTTCATTCTGAAAATCTGGTCACCCTAAGAAAGGATCAACAATATATTTGGAGAAATCGCCTATCAAACTGGCTCTCTTCCACTAGTGCGGCAAAAATGTGAGCTGTGTGTCAACAGAGTCTTGTGAAAAGAAGGTGAAACCTGAAAAACAAACATATGAACGTTTTACCCTTAGATGCACTTGTAGCACCCCGAAAAGCGTCTCAAACCCCTATGACTTGTTTCTGCTCATGACCTTGCTAGCACCTAGGGCCCTTTGTTAATCATGCCTGTGCAGCCCTTGGCCTCAAAATTGACAATGTTCTATAGTATTTTGGTAGTCAATCCCAATTTTCAGCAGCTTAGGTACCAGAGACCATTATGCATTATCACCTACCAAAACAAAGCTCAATAGAAGCGATCAAAGCCTTCAGCCACTCAATACAAATTAGATATGTAAACAAAATTGATTTGAGGATCAATTTGCTGAATGCTTAGGAAGAATTTGCTTTCATTAAGAATATCAAGCGCATCATTGTCACTGCTGCATCTTGTTTCCGGCCCAAGTCCATCAGCTAGCAATTCAGTGAATTTTGAGAGATGGGGTATTCGTTCTGTTTATTTGAAGCACTTGGACAGATACAATTGAAAAGATACATTGTAAAATGTATTCCCAGGAGCCAAAAGGTAGTGTTCCTTCGACATGAAGTCATATGGTTACTTTACTGTACCCCAATACTATTCAAAGTGACTGCACTTTTATGATCCATATCCAGAGCCTTTTTAGGGGGGCGAGAAAGCAAGGTTACTCTCACAAGATCTTGGCTGGGTTTATTAAAGATGTGTGCAATCTCTGTGTTTTTACTTTACGGATGGTAAGAGCAGTCTTAGCATTTGAAGTTTGCCCTCTAAGACACCTGCATTCATGATTCTTTTTTTGCTCCTAGTCTCAACAACTCTTTCAGAAATCTTCATTACCATTGTAAACGTTCCAACAAGCAAATTAATTATTTAAGACGGAGACAAGTTGCTTTACAATCTCTTGTAGCCCTCCTCCTTAACGCAAATCACAATAGGACTAAACAGAAAAAAATGAGTTTTTCTCCCCCCAGACCATCTTCCTTTTCATGAAGAATCCCTCCAAATGGTCCTTGGCTGTGCGCCACTGTCCTGTTCATCTTAAACATTTCCTAAACAATCGGTTTTGACAAATTCATACCCCTCATCATTCCTCCAACTTTTAGCAAGATTATTATAACATAGATAAAAAAAATAAAAATACATAAAATTAATAAAGAAATGATAATATTGAGACCCTCCGTGCTGGTCTCCACCCTCAATTTTTGCACGTTCTCAACTCATTTTATATATTCTTGGTATATACATATGTTTACTTTTAGCTGATACTGTTGTTTTCTTATAAACACATCTTTTCGTGGCACTACATATACAATTTGAATGCTTTTAACAATACTTCTAGTGCCTGTAAAATACATTAACCCCTTCACTGCTAGGCCTTTTCCCCCCTGTGCGAAGCATTTTATTGGCTATTTGGGGCATTTTGCGCTTAGGCCCCAGTAACCTTTTGACTACATAAGGTATCCATGCCAAATTTGCATCCTTTTCATCCAACATCATGGGGATTTTAAAGGTATCCAATGTTTGTTGATTGAACTGGAGGGGACCCAGAAATTAACCAAATACAGCAAAACTTTTCTTTTTAATGGGAAAATAGGGCTACAGATAAAAGTGTCTGTTTTTTTCCCTGCAAATGGTATCAACAAAGGGGCGTGGTGCTAAAATCACCACCTTCCCAGCTTTCAAGGACAAGCAGACTTTTGTCAGAAAACCAAACATTTTTCACACTGTTTTGGCATTTTACTGGGACAAAGGCTATTTTTGCTATTTTTTGTGCTTTAAACCTCCTTCCAGTTAAGTGTAAAATGGGTATGAAAGCAATGAAGGATCCTGGAAATCTATGTCTTAGAAAATTAGACAAAACTTTGAATTCAGCAAGGGGTCAGTGTAGGTCCTTCAAGGTTTTCATATAGAAACTAACAGTTGAAAATAGGAAAAATTGAAAATGAGTTAAAAAAAACCAGCCAGTTGTGCCAACGTTTTCACCTGTAACTTCTACTAAGTATGACAGATGTTTGAATGCAATATACCGTTACATCCGCTGGACCCTTCTGGTTGTGGGGATATATAAGACTTGTAGGTTCACCAAGGACACAAGGAACCCAGAGCCAATAACTGAGCAGCGTCTTTCAATGTTTTTTTATTGTGTACCAGGTATTTAGAATTTCATATGGGAAAATATAAACAGGGAAAAATTGATATGAAAGACACCTATTTATTTCTGAAATAAGAACAAAATTTAGAGTTTAGAAACAGTAGCTATTTGCACATATCCGAAATTGTGGGTACCCATACCAGCATTTGAAATATAGGACATTTTTCAAAGTGACTTCTTTTTTGCACATTTTTTCACATTTGAAAGTCAGAAATGCATTGAAAGTCAATAGGAAATAACAGTTGCTCTACAATACTGTGTTCCCCTAAGACTCCTGATAAAAATGGTAGCTCACTTGTGTGGGTAGGTGTTGTGCCCGCGACAGGAAACGCCCCAAAACACAAGGTACAAAACAGACCCTTTTGTGCAAAATGCCTAGCTGTAGATTTTGAACCCTAGCTCTACCGGCACCTAGGGAAACCTAGCAAACCTATACATTTTTGGAAACTAGACAAGCAGGGGAATCCAGGTTGGGGTAACTTTTCTGTTTCTCACCAGCTTCTGTTACCCAGAATCCCTTGCAAACCTCAAACTTTGTAAAAAAAAGACATTTTCTTCATATTTCTGTGGTGGAAAGTTCTGGAATCTGCGTGGATCCACACAATTCCACCCACCCCGCTTTCCCCAAAGTTCTACCTAGAAAAATGGTACCTCACTTGTGTGGATAGGCATAGTACCCACAACAGGAAACGGCCCAAAACACAACGTGGACACACCACATTTTCACGGTGAAAACTGATCCTTTTTTTGCAAAGTGCCTAGCTGTGGGTTTTGAACCCTAGCTCTGCCAGTACCTAGGGAAACCTAGCACACCTATACATTTTTTAAAACTAGACAACCAGGGAAATCTAGAATGGTGTGACTCGTCTGGCTCTCACCAGCTTCTGTTACCCAGAATTCCATGCAAACCTCAAACTTTTTTAAAAAATACACATTTTCCTGATATTTCTCTGGTGGAAAGTTCTGGAATCTATGTTGATCGGCAAAGTCCCACCCACCCCGCATTTCCCAAAGTCTTCTGAGAAAAGGGGTACCTCACAAGTGTGGGTAGGTCTAGTGCCCGCCACAGGGAACGGCCCAAAACGCAACGTGGACACACCACATTTTCACAGTGAAAACTGATCCTTTTTTTGGAAAGTGCCTACCTGTAGATTTTGAACCCTAGCTCTGCGGCCCATAGTAAAATCTAGCAAACCTATATATTTTTGAAAACTATACACCCAGGGGAATCCAGGATGGGGTGAGTTGTCTAGCTCTCACCAGCTTCTGTTACCTAGAATCCCTTGCAAACCTCAAACTGTGTAAAACAAAAAAACACATTTTCCTCACATTTCTGTTGCGGAAAGTTCTGGACCCTGCCTGCATGCACACAATTCTACCCACCCCACATTCCCCAAAGTCTTCCAAGAGAAATGGTATCTCACTTGTGTGGGTAGACCTAGTGCCCGCCACAGGGACCAGCCCAAAACGCAACGTGGACACACCACATTTTCACAGTGAAAACTGACCTTTTTTTGGGAAAGTGCCTACCCGTGGATTTTGAACCCTAGCTCTGCTGGCATCTAGGGAACTCTAGCACACCTATATATTTTTAAAAACTATACACCCAGGGGAAATCAGAATGAGGGGAGTTGTCTGGCTCTCAACAGCTTCTGTTACCTAGAATCCCTTGCAAACCTCAAACATTGTTAAAAAAGAAGCAAATTTTCCTCCCATTTCTGTTGGTGAAAGTTCTGGACCCTGCGTGCATGCACACAATTCTCTGCACCCCGCATTCCCCAAAGTCTTCCAAGAGAAATGATACCTCATTTGTGTGGGTATACCTAGTGCCCGCCACAGGGAACGGCCCAAAACGCAACGTGGACACACCAAATTTTCACAGCAAAAACTGACACTGTTTTTGCACAGTGGCTAGCTATAGATTTTGAGTCCTACCTCTGCCGGCACCGAAGAAAACCTAGCATACCTATACATTTTTCAAAACTAAACATCCAGGGGAATCCAGGATGGGGAGACTTGTCTGTCTCTCACCAGGTTCTGTTACCCAGAATCCCCTGCAAACCTCAAACTTTGTAAAAACAAACATATTTTCCTCACATTTCTGTGGTGGAAAGTTCTGGAATCTGCGTGGATCTGCAAAGACCCACTCACCCCGCATTTCCCAAAGTCTTCCAAGAAAAAGGGTACCTCACTTGTGTGGTTAGGCCTAGTGCCCGCAAAAGCAAACGGGCCAAAGCATAACGTGGACACACCACATTTTCACAGTGAAATCTGACCCTTTTTTCAAAAGTGCCAGGCTGTAGATTTTGAGCCCTACTTCTGCTGGCAGCTAGGGAAATGTAGCAAAGCTATACTTTTTTGAAAACTAGACACCCTGTGGAATCCAGGATCCATTGCAAACCTCAAACTTTGTCAAAAAACCCACATTTTTCCTACATTACTGTGGTGGAAAGTTCCGGAATCTGCGTGGATCCACAAAATTCCACCAACCCCGCATTCCCCAAAGTCTTCCGAGAAAAATGTTACCTCAGTTGTGTGGTTAGGCCTAGTGCCCGCAACAGGAAACAGCCCAAAACGCAACATGGACACCACATTTTCACAGTGAAAACGGAACCATTTTTTGCAAAGTGCCAGGCTGTAGATTTGAACCCTAGCTCTGCCGGCACCTAGGGAACCCTAGCACACCTATATATTTTTTTAAATAATACACCCATGGGTATCCAGGATGTGGTGACTTGTCTGGCTCTCACCAGGTTCTGTTACACAGGATCCCTTGCAAACCTAAATCTTTGTGAAAAAAAAAACATTTTCTTCACATTTCTGTGGTGGAAAGTTATGAAATCTGCGTGGATCCACAAAATTCCACCCACCCCACATTCTTAAAAGTCTTCCTACAAATATGGTACCTCACTTGTGAGGGTAGGCCTAGTGCCCCAGACAGGAAAAGGCACAAAACACAATGTAGACACACCTCATTTTCACAGTTAAACCTGACCCTTTTATTGCAGAGTGGCTAGCTGTTGATTTTGAACCCTAGCACTGCCGGCACCAAGGGAAACCTAGCAAACCTATACATTTTTTAAAACTAGACACCCACGGGAATCTAGAACAGTGTGACTTGTTTGGCTCTCATCAGCTTCTGTTACCCAGAATCCCATGCAAACCTCAAACTTTGTAAAAAAAATACACATTTCCCTGACATTTCAGTGGTTGAAAGTTCTGGAATCTGTGTGGATCCGCAAAGTCCCACCCAACCAGCATTTCCCAAAGTCTTCTGAGAAAAAGGGTACCTCACAAGTGTGGGTAGGCCTAGTGCCCGTGACAGGAAACAGCCTAAAACGCAACATGGACACACCACATTTTCACAATGAAATCCGACCCTTTTTTTAAAAGTGCCTGGCTGTAGATTGAGAGCCCTAGCTCTGCCGGCACCTGGAAATCCTAGCAAACCTATTCATTATTGAAAAATAGACACCCAGGGGAATCTATGATCGGTTGACTTCTCTGGCTTTCACCAGGTTCAGTTAACCAGAATCCCTCGCAAACCGCAAACTCTGCTGGCATCTAGGGAACTCTAGCACACCTATATATTTTTAAAAACTATACACCCAGGGGAAATCAGAATGAGGGGATTTGTCTGGCTCTCAACAGCTTCTGTTACCTAGAATCCCTTGCAAACCTCAAACTTCGTTAAAAAAAAGCAAATTTTCCTCCCATTTCTGTTGGGGAAAGTTCTGGACCCTGCGTGCATGCACACAATTCTCTGCACCCCGCATTCCCCAAAGTCTTCCAAGAGAAATGATACCTCATTTGTGTGGGTATACCTAGTGCCCGCCACAGGGAACGGCCCAAAACGCAACGTGGACACACCAAATTTTCACAGCAAAAACTGACACTGTTTTTGCACAGTGGCTAGCTATAGATTTTGAGTCCTACCTCTGCCGGCACCGAAGAAAACCTAGCAAACCTATACATTTTTCAAAAATAAACACCCAGGGGAATCCAGGATGGGGAGACTTGTCTGTCTCTCACCAGGTTCTGTTACCCAGAATCCCCAGCAAACCTCAAACTTTGTAAAAACAAACATATTTTCCTCACATTTCTGTGGTGGAAAGTTCTGGAATCTGCGTGGATCTGCAAAGTCCCACTCACCCCGCATTTCCCAAAGTCTTCCAAGAAAAAGGGTAGCTCACTTGTGTGGTTAGGCCTAGTGCCCGCAAAAGCAAACGGGCCAAAGCATAACGTGGACACACCACATTTTCACAGTGAAATCCGACCCTTTTTACAAAAGTGCCAGGCTGTAGATTTTGAGCCCTACTTCTGCTGGCAGCTAGGGAAATCTAGCAAAGCTATACTTTTTTGAAAACTAGACACCCTGTGGAATCCAGGATCCATTGCAAACCACAAACTTTGTCAAAAAACCCACATTTTTCCTACATTACTGTGGTGGAAAGTTCCGGAATCTGCGTGGATCCACAAAATTCCACCAACCCCGCATTCCCCAAAGTCTTCCGAGAAAAATGTTACCTCAGTTGTGTGGATAGGCCTAGTGCCCGCAACAGGAAACAGCCCAAAACGCAACGTGGACACCACATTTTCACAGTGAAAACTGAACCATTTTTTGCTAAGTGCCTGGCTGTAGATTTGAACCCTAGCTCTGCCGGCACCTAGGGAACCCTAGCACACCTATATATTTTTTTAAATAAGACACCCAGGGGAATCCAGGATGTGGTGACTTGTCTGGCTCTCACCAGGTTCTGTTACACAGGATCCCTTGCAAACCTAAATCTTTGTGAAAAAAAACATTTTCTTCACATTTATGTGGTGGAAAGTTCTGAAATCTGCGTGGATCCACAAAATTCCACCCACCCCACATTCTAAAAAGTCTTCCTACAAATATGGTACCTCACTTGTGTGGGTAGGCCTAGTGCCCCAGACAGGAAAAGGCACAAAACACAATGTAGACACACCACATTTTCACAGTTAAACCTGACCCTTTTATTGCAGAGTGGCTAGCCGTTGATTTTGAACTCTAGCACTGCCGGCACCAAGGGAAACCTAGCAAACCTATACATTTTTTAAAACTAGACACCCACGGGAATCTAGAACAGTGTGACTTGTTTGGCTCTCATCAGCTTCTGTTACCCAGAATCCCATGCAAATCTCAAACTTTGTAAAAAAAATACACATTTCCCTGACATTTCAGTGGCTGAAAGTTCTGGAATCTGTGTGGAACCGCAATGTCCCACCCACCCAGCATTTCCCAAAGTCTTCTGAGAAAAAGGGTACCTCACAAGTGTGGGTAGGCCTAGTGCCTGTGACAGGAAACAGCATAAAACGCAACATGGACACACCACATTTTCACAATGAAATCCGACCCTTTTTTTTAAAAGTACCTGGCTGTAGATTGAGAGCCCTAGCTCTGCCGGCACCTGGAAATCCTAGCAAACCTATTCATTATTGAAAAATAGACACCCAGGGGAATCTATGATCGGTTGACTTCTCTGGCTTTCACCAGGTTCAGTTAACTAGAATCCCTCGCAAACCGCAAACTTTGTAAAACAAAACACATTTTCCTCACATTTCTGTGGTGGAAAGTTCTGATATCTGCGTGGATCCACATAGTTCCACCCACCACACAGTCCCCAAATTCTTCCGAGAAAAATGGCACCTCAATTGTGTGGGAAGTCCTAGTGCCCGCAACAGGAAACGGCCCAAAACGCAACGTGGGCACACCACATTTTCACAGTGAAAACTGACACATTTTTTGGAAAGTGCCTACCTGTAGATTTTGAACCCTAGCTCTGCTGGCCCATAGTAAAATCTAGCAAACCTATATATTTTTGAAAACTATACACCCAGGGGAATCCAGGATGGGGTGAGTTGTCTAGCTCTCACCAGCTTCTGTTACCTAGAATCCCTTGCAAACCTCAAACTGTGTAAAACAAAAAAACACATTTTCCTCACATTTCTGTTGCGGAAAGTTCTGGACCCTGCGTGCATGCACACAATTCGACCCACCCCACATTCCCCAAAGTCTTCCAAGAGAAATGGTATCTCACTTGTGTGGGTAGACCTAGTGCCCGCCACAGGGAACAGCCCAAAACGCAACGTGGACACACCACATTTTCACAGTGAAAACTGACCTTTTTTTTGGAAAGTGCCTACCCGTGGATTTTGAACCCTAGCTCTGCTGGCATCTAGGTAACTCTAGCACACCTATATATTTTTAATAACTATACACCCAGGGGAAATCAGAATGAGGGGAGTTGTCTGGCTCTCAACAGCTTCTGTTACCTAGAATCCCTTGCAAACCTCAAACTTCGTTAAAAAAAAAGCAAATTTTCCCCCCATTTCTGTTGGAGAAAGTTCTGGACCCTGCGTGAATGCACACAATTCTCTGGACCCCGCATTCCCCAAAGTCTTCCAAGAGAAATGATACCTCATTTGTGTGGGTATACCTAGTGCCCGCCACAGGGAACGGCCCAAAACGCAACGTGGACACACCAAATTTTCACAGCAAAAACTGACACTGTTTTTGCACAGTGGCTAGCTATAGATTTTGAGTCCTACCTCTGCCGGCACCGAAGAAAACCTAGCAAACCTATACATTTTTCAAAACTAAACACCCAGGGGAATCCAGGATGGGGAGATTTGTCTGTCTCTCACCAGGTTCTGTTACCCAGAATCCCCTGCAAACCTCAAACTTTGTAAAAACAAACATATTTTCCTCACATTTCTGTGGTGGAAAGTTCTGGAATCTGCGTGGATCTGCAAAGTCCTACTCACCCCGCATTTCCCAAAGTCTTCCAAGAAAAAGGGTAGCTCACTTGTGTGGTTAGGCCTAGTGCCCGCAAAAGCAAACGGGCCAAAGCATAACGTGGACACACCACATTTTCACAGTGAAATCCGACCCTTTTTACAAAAGTGCCAGGCTGTAGATTTTGAGCCCTACTTCTGCTGGCAGCTAGGGAAATCTAGAAAAGCTATACTTTTTTGAAAACTAGACACCCTGTGGAATCCAGGATCCATTGCAAACCTCAAACTTTGTCAAAAAACCCACATTTTTCCTACATTACTGTGGTGGAAAGTTCCGGAATCTGCGTGGATCCACAAAATTCCACCAACCCCGCATTCCCCAAAGTCTTCCGAGAAAAATGTTACCTCAGTTGTGTGGTTAGGCCTAGTGCCCGCAACAGGAAACAGCCCAAAACGCAACGTGGACACCACATTTTCACAGTGAAACCGGAACCATTTTTTGCAAAGTGCCTAGCTGTAGATTTGAACCCTAGCTCTGCCGGCACCTAGGGAACCCTAGCACACCTATATATGTTTTTTAAATAAGACACCCAGGGGAATCCAGGATGTGGTGACTTGTCTGGCTCTCACCAGGTTATGTTACACAGGATCCCTTGCAAACCTAAATCTTTGTGAAAAAAAAAACATTTTCCTCACATTTCTGTGGTGGAAAGTTCTGAAATCTGCGTGGATCCACAAAATTCCACCCACCCCACATTCTTAAAAGTCTTACTACAAATATGGTACCTCACTTGTGTGGGTAGGCCTAGTGCCCCAGACAGGAAAAGGCACAAAACACAGTGTAGACACACCACATTTTCACAGTTAAACCTGACCCTTTTATTGCAGAGTGGCTAGCTGTTGATTTTAAACCCTAGCACTGCCGGCACCAAGGGAAACCTAGCAAACCTATACATTTTTTAAAACTAGACACCCACGGGAATCTAGAACAGTGTGACTTGTTTGGCTCTCATCAGCTTCTGTTACCCAGAATCCCATGCAAACCTCAAACTTTGTAAAAAAATACACATTTCCCTGACATTTCAGTGGTTGAAAGTTCTGGAATCTGTGTGGATCCGCAAAGTCCCACCCACCCAGCATTTCCCAAAGTCTTCTGAGAAAAAGGGTACCTCACAAGTGTGGGTAGGCCTAGTGCCCGTGACAGGAAACAGCCTAAAACGCAACATGGACACACCACATTTTCACAATGAAATCCGACCCTTTATTTAAAAGTGCCTGGCTGTAGATTGAGAGCCCTAGCTCTGCCGGCACCTGGAAATCCTAGCAAACCTATTCATTATTGAAAAATAGACACCCAGGGGAATCTATGATCGGTTGACTTCTCTGTCTTTCACCAGGTTCAGTTAACCAGAATCCCTCGCAAACCGCAAACTTTGTAAAACAAAACACATTTTCCTCACATTTCTGTGGTGGAAAGTTCTGATATCAGCGTGGATCCACAAAGTTCCACCCACCACACAGTCCCCAAATTCTTCCGAGAAAAATGGCACCTCAATTGTGTGGGAAGTCCTAGTGCCCGCAACAGGAAACGGCCCAAAACGCAACGTGGGCACACCACATTTTCACAGTGAAAACTGACACATTTTTTGGAAAGTGCCTACCTGTAGATTTTGAACCCTAGCTCTGCTGGCCCATAGTAAAATCTAGCAAACCTATATATTTTTGAAAACTATACACCCAGGGGAATCCAGGATGGGGTGAGTTGTCTAGCTCTCACCAGCTTCTGTTACGTAGAATCCCTTGCAAACCTCAAACTGTGTAAAACAAAAAAAAACATTTTCCTCACATTTCTGTTGCGGAAAGTTCTGGACTCTGCGTGCATGCACACAATTCTACCCAACCCACATTCCCCAAAGTCTTCCAAGAGAAATGGTATCTCACATGTGTGGGTAGAACTAGTGCCCGCCACAGGGAACAGCCCAAAACGCAACGTGGACACACCACATTTTCACAGTGAAAATTGAACTTTTTTTTGGAAAGTGCCTACCCGTGGATTTTGAACCCTAGCTCTGCTGGAATCTAGGGAACTCTAGCACACCTATATATTTTTAAAAACTATACACCCAGGGAAAATCAGAATGAGGGGAGTTGTCTGGCTCTCAACAGCTTCTGTTACCTAGAATCCCTTGCAAACCTCAAACTTCATTAAAAAAAAAGCACATTTTCCTCCCATTTCTGTTGGAGAAAGTTCTGGACCCTGCGTGCATGCACACAATTCTCTGCACCCCGCATTCCCCAAAGTCTTCCAAAAGAAATGATACCTCATTTGTGTGGGTATACCTAGTGCCCGCCACAGGGAACGGCCCAAAACGCAACGTGGACACACCAAATTTTCACAGCAAAAACTGACACTGTTTTTGCACAGTGGCTAGCTATAGATTTTGAACCCTACCTCTGCCGGCACCGAATAAAACCTAGCAAACCTATACATTTTTCAAAACTAAACACCCAGGGGAATCCAGGATGGGGAGACTTGTCTGTCTCTCACCAGGTTCTGTTACCCAGAATCCCCTGCAAACCTCAAACTTTGTAAAAACAAACATATTTTCCTCACATTTCTGTGGTGGAAAGTTCTGGAATCTGCGTGGATCTGCAAAGTCCCACTCACCCCGCATTTCCCAAAGTCTTCCAAGAAAAAGGGTACCTCACTTGTGTGGTTAGGCCTAGTGCCCGCAAAAGGAAACGGGCCGAAGCATAACGTGGACACACCAAATTTTCACTATGAAATGCGACCCTTTTTTCAAAAGTTCCAGGCTGTAGATTTTGAGCCCTACTTCTGCTGGCATCTAGGGAAATCTAGCAAAGCTATGCTTTTTTGAAAACTAGACACCCTGTGGAATCCAGGATGGGGTGACTTGTTTGGCTGTCACTAGGTTCTGTTACCCAGAATCCATTGCAAACCTCAAACTTTGTCAAAAAACCCACATTTTCCCTACATTACTGTGGTGAAAGGTTCCGGAATCTGCGTGGATCCACAAAACTCCACCAACCCCGCATTCCCCAAAGTCTTCCGAGAAAAATGTTACCTCAGTTGTGTGGTTAGGCCTGGTGCCCGCAACAGGAAACAGCCCAAAACGCAACGTGGACACCACATTTTCACAGTGAAAACTGAACCATTTTTTGCAAAGTGTCTGGCTGTAGATTTGAACCCTAGCTCTGCCGGCACCTAGGGAACCCTAGCAAACCTATATATTTTTTTGAATAAGACACCCAGGGGAATCCAGGATGTGGTGACTTGTCTGGCTCTCACCAGGTTCTGTTACCCAGGATCCCTTGCAAACCTAAATCTTTGTGAAAAAAAAACATTTTCTTCACATTTCTGTGGTGGAAAGTTCTGAAATCTGCGTGGATCCACAACATTCCACCCACCCCACATTCTTAAAAGTCTTCCTACAAATATGGTACCCCAGACAGGAAAATTGTACATAAACTGGGTTTAGGCTTCAATCAGTAAGGCCAAGCCTCTAAACGTAAATAACAACAAGAATACCACTACTGGTACTAAACTTTCTATCCACTTTTTTTGTGTGGGGACATTTTGAAAAACAACAAAATGAGCAAAGACCACTTTTTCCGTCTAATTAATCAATCAATTTCATCTATTTTTCTTTTAATTAACCATCATTTGTTAGTGACTCTAAAAGAAAAAATTCAAACAAATATCACAGATATATAACTGTGAACATATAAAAATCTTTCTATCACTCACATTTTTTTACACACTTCATTCATTTCTAATCTTTCATATCCACATTCACTCCCATACCATACTGAACAGTCCAGAAACAGACATACTCTCAACTAACAAACTCTTAATCATGTGGCCACTTCTAAAAAAATATTTTCAAAAGGCCATAGGACAATGTTATACACCGTAAACAAAGTACAATGTTTTTCAAGTGATTCTTGAAGTTCTTATGGCCAAAGAGCTAAGGTCGACGCGTTTCAAGCCCCTTCTACAACCGGGGCTATCATCAGGACCTGGGAGCTAAAAAACAGAAAAGATGCTTTTTTAGTACTACTAGACCGCCACAGTCTCTAGTTGCACCTATGCTATTACCACTTATATATACCTTTAATTGGTGATAGATAAATCATCCACAAGACCTCTTGGTTTCTTGAATCTGAAAGGATACAATCAAAAAAACAAAGTTTCAGCTACACCACGTTACTCATTCAAGAAGGAATCTCCCATTCATTCTAGTGTCTCACATCTTGTATGCTTCCGTGAAGTTATGTATTCTAGCAATGACGATGCCGCTTTTATCTGTAAGGCGAAAGAAGAATTATAAGCGTCTACACACCATTGCACTGAGCTTTTATGACTGCATTAAAAACATCTCACTATTGCTTACTTTTTGCCTTTCTGACAGGCTTGTACGAGTAGTGTAGCTTGTTGTAAATACAAACGGCGCGCTTTATTTGTACTAGAAGGAATGAGAGCGAACAATGTTAGAAGCCATTCCTTTACAGTCCGTTCGTGACCGCTATACGAAGGAAGTTAAAAGAGAGAGAGCGTACTTTGAGTTTTTTTCAGGGAGACAATCTCTTCGTGTGTTGCCCCTCAAATGGATGGCGTATCCAGCTTAATTCGCTCTCTGAAACAAGATGAAAAGGAAACTCAATTAATCTTTCTAGCGCTGATGCAAATGGCTGTCGTTTCTGCTGCATATTTGATATGTACCTGAATCCGTATGTTTTCTCTCGTCAAACTCGGAGGAGACTCGCTTCCGTGTTTGTACACTAGTTCTCGTGTGATTAAAGCCGCTACTGGCGGCACTTTTGCTTTCTGGGAATGTAGTATCCAGCCTTTCTCGGAATGGTGGAATGTGTTCAATATGTTTCAGTGCGGTGTTCACCACCCCTGTTTGTCATATAATTTCATTTTATCCGTGAATGACAGTTAAGAGAATTAAACCCAGCGCAATGCACTTTTTGGAGAGTGGCAAGTGTGCATATTTTCTGTCACCCTGTAAGGAACTAGCAATTTCTCGTATGCGTTGAATCCATTAAGAAATATATATATATCTCTCACTGCATTTGGAAAACTTTATTGTTAAATGCAAACTTGAACTTAAGTGGAAAGGTGGGTCCTTTCAATATGTCCGATGGTCTAGTTCCATCTGAAATTTTATCTGAGATTATATAATTCAGATAATTCGTTAAGACCATTAATAGCTGTGTTGAATTTCACTATAAGCATTGCTTCTCTTCTTGACAGTTTCATTTCTAAGTCACCTCCTCTTGAATCCTGTTCTACTTTGGAGATCACAGTCCATTTTAAGTCTTTTGTAAGGTGGTTTTGAGTTTTCCAATGATTTACTAGTGGTGCATTTTGCACATTTTTATTGATCCGTGATTTGTGTTGTGAAACTCGGACTCTAATTTCCTGGCTTGTTTTGCCTATGTACAATTGGAAGCAGGGACAACGAATTGCATATATAACATTTTTGCTTTTGCAATTTGTAAAGCATTCGTGCTTCCAGTGGATTGAATTGTGCACAAACAACACTCCTTCTTCAGTAGAATCGCAGCAGGTGCAAGTTCCGCATTTATGATGGCCAGTTATTGGTGGGAGGCCAACATGATCTCTCAAGGAATTTTTTATTGTTGGCATAGATGCTCGTACTACTTGATTAGCAATACTGCGGTCTTTTTCGAAGGCGAAAAGTGGGTTCTCTTTCAAGGAGAGGTCTAAGTTTTTGATGAAGTGCCAATTTTGGCTGATTACCTTCTTCAATGAGTTTGAGTTTGGACAGAATGTTGACACGCACACTATCTTCTTCAAAAGAGGCTTATCTTTCTGTGCCAAAAGCGCTTCCCGTGGTGGCCACCACGCTCTTTTCATGGCTTTTTTCAGTAGTTTTTTTGGATATCCTCTCTTTTTCAAGTTGTCTACCAGATTGGTTGCATGTAATACATATTCATCCTTATAATAGCAGTTCCTTCTTATCCTGAGGAATTGCCCGTAGGGCAGATTTTCTTTTAAATTCCTAGGATGGCTGCTTGAAAAATGTAATGCTTTATTGCGATCTGTTGGTTTTTTAAAAAGAGTGGTTACCAATCCATTATTTGCTGGATATACCTCAACGTCCAAAAAAGGTATCTTGATCTTAGAGTGATTCAGACTGAATTTTGTCTTCTGTTCGATTATTGAGCCAGTCTTGAAACAAATCCAGATTTTCTTCAGTATTTGTCCAGATCATAAAAATATCATCTATATAACGGACCCATTTCCCAATGTGTTGGGAAAATGGGTTGTCATTATAGATGAATTTTTCTTCATATTTAGCCATGAAGAGGACTGCCAATTCTGGAGCAAATGGACACCCCATTGCTACTCCTCTGATTTGGTAATAAAAGTCTCCTTTGAAATTGAAATAGTTCTTCTTTAGAGCAAAGCTTGCTAGGTCCATAATGAATTCTGTGAGAACTCTTGTAGGTCTTGGTCTGCTGTCCAAATACAAATTGATGACTGCCAGGCCTTCACCCTGAGGTATTTGAGTATACAAAGAGACAACATCGAGTGTAACTAAATGATATCTATCTTTCTCAAAGTCTGATAGTTCCAATTTATTGATAAAATCTGTCGTGTCACGTAGGAATGAGGGAACTTCTTGAATAAATGGTTTTAAGAAAAAATCTACAAACTTTGAAATTGGTTCCAATAGCGATTCGCACCCGGAAACTATCGGTCTTCCAGGTGGTGTTGAAGCATTTTTATGTACCTTAGGAAGCACATAGAAAAGGGGAGTCCTTGGATTTTTATTCTGTAAGAACTCGAATTCTTTTTTGTTTAGGAAGCCTTGCTGAAAGCCTTTTTCAAGTATCGGGAACAGTTTACTTTGCAACTCTACTGTTGGATCCTTCTTGATTTTCCTATAACAGTTGCTGTCCTCTAGTTGTCTCATCACTTCGTCAGTATAAGTCTATGGTATCCAAAACAACAATTGAGCCGCCTTTATCGGCCTGCTTTATTATAATGGGAGTGTCTTTCTGAAGATTTGATAGTGCTTGCATCTGGGTTTTTGAAGTGTTGAATTTAACCCGTCTTTTTTTCTTTTCCATTTCTGCAATTGCTGACAGAATTGTTTTTTCAAAAATCACCACTTCTTTTGGAATTTTATTAGTGGGGGGGGCAAAAAGAAGACTTTTTCTTTAAACCTGTGTTTTCCGTCGTTTCGATATATGGATTTTGAGCAAAAAAGGTTTTTAACCTGATTTTTCTACAAAATTCTATTGCTTCCATTTTTAATCGTACAAAGTTCGTATTTTTGGCGGGAACAAATGATAACCCTTTTTCCAGTATACTCTGTTCGTCTTGAGTCAAGATTTTCTTTGAAAGGTTGTAAACTAATGATGGTTCTAGTTTTTGTAATTTTGCCGACGGGTGGACACTTCTGCTATTATTCCTATATCCTTCATTTGTCTCTCTTTCACTGCCACTTGAGGAGGATGATGTCTCAGAAAAGGTGATAAAATATTTTTTGATGATCTGCCTTGATATTCCGGAAGGTATCTGCGTGAATCCACTCGAAGGTAAAAACACTTCAAAAACCCAGATGCAAGCACTATCAAATCTTCAGAAAGACACTTCCATTATAATAAAGCAGGCCGATAAAGGCGGCTCAATTGTTGTTTTGGATACCATAGACTATACTGACGAAGTGATGAGACAACTAGAAGACAGCAACTGTTATAGGAAAATGAAGAAGGATCCAACAGTAGAGTTGCAAAGTAAACTGTTCCCGATACTTGAAAAAGGCTTTCAGCAAGGCTTCCTAAACAAAAAAGAATTTGAGTTCTTACAGAATAAAAATCCAAGGACTCCCCTTTTCTATGTGCTTCCTAAGGTACATAAAAATGCTTCAACACCACCTGGAAGACTGATAGTTTCCGGGTGCGAATCACTATTGGAACCAATTTCAAAGTTTGTAGATTTTTTCTTAAAACCATTTATTCAAGAAGTTCCCTCATTCCTACGTGACACGACAGATTTTATCAATAAATTGGAACTATCAGACTTTGAGAAAGATAGACATCATTTAGTTACACTCGATGTTGTCTCTTTGTATACTCAAATTCCTCAGGATGAAGGCCTGGCAGTCATCAATTGGTATTTGGACAGCAGACCAAGACCTACAAGAGTTCCCACAGAATTCATTATGGACCTAGCAAGCTTTGCTCTAAAGAAGAACTATTTCAATTTCAAAGGAGACTTCTATTACCAAATCAGAGGAGTAGCAATGGGGTGTCCATTTGCTCCAGAATTGGCAGTCCTCTTCATGGCTAAATATGAAGAAAAATTCATCTATAATGACAACCCATTTTCCCAACACATTGGGAAATGGGTCCGTTATATAGATGATATTTTTATGATCTGGACAAATACTGAAGAAATTCTGGATTTGTTTCATGACTGGCTCAATAATCGAACAGAAGACATAACATTCAGTCTGAATCACTCTAAGATCAAGATACCTTTTTTGGACGTTGAGGTATATCCAGCAAATAATGGATTGGTAACCACTCTTTTTAAAAAACCAACAGATCGCAATAAAGCATTACATTTTTCAAGCAGCCATCCTAGGAATTTAAAAGAAAATCTGCCCTACGGGCAATTCCTCAGGATAAGAAGGAACTGCTATTATAAGGATGAATATGTATTACATGCAACCAATCTGCTAGACAACTTGAAAAAGAGAGGATATCCAAAAAAACTACTGAAAAAAGCCATGAAAAGAGCGTGGTGGACACCACGGGAAGCGCTTTTGGCACAGAAAGATAAGCCTCTTTTGAAGAAGATAGTGTGCGTGTCAACATTCTGTTCAAACTCAAACTCATTGAAGAAGGTAATCAACCAAAATTGGCACTTAATCAAAAACTTAGACCTCTCCTTGAAAGAGAACCCACTTTTCGCCTTTAAAAAAGACCGCAGTATTGCTAATCAAGTAGTACGAGCATCTATGCCAACAATAAAAAATTCCTTGAGAGATTATGTTGGCCTCCCACCAATAACTGGCCATTATAAATGCGGAACTTGCGCCTGCTGCGATTCTACTGAAGAAGGAGTGTTGTTTGTGCACAATTCAATCCACTGGAAGCACGAATGCTTTACAAATTGCAAAAGCAAAAATGTTATATATGCAATTCGTTGTCCCTGCGGCCAATTGTACATAGGCAAAACAAGCCAGGAAATTAGAGTCCGAGTTTCACAACACAAATCACGGATCAATAAAAATGTGCAAAATGCACCACTAGTAAATCATTGGAAAACTCACAACCACCTTACAAAAGACTTAAAATGGACTGTGATCTCCAAAGTAGAACAGGATTCAAGAGGAGGTGACTTAGAAATGAAACTGTCAAGAAGAGAAGCAATGCTTATAGTGAAATTCAACACAGCTATTAATGGTCTTAACGAATTATCTGAATTATATAATCTCAGATAAAACTTCAGATGGAACTAGACCATCGGACATATTGAAAGGTCCCACCTTTCCCCTTAAGTTCAAGTTTGCATTGAACAATAAAGTTTTCCAAATGCAGTGAGAGATATATATATATTTCTTAATGGATTCAACGCATACGAGAAATTGCTAGTTCCTTACAGGGTGACAGAAAATATGCACACTTGCCACTCTCCAAAAAGTGCATTGCGCTGGGTTTAATTCTCTTGACTGTCATTTACGGATAAAATGAAATTGTATGACAAACAGGGGTGGTGAACACCGCACTGAAACATATTGAACACATTCCACCATTACGAGAAAGGCTGGATACTACATTTCCCAGAAAGCAAAAGCGCCGCCAGTAGCAGCTTTAATCACACGAGAACTAGTGTACAAACGTGGAAGCGAGTCTGCTCCGAGTTTGACGAGAGAAAACATACGGATTCAGGTACATATCAAATATGCAGCAGAAACGACAGCCATTTGCATCAGTGCTGGAAAGATGAATTGAGTTTCCTTTTCATCTTCTTTCAGAGAGCGAATTAAGCTGGATACGCCATCCATTTGAGGGGCAACACACGAAGAGATTGTCTCCCTGAAAAAATCTCAAGGTACGCTCTCTCTCTTTTAACTTCCTTCGGATAGCGGTCAGGAACGGACTGTAAAGGAATGGCTTCTAACATTGTTAGCTCTCATTCCTTCTAGTACAAATAAAGCGCGCCGTTTGTATTTACAACGAGCTACACTACTCGTACAAGCCTGTCAGAAAGGCAAAAAGTAAGCAATAGTGAGATGTTTTTAATGCAGTCATAAAAGCTCAGTGCAATGGTGTTTAGACGCTTATAATTCTTCTTTCGCCTTACAGATAAAAGCGGCATCGTCATTGCTAGAATACATAACTTCACGTAAGCGTACAAGATGTGAGACACTAGAATGAATGGGAGATTCCATCTTGAATGAGTAACGTGGTGTAGCTGAAACTTTGTTTTTTTGATTGTATCCTTTTAGATTCAAGAAACCAAGAGGTCTTGTGGATGATTTATCTATCACCAATTAAAGGTATATATAAGTGGTAATAGCATAGGTGCAACTAGAGACTGTGGCGGTCTAGTAGTACTAAAAAAGCCTCTTTTCTGTTTTTTAGCTCCCAGGTCCTGATGATAGCCCCGGTTGTAGAAGGGGCTTAAAACGCGTCGACCTTAGCTCTTTGGCCATAAGAACTTCAAGAATCACTTGAAAAACATTGTACTTTGTTTACGGTGTATAACATTGTCCTATGGCCTTTTGAAAATATTTTTTTAGAAGTGGTCACATGATTAAGAGTTTGTTAGTTGAGAGTATGTCTGTTTCTGGACTGTTCAGTATGGTATGGGAGTGAATGTGGATATGAAAGATTAGAAATGAATGAAGTGTGTAAAAAAATGTGAGTGATAGAAAGATTTTTATATGTTCACAGTTATATATTTGTGATATTTGTTTGAATTTTTTCTTGTAGAGTCACTAACAAATTATGGTTAATTAAAAGAAAAATAGATGAAATTGATTGATTAAATAGACGGAAAAAGTGGTCTTTGCTCATTTTGTTGTTTTTCAAAATGTCCCCACACAAAAAAGTGGATAGAAAGTTTAGTATCAGTACTGGTATTCTTGTTGTTATTTACGTTCCAGACAGGAAAAGGCACAAAACACAATGTAGACACACCACATTTTCACAGTTAAACCTGACCCTTTTTTTGCAGAGTGGCTAGCTGTTGATTTTGAAACCTAGCACTGCCGGCACCAAGGGAAACCTAGCAAACCTATATATTTTTTAAAACTAGACACCCACGGGAATCTAGAATAGTGTGACTTGTTTGGCTCTCATCAGCTTCTGTTACCGAGAATCCCATGCAAACCTCAAACTTTGTAAAAAAAATACACATTTCCCTGACATTTCAGTGGTTGAAAGTTCTGGAATCTGTGTGGATCCGCAAAGTCCCACCCACCCAGCATTTCCCAAAGTCTTCTGAGAAAAAGAGTACCTCACAAGTGTGGGTAGTGCTAGTGCCCGCAACAGGAAACGGCCCAAAACGCAACGTGGACACACCATATTTTCACAGTGACAACTGACAAATTTTTTGCAAAGTGCCTAGCTGTAGATTTTGAACCCTAGCTCTGCCGGCACCTAGGGAACACTAGCAAACCTATACATTTTTTTGAAATTAGACACCCAGGGGAATCCAGGATGGGGTGACTTGTCCGGCTCCCTCCAGGTTCTGTTACCCAGAATCCCTTGCAAACCTCAAACTTTGTAAAAAAAACACATTTTCCTCACATTCTGTGGTGGAAAGTTCTGAAATCTGCGTTGATCCACAAAATTCCACCCACCCCGCATTCCGCACAGTCTTCCCAAAAAAATGGTACCACACTTGTGTGGTTAGGCCTAGTGCCCGTGAATGGAAATGGCCCAAAATGTAATGTGGATACACCACATTTTCAAGGTGAAAACATACCCTTTTTTTGCAAAGTGCCTAGCTGTAGATTTTGAACCCTAGCTCTGCCTGTACCTAGGGAAACCTAGCAAACCTATACATTTTTTAAAACTAGATGCCCAAGGGAATCTAGAATGGTGTGACTTGTCTGGCTCTCACCACCTTCGGTTACCCAGAACCCCATGCAAACCTCAAACTTTGTAAAAAAATAAACATTTCCCTGACATTTCTGTGGTGGAAAGTTCTGGAATCTGTATGGATCCGCAAAGTCCCACGCACCACGCATTTCCCAAAGTCTTCTGAGAAAAAGTGTACCTCACTTGTGTAGGTAGGCCTAGTGCCCGTGACAGGAAATAGCCTAAAACGCAACCGACCCTTTTTTTGAAAAGTGCCTGGCTGTAGATTTAGAGCTCTAGCTCTGCCGGCACCTAGGGAAGCCTAGCAAAGCTATACATTTTTTAAACTAGACACCCAGGGCATTCAAGGATGGGGTGAGTTGTCTGGCTCACACCAGCTTATGTTACCTACAATGCCTTGCAAACCTCAAACTTTGTAAAAAAAAAAAAACACATTTTCCTCACATTTCTGTTGTGGAAAGTTCAGGACCCTGCGTGCATGCACTCAATTCTACCCACCCCACATTTCCCAAAGTCTTCCAAGAGAAATGGTACCTCACTTGTGTGGGTAGGCCGAGTGTCCGCCACAGGGAACAGCCCAAAACGCAACGTGTACAGACCAGACTTTCACAGCGAAAACACACTTTTTTTGCACAGTGGCTAGCTGTAGATTTTACCTCTGCCGGCACTGATGAAAACCTAGCAAACCTATACATTTTTTAAAACTAGACACCCAGGGGAATCCAGGATGGTGTGACTTGTCTGTCTCTCACCAGGTTCTGTTACCCAGAATTCCCTGCAAACCTCAAACTTTGTAAAAACAAACACATTTTCCTCACATTTCTGTGGTGGAAAGTTCTGGAATCTGCGTGGATCTGCAAAGTCCCACTCACCCTGCATTTCCCAAGTCTTCCGAGAAAAAGGGTACCTCACTTGTGTGGTTAGGCCTAGTGACCGCAACAGGAAACGAGCCAAAACACAATGTGGACACACCACATTTTCACAGTGAAATCCGACCCTTTTTTCAAAAGTGCCTGAGTGTAGATTGTTAGCCCTACTTTTGCCAGCAGCTAGGGAAACCTATCAAAGCATTACTTTTTTTAAAACTAGACACCATGGGAAATAAAGGATGGGGTGACTTCTCTGGCTGTCGCCAGGTTCTCTTACCCAGAATCCCTTGCAAACCTCAAACTTTGTAAAAAAACAAAACATTCTCCTCACATTTCTGCATTGGAAAGTTCTAGATTCTGCGTGGATCCACAAAATTCCACACACCCTGCATTCCTCAAAGTCTTCAGAGAAAAATGATATCTCACTTGTGTGGGTAGGCCTTGTGCCCGCGACAGGAAACAGCCCAAAACGCAACGTGGACGCAAAACATTTTTACAGTGAGAATGGATTCTTTTTTTGCAGAGAGCCCAGCTGTAGATTTTGAACTGTAGCTCTGCTGGCACTTAGGGAAACCTAGCTCAACTATACTTTTTTGACATCTAGATCCCCAGGAGAATCCAGGATGAGGTGACTTGTCAGGCTCTCACCAGGTTCTGTTACCCAGAATCCCTTGCAAACCTCAAGCTTTGTCCATAAACCCACATTTTCCTCATTTTTGTTCTGGAATCTGCATGGATCCACAAAATTATACGCACCCCACATTCCTCAAAGTCTTCAGAGAAAAGTTGTACCTCACTTGTGTCGGTAGGCCTACTGCCCGCGACAGGAAACGGCCTAAAACTCAACGTGGACACACCACATGTTCACAGTGAAAACGGACCCTTTCTTTGCAAAGTGTCTAGCTGTAGATTTTGAACCCTAGCTCTGCTGGCACCTAGGGAAACATAGCACAACTATACTTTTTTGACAACTAGACCCCCAGGAGAATCCAGGATGTGGTGACTTGTCTGGTTCGCACCAGGTTCTGTTACCCAGAATCCCTTGCAAACCTCAAACTTTGTTAAAAAAACACATTTTCCTTACATTTCTGTGGTGGAAAGTTCTGGAATCTGCGTTGATCCCCAAAGTCCCACCCATCCTCATTCTCCAAAGCCTTCAGAGAAAAATGGTACCTCACTTGTGTGGGTAGGCCTAGTGCCCGCAACAGGAAGCGGCCCAAAATACAACATAGACAAACCACATTTTCAAAAGTGAAAACCGACCTGTTTTTTTAAAAGTGCCTGGCTGTAGATCTATGGAAACCTAGCAAATCTATACATTTTCGAACACCAGACACCCAGGGCAATCCAGTATGGGGTGACTTGTCTGGCTTCCACCAGGTTCTGTTACCCAGAATCCTTTGCAAACCTCATACTTTGTAAAAAAAACAATTTTTGCTCACATTTCTGTGCTGGAAAGTTATGGAATTTGTGTGGATCCACAAAGTTCCATCCACCACGCATTCCCCAAAGTCTTCAGAGAAAAATAGTACCTCACTTGTGTGGGTAGGCCTAGTGCCCGCAACTGGAAGGGGCCCAAAACACAACGTCGACACACCACATTTCAAAGTGAAAATGACCCTTTTTAGGTCTCGCTGAGACAGCGAAAGCTGTCTCTTTGAGACATTTTGTAAGTGTGCTTTCAAAAGTGCTACCCACATGGTTTTGCTGGCCAAGGGCTTGAGTGCACGATGGCGTGCACGTGCACAGCTGCTCTTCTGCTCCTTGCATTCCCCCCTCCCTTCTCACCCAGCCCTTTGATACTCTGCTCGATTACTTTCACTTTCGCGGCCGCACGGCCGCTTTGATGTTTGATCGCAATCGCGATCACTTTCGCAGCCGTACGGCCGCTTGTTTCCTCTTTGAAAGAGAAAAATGCAGCGCTTTAATAGTGGCGCCTGTGCGCCTATTGTCAGCTGTTTTGCAGCTCCTAACATTTTTGGCCACTTTCTCTACATGGTCACGTTGATGGTGTTCTCTTGCCAACATCCCTAGAGCCCCTGTAGATATGACAAAGTGGCAGCAGGTTTGTTTACTTGCTAACTAAACATGTTTCACAACACAAATGCGGCAGGCAGCTTAGTCCAGAGCGAGGGCATCAACTTGGCACATAACAGCCCTGGGAGTGTTCACTGTAGGCGGTATGTATGGCAGGGTAGGGAGAAGGGAAGCACTGCTTCCAAGCAGCCAGCCAGGCTGACAACATGGTCCCCCTTGTATGCATGTCTGAACGCGATTAAATAGAAAAGAAAGGCGGCCGACTTTACATCATTGCCGGCTGTGCAGCTTTTATGTCAGCTATACCTTTATACATGGTGCCGCCCGCCTTTCATTTCTATTTGTTTACTTTTCTAGCATTCACGTCACACTTTAAACATATGAAGATATAGTGCAACGTGCCCCGATTGCAGCTAAAGCAACAAAAAAATGATAATTTAAGACATTTAATAGGCTCTAACTTAATACCAATCACACAGAAAAATATAGTTTGAAATAGTACCCAGGAATATACAATAATATCCTCTAAGGTCGGTGCCAATTATTTTGATGCTTTAAACCTATCTTATAACACTAAAGCACGTCACTTATCAATTTGAATTGCTCGTAATAGTACTTCTGATCTTGATGCATGACCTATGCCCCTGCGTCTTTTACGTTCCAGTTCTTTCCGGTAACTATACAACCAGACCCAGCAGAAGTAATGTCTATAGGTAAAATCCGATGTAATCCTCTGTATTCCTCGGTTTGAATCCCTTTGTTATGTCCGCATCTGGGCCATTAAGTATCTAGGCTTCCGGTAAACCTTAATATTGCGACAATCAGAAGCCGACACAACCTGTAAAAGAAGTCTTTCTGTTGCGGGCAAAAGCCTTTTCTTGTGCTATATAGGTTATAGCCCTCATCATCTTGTTATGCCTGCAATCTGTTAAAAACTATTATTTGCTCTTTAATTTGTTAATACTCCTTCCAGGGTCTGCTTTAAGGTACAGAAGGATATATAATAGCACTACGCATGATGTTCTGTTAGCGGACCAGGGTCGTTGAATAACAGGTTAGAAGTTCTGAATTTTAGCTGCAAATGTTCACGGTACTGGAAGTCTGAGCCTCTCTAGCCTGTACACTACATATCCAGCTTCATGCACGTATCCTACATCGAAGTAGTTGATGTAAGCTATGTTAAAATGTCTGTCGACTCAGATGAGTTTACTATGCAGTCAGGTCGACAATCCCTGTAAGGGGCGCATTCCATCTACCCTTGGGTTTCATTGGCATTTTAAGCATATGACTGGAAGCAGATACGTGAGCCAGTGTGGAGGGGATCAGCCACGACCATCGCCCCTCGTGGATAAGCACCAGTATGCCTTCCACTTTATTCCAGAAACTCTAAATCAACGAGCATTAAAAATGCAATAGGTCTTGCCTTTGATTAAGTTAAAGCCATTTGCTTTGCAAATGGGATTGTATAGCAATTAGCAAAGCAAATTGCTGTGACTTAATTAAAGGCGAGACCTATTGCATTTTCAGTGCTTGTTATAAAGTGCCTGGCTGTAGATTTTGAACTCTAGCTCTGCCGGTACCTATAGAAACCTAGCAAATCTATACATTTTCAAACACAAGACACCCAGGGCAATACAGTATGGAGTGACTTGTCTGGCTCTCACCAGGTTCTGTTACCCAGAATCCTTTGCAAACCCCAAACCTTGTCAAAAAAAACATTTTTGCTCAAATTTCTGTGGTGGAAAGTTATGGAATCTGCATGGATCCACAAAGTTCCACCAACTACGCATTCCCCAAAGTCTTCAGAGAAAAATGATACCTCACTTGTGTGGGTAGGCCAAGTACCCGCAACAGGAAATGGCCCAATACGCAACAGCGACACATCACATTTTCACAGTGAAAACGGACCCTTTCTTTGCAAAGTGTCTAGCTGTAGATTTTGAACCCCAGCTCTGCCGGCACCTAGAGAAACCTTTCAAACCTATACATTGTCGAAAACTAGACACCTAGGGGAATCCAGGATGGGGTGACTTGTCTGGCTCTCACCAAGTTCTGTTACCCAGAATCCCTTGCAAACCTCAAACTTTGTCAAAAAACACACAATTTCCTCACATTTCTGTGTTGGAATGTTCAGGAATCTGCGTGGATCCACAAAATTCCACCTGCTCCGCATTCCCCAATATTCTACGAGAAAATGATTCCGCACTTGTAGTGTCCGCGACATGAAACGGTCCAAAACACAAATTGGAAACACCAAATTTTCACAGTGAAAACGGACCCATATTTTGGAAAGTTTCTACCTGTAGATTTTGAACCCTAGCTCTGCTGGCACCTAGGGAAACCTAGCAAACCTATACATTTTTGAAAACTAGACGCTCTCTGGAATCCATGATGGCATGAGTTGTCTGGCTCTCACCAGCTTTCTGTTACCTAAAAACCCATCAAAATTACCTGTCACAGGTCACCTACCAAACACACACATTTCTGAAAGCTAGACACTGGGGGGAGTCCAGAGAGGAATGGCTTGCATGAATCCCCCAATGTTTTCCTACCCAGAATCCCCTGCAAACCTCAAAATTAGCTGGAAAAAAACATTTTCCACATATTTTTGTGTGGAATCTCCATCAGGCACAAATGTCCTACCCCACAGCATTCCCCTCAGTCTCCCGAGTGAAATGATACCTCACTTGTGTGGGTGTCCAATGCCGAACTGGCTAAAAACTTATTTTTAAAAACATGTACCGCTTAGAATTCTTGGTGCTATACTCTTAATCCCTATGTTTTTGGCTCTTCCCAGTCACAGGCCCTTGTCCCACCTGGCATTCCTCGATGGCTCAGTATATACAATTGTATTAACTAGAGATTTCACAAAAATGAAATGCACTGTTAATAACTGAAAGGACGAGAACCTGAACAGTGAACTCCCAGCTCATGAGCTGTAAAGCCACGACAAGCCACCAACCTTTTTCCATGCCATTCATACACCTTTCATACGTGTGACACATACAAAACCATTCACACCTCCAGTTGCGGGCCCACACATTACAACACTCACATCTGCAGACAGCGCCATTCAAGGGCCCTACACTTTCTCACATCCACATGCCTGACACAGCAACCACACCAGCTGACGGATTGTGTGGACTGGCATTCGGCTACCAATGTGTGTAGTGACCAGCAGGAAGTCACTACTCACACACCATTAGCCAAGTGCCAGTCCGCACACACTGCTAGCCAATCACCAGTTCACGCACCCACCAAACAAGCGTCAGTCCATTCACACCACCAGCCAAGTACCAGCCCATGCACACCGCCAGCCAAGCACTTGTCCACACACTGCCACCCAAGCACCAGTCCACACACAACACCAGCCAAGCAGCAGTCAACGCACATCACCAGCCAAGCGCCAGCCTACACACACCCCCATCAACTTTAGGGTTATTTTTTATACAAGAAGAAAACACAAACAAATTGTAAATAGATACAAATCTACTAACACAAAATCTGAAACTAAATACATTGGACAAATGCCAACCTTGACACTGAACAAAAAATATAAAACAATACAGACCGGGCAGTTCACTTTACCACTTATGGATGCTCCCAAAAATTATTTTGCGCGTGGTACATTCTAAAACAAACAGGCACACACAACGCAGCATTAGAAGGACACTCTGGACAATATATGTGAGTCTCCTTCCGCCCATCTCTTCGCCAACAGATTCTACAGTTCTACTAGGAAAGTATTTTGAGGGCGTGGAAAGAATGTGATCAGGAAAGTGGGGATCTTTCAATCTAGCCACATCCTCCACCACTCCAACTCTAGGAACACTTGCATGTTTGACTAAAAGAAGGCTGCCTATTACAGACTCCTGAAACCTAGCAAAAGTCATCTTTGACTCAGGACAACAATCCTTAAATTCAACAAAAGCATTAAAGGTTGCCAAGTGGAAAAGATGGATAGCCAACTTCTTATACCAAATGTAAGCCTTACAAAGAGCAATGTAAGGTTCCAACCTCTGATCTACTCTATCAGCACCCCACCCATGTGCCTATTATAGTCTAAAATGCACACAGGTATGCGTGCTTCAGCAACCTGACCCCAAACAGTCACAGGTGAAGTGCTTTCATCATGGATGGTGGTCAGCATGTGGACATCTCCCCTGTCTGGAAACTTAACAGCTAGAAGTTCCTCACTACGCAATGCACTGCATTGTCCCAGCACAAGCTTTTGACAAACAAGTTCTTTTGGGAATCCTTTACGGCTAGCGAGGATTGTGCCACAAGCAACAGTGTTCTTTTTGGCCAATTCCCCGAACAACTGCACACCAGTGTAGAAGTTATCTACATCTAAATGATAACCTTTGTTAAAAAGTCCTCTACCAAGTGCCCACACAATTTTCTCTGTCACTCCAAAAGTGGACGGACAACCAGGGGGGTCAATGCTGGAATTCCTACCGGTGTGCACCCTAAAATTAGATACATATCCAGTCCTACTGTCACACAGCATATACATCTTAATTCCATAGCATGCCCTCTTGCTAGGAATGCATTGCCTTAAAAGCAAGCGGCCCTTGAACAAGACCAAAGACTTATCCATTGCTATTTCTTTCCCTGGAGAATAGATCTCAGAAAATCAATCTACAAAGTGATCAATGACAGGCCAAATCCTAAAAAGACGGTCACAATCATGGTGATCTTGTGGCAACGCTAAACCATTATCGACAAAATGCAGCATCCGAAGCAGAAGCAAATACCAATCACGACTCATAACTGCTGAAAATATAGCCATTGCCATCAAGGGACTAGTAAACCAATATGAAGACAGCGATGGCTTCCTTAGCAAGCCCATCAAAAAATTTAAACCCAAAAACTTCTTCACTTCTTCCAGATTTGAAGGAGTCCAATGGGTAGCTCTAGAGTGGGGCCTAAGGCTGGCGCTGTTGTCCCTCAATAACTATTCAGCATACAAATGAGTCTGCTCAACAATCTCTGCCAAAAATACATCGTCCAAAACAACTGAAAAAAGTTTATAGGCAAAATGTTTTCAGTATCCACTCTACACCCTGGAACACCAGTAAAGTCTGGCAATGTTGGCTGCACCATGCCTGGGGCAACCCAGAGGCCAGCACTTCCAATGGGAGGCCTTGCAGCCCCAGGCTGCAACTCAGATGCCTCTTGCTGCACTATCGGCACATCAATGTCTTCCTCTGAGACAGGCACTTCCTCTGCACTAAGAGTGGCTTCATCATCCGATGATTCCTCAAGGACAGAAAACTAACTGCCAGAATCTTCCACTGCCTCCTCTGCCTCAGATGCAGAGTCAGTCTCTGAACCACGGTCAGAGAAAGAATCATAAAGCATACCAACAACCTGCTGAGCAGTAATCCTCCTGCTAGCCATAGTCCTCACAAAGAAAGGAGACTTCACAATTTACAAACAAGTCAACAACAACAAAAAATGTGCAGAATAAGTAATAAACAAAGTGTGGCTTCAGCACAAAAATGTATATGCTCAAAAACAATATGACTCACTTGCCAAATATAGCTACACTCACCAGCACCTACTCTGCAGAGACACAGCAAAAAGCAACAATATCTCACTAGGAAGAAAGAAAAAACAAATCCAATTACTCATAAGACAACAAAGTACACATCGAGCACTAATGCAAAAAGATTTTGACACTCAAAAAACAGAAGCCAAACATACTGCTGTTATTGCAATTCACAAGAAATAAAACAATTAAAATTAAAACACACTATGACACTACCCAAATGGTCAATCTGCCAGATGAGCCTTCAAATAGGGCTGAGAAAAATGAGGATCGGGTGGGGTTGTCTGCCAGGCCAATTTGTCCCCCAGGTGGGGCAGAAAGCAGCAGACAGAAATGTGCCCCCCCCCTTGCAAAAAAATAGATCCCTGGTGCCTAGTAGGGGTTTCTGCCTCTCCCTTCCCGCCTAGGGCAGAAAGGCCAAATAAAGGGCCGATCTGTACCCGGGGGGGGGGGGGGGGGGGGCAGGGCGAGGGCAGAAAAAAAAATCTGCAAATTATGACCCCCTTTGGAAGCGACCATTGCCCAAGGGGGGGGTCGCTTCCACACACTAAAAAACACAATCCCTGGTGCCTAGTGGGATTTTCTGTCCCCCAAAAATGGGCTGATCTGCCCCCGGGGAGGTGGGCAGAAAAAACATGTACAAAATATTACCCCCTTTGGAAGCGACCCTTACCCAAGGGGTCGCTTGCATTTAAAAAAAATATCATTCCTAGTGCCTATTGGGGTTTTCTGGGGTCAGAAAGTCCCGAATGACAGGCCAATCTGCCCCGTAGGGGGTGATAACAAACATGCATAAAATATGAACCCCATTGGGAGCGACCCTTGCCCAAGGGGTCACTTCCATTTAAAATAATTATTCCATGGTGGCTAGTGGGGGTTTCTGCCCCCCGGGGGCCAAAAGGCCAAAAAAAGGGATGATCTGCTCCCGGGGGGAGGGGTGGGCAGGGGGGGAGGCAAAAAAAACATGCCACACATATTGAGCTTCTTTGGAAGGGGAAACAGCATTTACATCCCATGCGCTACAATGCATGCAATTACAACGTTGTCGTTACAACAACTGCATTGTTACAACGCAAGCCATCACATCGCGAGTCATTTCTACGACTTGCTGAAGGTGGGCGCGATAAACTAAGGAATAGTATAATTTACTATACCAACGCTTTCCTTACTGTTGCACACGCTGGAGTTGAAATAGTAAAATATACTATTCCTAAGTCCAGTGAGCCCCCTACAGCAAATCGTAGAAATGACTTGCGATGTAATGGCTTGCGTTGTAACAATGCAGTCATTGTAACAACTGCATTGTAATTGCATGTAATGTAGTGCATGTGATGTAACAAAGCATATTCCTTTGGAAGTGACCCTTGCCTAAGGGGTTGGATCCATTAAAAAAAATACCATCCCTGGAGGCTATTGGGGTTTTCTGCCCCCCCCCCCCCCCCAGGGGGCAGAAAGGCCCAGAAAATGGGCCGATCTCTAACCGGGGGGGGGGGGGGGGGCAGAAAAAACATACAAATTATGAGCCCCTTGAAAGCAACACTTGCCCAAGGGGTGGCTTCCATTTTAAATAAGGAATCCCTGGGGCTTGTGGGTGTTTTTTTGCCCCCTTGGGGAAAGAAAGCCCCAAAAAACAGGCCGATCTGCCCCCCGGGGGGGGCAGAAAAACCTTCCTCGTGCCTAGTGGAGGCATTCTCCTGCTCCTCTGCAGACAGGCTCCTAGACTCCCCTGCGGGCAATCCTGAGGCTGCTTTCATGTTATGAGACAGCCTTAGGATTGACCTGACCACCCTCGATTTGTGCTCCCAGGAAGCCTGGGGACCTGTGCCTGCTGTCTCCAATCTAGCAATACAGCTCGGGTTGGAAACACCTTCAATGAGCATGGCCATGCACTGCACCTACCACTCGCCCTCAGTGCCTGTCATCCCCTCAGGCCCGCTCCCAAGACTCAGCACACTGAAGAAAAATGAAACAATAAAACCCATTTTATTATCATTTCATTTTTCACGTTTTTGGGAGGGTGCTGACAGGGGTGCAACACTCCTCGACCATAGCGGAGAAGCAGCTGCTGAATTCAGGGCAAAATCAATGTGTTCCTTATACTTGGACAGCATCATGCTAATGTGTGGTCAGGGATCTCTGAGAAAAAATATTTATTCAATAGTAGGCACAATACTTGAGAGTCTTATTTCTTCAAATGGTAAATTATACTATGCCCAATGGAAGAATGGAAAACTCCTATCATGACACTTGAATGCTTCGTAACATTTATTTAGCTTTTCTTGCTTTCCAGAAGGCAGTATGAGAAAAACATTGAGCCATATGAGGGGATAAGTTGGTTGGTTAAAAAATAGATAGAAGCAAATAGATTTCCTAGATATAATTGATATGCTTCTGATTTTCGATTTGGAATTTTACACAAAGATTGTCCAGAGCCATGTGCTCTGTAAAATAGGTATGCTTTTTCAGTTTTAGTGCAGCCTCCACTGTGGTGGCAGATGAATTCTATGTGCATGTTCAAAACACTGCAAGTTTTAATAAGCCTCTATAAGCACTTTTAAGGAGAATAACTTTAAATGCACTATCATTCTTATTTCTCCTATGCCACCATACCATCCTCAATGATCAGCAACTATCCCTAACTCAGACCGACTGGGGGACCTCCAAAATCATCAGATGTGTTCCCCCTCATCAGGTCATCGAGATGCTGAAATTTGACAACTAGCAATGTGATATCCTCTAATGCATTCTTCGCAGACAAAGTCAGATTTCATACTGCAGTGTCCAACTCCTTCAGTGGATAATCTAGGACTCTAAGGAGCTTATTTCTGAGCCCTTTGAGCCACCGTTGTGTCACCTTTTGTGATGCACCGGCAGCATAAAACATGCGCCATGTTGTGCCCTATTTACAAAGTGACACATCTAAGCAAATGCGTCACTTTGTGAAGCCCTGCACTAGATTATACCTGCGTCAGGTATAATGTGTGCAAGGTGGGCGTTCCTCTGCAAAAAGCCTTGTGGAAGTGGTGCAGATTTCACTACGCCGCTTCTAAGATGCCACTGCATCAAAATCTTACACCTGTCTCACATCAGGCATAAGACTGACGCAGCCACATTTAACATGTGACTTGCCCATGTGTAATGACCCATTGCTGGAGTTGCTTCACTTTTGTGGCACACTCCAGCAATGCATTGTTACTGCGCCTAAGGATACGTCAGAAATACTGACGTATCTGTAACTCCTTGCAACATGGAGCACCATACAGTAAATACAGAACATCCACGGTGTCACAAGTGGTGCACGGAAAAGTGTTGCACCACTGTTTTCACTTAGCGATGCAACACTTTTCATAAAGGAGGCCATCAGGTTCTGGTTCTCACTTTGCCCTGCTCCCACTCCATACCCATAATACTGCTGGTAACAGTGCCTAATTTGAGCCAGTGGTTTCCAGTGCTCGGCACTGGCACTTAATTGCCAACACCAGGTCTTATAACAGTCTGCCACATGGTGGCACTGTTTGTGTGTTTTAGAAATGAGCACAACAATAGTCGCTTATTAATTTAATATACATTAAAATGACTAATACCGACCAACCAAGCCATTCTTATTGATTTGGGGGCTTGGAATAGTCTGAAGTGCCACACTTGAAGGAGTTTTATATTCTTAAGTGTGTTTGCACAGTCAGTGGCAGCGCTGGTCGAGAGAATGGGTGGTGCAAGCAGCAGAGGTCTAAAGCCACAGCCCGTGCAGATAAGAGCAGTGGGGCAGTGAGGCCAGATGGCGGGGGATTTTGAAAGATGACGACAAGGGAAAATTAATTATTTATAAAATTTTCCCTTGTTACCGTCCATCGAAATCCCACCCACCCGGCCCCACCACTCTTACCTGCTCAAACTGCCGATGGAGGGCTCCTGACGACACCCCTTCCACTTATTTGTTTTACAAATTAAGCACTGCCTGGTAGCATTTCAAGCATTTCTTTCTATCCTACACAGTCTTCCCAATAATGTAGGTATTCTCTGCCTGATATGACTGCAATATGTTAGAGCGCTGGCAGTTTGATCCTCTCTGTATAAATTCCAGCTCCTCAGATATTTCTCTTCTGTCCCTTACCTGTGCTCTTCCACGTGGGTGAAAAAAATCCTCTTTGCACCTCCAACTCTGAGATGCGTCACTGTTAGACTTGGCACCATTGGCGTGGGTCTCCCTTCCATTTTTTGCTGTTGTCTCATGTGTTTTTGCTGGTGTTAGATGATTTGGGCACTGTGCTACTGTTATTCAGTGCCACAATGCAAGTACTCCCTATGGTAAACTGATGTATGGATTAGTGACTCCATTAATGGCTGGTTTGGTTTACTTGTCAGAGCCTAATACAAAGCACCATGGGTGCCCAGGGCTTGTAAATAAAATGCTACTGGTGAGCTTGCAGCACTGGTTGTGACACCCACAGAAGCAGCCTGTAAAGTGTTTCAAAGGCCTGCCAATGCAGAGCCTGTGTGCAGTCTGATACTGCCATGTTGACTGGCCAAGTGCACCCACTTGCCAGTCCCTAAACCTTCTCTTTTCTTCATATCAGACACCTTTATGGTAGGCCCAATGGCAGGGTGCATTGTAAGTATAAGGTAGGACATGCCCTGGTGTGTGTGGCATGTCCTGATAGTGAATTGCAGTCATTTTCGTTTTTTACTATTGCACGGCTACCTGTTCCCCATAGGCCAGAATGGACAGTTTGTTTATAACATTTTATAATCCTAACTGACTCAGGGACCTAGGTAGAAATTTGAGTTTAATATGCCTGAAATCAGAATGATAAAATACATCTTTTAGTGAAGTTGGTTTTAACATTCTGTGTTTGAAAATACCACTTTTAGAAAGTAGGTATTTTCTTGCCTAACTATCCAAGCCTGCCTCTGCCAGGTTGTGTATTCCTTGTCTGGAGTTTGAGTGACAGGGGATTCTAGGAGACAGGGTTAGTCAGCACAGGGCTGAATAGAGAGATCTGCATGTAGATGGGTGGAAGGAGTTGCACATGGGACCTGAATAGGGCTGTGCCTTCCCTCCACAATGCTGGCTCCACCTCCTGTGGTGCATCTGATGTCCCTGACCTACACTGTGAAAGGAAAGAAGGAGTCATGTAAAAAAAGGGCTCCAGGACTGACCAGAACTGGTTTAGACTAGGCAAAGGCCTCTCTGCCGTCAGAGAACAAAGAGAAAATGAGTATAAAAGGGGGGACCCAGACCTCAGAACTTTAGATCACTTTGGGAAATAAGAAGAACCTTTGCTGAGGAGGGGAACCAGAGGAACTGAGAAAGAGACTATCCCTAGCTGAGTGCAGTTTGGAGGATTGGGCTGCAGTGGTTGCCTGACTGCCAAAGAAAGGAGAAAGGCCTTTGTGCTTCTTTCAAATCAACTTGTAAAGGGTCTCCAAGGGCTTGAGATAGAGCTTGCCTCCTGTTCAAGTCTCAGAGACAACAGACTTCACCCACCAGCTCCCCAAGAGTTCTTTTGAAGTGCCTGCTGTTGTGTTGAGCCTTCTGAGGGACTGCGTGTCGCAAGGAGCTGGAAGAGCGACTCACGAAGAAGAAGCGTGTCGCCGCCCCAGCCACTGTCGTCGCATCACTGAAGAGGGTGTCACCGCTGCCGCTGCTGCTTCGCCTCTCAGAAGCGCCACACATCACCGGAGAAGAGTGTCACCGTCACATCAGACGCTGTCACATCATCGGAGAAGCGTGTCGCCGCCGCAGCCACTGTTGTCGCATCACTGATGAAGGGTGTCGCCGCTGCAGCTGTCGCATCGCCGAAGCATCTCGCATCACCAGAGAAGTGTGTCGCAGGGCCTGTTGAGGCTCAGAAGAATCATTGAGTCGCCGCACGCATCGTGTTACAACAAGAAGGAGACTCCAGTTTTGTTTCATTGCACCAGATCTTCATCGCATCACAGCGCTGCTGGTTGCATCGCCACGGAAGCGCAGTAAGAAACCGACGCATCTCCTCCCCACGCCGAGAAGAACTGACGCATCCCCTACTCATCAGTAGGGACCCAACGCATCACCGTTCTTGCGTGCAAGGAACCGATGCATCACCTTCCCTGCAACACTTTCGTTGTATAGCGTTACGCATCCAAAGGTACATTGAACTTAAAGTGTTGCATTTACCATTTAAAGAGAACTAAGCTATTTCTACCATTTTTAAAGTACAGTATTGTGGATTTTTGCCGTTTGTGGTCTTGTGATAAGTCTATATAAAGAATACTTATTTTTGATAAAAAAACTTGTGTGGTGTCCATCTGTAGTGTTGTCAATGGATTACTGTATGCGTTCACGAATGCTTTACACACTGCCTCTGAGATAAGCCTGTCTGCTCATGCCAAGCTACCAAGGGGGTGAGCAGGGGTTATTTTAGGAGTGTACCCCCTTACCCTGACTAGGAGCAAGGGTCCCTATTCGGTCAAAGGTACCTACCTCTGCCAACTAGAGACCCCAGTTCTAACATTGGTGGGCAGCAGTGAGGATTCTGGACTTGCATTTCTGACTCGTATACAGTGATTGGTGAACTCTACTAGTGAGTGCAGATCAAACGCGACCACATACTTTTGGTAGATTGTTTTTCCTGGGATTTTCTATTTTTGCCAAGAACTGCCAAGTTTAACCATCATGAGTAAAGCAGCATCCATAGCATCTGTTGATTTTGATTGGGAAGAGGAGAATCTGGAATGCTACAACGTGAGACAACTAAAGCTCTTCTGCAGGAAATTTAAAGTTGCTATGACCGGTCTCACCAAGAAGGATGAGTTCCAAAAGGCGCTGAGGACCTAGATCGAAGCAAGGAATACCCCTGAGATTGAGGAGGGGGCTGAGGATGCAGAGGAGCAGCTGGAGGGGCCATTGGGTCCAGGGGGGAGGAGTGCAACTTTCCCAATAGGAAGCAGTGTTTCTGCCATGGGCCTGTCCCCAGAGGAGTTGGAGGATGCATGGAATGGACCTGGCCAAGCTCAAGTTGGGTGGGCAGTTGGAGTTGGAGAGTAGGAAATTGGCTCTAGAGAAAAAGAGGATGCAATTGGATCATGAGAGGAATTTGAGGGAGTTGGAGTTTAAAGCTAGAAGCTTAGAGATTACTCCCTCTGGTGACAGCACACCGTCAATGCCTGTTGAAGCAAGGGTGTACATACCTAAGGATGTGGTTAGAGAGTTGTATAAGACTGATGACATTGGGCAGTGGTTCAAGGCCTATGAGGTAGCCATGTCCTCCCACCGGGTCCCTGAGAAGGATTGGGGAGCTGGGTTGTGGGGACGGTTCCTTAGTGAGGGGCGGGATACATTGTTAGACTTGCCCTCTGAAGTCCATAATTCTTATAGCCACATGAAAGAAGCATTGATGTCCAGGTATGGGTTGACTCCTGAATTGTATAGACAGAGGTTTAGAAATTGCAAGAAGATGGAGTCAAGCACATGGGTAGAATATGTAACTTTCTTTTGCAGAGCATTGGATGGTTGGGTGAAGGGTAGCAAGGTGAATGATTTTGAGGAGCTCTTTGATTTAATTGCATGGGAGCACTTGTCAAGTCATTGTTTTCCAGACCTACGCCAGCACCTGATTGATTGCAGGCTGACTAACCCTAGGAAGCTTGCTGAGGAGGCGGACCGCTGGGTGAGCACCCGGGTCCACAGGGGTCACGTGGGAGACTCAGCCAAGAGTGGGCAGGGTCCCTAGCAGAAGAGTGGGGAGACAAGGATAAACAGAGGGAGTTCCAATAAGGGCCCCAAAGTAATCCCCAAGGGAACCAAGGGAAAGTTTCCCAGCCTCCCCCTGAGAGGAAGCCTGGGGCCCGATAGGTAAACCTGTTCATGAGAGACCCCTGAGGTGCTTCAAGTGTGGTGAAGTGGGCCATAAGTCTAATGATCGCCAGTGCCCACAGTATGAAAAAACAGCACCCACTGGTGCACCGCCCCAGCAGTTGGCTAGTGTAGCCCTGGGGGAGGAGATGGGTGCCCAAGGTGGGTGGGGTCCCACAGAGATGTCCCTTGTCTCTTTCGGAGACTCTAAGGGGGTCCCCAGGACCCAACTGCCTGATAACACTAAGAAGTACAGGCAGTGGGTGACCATCAATGGCCATAGAGTGGAGGCTCTTAGAGACACAGGAGCCAGTGTGTCAAGTGTCACCTGGTGTCTAAAGAGCAGGTGGCCCCCAATGCATTTTACCCAGTTGTTGCCGCTGACAACACAGAGAGCCACTGAGAGGTGGTTCAGGTTCCCTGTGAGTAACCCTGGGCGGACAACAAAGCTACGCTCACGAAGTTTGTGTAGTTTGTGCTACTTCGCGAATTGCACGTAGCACAGTGCAAAATTGCGTAGTGTAGCGTAGTTGGCATTTTTTGCTCGTTCGCGGTCCTCAACGTCAAGTTGGCGACCGCGAGCGAGCAAAATGATATCCCGGCGAGACTTTTTCCTCGTTCGTGATCAGCAACATCAAGTTGCCGATGGCGAACGTGGAAAATAAACCTCCCGGCAAGATTCTCAACGCGGGGAGGTCAGGTTTCTCATTGAGAGTGGTCGCGTACGCTCGCGACCGCTCATGATGAGAAACTACCAGTCCGCGTTGAGAAAGCTGCTGCTCGAGTAAAAATCTACTTGAGCGGCAGAAAATGACAGCTCGCACTGTGCAAGATGCCGTTTTCAATGATTGCACAGTGCGGACAAGCATCCGGCACTGTGCAATCATCGCGAACAGTGCACTACGCAGCTTGCATAGTGCTACGCGTATCTCGCGAAGTGCACTCCGCATAGCTATGCGTAGCACTACTACGCGAACTACGCCCAGGGTTACCTTTGAGTGGGGGGTCTCTGGTACTCTTCAAGTAACTGTGAGGCCAGCCATGCCTGTTGATTGTTTGTTGGAGAACGATTTGGAGTGCTCACCTTGGGCTAAGGTGGAGCGAAGTGATCATTTGGAGATGTTGGGTCTGCCTGACTGGGGGTGTGTCACCACACAGTCCATCGCAGCCAGTAAGGCTGTTCAAGAGGACCTGGAGCTGAATTGGGGGACCCGCCTGAGCTGACCCATTGGCAGCAGGAAGGAGGACCCTCCAGGGAAGAGTACTGCAAGGAGCAGAAGAAGTGCCCTTCTCTTGTGGGTTTGTTGCAGCAGGCTGCAAACCAGGCAGCAGGTGATCAGTTTAGATCACATTGGATCTACTGGGAGAATGGTCTCCTGTATAGTGAGCCTAAGGTTGGTAAACCTGGGTCAGCCCGTGTGCTGGTGGTACCCCAGTGCTTCAGAGCCTTCCTACTGGGGCTGGCTCATGATGTGCCTTTAGCAGGACATTTGGGGCAGGACAAGATCTTTGAGATGCTTGTCACCCACTTTTATTGGCCCTAAATGCGCAAGAGTTCAACTTCAGACACACATTGCAGAACCTGTCAGACTTGCCAGGCAAGTGGAAAGAGTGGGAGGAAGCAAAAGGCTCCTCTCCAGCCATTCCCTGTGGTCAGCACTGCTTTTGAACGGGTGGGTATTGCTATTGTGGGGCCACTGGACCCCAAGACAACTATGGGCAACAGGTTCATTCTGGTCTTGGTGGACCATGCCACCCGGTACCCGGAAGCCATACCTCTCAGGACAGTGACGGCCCCCGTGGTGGGACGGTCACTGATGGGAATTTTCTCCTGTGTGGGGTTCCCTAGAGAGGAGGTGTCTGACCGAGGTACAAACTTCATTTCCAAGTATATGAAGTCCCTGAGGCAGGAGTGTGGGGTAACTTAGAAGTTCACCACTCCTTACCACCCCCAAGGAAATGGGTTGGTTGAGAGATTCAACCGGACCCTAAAAGGCATGATTATGGGTCTTGAGGAGCCTATGAGGCGTAAGTGGGACGTCCTCTTGCCATGCCTTCTCTTTGTATACCGTGAGGTGCCAGAAAAATTTCTAGGGTTCAGACCCTTTGAGCTTCTCTATGGTCACCCAGTGAGAAGACCTCTGAGTTTGGTCAAGGAAGGCTGGGAGCAATCTCCCAGGAAACCTCCTCAGGATGTATATAGCTACATGCTGGCCTTCAAGAACCAGACTAGGCATTTCAGGCAACTCGCTGAGGCGAATCTGGAAGCCAGCCAGGAGGAGATGAAGCAGTATTACGACCAGAATGACACTCTGGTTGAGCTTCAGCCTGGTCAGAAAGTGTGGGTCATGGCCCCAGTGGAGCCTTGCGTGCTCCAGGATAAGTGGACTGGACCATTTGAGGTGGTGGAGCACAAAAGTCCTGTTACCTACTTGGTGGACTTGCGGTCTCCCAGGAACCCCTTGTGGGTCCTTCATGTCAACCGCCTGAAGCCCCACTTGGAGAGGTCCGAAGTGGGCATGCTTTTAGCGACAGATGCTGGAATGGAGGAGAAGACTGAGCCTCTTCCTGACCTCCTGTCGGCGACAGAGAGAGATGGGTCAGTGGATGGTGTAAACCTCTCTTCCACCCTGACCCCTGAGCAACAGAATGACTGTCACCAGTTGCTGGGACAGTTTTCTGACCTGTTCTCCCTGATTCCCAGTGTCACTGATTGGTGCATCCATGATGTGGACACTGGAGACAGTCCTCCTGTTAAACACAAAATGTTCAGGGTGACTGACAGGGTGAGAGCTTGCATCAAGGAGGAGGTCTCCAAGATGCTTGCGTTAGGGGTGATTGAGTCCTCTAACAGTCCTTGGGCCAGCCCAGTAGTCTTGGTCCCAAACTCCGGTTCTGTGTGGACTACCACGGGCTCAATTCAGTCACGAGTAGGGGTGGGCGGAATTTGCGAAAGCGACTTTCGCAAATTATCGCGAAAATGTTAAAAATCTCCGCAAACAAGCGGAAATATCGCGAAGATGCGGAAGTTTTTTTCCCGCCCGTTCGCGATATTTTCTGCATGGTTGCGAGTCGCTAACTTACCCCTGCGGTTGCTCGTGGGCGCGGCCATCTTGTTTTCAGTTGTCTCGCGGTGCATGATCGTGAGAAGAAAGACGTGATCGCGCGACGCATGACATCACTGCGGACGCGAACTGTCGCGAGACAGCGCAAATGGCTAAAACAATACAACATCTCATGGAGAACGCGACCGGATCGGGAAAACTTGTCGGCGAACGCGGGGATTCAGGTAAGGCGATCGCGCGCGCGCGAGAATGTATTATTTTACAGCGCGAGCAAGAACCAAATTATCGCAAAGCTGCGTAATGCGGAAATTTTGACATTTCCGCGCTCTCCGCGGAACGCAGAAATGCCAAATTATCGCAAATTCCGCGAAACGGAACGGAAATTTTGCCCAGGCCTAGTCACGAGGACTGACGCGCACCCCATCCCCAGAGCTGATGAGCTCATCAATCGGTTAGGGGCTGCCCGGTACCTGAGCACGTTTGACTTAACGTCTGGGTACTGGAAGATCGCCTTGACTGATGGGGCAAGAGAGAGGTCGTAACCACAAAACGGGAAACCTAGGGTCAGACCAACAAAATCAAGATGAAGTAGGTAGATACTACAACAAGTGAAAATAAATCCCATCAGCCACTTAGGTAGCCACCCACATCATCTAGGGTTTAAAAGCCTTTCTAGTGCCCTCTATTAGATCAGGGCCACAGAATGAAAGGACCAACGTGAACCTTATCTTCACTTTGAGATGTTGTATCAACCAAGGTTCTTAATAATGTGGGTAGTAGCGAGGGAAGCAGTGCAACAAACAAAAATGTAAATCTTAAAATCATCTACCAGAACAGAAAAGAAGCTTTATTGCCTCTGTTCCGGTGACGAAACTAAAACCAGTGCAGGAGCAGTTTTGAAAGAATAACCGCTCAAGTCCAGCTCAAAAAGGGTCCCTTTTTGAGCTGGACTTGATGATTTTAAGATTTACATTTTTATTTGTTGCACTGCTTCCCTCGCTACTACCCACATTATTAAGAACCTTGGTTGATACAACATCTCAAAGTGAAGATAAGGTTCACTTTGGTCCGTCCATTCTGTGGCCCTGATCTAATAGAGGGCACTAGAAAGGCTTTTAAATCCCAGATGATGTGGGTGGCTATCTAAGTGGCTGATGGGATGTATTTTCACTTGTTGTAGTATCTACCTACTTCATCTTGATTTTGTTGGTCTGACCCTAGGTTTCCCGTTTTGTGGTTACAATATTTTGCTTATCAGGGGATTAGGAACTTAGTGGTCAATAAATATTCTCCCTTGGACCCTCCTGATATCTGGCAGAATCTAGATATGTCTAATTATTAAGTGGCAAGAGAGAGGTCAGCATTCTCCACCCCAGATGGACACTACCAGTTCCGGGTTATGCCCTTTGCGATGAAGAATGCCCCTGCCACCTTCCAGAGTTTGGTCAACCAGGTGTTGGCTGGACTGGAAGAGTTCAGTGCCGCCTACCTGAATGACATTGCAGTCTTCAGCGCCAGTTGGGAAGAACACCTGCGCCACCTCTAGGAAGTGTTGATGGCGCTGCGTAGGGCAGGCCTCACGATCAAAGCGAGTAAGTGCCAGATCGGGAATGGTTCCGTAGTGTACTTGGGACACCAGGTTGGGAGCGGCCAGGTGGCACCCCTACAGCCCAAGATTGAGACCATCCTGGCTTGGGAAATCCTCAAGAATCAGACAGAGGTGAGAGCCTTTTTAGGACTCACAGGGTATTACAGGAGGTTTGTCAAGGGGTATAGTAGCATTGGTGCCCCCTTGACAGAGCTGACTTCCAGGAAGCAGCCCAAGAGAGTGATTTGGACTGACACCTGTCAGAAAGCTTTTGAGGCCCTGAAAACTGCCATGTGCATGGCCCCCGTGCTCCTGGCACCCAACTTCACAAAATAGTTTATCATTCAGATAGATGCTTCAGAGCATGGTGTGGGGGCACAGATAAATGAGGAGGTCATAGATCAACCGGAAGCCTTCATCAGTAGGAGGTTACTTCCACGGGAACAGAGGTGGAGTGCGATTGGGCGTGAGGCATTTGCTGTGGTCTGGGCACTGAAGAAGTTGAGACCATTCCTGTTTGGGACTCACTTCCAGGTTCAGACAGACCATAGGCCCCTCAGATGGTTGATGCAGATGAGGGGTGAGAATCCAAAGCTGTTGAGGTGGTCTATTTCCCTACAGGGGATGGATTTCACGGTGGAACACCGCCCTGGTACAGAACACGCCAATGCTGATGGTCTGTCTAGATTTTTCCACTTAGTGATGAGAACTCCCAGGAGGTAGGATAGTTCTCCTCATGTGTCAGCTGTAGGGGACACATGTTAGCCCTGGCACCATTGGCAGGGGTCTCCCTTCCATGTTTTGCTGTTGCCTCATGTGTTTTTGCTGGTGTTAGATACTTTGGGCACTGTTCCACTGCTATTCAGTGCCACTGTGCAAGTGCTCCCTATGGTATATTGATGTATGGATTAGTGACTCCATGATAGGCTGGTTTGATTTACCTGTCAGACCCTAGTACAGTGCACCATGGGTGCCCAGGGCTTGTACATAAAATTCTGCTTGTGGGCTTGCAGCACTGGTTGTGCCACCCACAGAAGCAGCCTGGAAAGTGTGTCTAAGGCCTGCCATTGCAGAGCCTGTGTGCAGTCTGGTACTGCCATGTTAACTGGCCAAGTGCACCCACTTTCCAGTCCCTAAATCTTCCCTTTTCTCCATATCAGACACCCCTATGGTAGGCCCAAGGTCAGGGTGCATTGTAAGTATAAGGTAGGACATGCCCTGGTGTGTGTGGCATGTCCTGATAGTGAATTACAACCATTTTCCTTTTTCACAATTACAAGGTTACCTGTTCCCCATAGGCCAGAATGGGCAGTTTGATTATAACATCTTATAATCCTAACTGACTCAGGGCACTAGGTAGCTCTTCAAGTTTAGTATGCCTGAACTCAGAATGATAAAATACATCTTTTATTGAAGTTGGTTTTAACATTCTGTGTTTGAAAATACCACTTTTAGAAAGTAGGTATTTTCTTGCCTAACTATCTAAACCTGCCTCTGCTAGGTTGTGTATTCCTTGTCCAGAGCTTGAGTGACAGGGCCTGGGGGATTCCAGAAGACAGGGTGAGTCAGCACAGGGCTGAATAGAGAGATCTGCACGTAGATGGGTGGGAGGAGTTGCACCTGGGACCTGAATAGGGCTGTACCTTCCCTCCACAATGCTGGCTCCACCTCCTGTGGTACGTCTGATGTCCCTGGCCTACACTGTGAAAGGAAAGAAGGCGTCATGTAAAAAAAGTGCTCCAGGACTGACCAGAACTGGTTTGGGCTAGGCAAAGGCCTATCTGCCTTCAGAGAACAAAGAGAAAATAAGTATAAAAGGGGGGACCCAGACCCCAGAACTTTAGATCACTTTGGGAAACAAGAAGAACTTTTGCTGAGGAGAGGAACCAAAGAAACTGAGGAAGAGACTATCCCTAGCTGAGTGCTGTTTGGGGGATTGGTCTGCAGTGGTTGCCTGACTGCCAAAAAAAGGAGAAATGATGTTGTGCTACTTTCAAATCAACTTGTAAACGAACTCCAAGGGCTTGAGATAGAGCTTGCCTCCTGCTGAAGTCTCAGGGACGGTACAAAAGGGGGTGGTGATGGACAGAGCATCAGAACCAATCAAACACTCACACCCAGTCAACAGATCTGGGTTTGATCCATCACCGTTCTTTAGCCCACTCTGCCACCCCAGTTCAGACATGGCCATATGCAAATCAGTCTGACCCTGTGCCTCATGGGAACAGTCCAGCCCGAACTGCCAAGCCATGCCTTCCCTGGACCGGAAACAAGCTTCCTAGGACCGGTTTCTGGCATTTCAGCCGTCTTCAGCCAGGCTTGCTTGAATCCAGTGGCAAAGTGAGCAAGGGACTCACGTCTGAGCATACCCTGCCAACTTATGGCGAACAAAGCGGTACAAAAGGGGGTGGTGATGGACAGAGCATCAGAACCAATCAAACACTCACACCCAGTCAACAGATCTGGGTTTGATCCATCACCGTTCTTTAGCCCACTCTGCCACCCCAGTTCAGACATGGCCATATGCAAATCAGTCTGACCCTGTGCCTCATGGGAACAGTCCAGCCCGAACTGCCAAGCCATGCCTTCCCTGGACCGGAAACAAGCTTCCTAGGACCGGTTTCTGGCATTTCAGCCGTCTTCAGCCAGGCTTGCTTGAATCCAGTGGCAAAGTGAGCAAGGGACTCACGTCTGAGCATACCCTGCCAACTTATGGCGAACAAAGCGGTACAAAAGGGGGTGGTGATGGACAGAGCATCAGAACCAATCAAACACTCACACCCAGTCAACAGATCTGGGTTTGATCCATCACCGTTCTTTAGCCCACTCTGCCACCCCAGTTCAGACATGGCCATATGCAAATCAGTCTGACCCTGTGCCTCATGGGAACAGTCCAGCCCGAACTGCCAAGCCATGCCTTCCCTGGACCGGAAACAAGCTTCCTAGGACCGGTTTCTGGCATTTCAGCCGTCTTCAGCCAGGCTTGCTTGAATCCAGTGGCAAAGTGAGCAAGGGACTCACGTCTGAGCATACCCTGCCAACTTATGGCGAACAAAGCGGTACAAAAGGGGGTGGTGATTGACAGAGCATCAGAACCAATCAAACACTCACACCCAGTCAACAGATCTGGGTTTGATCCATCACCGTTCTTTAGCCCACTCTGCCACCCCAGTTCAGACATGGCCATATGCAAATCAGTCTGACCCTGTGCCTCATGGGAACAGTCCAGCCCGAACTGCCAAGCCATGCCTTCCCTGGACCGGAAACAAGCTTCCTAGGACCGGTTTCTGGCATTTCAGCCGTCTTCAGCCAGGCTTGCTTGAATCCAGTGGCAAAGTGAGCAAGGGACTCACGTCTGAGCATACCCTGCCAACTTATGGCGAACAAAGCGGTACAAAAGGGGGTGGTGATGGACAGAGCATCAGAACCAATCAAACACTCACACCCAGTCAACAGATCTGGGTTTGATCCATCACCGTTCTTTAGCCCACTCTGCCACCCCAGTTCAGACATGGCCATATGCAAATCAGTCTGACCCTGTGCCTCATGGGAACAGTCCAGCCCGAACTGCCAAGCCATGCCTTCCCTGGACCGGAAACAAGCTTCCTAGGACCGGTTTCTGGCATTTCAGCCGTCTTCAGCCAGGCTTGCTTGAATCCAGTGGCAAAGTGAGCAAGGGACTCACGTCTGAGCATACCCTGCCAACTTATGGCGAACAAAGCGGTACAAAAGGGGGTGGTGATGGACAGAGCATCAGAACCAATCAAACACTCACACCCAGTCAACAGATCTGGGTTTGATCCATCACCGTTCTTTAGCCCACTCTGCCACCCCAGTTCAGACATGGCCATATGCAAATCAGTCTGACCCTGTGCCTCATGGGAACAGTCCAGCGGAAGACGGCTGAAATGCCAGAAACCGGTCCTAGGAAGCTTGTTTCCGGTCCAGGGAAGGCATGGCTTGGCAGTTCGGGCTGGACTGTTCCCATGAGGCACAGGGTCAGACTGATTTGCATATGGCCATGTCTGAACTGGGGTGGCAGAGTGGGCTAAAGAACGGTGATGGATCAAACCCAGATCTGTTGACTGGGTGCGAGTGTTTGATTGGTTCTGACGCTCCGTCCATCACCACCCCCTTTTGTACCGCTTTGTTCGCCATAAGTTGGCAGGGTATGCTCAGACGTGAGTCCCTTGCTCACTTTGCCACTGGATTCAAGCAAGCCTGGCTGAAGACGGCTGAAATGCCAGAAACCGGTCCTAGGAAGCTTGTTTCCGGTCCAGGGAAGGCATGGCTTGGCAGTTCGGGCTGGACTGTTCCCATGAGGCACAGGGTCAGACTGATTTGCATATGGCCATGTCTGAACTGGGGTGGCAGAGTGGGCTAAAGAAAGGTGATGGATCAAACCCAGATCTGTTGACTGGGTGCGAGTGTTTGATTGGTTCTGACGCTCCGTCCATCACCACCCCCTTTTGTACCGTTTTGTTCGCCATAAGTTGGCAGGGTATGCTCAGACGTGAGTCCCTTGCTCACTTTGCCACTGGATTCAAGCAAGCCTGGCTGAAGACGGCTGAAATGCCAGAAACCGGTCCTAGGAAGCTTGTTTCCGGTCCAGGGAAGGCATGGCTTGGCAGTTCGGGCTGGACTGTTCCCATGAGGCACAGGGTCAGACTGATTTGCATATGGCCATGTCTGAACTGGGGTGGCAGAGTGGGCTAAAGAACGGTGATGGATCAAACCCAGATCTGTTGACTGGGTGCGAGTGTTTGATTGGTTCTGACGCTCCGTCCATCACCACCCCCTTTTGTACCGCTTTGTTCGCCATAAGTTGGCAGGGTATGCTCAGACGTGAGTCCCTTGCTCACTTTGCCACTGGATTCAAGCAAGCCTGGCTGAAGACGGCTGAAATGCCAGAAACCGGTCCTAGGAAGCTTGTTTCCGGTCCAGGGAAGGCATGGCTTGGCAGTTCGGGCTGGACTGTTCCCATGAGGCACAGGGTCAGACTGATTTGCATATGGCCATGTCTGAACTGGGGTGGCAGAGTGGGCTAAAGAACGGTGATGGATCAAACCCAGATCTGTTGACTGGGTGCGAGTGTTTGATTGGTTCTGACGCTCCGTCCATCACCACCCCCTTTTGTACCGCTTTGTTCGCCATAAGTTGGCAGGGTATGCTCAGACGTGAGTCCCTTGCTCACTTTGCCACTGGATTCAAGCAAGCCTGGCTGAAGACGGCTGAAATGCCAGAAACCGGTCCTAGGAAGCTTGTTTCCGGTCCAGGGAAGGCATGGCTTGGCAGTTCGGGCTGGACTGTTCCCATGAGGCACAGGGTCAGACTGATTTGCATATGGAAATGTCTGAACTGGGGTGGCAGAGTGGGCTAAAGAACGGTGATGGATCAAACCCAGATCTGTTGACTGGGTGCGAGTGTTTGATTGGTTCTGACGCTCCGTCCATCACCACCCCCTTTTGTACCGGAAGTCTCAGGGACAACAGACTTCACCCACCAGCTCCCCAAGAGTTCTTTTGAAGTGCCTGCTATTGTGTTGGGCCTTCTGAGGGACTGCATGTCGCAAGGAGCTGGAAGTGTGACTCACGAAGAAGAAGCGTGTTGCCGCCGAAGCCGCTGTCGTCGCATCACTGAAGAAGGGTGTCGCTGCTGCCGCTGTTGCTTCACCTCGCAAAAGCACCTCCCATTGCCGGAGATAAGTGACGCCGTTGCATGAGATGCCGTTGTATCATCGGAGAAGCATGTCGCAGTCTCAGCCGCTGTTGTCGCTTGACTAAAGAAGGGTGTCGCCGCTGTAGCTGTCGCATCGCCGAAGCGTCTAGCATCACCGGAGAAGAGTGTTGCAGTCGCATCACCGGGGAAGCGTGTCGCAGGGCCTGCCGCAGCTCAGAAGAATAGTTGAGTCGCCGCACGGCCACCGGGCATGCACGCATCGTGTTGCAACAAGAAGGAGACGCCGTTTTTGTTTAATTGCACCAGATCTTCATCACATCACGGCGCTGCTGGTCGCATCGCTACGGAAGCGCAGTAAGAAACCGACGCATCACCTCCCCACGGCAGAGAAGAACCGAAACATCCCCTACGCATCAGTAGGGACCTGACGCATCACCGTTCTTGCGTGTAAGGAACAGACGCATTACTTTCCCTGCAACACTTTCGTCGTATAGCGTTACACATCCAGAGGTATGTTGAACTTAAAGTGTCGCATTTACCATCTTAAGAGTACTAAGCTATTTCTACCATTTTTAAAGTACAGTATTGTGGATTTTTGTCGTTTGTGGTCTTGTGATAAGTCTATATAAAGAATACTTATTTTTTATATGAAACCAGTGTGGTGTCCATCTGTAGTGTTGTCACTGGATTACTGTATGTGTTCACAAATGCTTTACACACTGCCTCTGAGATAAGCCTGTCTGCTCGTGCCAAGCTACCAAGGGGGTGAGCAGGGGTTATTTTAGGAGTGTACCCCCTTACCCTGACTAGAAGCAAGGGTCCCTATTTGGTCAAAGGTACCTACCTCTGCCAATTAGAGACCCCCAGTTCTAACAGTCACCCACCAATATATTTGGCTAGGAAGCCCAATAAGCTAAGAAGGGACCTCCAGCAAGTTCTACGTCTCACTAGGCTGTTCAGTATACCAGTGCTCTCACTAGTAAACCTTATCAGAAAATGCTGTTGTAATGAAGTCTGCGCCCCCATTGCACCCATCTGCATTTATTAGTTCCAGGTCAATATCAGACTACAGTGGATTAAGGCAATATCTAATTCAGTGGGATACTCTTCCTGCCAAGCTCTAGGGTGCTCCTCGCCGCTTACATAGACTAACCGGGCCGGAAGGGGAAGTGTGCAAAAGTACTTATCTTACCCCACACGAGTTTAATTCATTCTTTCTTCACTTGGCGTGTTTTTTTACTTTTAAGGCGGCACAAGTATGCGTGTTTCATTCTGCTCTCTCAAAATAATTTTATACCCTTTCTTTAAAAATATACAAAAAACACATTCCCCTAACCTTTAATGCAGCATTACATTAACAACAATAACATATGTTTAACCTAATTCTCAGCAATTTTACTTACAGGCTGACCCTGCAGCTACAGACTTATTAAATGTTTCAAACCATGTTTCTAGTTTTCAAAATGCATTCTGTGCAACTGCATGTTCAATCTCTGCCTCTTCTATGCACTAACATGGTACGTTGGTTCATGGTACGTTGATTGTGTATTTGCCAGGCTAATATGGTAGCTGGGCAATCATTTAGTAACATTCCTGTTTTTATTTCCCTTATATCTGCCTTTTTCAAACCTAAAGTATGAAGCTATGAGGAGCACCTCAACCTGAGGGAACGCGAAAATTAATTTATTTCTCTCGTTAAACTCAGTTTGCAGCCCATGCTGTAGCTGCAGACTTCTTTACTGTTTCTCATTTATGAATTCTTTTTAGAAATGCAGTCCTGCATGTTTACCCACTGAATTATTTAATGTTTCAAACCACTTTCAAAATTTTCTAAGTGAAATAAAGCCAAGCACTTCTGTTTCATTCTTCAGGCTGGCATGATAACGGTTTTTTTGCCTTATGGCTGTCTTTTCATACCTAAAGTATGCAGCTTTTTGGAGCACATCAATTGTATTGTTTCTCCTCTTAACAGAGCCTCAGTTTGTATGTTAATCTTTGTTCCATGTAAAGTGTTTTTCAGCATCCTTTGCATAAATATCTGCTACAATGCTCTCATGCCCACATTTTTCCACCCAAGGCGCTTTAAGATGGCCTCTCCCTACATCTACTCCCGCACCAGAATGTGTTTGATATTAAGGCTGGAAAGCAGCATCCAGCAGCCATGGCGACTGCTGCAGGAGAACTCTTTTCCAAATAAGGCCTAACCGTCAAGTCCTCAAAATATATATTTTTTTAAATGTGAGTAACAACCTCACATTATTTTTGATGTAAGCAATCTTAGGCTCATATAAAATCCCCTAAGCAAGACTCACCCCCAAATTGTAGCTGCATTCTCTTTTCTCCTAATGCAGCCCATGCCTCTTACAGCATGGAGAAGATGTGGCATTACAGCCCGAGCTTTCGACTTTGAAACTGGGAAACTACGCTCACGTGTTGGCTTAACATTTTGTGATTCTGTAGAAATAATTTAATCACCCTATGAATTAAAAAAATAAAATGTGACATTGTGTAATGTAACTGGTGCACATGGAAACCACCGGCACAATATATTGGTTTGAGTTTGCGTTTTATAAAACGGTAGAAAAAAATATGTAAGGCCTACCACCTGAGTCAAGTCTGCACCCATTTGTAGGGCAGTTGTAGATGGTATGCCATTGCTGTATGTGTGTGTGTGGTGTCAGTCTATGGTGTGTGTCTGTGCGGTGCTTGTCTGTGGTGTGTGTGCGGTGCCTGTCTGCGGTGTGTGTGTATACAGCGTGTGTTTGCAGTGCCTGTCTGTGGTGTGTGTCTGTGTGCAGTGGCTGTCTGCAGTGTTTGTGTGTGTGTGTGTGCACACGTGGTGTGTCTTCCGTGTGTGTCTGTGTGTGTGTGCATTCTCAAATTTGCATAGGCATCAGAATGCCAACACTGTCAAAAGACTATAAGTCATGCCTGGAAGTAATAGGTCCAGTATATCATAGATGATTTACCACATATGTTAATGTCTTCAATGGATAATGTACTATAATGGAGAATGTGCTGCAAGGCTAAACGCTCATAAGGTCCCAAAGGAGAGACCTATTGGCTATGCCAATGCTTGTTCCAATTCCATTTGCAAAAACTTGTGAGTAGTTATCTCTCCCTTGAGAGGAGTCAGAAATGGAATTAATCAAAGAAACAGGATTCTTCTGTCTAGGTCTTATGATCATACCATATTCAGTCTGGTGCCTCCTCTCTAAAACATTGATGCCTTTAAGAGCAAGGTAAACTTTGCCATGGATAGTTTTATTTTGAAAGGAAATATCAGGTGTTTCAAGCATTAACAGTCTCCTATTTGCCAACCACGTTCACATCACTACTGCGAAGTTTGTTTCAGGTGTAAGTGACTGATTCTGTTTGCTCAGCCCAACGCATGGGTGACAATGTCGCTGCTTTGAGATCTTGCGGTGAGTGTGCTTCAAAATTGACTTGCTGCAACTTTTCTTGGAGTCCTGCTCACACTTGTTCTTGGTGCAAGTTTGTCTTTTCGATTCCGGTGACAGACATTCCATGGTCTATTACTGTCTGTGTGGATGGCTGGGTTACATCAGACGTTCTTTCTTTTCTCTTTATGCAGTCACCAGTGAAGCACAATTAAGAAAGAGTAATATTTAAAACAGTTCTACAAGGAAGTTTCTCATGCAATTGATGTGAGAGTTTTCCTGTTATGGTTACCTATGTTCTTTATAATGTGCTTAGGGCACCATCTACTGGACATGTTCTGCAACAACAAAGCTCTTTATTTCTAACATGCATTTCTCCTCTTCAGGAATTAATTTTGGAATTCGGTATGTTTGTATTCTAAACTATTGCTATGCTAAAACTGTTAGTGACTGTTAGTGACTTTACAGGTACTGCTCTGCCAAACGATCTAGGAAATGTTATTCATCATGAGGATCTCCTGTTTCACTATACTGACTCTTAGAAATGCCCTAAAGGACCTGGGTCTTCAGTGGGAACTCGGGTGAGAAGTCGTTCACCGGAGAGTATCGTTTATTTAAAATTGTTTTGTTCCTTTTCCCCAATGCTTTACTTATTGGATTGCATGTTTCGTAGAATATATTATTCTCATGTCCATTTGAAAATGTAAACCGTTTGCATTTCCACCTCTAAACAAATATTTGTATGTGACATTTTTCACTGTTTCTTTCATGGATCTTGGAACTTATTTTTATTGACTCCACCTGTGCATATTTACTTTTTGTGGATTAGTTCAAGGTTTATGTTGTAATAGCCTTTTGGCTATGTGATATTCCACTTGTGAATGGATATGTCACCTACTTTGTTCCTACATGTACTTGGTTTGCAAGTTTCAGTAAAGGAATTGTCATTATTTGAGGTATACGTAATGATAGCCTACTGGCTATGTGATATTTCACTTGTGTGTGGATATGTCACCTACTTAGTTTCTACATGTACTTTGTTTGCAAGTTCCAGTAAAGGAATTGCCATTATTTGTGGTATAAGTTATGATAACCTACTGGCTATGTGATATTCCACTTGTGCATGGAAATATCACCTACAGAGTTTCTACTTGTTACTTTACTTTACAGTGCTGGATTTACAAATCCGCTGTGCGTAGCATCTACTGCTATGATTTTCTGACAGTGTGTGTTTTTCACTTTTTCACATGGTACCTGTGCGTGATTCCACACCTATTTACTGTCATGTTAGATTTATTTTCAAAATCCAACAGTGTGTAGTTTTCATCCCTGTTTTACTCCTGTTTTACTCTTCTTTTACTTCTCTCTAGGGATTATGCGTTGGATCATTGCCAACGTTTTCCTTGTGTACGTGAGTAAGAGAGTTCTGCTTGCTGTTTCTTGTTGAGAGTGTTTTTTCTTGTCCTTCTCTTGCACTTTTTGTTGGTGTTCTCTGCTTATCATCTCCATGCTAGTCTGGCCGAATGGCGTGTCTGCTGGTAACTCGGATGTCAAGTTCTTGCATTAGTCTGTGTTTGTTTTTTCTATTGCTGCGCGAATGGTGGGAAACATCCTCTTTGTTATACTTGTGTATTCCTTGTTTTATTTTGTTCTTTTCTACAGCCCTTTGTTACAAGATTTATTTGTATTGTAACCATTGTCCCCAAAAATATCCCGCAAGATCAATCCTGCTACCTTCAAATGCAGTAGTGATGACATCAGGAGGTAGTAAAACCATATTAGACCAAGATTGTTTATATTTATCAATGGAAATTATAGTGATTCTGGCACCTGCATCAATAAGTAATGAGATGTCAAGGGACTTGATGGAAACTTGGACAAAAGGATCCCCACATTTTTTTTATCTGAATGTACGTTATTTATGTACAGATATTCAACGGAGACAACAGATAAAGATAATTCTTCCACTCTTTTGTCTAAGGCATCTGAAATTTCAGTGGGAGTTATATCATGAACACTTCAGCTGGAAAACGCTCGCCTCCTCTGCACACCTTGCCAAAATGGCCAGTTTTTTTACATTTGTAACATTCTTGGGTAATAGCAGGACAATTTTTGAAATTCGAAAGATGAGAAGGCGAACTACATCTGTAACGCTGGAAACCAGAGGAAGGACGTACAGAAGACTTCTTCCTGTCAGAAATATCTTTACCTTTTTTAAACTTGGGATCGCTGAGATGTTGTCGAGCGATGGAAGAAGAACTAATGGCACTACTGTCGAACAAGTGTTGGACTCCAATTGTTTGTCGTCCAGTTCTGACCGCTCGATACTTTTAGCGATATCAACAGTTTCATCCAAAGATGGATTCTTGCTGGAAAGTAATTTCTTCTGAATCCTCTTGGAATAGCACCTGCAAACAATTTGGTCTCTAATTAATTGGGAAGTAAAGTCCTCAAAATCACAATAGCTAGCTAAAACTTTTAAAGCAGTGACATAAGTGTCTATGGATTCACTTGGAGATTGAACACGAGTAAAATATTTGTGTCTATGGACCACAAAAAAACTCTATCTTCAAAATAAGTACTATGTTGTTTGAGAGCTCATTGATATTTGTCCATATCACCACTATCATGGCCAGTGTAAGTGGGTAAGTGATCATAAACATTTTGCCCCTCAACACCTAAATAATAGTAAAGAAGACTACGTTTCCTATCCGGTTTAAACTTCATGCCATCAATCACTCCTAGGTAAGCAATGAATGATCTGAACCACAATCGCCATTTTAAAGGTGGTTCTCCAGGATCCTGCAAAAAATAGTTGGGAGGAGTAATAACAGTTTGCATGGTGTGACATAAATAATAGACAGATAGCAGGAAAGATTGAAGGAAAGACAAAAGTGAAAGGAGAGAGAACGCACTGAATTCACACACGTAGGAAAGCCAAGTAAAATAATAAATATTTAGAATGTGAGTCAATTAGTCCATATGATAAATATGATATACATAAAACAAAAAAATACAATATTAGAGACCATTATGCAACGTTGCTATAATTGACCAGAAAGTGTGTCAATCACTGAAAACACAAATTGTAAAATTAGCATGCTAGATCTTTAGCAGATGCACTTCCTTGTTCACAGGAAGTGATGTCACGGTGTTAGTGATAAACACTTTAGATCGTTGTTAGGGGCGAGAAAAACAGTCAGGAGCAACGTGAAGAAATTTAGGCCTCCAGGACCTCAAACAAGTAATAAACAACGACGAATATCGCCCGTAGCAGATGGGTTAAAGTGACGAACACAGGACGAAGCAGACACCAGAGCGGTATCCCACGGCTGGACACGTTGAAGTAAGTCAACGCTAAGCAGCAGATGGGTGAGGCAGCCAGAGCAGTATCCCACAGCTAGATGCGTTGAAGAAAGGCCACGCTAAGCAGCAGATGGGTGAAGCAGCCGGAGCGGTATACCACGGTTGAACGCATTGAAGGAGGGCAATTCTAAGCAACTCTGGATCTGGTTACCTGGACAACAAGGTATTGTCATGTCAGACAGCGTGTCTAAGGAAACCAAGGTAAGTAACGAAAGGAATCCTGGTGGGAAGCGAAGATTGAGCGAGGACACGATCAAGAGGTGACACGCAGGGGAATTCAAAAGTCAACCCAGGCGCATGCAGTAATGCTTGCGAGTAATACATCTGGACAAACAACAGATGAAAAACAAGTGCGTGAGGCAAGTATAGGCATCAGTCCACAAATCGAACAGAGTTCACTGGGGCTGGAAATAGGGGGAAAAAACGATCTCTGGGCCCGTTGGAGAAAACAGAGAAGAGCAGTATCTGAACAAATCAGGAGATCTGAATAGAAGAACGTCTTCCAGGCAAAACAGGTCCAGATCCCAGTCAGTCGCCAATTGAAATGAAGTGGTCGACCACAAGGAGAGTTGAGTAAAAGATTTATCCCAGCTGTAGGTACATAGGACTAACGGGCCCAGAGAATCAGCACCAACTGAAGCTGATGTTCTCATCCCCACATTCTAGTAAAGCATAACACAAAGCAGAGGGACATAACAATCCCAACATTCTATACCATAAGAGATACAAGACGAGGACACCTAAAATACAATATGTAGTACTACATATTAGCACATAGAACACCACAACGTCCTCATATTAATTCACTCCCAGTACCGATACTCCTCTACGCGGATGACACGGTGATCCTGGTGCGTACTGGTAATGTGCTGCGTCGACTCGCAGAGGAGTATGTGAAATTCATGAATAATTTAGACTTGAAAATTTATTATTCTAAGTCTTTCATTCTTGTTGCAGGTCCAAAGCAGCAGAAACAGCCACAAATGTATATTGAAGGGGCGAAATTAGACATCGTGGACTCTTTTACTATTTAAAGATCATGTTTGATCGAGAAAATAGTTGTGGAAGTATGGTTTCTAACAGGGGACTACTGATCAAAAACATATTGGGGTCCTTTTTAAATTTGTGAAAAAACTCAGGACTAAGCCTGTTGGAGTGATAAAAAAGTTTTATGAAGAGAAAACTGTATCTGCTGCCTCTTATGGGGCAGCTGTTTGGGACATCTCTGACGCCTCCAAACTACAATGTATAGAAGATGCCTGGTTTCCTTGCCCTAGTCATGTTGTAACTATAACTGCCACAAGGAGTTCAGAGTTCCTTATATCATTGATAAAATCTATATTGCACCAATTTTGATGTGACACTCAGTCTGGCGCTAGGAAAATCTTTTTTTAACTAGGGATATTGTAAATGACGTTCTGAAATTAGATGGTGTGAACAATATTAGCTAGTTAAAATATGTTGAATCCAACCTTCAGGCGGCTGGTTTACACCACCTTTATGAAAACCCGAAGATGTATCAGTCTATTTCTAAAAAAGAGTTGAAAATTCACCTGCTGACTCATTTACAGGCGAGGAGGCACGATATTAATTTAAAACTTTCGGCAGTCAGATCATATCACGCTGTCCCGAGTATAACAATGATCAATGAGATTTCGACTTATCTATCATTTGTTACAAATCTTCAACATAGATATATATTTGAATGAGATTTTGCTTAAATTATATCCCCTTGATATTAGGTGTTCCAACTAAAACCTATGTGATCACTGACCTTCCACTCTGTCCTTGTGACAAGCGATCTATTCAGAATGATCTCCATTTTTTGTTCTTCTACAAAATCTACGGTGATGAAAGAAAAAGATTCATTGTCCCCCTTATGCGTAAAATGAACTTCAAACAATGTTGTGCTGCCTTATATTATATCCAGTTGCTGTCTAACTCTTTTACATGCTTTTCTTTGGTCTCATTCTTTTTATCTGCTCTGAGAAAAAGGAGATCATATTGTCATTTTGAAACTTAAAGTGCAAATTAAGGGGGGCGCTAGAGGGCGCACGGCGAGATGGTCGCCTGTTAAGACGGCTCCGCCTGGTCAAGCTGAAAATGCGGTAGTAACAGCGTAAGGCGGACTCGGAACGGCCCGCAAATGGAAGCAACGGTCATCGGAAACGTGGGGCTCTGATCGGACCGTGTGATACAGCGGATGCACGGCTGCAGCGATCCGTAAGCCGAACTTACTCTCTGACCCGGAGAAGAGAAACGGCGCGAACAAGATGGCGGCGCCCAGGGACCAACGGTAAACGCTGGAGCGAAGGCGGAGGCGGGCTACCTCGGTGGCGCAGAGAGGCAAACGGAACGCTGCGTGGCCCCCCCGGGACTTGTTATCGCTGTGCACGGCGCCTAAAGGTGAGGTGGGGGACCCACGCCGACGAGTGGCCGCCTCGCCTGGGACGGTGCTGCATGTGGCGAAGTAGGTGCGCCAGCGGCATGGAACGGAGGAGTGCTGGACATTGCGGTGGGGGCTGCTGAAACATGTTCGTTGAGTGAAGGCGCCTGAGACACCTGCAGTGCCACGGTGGGGCAATAGAAGACCGCAATTGCTCCCTCACGTTGGGGGACTGGCGAGGGGAACCCGGCCTGAAGGCTAACGGTGGAAGTGTGCTAAATCTGGCGCCATCGGTTTGCCGTGGCGGTGTCCCCGATGTGGTTCTGCTAGATCGTGAAGCATCGGAGGACGAGCCGTGGCGCTGTGAGGGCTGCAGCTCAATAACGTACTGCGGATGGTCTGGCTATCGGTGTCCTGTCCCAATGCAGCGACCGTGATGGCGATGGAGGGATGAGCAGTGTGCAACAACGTGTGGTGCTTGACGACCTGGGTGCCAGCCTCACTGCAGTCCAAGACGCAAACAGAATAGGACATGGAGTAAAACCCCGGCAATAGTGAATTACTAACCAAGTGACAGTTCCCGCAGGACCAGGCTGTGATCCTTACCATTGGCGTGGCGCCACCCGGCGCAAACGATTGCAGTGCCGGATTGGCATCAGCGGGAAGGCAACATGGGAAAGCCGGACAGGGGACAGGCCAAGCTCCAATTTGAGGCAAAAAAAGCATCCAAGGAGGCGACGATGACGCAGGCCACCGTACCGGACACTGACCCGTGGTTGTCGGAGGGCATGGAGGGGGTACTGCAAGCCATACAACGAAGGCTACAAGACATAAACGGCAAGCTAGACACGATCACTCTACGTGTGGACAACATGGCGGCTAAACTGGACAAACATGGGGAACGGCTGGTGGAGGCGGAAACTCGTATCTCGGCGGTGGAAGATGAATCCCATGGCACGACCAAGAAATGTGCAGAGATGGAGCGGCTACTGGACGTTATTAGAGCCAAGTCGGAAGATTTTAGAAGCGAGGTCCCGACGTAATAACGTTTGTATCGCGGGGATTCCTGAGTCAACAAACACAGGCCGCATGGAGACATATATTGAGGACCTACTACGTGATGTATTTGGTGTGGAGAATCTATCCACAATGTTCGTGGTAGAACGTGCCCACAGATCTCTGGCCCCGCGACCGAAGCCAGGAGCCACGCCACGTATTATACTGGTCCGTGTTCTCAACTATAGAGACCGAGATACTATACTGCGGTTGGCGCGGGAAAAGAAGCAGATCAACTACAAAGGTAATTAACTGGAATTTTACCCGGATTTCACGATGGCAGTGCAGCAGGTGAGGAAAGAATTCGGAGCGGTAAAAGAGAGGTTGCGCAATCTTAAAATCGAGTACGCAATGTTGTATCCCGCGCGCCTAAAAGTGAACCATGAAGGCCGCGTCACCATCTTACAGTCACCAAAAGCAGCCCAAGACTTCCTCAAGCAATTACTAGCCAGGCGCAAAGAACAACAGCGTACAGTGCAAGAGAGTGACCAGGACTAATTGACCACCGTGGGTATGTTGAAACTTGATAATGAAGCATCACACACTGGTAAGGTCTACCTATATATATACTACTCTGGGATATTATAGACTGGACTGGGCGAGCCCCAAACTAATGAACGGCTTGAAGTACATTAGGACACTGGTGGACATGGGCTGCGGGGCGGGAAATCAGGCCGCCATTGTTGCTATTAAACTCTGTGTTGGTGGTAAGGAGACCAGTAAACGTGATGTATCGTGGGTACACTGGGCGCTAAGAGTCTCAGGGAGTGCTCATGCATGCACGGTAGTGAACATGGGATTGCGGGCTGGGATAGGTCTGCAAAATATCCGTATGCTTGACCACATCCATTTCGGTGGATGACGATGTGTGCTCTAGGTGGATCCCCTGCATGGGAGCTCCCCAAACAATGGTTTGAGTTATGTGTTCAATTGCTGAGGGGATATGGCTTTGGCATGGTTGGGGTGCTGAAGTGGGAGGTGGGGGGGTACAAGGGGGTTGGGGTTTGTTGGTTCACAGACTGGGGCGCTTGAGACACGTTGCTGAATCCACTGTGACTTTTTGGACTTATGTGATTATGTGGCTGTGGGGGTATTGGTACATGGTTGCAAGTTCTCAACTATTTCATCTTACAGAGCTCATAGATGCATCTACACAGCTATGACAGCACGACATAAGCCACTGCATTTACTAACGTGGAATGTCAGGGGTCTAAATAATCTCAAAAAAGTTAGACAAGTCTTTGCATACTTAGATAGACATGCGATAGACGTTGCACTACTACAGGAAACGCACATAGCACCCACAACTAAGTCAAAGCTGGGGAGCCGGTGGGCGGAGGCCACACACGGATCCTCATATTCATCATACGCTAGGGGTGTGATTATATTGGTAAAGAAGGGGGTACAGTTCGATATTGACACCACGCTCACTGATGACACGGGGAGGTCGGTCCTCATCACGGGCAGAGTGCGGGGGCAACGAATAGCCATACTCAACACATATGGTCCCAATGTGGATGACCCCGAGTTCTACCACAAGATCTGGCGCACATTGAGTGAGCTACCAGACGTGCCAGTGATATGGGGAGGAGACTTCAACCTTGCGCTGAATGACACACTAGATAGGTCGGGCACTGCACAGGAGCCACATAGAAAGGCGGTAAGCAAAGTAACGGAACTCATGATCGACAGGCGTCTGTTAGATATTTGGCGGGTCCGGAACCCGGCCGGCAAAGAGGCGACACATGTTTCGGCTGCTCATGGCAGTTGGTCACGCATAGACTATTGGCTAGGATCGGAGGAGATAATACACTGGGTGGATACCATTAAACACCTCCCCAGGACGCTATCGGACCACAGTCCGGTCCTGCTGGCGCTGATGATCCCGCATTATGCACCGCCACCGTATAGCTGGAGATTCAACGCCAGGGCACTGTTGGATCCGAACTATAAGGAAACGTTAACTCAGGCTATAGAGGAATATTTTGCTATTAATGCCCCCACAACGAAGGACAAGGGCCTATTATGGGAGGCATTTAAGGCGACTGTTCGAGGCGTTTGCATTGGTACAACTGCGGGCATACTAAAGGATATCAGACGACAGCTTACTATACGAGACGATAAGCTCAGCGACCTAGAACGTGAATATGAAAGCACACATGAGTTGCGCCTGCTCGGTGAAATTCGTGTTCTCCTCACGGAATACCAGACATATGCAGACGATGAATTAAAATATATTGGCAGACGGCAGGAAGCGCGACGCTATGGGGAGAGTGGCCGACCGAGCAACAGCCTGGCAGCAAAAATCTGTTCCGGCAGACGACCGCAGGTAGTAAGGGCGGTAAGAGATGACGGGGGTGAACTGCGGTCGGACATGCCAGGCATAATGGCGGCATTCAAGAAAACGTATGAAGCTCTCTATGCATCGCAATCTAAGGCAACGTCGGAAGAGATAATGGAGTATCTGGCGGATGTTGCGATTGCGTGGCTGTCAGACGCACAGAGGGAATACTTATCTGCGCCTATAACTGAGGAGGAGGTGACGGAGGTCATCAAATCTCTCCCTAACGGCAAAGCGCCGGGCCCAGATGGGTTTACAGGCGAGTTCTACAAAACATTCGCAGAACAATTGGTGCCACACTTGGTGGACATGTACGGTGAGGCTCATGAACGGCAGCGGCTGCCGCCGTCCCTGCGAGAAGCCATGATTATAACCCTCTTAAAACCGGATAAAGACCCCGAATGCTGTGACTCGTATAGGCCATTGTCCTTAATAAATGTCGATAATAAAATACTAGCTAAGCTCATAGCCATGAGGTTACAACCACTTATGACTAAATTGGTGTTGCCGGACCAGTCGGGATTCATCCCGACTAGGTCCACGGTTCATAACACCAGGACGCTCTTTGCATTGTCGCACTATTTGATTCCTGATACCAAGGCGGCGGCAGTGCTCCTTGATGCGGCGAAGGCCTTCGATTCCATCGAATGGCCTTACCTGCAAACGATTCTGCAACGCATGGGCTTCCCACAGCTTTTCCTCCAGGGGATACAGTTGCTGTACACGGCACCCACCGCCTGTATTAAGGTTAATAACTACATCTCTGACCCAATACGCATCGCGCGGGGCACGAGGCAGGGCTGCCCGCTGTCCCCCCTGCTTTTTGCGTTGGCGTTGGAGCCCTTGGCATGTCAAATTCGGCAAAAACACCACTACTCGGCGCTGCAGTTTCCACAGCGGCCGCTACACATCTCGTTATATGCGGACGACATGGTACTCTATGTCCGTGACCCTGAGCTCAACCTGAACCCCTTGCTGAGGGAATATATCCGATTCGGACGACATTCGGGTCTAAAAATAAACTGGTCTAAATCCCTAATAGTACCGCTAACGGACACCACAAATCCGTGCGACTTGGACTACCCATTGGAGTGGCAGTCGGACCCGGTGAGATACTTGGGTGTCTGGTACCATCGGGATCCGGAAGTGGTGATTCGTACGAACTACGGTAGAGCAATGGCGACATTAGAAGAAAAAGTAGAGCGATGGATTCAGTTGCCATTGTCCCTGGCGGACCGCTTAGCTGTGGTAAAGATGGTCATACTGCCGAAGTTGTTGTATTTATTTAACAATATTCCGATTCAACCCCCACTCGAGGTGTTCCGTAGGATATCCACCCTAGTTCTTCGCCTGGTATGGGCAGGCAGACACGCTAGAATCGGAATGCGTGCTCTTACGCTACCTTATGCCAAAGGGGGATTTAGGGTCCCTGACTTCTTCTTGTATTATTTATGCGCGCAGGCCCAGCATGCCCACGTGTGGTACCACCCAGTTCCTTATTTGACACATGCAGCGATAGAAGAGGGAGATGCACACCCGATACCTTTAGACGCCATCCTACCCCACCAAAGACCCCCGTTGCATAATCGTGATATCAACACTATTGACACAACCGTTAAAGCGTGGAAAATCATGGGCAGGAAGGCGGGCAAACTGCCACTGTATGCACCGGCGATGCCGATACACCATCATCCGGAGCTGTCGGTCACTCGGGAGGATGTGGGTATGGGACTGCTTAGACAGGTGGGGCTTGTCACAATGGGTGACCTCTATGAGCAGGGGGCTTTTAGACCACTCACAGACCTGACATTTATAAGTAATCAAACACTACTATTCCAATTCACATATCATCGTCTACAGGGTGCACTGAAAGCGCTCTACCCGTCATACCCAGGGGAGCCACCGGCGATGGCTACATTGCAACTGCTGATCACGACTGACACGGCCACACGTATGGTTTTGAGACTATACACCTCACTGCAAGAGGACATAGCGGGAAATACAGATGATGCGAAGGGTAAATGGAGCAGTGACTTGGAAGAGCCTTTGACGGAGGAAGAGTGGGCTACAGCCTGCTCCCTCACTGGTATGCTAACACCTAATGGAGGCCTGCGTATGATACATTACAAATACTTACATCGCACATATTACACCCCAGTAAAACTTTACAAATATGGGCTGCGGGCGGATTCCAGATGTTGCCGCTGTGGGATGGACAACGCAGATTTCACACATTTGGCATGGTACTGCAGTGAGATAGCTGGATACTGGGTGGAGGTCACACAGACGGTGGGGAAAATGGTAGAGGCAACAATAAAATGTGACATTAAAACCTGTCTGCTGGGACTGATACCGGGGATAAGGGCGAATAAGAGAAAATTCTGTGCGGTGGCATTGCTAATGGCCAAGAGAAGGGTGTCGTTGTGCTGGGGCGGAAGAAGGGCACCTCAGACTAGACAATGGTTACAGGATTTGACATACTGTAAAGAAACGTTACAAACGTACGAGGAGGAGCTACCAATGGGCTCTCGGCCCAGAGACTACTGGCACTACCTGGTGCAATACTTGCAAGCTTACCCGATTGCCTAAATGTAGATATATGCTGGACTTGTGCTTACGGAGCTCCACAGCCTTGGGACACTCTCGTTCAAAAATGGATGACAAATGTTGTTGCGCCACAGTATGTATGTTTCAGAGTTGTTGACATTGTATGTCATTGTATTGGTATTAAAATGTCAATAAAAAAAAATAAAAAAAAGTGCAAATTAAGCCATTGGATTGCGCAATAATTGTGTGTACATTTATGAACTAATGTCTCCTCTTAATTAGTGAACAACTTTTTAAACTCATTTTTACCTTTTTTATCAAACCTGTTTTAATACATCTAATTTTATATTTTAATAAAGCGGAAATTGATGTACATGTGTTTGTAGAATACTTTTTATGCCATTGTAGTGTTGGCGAAATAGTTATTTCTGATTGACGTTATTGTTTATCAGTCTATTTCATTTTATCTTCTCTAGGGATGTAAGGCCATTATGGCTTTTTTCATCAGGGCTTGTCTAACCATTAATTTTGCTAAAACCTAAATGTATTCTTTGCCTCTCTAAGAGTTCGCAACATTCAACCAATAAAGTTTGAAATGAGTCCTTCACATGTGCATTTGTTTCATATTTCACTTCAGTTTTTAAATTGTTACTACAAATCAAGTCACCACTTTCCTATTATTGGTTATTGTCTTGAAGGCTTTCAATATTTTGATGTTGTCTAATATTGTGTGTTCCCACCTTATGTTTCAATGAACTTGCATTCTTTTTCTTGTGATTTTTCGCATGGAAGGTGAGACTTAGTTAGGCAAAGGACAAATAAGAACTGGGCAACTATTTTCAATTTGAACATGAGAAATTGCAAATAGCGTAACATTACAAAGCTAACTAAGTTATATATTTTTCCCTCTATTGACAATACAGAAAGCACTGCAAACTAATAATTATAACTTTTAATAACATTCCTTTTCCAAGAGTAAACTTTACATCATGTAGCAAAAGTCAATCACTTTGTTAGACTATATTCGTTTTATGAGTACAAAGTGTGAATATGCGGAATGCAAAGGTATTTGGTTTATCAAAAAAATAATATACTTGAAAACACACACTCAGCCACTAGCAATAGAAATAGTGAAGTGACTGCTTTCTTGTGGGCATTCAAGCATATTTTATGACATTATAGGTTCTGTTTGCATTTCCTCACGTTTTCCTTTTCAGTGACATCGCCTGAGATTCATGGATCCTAAATTGCCATTTAAACACACACATACATTTTGTTTTACAGAATCTCTGAAGGAGCTGTGACTGGCGGTATGTCGAAAGCAACTTTCCTATTTTTTGATTCTAGCATACTATGTCAAAAGGAACTGCAGAGCAGAAACAAACCCTCTTAAAATGCTTTCAAATTAAAAAAGAATATGCTATTTTCTCGTGTGAACTGTATGCCTCTTTGCAAGAGAGCGTCAAACACATCGGCCCATTCTCGGTTGTATACTTTTCCACCATTGATGCACCAAAATGTCCTGCGCTTCAAGCGAACCAAACATTCAAAGTGAGAATCCCATTTTTTCTACTTGCACTATTTTTTACAATGTCCAATATCCAGTGCAAATGCTGTAATGTATACCCTTTAGAATATGCCAAGGCTGATGCAGAATATTTAGGTTTAGAATAGCCAAATGCTGATCACCTGCATTCTGCCAAGGGAAAATGCCTCTGATTAACTTTATGTAAATCAGCTCAATGTAGCAACATGATGTGATGATTAGATTATCTATACATTTGCTGATAACATACATCCTTACAATATATCTATTTGTAAGGTGAATACTGGGAGATTATAATATTTCTTCAAAATGAATGTAACTTGTTAAATCTGCAGCCAATAAAGACGTTTTATTACCACTGCAAATTCTAATGCTTTTTCTTATTTGCTTTTTATGCTGCCAGTATTGTTTCCACATAGAGCAGCACCTAACAGGAGCATTTGTTCAAAATTAAATTATATTTGCCAATAGAATGAGTATTTCGTCCATTCTTGATATAGCGTCTGCAATGGGGTACAGTAGCTTTGACTCCTTGAGGTAACTGTACAGCAACTGCACCGCCATTGGAACGCCAGCAGGCCGCCTCTGTAGGGAGACTACAGCTCCCAGAACTCCTTCCTGGGGGCCACACCCCCTTTGCACACTTAAGCCCATCGGAGCCCAGAGGAGGCTGGGCTAAGCCCCCCCCCTCTGAAAGCTGGGCCAGGAAAATCATAAGTCACTGCATTGGACAACAACTAGTCGTTCAGATGTTAATATGGGTAAGTGAAAGGCTCTGGCTGAGAAAGCGGCGTAGGGCATAGTTAACACTTTGGATGCTTCTCTTTCAAGAGCGGCAAACGTTTTGTGGCAGGAGATAGAGCTTACTGAGCGCCGACCTTCATTGGAAGAGGGAAGATGTACAACGGTCTCCATTTTATCCTTGTCTGGGCCTTGCACTGCTTCATTTCCTAGAACTGAGCAAGACAACACTCCCCCTGCACCTCTAACTAGCCCACCTGTGAGTTCATTGAAATCTGCCCCCTTCTCTTCATCTATTTTAGTTACTCAGTCTGCACTTAAAAGGAAGAGAACTGGAAGAAACATGAAAGTTAATCTCACAACAGTTACGAGGTCAGTGAGATCTCTTATCCCTACAATTGCACCAGATACTAGCCCACATTCTGTGCCTGATACCCGTTCCAATTTATTGGACGATGATGCTGTGTGGCAAAAATTGGAGGAGAAGGTAGCCAGTTTACTCCAGCCAATCTTGGTTAGACTAACCAAAATAGAAGAATGCTTATCCACTTGGGAAATAAATGGACAAAAGGGCCCAGCCCTTTTATGCCCTCAACAACAAGCGGGAGTGTTACAACTACAAAGGAAAAAAGTGGAAGGGGAACTAAACCAATGCTCAAGCTGTCTGCTAGAGTGGATAGGACATTGTTTGCCTGAATCACAAAAACAGAATAGGAAGGGGGCTCAATTGGCTCCACCATGTCACTCACCAACCCCCCCGATGGTAGCTCAATGGGGGATGTTCTGCAGTGTGTGGGGGTCAAGGAGGGATGCCCTCCATCAGTCTTAACAGTTCCACCTGTATGTGGAGTAGGCCTGAATGTTCAAATATATCAATCTCTGGACCTCCTTCTGGACATCCCTCCAGCAGCTGCTACCCTTGCATTGGTTTTGGTAAATGTCCCAATCCTTAAAAAAGGTCAAAGGGAAACTACACCACAGTTTATGGATAAATCACTTAACTTAGTTAACCGCTGACTGGGGCAGACATGATGGCAGTATTAAGGATCTGCACCATCATATTATCATGGCCAGGAGAGTGGGGTGGGTGGGTCCATCACACAAGGTGTACCCTGGTGACTGGGTAGTAGTGAATTTTAATGACAAAATAGTAGTTGCATCCCTTTGGTCAAATTCCTTGAATCCACCTTATAAAGGACTAAGATCTTTGTTTCACCTCTGGAGTTTTTTTATAGCCAAACTGGTCATTCCTTATCCTCCAGAAAAATCTCCCTCGATCACGGCTCCCACTAGGATTGCTCCAAATTCACAACTAACTAGTCGTGCCAATTTGATCAATTTAGGCAATCCAGTACTGACCAAGGAAAACAGATTTGCCCCGTTCACAGATTTGGAGGAGTGCGATTGACTACCTAGTGTAGATTCAAATAAGGAAACACAGGTGGAAGCACTGGGGTAATCCTTGGTATCTAGACAGGATAGTTCTGTTGCCCCCAGTCATTGGATATGAGCTTATACACTTAATGCAAATTTGGCATCTTGGAACCTAGCAGGCTTAGCCTCTAAATTGAACAACCCCTTTGGCTATCATTCTGGCAGAATCAGGATATTCTATGTTTTAGGAGACATGGTCCCCAGAACATATTTATATAGATGGCGTCTGTTTGTACCAAACAAATGCTGTACCATCATCTGAAGGCAGAGCTAAAGGAGGCCTCCTAACCCTAATTTCAAACACACTCCCAATCAAAACATTTATTACCCCTAGTCCACAATTTCATGTTTTATTGGTAGAGGGTGATATAGACCATGACTGGCTTTTAATACATTCCTATAATAATCACTTTTGTGATTTACAGTCAGTCATGGGCACGCTAGACTTAGAGTTAAAGAAATTTACTAGAGTCCATAGGAAGAAAGCTATCAATATACTTTGGGCAGGAGAATTTACTACGCAGCCATGTAAATATAATTCAAACACACTTTGTGGCTTAGATGAAACGCCTGGGAGCCCACATACTACTTTGGACAGTTTATCCGTAATGAATACGTCTTGACTATTGATTGTGTAATAATGGGTTCAATGCGAGGAAGTATCAACCATATAGATACACAATATTCTCCTTAAAGTGACCACACAATTATTTTCACCTTAATGTTAACAAGAGTAAAAAAAACAACAAAAAGCATTAAAAAGGTAGAAACCAACCCTGGAATGGAAAAATACTTATCAATGAAAATGGTTCCACTTAGATAAGATGAAGAAGGTTACTCAAATCATAGTTGAGAATATTCTGCTGATGTCAAAATGTTTGGAATTCAACAGCAACCCCGAGTCGTTAAATGTCCACTTTGAGTACTTCCTGCAGGAAATTAAAATGGCTCTGACCCACACCAAATCATTACCAAATTCACTGGTGTCACACTGGTTTGATCACAAATGCTTTAAATCATCCAGAAACTTGCATATAGCCCCTAAAGAACAACCTAAGTATAGGGATCAGATTAGGTTGCTCTGGTGGGAATATTTGGAGGCGAGGAAGTTAAGGGAAAGGGCTTTAAGAGAAGAAGCTTGGGAAAATCTTGAGATAGCAGTAACTTCTAAGAAGTGTAAAGATTTCTGAAGAGTGATTAATTAACCTTTTTTTTTATAAAAACAGAACCAATCCAACATTAGATACACATGTTAGCAAAGATCTTTGGGTGGCCCTTAGTGGCACATCTGTTATTGATCTCCAGCCCACAAAGTCCCCTTAGATCAACCACCTGATATACACTGTTCAGGAGGTTAAAAATGGGCTGGGTAGGAGTACTAGGGGTAAAGCACCAGGGCCAGATGAGGTTCCCATAGACCTTTTCCTTGAACATCAAGATTTATGGGCCCCATTGCTTACGAATATGTTTAACGCAATAAGTAAATCTACCCCATTAGATTCTCGGAAAACTAGCAATATTGTACCTATTCATAAAAATGGCTCTAAAGACAACCCCCCGAACTATCGACCTATCTCGTTATTGGACACTACGGCAAAGCCTATGAGGCACCTATTATTAAACAGGTTGAAAAGTGGCCAAATGAGAAAAACACTCTGATGAAATCACAGTACAGTTTTCAGAGAGGTAGTGGTACTATAGATCAATACCTCAATATAACCTTGGTCATTGGTAAAAATACTAGAACTAAGACCGGCCACATTTTTACAGTATTAATGGACCTGACCGCAGCCTTTGACTGTGTAATCCGTTCAAAACTCTGGGAGATAATGGAGACAATAGGGTTGGACCTAGCAATAATTGTTTTTATTAGAAAATTTATTCCAATGCCTCTGCCCATGTTAGATTTGACAAAGGTGGAGAGTTAATTTGCCCAGAGGTGATATTCACTGTTCAGGAGGTTAAAAATTGGCTGGGTAGGACTACTAGGGGTAAAGCACCAGGGCCAGATGAGGTTCCCATAGACCTTTTCCTTGAACATCAAGATTTATGAGCCCCATTGCTTACGAATATTTTTAACGCAATAGTTAAATCTAACCCATCAGATTCTCGGAAAACTAGCAATATTGTACCTATTCATAAAAATGGCTCTAAAGACAACCCCCCGAACTATCGACCTATCTCATAATTGGACACTACGGCAAAGCCTATGAGACACCTATTATTAAACCGGTCGAAAAGTGGCCAAATGAGAAAAACACTCTGATGAAATCACAGTACACTTTTCAGAGAGTTAGAGGTACTATAGATCAGTTTCTCAATATAACCTTGATCATTTGTAAAAATACTAGAACTAAGACCGGCCACATTTTTACGGTATTAATGGACCTGACCGCAGCCTTTGACTGTGTAATCCGTTCAAAACTCTGGGAGATAATGGAGACAATGGGGTTGGACCTAGCAATAATTGTTTTTATTAGAAAATGTATTCCAATGCCTCTGCCCATGGTAGATTTGACAAAGGTGGAGAGTTAATTCGCCCAGAGGTGTTAGGCAATGGTGTGTCCTTACCCCATTTTTATTTTACATATACAAATGTTGTCGAGGCAGCCCTTGCAGGAGTAACTCCCAATGTCCACGTTTTGTACAAGAACATGATACCTATGCTCGCATATGCTGATGATGCAGTATTAATTGCAAAAACGGGGTGGCCCTTCAGCGACTAATAACAGCCTATGTTTCATTGATGTCCTCACTGAGATTGAGGGTCAATGAAACAAAGTCCTTTGTTCTTATTGTGGAGACTCAAGCCTGAAGGAAAACGTCAAATGTTGGGGTATGTTCTTGGAGAGTTGAGGTTGTAGACTTCTTCCCTTATTTCAGGGTCCATTTTGATAAAAAAAGACTCCTGCCCACACATGGTGAACAACAGGGCACTAGTGATGGAGCGGGTTTGGAAGTCATTCAGACCTTTGCAAAAAGGTTTGGTTCAAAACCCCTCTCAACAATAAAAAAGTTATACCAAGCAAAGACATCAACAGCTGTAACCTATGGGGCTGAGGTATGGGGCATGGCCTCAGTAACCCATCTCCAAGCACTGAAGGATAGATTTTACAAAAGATTGTTTTCCTTTCCTATCTTGTATTCAAATTTTAACTACCACTTTGAATTGGGGATACTTTATATGAGTGATACCATTAGGGCTGCTCCGGTACTCCTGTGGCATTCTATATGGCACAGGGACACAGTGAATCTAACCCAGACCATAATTAAAAACTGTGTAGACCTGGATAATTTCCTCAAAATTCCATGGCTTCAATATGTGAGATCATCACTGACCGCAATGGGGCTGGAGGAATTATTCATTACACTAAGTGTGTGTAAAAGGTTTTTGAAGGAAAAGCTCAAGTCTATTCTTTTATGTAAAATAACCCGTGAGTGCCAAGATGCAAACCATTCAAAAGATTTGGTCATGTTATACCACCAGTCCCCGACGATATTACTGGGAGATTCTTTCTTTTTAGACCATATCAGTAACTCCCAGAATAGTTTAATTTTGATTAGATTTTGTTTAAACTCTTTTTTTCATTGTTTTTATTGGTATTTTCAAACAATGTCATAAACATTACAAACAACGTGCCAGTTGCTGATTAATACAACAAGTCTTTTACATCCATGTATATCCAACATCACAGTGAGTAATAAATACGTACATTTTCTCGTCGAAGTGTGAGCAAGTAGTAGGTTGTCCATACGATGTACAGCCTTATATAACAATACAGTCAAAGGACATTATATATAGAAAGGGACACAGCTGGGAGCTCAAGTCAACCCTCCCGACCCTGCCTTTAGTCACGTCTCATTTGCCTAGGTTACCCCGCTTGTAATGATCCCCATCTCCTGGCCCTCACTTCCTGTGGAAACCATAGCACCTGTCTGTGTATTCACTGCTGTCCCCTGTATCTCACCACTCTCCCCCTGCTGTACCCGAGCCCATGACTCAAATGGTTCCCATATATCTTTAGGTCTGGATGCTGATGGCATTAATTCCCAAAACGTGGTTAATTGTGAATGTCCGAATGTTACATCATGCAGCCATTCTGTTATGCTGGTTTTCCGCTTCCTCCCTCAATGTATTGCCACACATATTTTAGCGAATAGAAGCAGCATTGTGTGTAGCTTCCTACTCTTTGCTGGTGTATCTTTTACATAACCCAGCAATCCCTGAATGGGGTCCGGGATTCTGTGTGCCTATTATCTCATGTATTTTTGTAAATATATTGGCCCAGAACGACGCAAGCTGTGGACAGCTCCATGCCAGGTGTTAAAAGGAGGCGGAAGCAGAACCACATCTCCAGCAACCATCATCTTCCTTTAGGCCCATACGATGTAGGTTGACAGGGGTTCTATAGCACTGGTGCAGGTAATTAAAGTGTATTAAGCAAAATTTGTAATTGGGTGACAGGGCCGTGAGCTGGCTACAGCAGTAGGCCCATTGTTCTTCCGTGAGCGGCGCTGGCAGCTCCTCACTCCAAGATTTTGTTTAACCTTAATCCCGCTAATGCTGGATTTCCCTGCAAGGAAGTTCAGACGTGATGGTTTGCTGCCCTGCTCATGTGATCATGGGTCTAAGCAATCTGATCTCCAAATACTTTTTTGTGTAAACTTTTATGAGAAGGAACAAACTAAGAGGTATATTCTCAACAATCTGCGAAAACTATTGCTAAACTCAGCGTGCGTTTTCTGATCGCCGTGTACCGCGTGAATTATCGATGTGTTAGCGGCGCATTCACAACACGCCGCTAACAGGCGATAGTTTCAGGGAACGGCGGTGAAAACTGCCGCTAACATCAGCATGAAGGTGATAGGAAATCCAGCGTTAGCGGGTGAAAACTACCGATAGGCCCATTAGCGGCAAAAAAAACTCATATTAGCCAGCCCAAAGTGAGTTTATTTTTGTCTCTAATGCAAAAAATAGCCTATCAGTCAAAATCTAATAGAAAATAGGTATAAAAAACAAAAAAATGCAGAATGGAGGAGCCTGGGCCAAGTGCATCAACAACCATTGCAAGCCACCCAACATCCAGGATGACCAGGATGAGAGCCAGGATGCCTAGCTGGACCTGCGTCTAGAGCCTGGATGCCTTGCTGGGCCTGCGTCTGGAGCCTGGGTGGCTTGCTGGACCTGTGTCTGGAGCCTGGAGTGGGATTTGGAGGAACTGTGGAGTCAATGAGCTGTGGCGGTAGACATTGAGGCACGACGAACGCCCGTACCTGGTGGTGAAGTCTGGCAGGTCGCATGGAGACATGTTGCTGACCTGTGTGAGAAGACAGCCTTGTGCACCTTGGAGCTGTTAATAGTAGAGGCACTCCTGTGCCCTAATGTAGGTAGGTCTGCATCGCATACAATGATACACCACTACTCCAGGATGCATGGAGGGTATTACCAACGGTGGGTGTCGCCTCTCTGCATCACAGGCCGGATGCTGTTGGGCTGGCCGGAGGCTATGGAGGGTGAGGCCCTGAGCTGTACCGAACTTGTGTGGCGCGAGCGCTGCAACTTCACGCCTTAGTTGACCCTGCGTCATCAACTGCACCGGGAGGTTCACCAGCAGACTTGGCGGTGACTGCTGTACCCAGGCATGTGAAATCCCACATGGCTGAGGCTCCTGCTGGCTGAGTCACAGATTTGGCGAGAGTGCAGCGGATTGTGCTACGGTGTCAATGTCCAAGTAAGGAGATGGTGGGACTCGTAGCGCAGGACGCCTTGGGGTCGAATCACCCATGACTAGCACAGGTATATAACACACCCCCAGTTGCTAATTATCTATCCCACCGCCGCATCGCAGTGTTGTGATTGGCTGAAGGGAGGAAGTCTGGGTGCCTACTTCCTGTTCCTGGAAGCAGACGCAGGAGAGCAGGAGCAATGAAGACACTGGACCTGGCTTCAAGGTAAGTCTTAACTTATTAAAATATTTACAACACCCGCTAACACACACATCCCCGCATCCATGCCACATCCAGTGTTCTTTACAGTGTTTAACACCTCAGAGCTGTTCAGCACCCCCAGCACTTTTCAATGGCGGCCGCTGTGCACCCAGGCACAGCGGGTGTACCACTGGTGTGCCAAAGGCACATACGTGGTTGCGACGAATGCCATAACATTGCATTCCATTCCAATGCATAATAATACTAGGCAGATTGCAGCAGTAGAGTAGGTGTTGCATAGCGTAGCGGAGACAGTAATATCACTATTCTCACTGCAGTGAGTGCAACCCAAAACTAACCCTAGAATTCCTTTTTGAGCCCCCATATCACACCCAAAAATCGAATTTGACCCAAATGCACACCCCAAATTCCATATTTTACCCCAAAACACACCCCAATTTTCATATTTTACATCCGAAACCCATACTCACCCTAAAAACTTTAAATTACCCCATCGCTGACCTCACAATGAGTTGTAATCAAATGAGATGTAAAGGCACCTGCGTTGTCGGACTTGTGCTGTTAATGATGTACTGCCTATATTGTAATGGTCGTCTCCCCTGCCAAAGGCAACCCATATGCTGCAAAGTTTGCGTCCGTCTGCCACTGGACCACACTCAGCACCAAGGAGCCTTCCTCTTGGACACTCCACCGCTACGACACCAGCACCCTCCTCGCCATCAACCCTGGATTCCACCTCGCCTGCCAGGACCAACCTCTGCTCCGGACCGGACATTGCCATCACTATCACTGACGGCTGCCGTATCACCCACAAGGAGCACCACGACAATCAAGAAGGAGGCATTGCCATCAACTACAGAGGCACTCTCCGACTGACCACGCACTCTAATGACCAAAGGGTGACCATGGACCACCTCAACTCCCAGATCCGGACCAAGCCCAAGCACAACCTCTGCGGCACCATCATGGGCAGGCCCCCCGGGCTATGGCCCCCCATTCTCCAATACCATTGTAGACCTCATTGCATCCCAGGGTCTCCGATCCACCAACGACATCCTACTCGGTGAACTCAAGTTCCATCTGGACAACCCCAGTGACCAGGACACCACCACCTCCTGGGGAAGATCACCTACATCAGACATCAGCAGCAAGTCACCACAACAAGTCACATAGCAGGACACACGGTCGAGCACGTCACCTCCACCAGCGGGAACTTCAACTACAGCCACAACGCAGGACTCTCCAGGACCGACCATCATTGCTAACATCACGTCTTCACCTTGCCCACTGGATGCCACTGCCATCCTCGCACCCCCTCGCAGCTGGATCAAGGCCACCGAAAAACATCTTGGCAACTCCCTCCGCACCAACACTCCACCAATGTTTTCAAACGATGACACCGCTGCGTGCAACCACCACCAATGGATCTCCAACAGTGCCGAAATTCGGGCACCCCTCATGAACGGCACTGCGTCAGTACGTTCCCCCTGCATGATGGCAGGCATGAGGGTGATGCAGTGCAACAGGGATAGGCTGGCCTCATGCATTGTTGGAGTTGCGTCATGGATGTGACACGATTGCAGCAATGCATGACTTTAGCAAAGACAGATACGTCAGGATTCCTGACGTATCTGTCACTACTTGCATCATGGAGAGTACAGCGGATTGCGCCACGTGTCAATGTCCAGGTAAGGAGAAGGTGGGACGCATAGCGCAGGGTGCCTGGGAGTTGAGTCACCCAAGCCTAGCACACGCAAATGACACACCCCCAGTGGCGGCTCATCCGCAATGGCGGAAGAGCGTTGCCCCACTGCTTTCAAGCAGTGCAGAGGAGAAACAATCATCACATGATGATAACTTACTGATGTGACCGTGCTATGTTTCCTTTGCGTGTGGGAGGGTGGGTAGGACTGCTCCAAGCACCAAGCAAGGCATGGGCGGATTGGCATGCCCACTCAAGTGCATAATGACTGTTTGGTCAGCCCACTCAGGCCACCCAAAGCAGTCATGCGCACTTCCCTGTTCGTAATACAGGCTGCATTACAGCCTGCATGGAGAACATGCCCACCCCTCCAGTCCCTGGCTGCATGCCTTGTCCCGTTGCTAATTACCAATCCCACCTCTGCAGCATTGTGATTGGCTCAGGGAAGGGAGCCTGGCTGCCTACTTTCTGTTCCTGGAAGCAGACGCAGGAGAGCAGGAGCAACGAAGACACGGGACCCGGCTTCAAGGTAAGACTTCCCTTATTAAAATATTTCAACACCCGCTCACACACACATCCCTGCATCCACGCCACATCCAGTGTTCTTTCCAGTATTTAACACCTCACAGCTGTCCAGCTCCCCCAGCGCTTCTCAATGGCGGTGACTGTGTGCCCATGCACAGCGGGCTTACCACTGCTGTGCCAAAGGCACATACATGGTTGCGACGCATGCCATAACAACGCATTGCATTCCAATGCATACTAATACTAGGCACATTGCAACAGTAGAGTAGGTGTTTCACAGCGGAGACATTAATATCACTATTCCCACTTCAGTGAGTGCAACCAAAACTAATCTTTGTACCCCACCCCCAGCATGAACCCTGGAATTTCTTTTTGAGTCCCATAACACACTCAAAGATTTGACCCAAATGCACACCCCAATTTCCATATTTTACCTCTAAACACACCCCAATTTCCATAGTTTACCCCAAAACACACCCCAATTTTCATATTTAACATCCAATACCCATACCCACACGAAGAACTTTAAATTATACCATTACTGACCACACAATGAGTTGTAATCAAATGTGATGTAAAGGCACCTTCGTTGTCGGAGTTGCGTTGTTAACTATGTACTGCCTTCATTGTAATGGTTGTCTCCCATTCCACAGGCAACTCATAGGCTACATAGTTTGTGTCCGTCTGCCCCTGGACCGCGCTCAGCACCAAGGAGCCTTCCTCTTGGACACTCCACCACTACGATGCCAGCACCCTCCTCGCCATCAACCCTGGATGCCACCTCACCTCCCAGGACCAACCTCTGCTCCGGACCGGACATCGCCATCACTGATGGCTGCAGTATCACCCACAAAAAGTACCCCGACCATCAAGGAGGAGGCATTCCCATCACCTACAGAAGCACTCTCTGACTGATCATGCACTCTAATGACCCAAGAGTGACCATAAACCACCTCAACTCCCAGATCCGGACCAAGCCGAAGCACATCCTCTGCAGCACCCTCATGTGCAGGCCCCCCAGGCCATGACCCCCCCATTCTCCAATACCATTGTAGACCTCATTGCACCCCAAAGTCTCCCATCCACAGACTACAACCTACTCGGTGAACTCAAGTTTCACCTGGACAACCCTAATGACCAAGACACCACCCCCTCCTGGGGAAGGTCCCCTACATCAGAGGCAAGCAGCAAGTCACTTCAACAAGCCACATAGCAGGATACACGGTCGAGCACATCACCTCCGCCAGCAGGAACTTCAACTGCAGCCACAACACCGGGCTCTCCTGGACCGACCATCATTGCTAACATCATGTCTTCACCTTGTCCACTGGACGTCACGCCATCATCGCACCCCCTCGCAGCTGGATCAAGGCCACCGAAGAACGTCTCGTCAACTCCCTCTGCACCAACACTCCACCAATGCTTCCAAATGATGACACCGCAGCGTGCAACCACCACTGATGGATCTCCAACAGCACTGACATTTGGGCACCCTCGTGAACGGCACTGCGTCAGTACCTTCCGCCTGCCTGATGGTAGGCGTGAGGGTGACACACTGCCACAGGGATTGGTTGGCCCATTCATTGATGGAGTTGCATCATGGTTGTGACATGACAGCAGCAATGCGTGACTTTAGCACAGACACATATGTATTTGTCATTAATTGCGTCATGGAGCGTTGTCCAGTGATTACAGCGCATCCATGCTGTCGCAAGAAGGGTATAGTGAGTAGTGTTACAACGTTGTCTTGTCGCAGCGCTGCAACACTTTTCATGCTTGGGGCCCAGGAATGCACACTATCTAATTGATGGTGCACATTCCTGCACTGTAGTTTTGTCGCAGGGCAGTGCTGCAACATTGCTTGCAGCGCTTTCCAGCACCAAAACCTGCTGAGATGAGGCCCCATGTGTTATCCCTATTTTTAAGACCAGCTATTTTCTGGTCATAAGTAACTGGCTCTAACTGCAGTTAGAGACAGTTTTTTTGGGCTTCAGGACTTTAAGGATCTCCTTGTGAATATGAAGTAGTGGGCTTTGCGGCCCTTTTTGCATGGGAATGCCTCTCCTGCATATAATTATCGCTAACAGAAGTAGCGATCTTTATTACAGACATTTTTGTTTAAAAACTGTCACTAACAGCTGTTAGTGAAAGCTTGGTAATGGACGATAAAATTATCGCCGCATTAGCGGCAGAAAAGTGGCACTAACGTGGCAATAACTCCTTGTGAATATGCCCCTAAATTTTTACTTCCAATTTTAAAAAGATTGAATAGTAGGCAATGTCACCCTGTATTATATTTTTTAAAGAAACTTTCTGACCCGTTTATATGCTTTTCAAAAGCTAGCTTCTTATTGCCATTTTAAGGAGGAGGAAATCTGCTGAGTTTAGTCTTCAATAGGGATGAAGAGGTGTATCTTGTCTAGTAATAGCCTCCCATTTAAATATCCAATGTGATAGCGGTGTGATGGTGTTTACGCGACAATTATAACCTTTGCATATATCTTTGAGACCAGAAATTGAAATCAGTTTTTTTATTAGACTTATTCATTTGAATGTACCACGAATAACTGCATTTTAAGAATGTATGTATGAAATTCATTTTACCTCTTTGTAGATTACTTTAGTTATAACTTTAACGGAAAGCATGTAATTTTGTCCTAGATTTTAAAGATGGCTAGTACTTGCATGATCTGTTAATTTCACCTGAATTTTAAAGATGTATGTACCTTTATAATCAGTATTTTAAACGGATCGAATAAACTTTTTGGATGATGATGACTACTTGAGGATATAAGTTCCATGATGAGTCGAGAGTCCAGGTCCTTCCAGAAAGGAATGAGAGTAGTAGCTAAACAGATTTGTGTTCACTCTTGGAAGGAAGTCTACTGATGTGAGTGCTGTGTCAAGATAACTACTAAACATCCAGATCTAGGTCGCTTTGTAGGGCATAATCCTGATCTTGTTTGCTTTGTAAAGCGTAATCCTAATGTTGCTTGCTCTGCAGGATGTACAGTACACTGCTTGCACTTACACCATTCATTGCTCTCTTCAGTTTCACAAGCATGAACATTCTTGTTTGAGGGGCCTCTTGTCATAGGGGCTTCTCCAAAAGCAACCTTTTCAGTGGTTAACTGTTCAATATCATTATTGCTTCTTTAGGATTCTTCCGCAGTATACTATCTTGAGATGGAAGGGAAAGGAAACCGAATCTTCCTTGTATGGAATTGAGTTATTTGTTGAGGGGGGTGAGTACCCACCACAAATAATAACCACAACTCTTGCAAACCTTCTAGGGTGAACCCTTAAAGTCTTTAGTTTAACTTGAGCTTAACTCCCTAGTAGCTATGGTACAGAGCAGACTGGCTTAAGTTAGAGCCGATGTGTAAAGTATTTACGCAGTTCTCAAAGAATAACAAAGTCAAAACACAACACAAGAAAAATCTCAAACAAGTTTGGAAAAATAAAGTACATTTTACTAAAATAAATGACACAAATAGAACAAATATCCAATCAGTAGAGCTAGAGATATGACTTTTTACAGTTTAAGCATCAAGTGCCAACCGCCATCACCTAGTTGCACTTGACCAAGACAAGGGTATGGGTTACAACAACCATGATGGAGAGCAGATTGGGTAGAAGGACCAGGTTCATCCTGGTGAAAAGTTTTACATTCAGACTTAGTCTCTGAATAGAAGTCAAAAATCGTCAGCGGGACAAGGCAGCAGGATGTGGCCATAGAGGGGTCATCGGATAGCTGCCCAAAGAGGTCTAAATGAAGCTGTTGACTTTTGGTGAAAAAGCTCCAAGTAGAAGAATTTTGAAATTCACTGCCAGAGAAGTTCCCTAGCTGGCTGGGTACTTTCATTTTTTGGTGTTTGGACTCTTCCAGCAGGTCCATAACGCCAGGCTGTAATGGAAGAGGGCTCCACAAGGCCAGTTACCTTCTCTACGATGTTCCACTGAATTAGATTTTCTGCTAGGCAGAGGAATGTAGTGGGAGCAACCTGAAACTTTGGCACAGCTGCAATGATTCTTTGTTGGATCAGCTTGGCAGGTTAGTCTTGGACCCCACCAGTTCTCAGAAAAGAAATTGAAAAATGTTTCTAAGCTCCAGGTTTCAGAACACTTTAAGAGTAATACACTTTGACACCAGCCAAGGGCTCAGGACTTTGGGAACAGCACTTGGGGGTCACATCTCACTCTAGCAGAGTCCAGCAGCAGAATCCAAGGGAAGTCCAGTTGGAACTGGTCACCTGAGAATGCTGGCAAAGGTCTCTGGAAAATTGTTATGTCCCTCTGGCCCAAATAGGAGGTAAGCCTTATGACCCTTCTTTGTCCTGTGTACAAAAAGGAGAGCAGGTTCAATTGGCAGGGCTCTTCTCATATCACAGGCAGCAGATCCAGTCCTCTTTTGTTTGCTCAACAAATCCAGAAGTGATCTGGTGAGCGTACTGGAGATACCACATTTATGCCCAATGCCAGCCTGTGGGCTGGGGATACTGTTGTCCACTGTCTAACGGATGGGTTAAAAGTCCCCTGTGTTGACCCTACCACCCACTTATGCAGCACTTCCTGCCTTTGTGGTTTACTGAAAACAACCCCACAGCTCCCCTCTCTGCCTAACACAAACAAGACAGAACATTTCTTTCCTTTGTGCAGCTCCAGTGCTCACCCTAGATGGGTAGCCAGTGTCCTTCTTAGGGATCCCATGGTGCCGGCTTATTGGGGGGTGATTATAATGGTGTCCCTGACTTGTCCCTTGACTGTCCCCCCCCCCTCCCTGGTAAACAAGCCGTTGTACTTGCACACTCAATAACTGATTGGGCCTCACAGATGCAATTGTCTGATGGATGGTGAGCGAAGTATCCAACAGGCCAGGTATACTCACACTACTCCAGCCTACATGATCTGTACACCCGCATAGATGCCATTTACTGTACGGAAACGGCCACCTATAGCTCATGCTGAATACTTAGCTCGCACAATTTCTGACCATAGCCCCGTACAGTTTCGTTTGACTTGGGGGGCGTCCAGACCTCGCATACCGACCTGGCGACTCCCTTTGGAGCACTTCGTGATCCAGCTCTCAATGCTACCATCTCGCATTCTATAACTACCTACTTCCAGACAAACGCGGGAACAGCCACACACGCTGGCATTAAGTGGGACGCCCTGAAGGTTGTTTTGTGTGGCCCGTTCATACAGTCAGTGTGTGGTACTCGCATGACACTAACCAGGGAAATTCAGGGGTTGGAGGTCGATATACTACACCAGGAACGGAGGGCTCCTACGGAGCCACTCGTACTACCTGCACTTTCTAAATCCCGTTTAGCACACAAGGAAGCACTGGATAAATTGTGTGCCCTAGATTATAAACAATACCTGGCAAGACGCCACGAGGAAGGAGACAAAGCAGGCAGGATGCTTGACTGGTTACTGAGAAGAAATCTCACACAACCTCGTATTACAGCAATTTGTACCCGAGATGGTACCCTGGCCAACACACAGGAGCAAGATCAATAATTATTTCAATGAATATTATGTGTCCCTATAAAAGGCCCCAGTTTCAGCGGACCCCCAGTATACAACAGTTTTTTAGAGTCGGCGGCCCTCACACGGGTAACGCAGGACAGGCTCCCATCACGGCAACTGAATTCTCAGATACTATTCAGCAGTTAGCTAGAGGCAAAACTCCCGGAATGGATGGCTGACCCCTCGGCTGCTCATTGTATTCAATGAATCCTTTGATGGAGGCATACTGCCTCCTTCTCTTAGCGAGGCTGTACTGGTGGTCCTCCCAAAGCCAGGTAGGGATCTTCTGCTCATGGGCTCATATCGCCCGTTGCCCTTATTAACATCAGATTACAAAATCCTGGGTAAATTATTAGCTAATAGGCTGTTAGGGGCCGCTCCTTTATTGGTTCAAACAGTTCAGAACGGGTTTGTCCTGGGTAGGAGCACAGGGTTGAATCTTCGATGCCTCTTCAAGCTCCTAGAATGGGCCCAAATGGCTGCAGAGTAACATTGGATAGCGTCCCTGGATATAGAAAAGGCCTTCGAAACCCTGGGGTGGGATTACTTACAGGCAGTCTTGGCTCGATTTGGCATAGGCACGAGGTTTCTATGCTGGGTGAGGATATTATATACTAATCCACGTGCTTGTGTGAAAATGGGCCATGTTATTTCGCCAACCTCGATATTGAGCGCGGCACCAGGCAGGGCTGCCCACTCTCACTCATTCTGTTTGCCTTGGCAATGGAGCTTCTGGCCTGTGCCCTCCACAGTTACGTTACCAATGGGGGCATTCGGGCACATATGCAGTGGCACATAGTATCCCTGTATGTGGACGATGCACTGATGTATTTATGCAATCAAGACGAGGCGCTCCGAGGTTTGCTTGAACTCCTAGATACTCATGCACGGCTGTCAGGCTTGAGGGTCATTTGGGACAAATCCGTTTTCTTCCCGATGCTGCCCATCCCAGCCGAACAAAGGCAGCGGCAACCTGCTACCCCACTTGCCAGAGTGTATGACTCCTTTAAGTACTTGGGTGTCCAGGTATACCATTCCCTGGCCGATCTGATCAATGGTAACCTAGGGATGGTGATTGCCAATGCCAATGCCAGGACGTCTGTCCCGTTCTGGACTGCCCTCCCTTTATCCCCTATGGGCCGGATAACTGTTTCACAATCTACGATCCCTTTTGGTATCTCCGATATGGGTGACTTCTAGGGCGAGTGTAGCACTCTCTAAGCTTTACCTCCCTATATCAGAGGGGGGACTAGGTGCGCCCAATTACGAACTTTATTACGCAGCAGCCCTGCTCCACTGGCCTATGCGATGGCTTGCTAAGAGGAACCTGACTGATCTAGACACCTGGGCTCTGGTGCTGCCACAATCAGACTTGTTGGAGTGGCTGTAGGGCACCAAAACGCGGCTTCATTTGACAGGGGTCTGCATTCTGCTGTGGGAGCCTGCCAGAGAATCACAACATCTCCCCATGCCCAAAGACTTATTCTCAGCTGTGGGAGCAAATTCACACCTCATCAAGGAGGCTTTTGAGCTCTTGGGTAATGGGTTGAAGCTCATTCAAATGGGCTTCTAGACTACATAGGCAGGTAACAGGCAACCTTTAAAATGTACCTGTAGTAAAATAATAACTACAAATCTGATCTTCCCAAGAAATTCAGTTTGTATTAAACATTTTAAAAAGTCCAAGAATGCACTTTGCAGCTGTTTCCTAAGCTGAAATAGCAACAATAAATGTCTTATTGTAGCCCAGTGCTTTCCTATGGGAGAGCTAACCCTGCCACGGTGAAAATAGCCTTTTGGGTCTTCTGTAAGAACGTGATTAACATAAAACTTTTGCATATCCTACTCTTAAACACCAGGTTCGCTGCCTTAATAAACAGTAGGGCCGAATTAGGAGTGACATATTAATATTTAAAAGGAGGGCTTAGGCCTGTCAGAAGGGGTGAATTTGCAGGTTAACTGGTATCAATGTGTTACACTTGGCAGGCCTGCAGTCATGTTTGTCCTGTGACTGCATTGGGTGCCACATTGTGTGCTGCAGCCCACTGGTGACATTTAACTTCCAGGGCATGGGTACACTTTAGAAAACTAAAGGTAGATTAAAGATGCCAGTTAGGTGCATTCCAATTTCATCATGTTGAAACAAGCAGCACTGTCCCTTTATCATTAGTTAGCACAGGTAGCATGCACACATACACAGAGTTCTACAGCCAGCAAAAACAGTCAACCAAAAATGTGGGGGTACATCACACAAAGGATGGTAATTTCCAAGACTTCTGAATGCCCAGTGACTGAAAGCTATTCATTGAAAGCCCATATACCCAGCCTATGACTTTCCACAGAAAGTGATTGCCTGTAGAAAACCTTGCAGCAAAATTAGCCATGGGTTATTTTTTAGTGTTAAATCTGTTTTTATTGACAGAACACAAAGCAGAGGAACAGAATTAAGTCGCCTACAACCCAGCGGGCCGGAGCTGTAATCTGGCTGTACAAGCAAGGCAATGATCAAAGTAGGACCTCTCAAGGTTAAACACAGCAAGCCGCCTACAACCCATCCGGGCCGGCCGCGTCTAAAAGGGGGATAGTAACAGATTGGTAGTGCTGTGGACGAGCAATCTTGCCAGTTAAGAAAGCAATGGGTCTAAGGCAGTAGTATGTCGACCCACCGAAGTCGGTAGGCTCCAAATAGTATTCCGTATTTAAACACTGGTAAGGAAACAAACATAACCCCATCCCTCTACCACCCCCTCTCCTCAGTGAGCAAAACTAAGGAAGGGTGTATGTTAGCCTGTGCGCCCTGAATGTTGTTACAGGCCCACTACGTCAGGGAGAAAGAGGGAACCAGTGATACGAACTCTTATGGGGTGACTGCAGTATCATCTGGAACCAATTTCAGGATACGGAGGTATTGTGGGTAGGTCAAATTCACGGAATTCAGTGTACAGAATAGCAAAGAAAGGGGCCCAGATTTTGGCATATTCTTTACTCCTCCCCTCTGCTGCCATTGAAAGCTTCTCCATCGCTAAGAGATTCCATAGTTGGTGTAACCAGTGTGTGTGATCCGGTATCTTGTCCGATTTCCAACTTGTTAGTATTACCTATGTGCAGCGTTCAATGCAAGCGCCATCTGCCACCCCCTAGTCGAGCGCAGGGGAAAGGTTATCGCATTAGGGAGGCCTAAGAGAGTGTAAGCAGGGAGCCGGGGTATGGAGGTGTTGAAGGCCAAATCAATGTCATCCAGTATCTGTTCTCAATAGCGAGTTAGTTTTGTGCAATGCCAGAGTAGGTGGAGAAGTGTCCCAGCGCTACCGCACCCCCGCCAGCAGAGGCCGTCACATTGGGATTGCCATTTGGATAGTCTATCAGGGGTGTAGAACCAATATGTCGCAATCCTGAAAGCTGTTTTAGTGTGGCTCGAGGAGTACGTAGTGTGGTGTGCCTGATAAAAAACATCCTCCCACTCCTTGTCAGACAACGTGCGCCCTAGTTCTGTCTCCCAACGTTTCTGTCCTGCAGTGTGAGCCCTTGGGAGGGCTGTGGTAAGGAAGGAGCAGATTTCAGAGATAAGGCTTTTATCATCTTTTTTGTTAATTATCCATTTCTCAAACGGCTTCATCGGTCAGAAAGCTAGGGGACGCGTCTCAGCTCCAGAGATCCAGTGTATCATCTGGGAGTGAAAATAAATATCAGTGGCGGGAAGATTATAGTCCGATTGTAGTTCCTTAAAGGGGATAAAGCCCTGAAGGTCAAATAAGTGCTCTAGACATTTACAACCCTCTTCTACCCAACGTGCTGCAGACCTGTTATCCAATCCCGACGGAAAGGCGGGATTCGAGAAAAGCGAGGTCAAGGGAGAAGGGAATGTGTTTAAGTTGGCCCTCTGAGAGACCCTGTCCCATGCGAGCATTGTGTGACTGGCGAGGAATAGAGTCCTCAATAGGGGTGGGCGAAATTTGCGTAGTTGCGCTACGCAAAGTTCTGCGAAACGGTAAAAAATCTCTACGAGCACGCAGAAATTCCGCGAACACGTGGAATTGCTTGTTCGCAATTCTTTTATCCTGTTCGCGAACGCTGTTGGCGTGCTCGGGGGAAATATCTTGCGAACACGCATTTTGAGAATGCGAACAAGCAGAAAATTCCACGAAGCCATGGAATGCAGAATTTTGGGCTATTCCGCGTTCTACGCGGAACAAAAAAATTACCCAAATTCTGCAAATTCCACGAACTGAATGGAATTTACCACCCAGGCCTAGTCCCCAAGCATGTGCAGATTTCGGCAGCCAGGCATCCCGCCAGATGTGATGGCCCGCTACCGTCTGATCCATGAAGACCCAATATTTCTCTGTCATGGGACGATTCCACTCCACCAAAGAACGTAGAAGCGTAGCATGGAAATATCAAGTGATGTTAGGGAAGGCTAGACCCCTGTTTCTCTTAGGCCATTGGAGCTGAGATTTTTGTAATCGTGGTGAGATCTGGCCCCAGACGAAGCCCTCAATCGCAGCTTGTATTTGTCGCAGGGCGTGGGGCGGACGCTCTAATGGCAATGTTTGGAACAGATATAAGGCATGCGGTAAGACCTTCATTTTAATTGCGGATAGTCTTCCAAACCACGTCAGGGGTAGGTGACGCCATCGGTGTACATCTGTGCAGATCCGGGATATTAGAGCAGAGTAGTTCACTTCCGCTGTTTTCGCAAGGCTTTTGTGGAGGGCCAACCCAAGGTATGTAATTCCCTCCGACAGCCAGTCAAAGGCGAAGCGATTCCGGAAAGCCTCCACTGTGGGCTGGCTCGCGGTGAGATTGAGTACGTGAGATTCCTGCATATTGATTTTAAAGCCAGAAAACTGACTGAATGTCTGAAGGCTGTCCACAATGGCCGGCAGGGAGGACAGGGGGTGTGCAACCAAAAAGATTATATCATCTTCGTATAAGCTAATGAGGTGATAATCTAAACCAATGCGGATGCCTCGCGCTAGAGGGTCGTCTCGAAGCCGTTGGGCTAAAGGCTCCAAAAATAGAGCAAAGCAGGGGGGAAAGGGGACATCCCTGTCGCGTTTCCTGCCCTACCTCAAAGTGATCAGAGAGCAAGCTATTGACTCGAACAGCCGCCTGAAAGGGGAATGTACATGCTCTTGATCCAACATCGGAACCGGGTTCCCAGTCCAAAGCGTCCCAGAGTGGCGAAGAGGTAGGGCCAGTGCACACGGTCAAAAGCCTTCTCCGCGTCAATCGCTAGAATAAGGACTGCTGCACCTTATCGATTAGATGACAAATGCGTTTGGTATTGTCTCCACATTGCCGTCCCAGAATGAAACCGGACTGATCCGGATCAATGAGACCCGGCAGTCGGGGGTTCAGCCTCTGTGCTAAAATGCTGGAGAACAGCTTTGCGTCTAGTTTTTTTTTTTTTTTGCCCATCCGGTCAGCATCCATATCGAGACAAACATTAACATCCCCTCCCCATATGATATCCGCATCTGGGAACCCCGAGATGCGGCACCAAGCATCAGCGAAAAAGGCCGGGTTGTCAACATTTGGTCCATACACATTGACAAAAAGAACACTCGACCCACCCAAAAGGCCATGCACCAGCGCCACTCGGACCAGGTCATCTGTCTCAGTACGTGTGACCTGAAACGGTATCCCTTTCTTGATCAGAATCAACACTCCCCGTGCATAGCTAGAATAGGAAGAGGCTACACGTAAACCAGCCCATCTAACCCCCACATTCTTTTCCGATGATTTTGTAAGATGAGTTTCCTGCAGGAAAGCAATATGTTATGTTATGTTATGTAATTTATATCTTGGCGCAACAGCTACCCAACAAGGGTTTCCCAGTGCCCAACGGAGGCAACAGCAGAGAATTAGATATGAGTGTACTAATTAAAAAGCCAGGTTTTTAGGGATTTGCAAAATAATGTGATATTTTTCTGAGTACGAAGAGAGAGCGGGACAGAGTTCCACAGAACAGGACCCAAATATGAAAAGGAACGGCCGCCCTGACGGGCAAGTCGAAACCTAGGCACCTGAAATTTAACCTGAGTGGCAGATCGAAGGGTGCGAGAAGGTAAGAAGGGATGGACCAAATTTTGCACATACATTGGAGCCATGTCATGTTTAATTCTGAACATATAGTTCAGAGCTTTAAACTTGATTCGATTCTCAGCCAATGAAGATCTCTCAAGGAAGCAGAAGTAGATGCAGTTCTCGGAATCCGGCAAAGCAGTCTGGCCGCTGAATTTTGCACTCTCTGAAGCTTTCGAATAACATCTTTATTAGCTCCCAAATAGAGGATGTAATGAGAGCCTGGACTACGATTCTCTGAGTGGGGCTAGGGAGCATCCACACAATTTTTCTCAGCCACTTTATAATGGTAAAGCATGTTGCGGCAACCTTCGTGGCTTGGTGACGCATAGATAGTGAGTCATCAATAATGAAGCCGAGGTTGCGGACCTGATGAGAAGGTTGAGGAACTGCACCCATTTATGTGGGCCAATGTTGAGGTCCCCAGAGCTCTTTATCTTTCCCCAGTACCAGAGCCTCCGTTTTTTCACCATTCAGCTTGAGAAAATTGGCATGCATCCAAGATGCTACTTTGCTCAACCCAGCCCGAAGAACAGAGGGCTCTGATTTTTTTTCTGCAGAAAGTGAAAAAATAATATGAGTGTCGTCAGCGTAAGAAAATAACGACAATCCAGCTTCCTCAACAACCGTTGCCAGGGGTCTAACATATATGTTAAATAATAAAGGACTAAGAATGGACCCCTGGGGAACTCCATAAGGGGATGCATGAATCTCAGAAATTGCTGCAGAAGAGAAAACCTGAAACCTACGATCAGTGAGAAAAGATGTTAACCAGTTTAGTGCCGAACCAGTGACCCCTATAGATTGTAAAGCCTTTATCAGGACGACATGGGACGCCGTATCAAAGGCCGCACTTAAATCCAGTAGGACAAGTGCGAACGTATTGCCTGTATCCAAATTTTGGCGCAGCATTTCAGTTACGCCAAGAAGAGCCGTCTCCGTAGAATAACCGGTTCGAAAACCGGATTGATAGGAATGTAAAACCTTGTTCTTTTCAATGAACTGAGATAGTTGATCATTAATATGCCTCTCAAAGATTTTAGAAAATAAAGGAAGCAAGGAGATAGGCCGATAGTTAGATGACACAGTAGGATCTGCGTTGGCCTTTTTCAGTAATGAAATAACCATTGCATGCTTCCATTCCATAGGAACCAAGGCTCAGGTGAAATTTAAGAGACGTCATGTCCAGTAGTGTCCAATTCTCAATTTTATTGATGGTATTTATATCAGTCAACTCTTTATCAACAGATGGCAAAGTTAAATGAGTAGGGGGTTGGTAGTGTTGACATAGAAAATGGTGCTAGATTCTCAGTAAGTGTAGAATATATTGCTTCAACCTTATTAGTAAAGAATTGAGCTAGATCTTCACATTGTGTTTCATTCAAATTGGGGGGAATGGGCTGAGTAGTGGCACCTGATAGTTCTTTTACCATTGTCAATAATGTTTTAGAACAATTCTTGGCATCGGATAAAAGTGATGAAACATAATTATCACTCACCATCCTACAGAGATAATGATATTCCCTTTTAGTATGCAAATAAGCAGTTTTGGCTTCGGGGGCATAGGCCCTTCTCCACCGTCTTTCCATATTTTTACATTTGGTTTTCTCAGCTTTTAACAAATCTGAGAACCATGGGGCTGGATGGCGGTGGTTGCTAATCTTCTTACAAGAAGCAGGTAAACAAATGTCTGTGATTTTGAGAATCCAGGCTTGAAATGATACTAAATCAATCTCAAGATTATTTATGAGAATAGGAGCAGTGTGGCAAAGAAGTTTATTAAAATTGTCAATATGAAGCTTTTTCCAATTCCTTGTTAGCTTAGAAATACTGCAAGGCGCCACAGGCATATTGAACGTAATTGTTAATTTAAAATCAACCAAGAAATGGTCGGACCAGCACAAGGGATTTGCTGTAGAACATGCAATGTTGGATAAATTAGAAAAAATAGGATCCAATAGATGACCAGCTTTGTGCGTAGGTCCAGAATTGTGAAGTAAAATGTTAATGGCTGCTAGATCTGAGATAAGAATATTACTATTAGTACAAGCCGGATCCTCCAAATGGAGATTAAGGTCCACTATGATTGAAAAATTTGGCAATCTAAGCAAAAGAAGGGAAGATCATATCAGGGAATTTTGTGACCCAGGGGCCGGCAGGCCCAGGGGGTCTATAAATCAATATCCCCGAAAAGGTGAAGTGTGGAGTTAAAGTCAACTTAAACAATGCAGCTTCACAGTCAATGGCCTGTAAGTCGTCGAACTTGCAGCTATATATATTTTTATAAATTATGGCAATCCCCCCACCTCTTTTATCCTCCCTATCCTTTCTAACTATCACATAGTTAGGGGGCAGAGCGGCAGCTATGTCCGGACCAGAGCTACTATTTAGCCATGTCTCAGTAAGGAACATAGCATCTGGTTGTTTATCCATTAATAAATCAAAAATATCAGCCTGATGTTTAGGAAGTGAAAGACAATTAATGTTGAAAAAGAGAAATTGCTTAATAGATGGTAACTTATCTTTCAATTGTGAGTTAATAGGTTGTTTGACGGAGATGAAAGGTATTGACACATTAAATACCTCACATGAACCTGGATGCACTGCTAATTTACAGTTCAAACAGGAGTCAGTCTCTTTCTCAAGGTTAAAAAGCGTGCAACCAGAGTGTCGATTAATACGGTAGTCCAACAATTGTTTAGAAGAATAAATTAAATAATCCCTATTTGTTGAAAAATGGGTCTTGGCCCCGGGTCCCGGCCAGGCGCAGACGGGCACAGACGGGCTTGTCTTTGGCATGCCTTTGGCGTGCCACTGGCACCCGCTGATCGCGTCCCGCTGCGCAGCCGGGCACCCATGGGGATTATATAGAGCCCCCAGTGGCAGGAATGCTAAAAGGGAGGTGGAGCTGCGTCCCGCTACTGCCAGCACCAAAAAGTGACGAAGGATCAAGTAACCCACAATAGAGGAGCAGGTGAGTGAAGTATGCCTCATTAAAATCACGTTCCAATGAAAAAGAATAAAAACAATATAACGTAACAACGTAAACAAAGTAACTTAGGTTAAAATACCAAAAAGCACAACGGCAATTCTGCGCGGAGATGGCATTACGGATGTAGATGGGCAGGTGCGCGCGGCTGCTGTGCGTGGGACTGATAAAAGGACACATTGAGGAGAGAACCCACCCTATCCCATACAAGAAAAAACAACCCCAAGAACAAGATAACAAGAGTTGCAAAATCATTGCAAGACCGATCCTGGATTGGTCAGCTTCAGTACCATAAGGGATTCCCAAACTAATAACCTGAATAAACCCCCCCCAAAAAAGATAAACAGCTTTCCAAAACAGTTATCATAGGTAGAAAATGACCAAAGTCTGTCAAGATAAGACAAGCCCAGAGGGACAAGGCTCGGGCAGCTGCCCAGCTAAAGAGCTCCCAAGTCATCCCGCTCAGGCAAATCGTACGTGCTAACTGGTGCAGAGATCCCCTAGAAAAAACCCTAATAAACCCAACCCCAACAACCCCAACCCCAAAGAAGAAACACAGTGCCATAACAAGCATCAAGGAGTAAACACAACTAAAGTCCATCGGTGTAGCACAGATCCGATGGGTCATTGTTCTAGCAGCTGCCCAGCCTATAGTGGTCTGAGTCGTACCCACCCACCCACGGAGGGTCGTCAACAATCTTCCCAGGACAGTCCCCCCTGTCTCCCCGGCACCCATCTAGGTGGCCATCTCAGAGGAGTCAGGGGCATACCTCTCCGGTTGTCTGAACGGTCAGATGTCTGCGACAGCGAGGTGAGCACGGCTTCTCTTTCTTTATCTCTCGAGGCTTGATCAGGCTTCAGGACTGGTGATGCCTAGCCCACAACTCTGCCATCATGCTGCGCGGTGGGGGCCTCGCTCCCCAGGCTGGCCCATCTGGTCCGCCGATACTGTGTTCACTAGACCGCGAACATCCAGTCCCTCAGCCAGAGAGTGGATCTGCAGCAACTTTGTTTAGAAAAAATGCCAAAGGGATGGCCCCATGAATAGGGCATGCCCTCTCACAGAAGGGCATACGTGGTTACCACCTTGAATTCTCTTCACTTGAGTAGTGTGGAAGCCGCCAGGTCTTGGAAGAGGGCCGGTGTTTGGCCGCGAAACTGTATGGACTGTATCTCTCTCGCCCTCCGGAGAATATGCTCCTTCAATTGGAAATCCAGCACACACACGAGGATGTCCAGCGGTGGGGCTTTGTTGCCCTTAGGGAGGCCCACTGTATGAACTTGGTCCATTTTGATGTCCATTGCCTCTGACCCTCCCAGAACCTGGTGGAACAGCGCCTCGACATAGGCCCCCTGGTCTTCCCCTTATTCTTTCCACGGCACGCCTCTAATCCATACAGTGTTTCGCCGGGAGTGGTTCTCAAAGTCCTCAGCATGGGCCTGAAGATCAAGGTGCTGCTCCCGGAGGCGCTGCATATCTTGTTGCAGTTGGTGGAGGTCGTCCTCCCTGTTGACATCATGCTCCTCAAGTGTGGCCACCCATTCTCTGATCTCATCTACATCTCTGTGCACCTCTCTGAGTTCCGCCGCGAGCTGTCCCAGAAGTTCCTGAATTTCTTCCTTTATGGCAGCAAAGAGTTCTAGCATGAAAGCCTTGGTGGCAGGTGAGTCGTCACCATTCGCCATGTCTGGATTTTTCTCACCAGCCACGGCGGCTGACCCCTGCTGTTTTGTGAGCAGCTCTTTCAGTGATTTCTCTCTTCTGCCATGTGCAGTTGAAATGTTGTAGGGGCCAGCTGCCGGGGCTCACCTCACACTCGGCCCACCGCAACAACTCCAAGTATTCTGTGTGAGCCAAAGGGAGCACCAAGCCTGTGAGACCTGCAGCTCCCGCCGTGCCGCGGAACAGCGTGCTAGCCGTCTGTGCTGCCCCAAAGCCCCAGGGCAGGATAGGTCGCAGAACTCCGTAGCTCACAGCACCCAAACAGGGGGGGCCCCCTTCCCGCACCACTGACTAGGTACACTAAGCAGGTGGGCCCTGATCAGTCTGCAGGGGCACCAGCAGTAGCCACAGTCTCAACCGCTCTGGAGCCCCAGTCAAGCAGTTGCTCTGCTGAGCCGAGAGTACCGCCCCCACAGCGCCCTCCGTCTGCCGACCCACGGACTGTGGAGTGCCTCCACCAGGCCGTGCTGCACAGCACCCAGAGCCCTCTCACCTCTCTCCTCTCCTGCGTTCCAAGCAGGGGTGCGGCGCTTCACCTGCTCCCGGCCGGGAGGGCGTCAATACATTCCGAATCGGAGGACCAGAAAGAGAATCCAGCCTTCTCACACTGCTCGAGCTCTGGTATTCCACCCACCGCAGTCCAATCCGACCGTTGGTCGAGGCCACATGCCTCGTTGGAGGTCCGTGTCAGGAAGAATCACAAAATGGCGCTCTCTCAACCGGCACCGCGGCAGCACCGATCTCTGTCACCACCACGCCACGCCGACCAACCTGCAGGTAGGCACTGCCTTCGACACAGCCGCCGTCCACCAACCCCCAAGCTGCAGAGCGGCGATTTCAGGTCGAGCCATCTCCCAAGTAGCCTCCGGTTGGCGCTGCGCACTCTCGCAGGCCCGTTAGGCTGCGGCCCTTCACCGCTGCGGAGGCCCGCAATCACAAGGCTTCTACTGGGGAAACTTGGTCCACCAGTGCAGGACAGGGTGCCAAAGTCGCTCAGCCCCTGTATGTAGACGAATGGCTCTGGAGATAGGCGATAGAACAATGCTGAAACATGGTGGTGCCGGAGGGACAGGTTCCTGCGTCCTATCTCGCCGCCATCTTGGCCACGCCCCCTATGGGCTATTTTTTAAACAACTAATCCACCTTGTGTAAAGCAAGCATTGGATGTGAGTCAGACCATTTACAATGGTGCTTGGGGTTCACCATTCAAATTATTTTTAGAAACATAGGGCAAAAGAATGCATTTTCACTTTAGAATCTGCCACAGAAGGAGATTCTGTTTCTGAATCTGAGCAGCTTTCTTCTGGAAAAGAAAGCAGTGGCAGCGGTAGCCAGCAATGGAGTAGGAGATAGAGTATCGTTGTTCTCACTTTCCCCCTCCACTATCCAAAAATGTTTTCTAAATGAGTTGACAACTGACCATATAATGTTTACTTGAGTAGTATTGTCCTACAAATTGCACTCAATAGAGACAGCTGGTCAGTGGAACCTTCATGTTGAAATTTGTCTATTTTGTGTTCCCTTGATGCCTTGCAGTGAATCACTCTAATGCAGAACTAGGTAAGTTGTTGGCAAAATCCTAAAAATAGAGACATCTTGATAAGCTACTAACATTAGGGACACTAACAAGCAGTAGACATTCCACTTAATGCTACAGATGCAGGTGTCTTTGTTTGAAACAAACAGGGACCAACAGCTTGTGCTTACCACAGAAACCTGTAGTACCAGTCCTGAGGGATACTGGAATGCAGATGAATTTAGTAGATATGGACTCCTAAAACTCCACCTTGTGGCACCTCCAATACATTGGATGATCTACAAAGGCCTTCAGTTCATGGAGAGGTAGTAGACACTGAGTTGGGACACATGGGGTACCTCTAGCTACTATCGGACACCTAACAGTAAGTGTCCAGAAGCAGCTGAGAGATTCCTTTGTTCCAACTGAAAAAGTGACTTTGCTCCACTATGAATGAAGGAGGGGCCTGCTCCCTTGTATATTCAAGCTTATTTTACTATTACTAGTAAAGTACACATCCTCATTATTAATGTCTGAAACCGACTTTGCTGAGACACCAACACAGTTGTTCAGGGTTCAATAATACATTTTCTTCCATCAGCCCATAACAGCCTATTGGACGTTGTCAGACTTTCCTAGAGGCCAATCTAGTAGTGCCATAAGAACTGATCTGGTGCCTATTTTCTGTCCTAGTTCAACCGTTTTCTGCCTTCTAATTCTAGAGCTCTGGAACCTGTAACTCATGAACTAGGTTCTGCTGCCAATCAAGCACAAGTGGGGCAAATCCATCATACCACAGCTTTATGAAAAACTGAGTGCAGTATTTCCACCTTTTAAGCATTTAAATCAGTGCAAGACTGCTAGCAGACTATGTCAGCTGTCTGTCACCTTTGCCTTTGTGCACTCAAGAGGGACCATTCACTTTAGCCCTATCAAACTATCAATGCAATATGGCACAGAGATACTACTATGGTGGTCCAAACACTACTATTATATCTCCATGCCAGGTGCAGTAAAGAGTGATGTAACCTTACCGACCTGATTACATTAATATTTGGGAGCTGGTGAATATAGAGGGGCAGCATAATCCTGGATGACAAAATAGCAGAATAAACAATCTACATAATAGCTTGATCATCATAATGCAGGGGTGGCTAAGGTCCACACACATATGACTGGCCTAGAATGAAGGGTTGTGGGAGACAAACTCCGAAATTTTGATGCACCCCAATATTTTGATCGCCCCAAAATGTATCTCTGGCAGCTTTGCTCTTGCACCCTTGATCTTATAATAAGAATCAGAACCTTCCTTGACATCAGACTCACAAATTAACTTAGCAGAGCAATAAATAAGGACTGAGAACTCCCCATAACTGAGTTCTAGATCACAGGACTTTATTAGGAGTGTTATTACACTAAATTGAAAATAGGCAATACAGAAAAATACAATATACCATGATGCCTTGGATACAGAGTGCATAGTCAGAAATAAGAGCAATTTGAAATCCCAGTCAGGAAACAAAATCATAAATGGAGCGACCAGCAGTCACAGAAGGAAAAGAATAAGGGCCAGATTTACTAAATTCTCAAACAACTCAGCTCAGTAGCCTAAAATGCTGTGCTGCGCTGTGTGAGATGGAGAGAGTAGGAGAGCGCCATATCTATAGAGATATGCCTCTCTCATTCTCTTTCCCTAGCACTAGCACAGAATTTTGCTGCCAAGCACCACACACACATTTTTGTGCCAGCAGTGCAAGGGTTTTGTGAATGAGTCTAGCATTGGATTTGTACTGGAAGGGTTCCCTTCCTGTACAAAATACTACCCCTTGACAACTTTTAAAACATTTCCTATTTTATATCTGTACTGTATAGTGGAGCACACATGGAAAGTCAGAAAGGAATGGAGAAATGTAAATATTTCTCCTTTTAATGCCTGCTTTTAAGTGGTGTTAATTTTTGACGCAAAGCCTTGTCTCAGATTTGTGGTAGATAGAGTTTGTTTCAAAAAGCATAGATAATGGCATGGAAACGCCCCTGTACCACCCATGTAATGCCCACTTGATGCTAAGTTACACAGAGCAAAACTTTACGCTGCTTTGTGTGACTTTTAGGCAACTTCCATTGCAAAACAGGTTTGGCGCTGGAACATATAATACAAACAATAAAAAGTTGTGCTGGTTTTCGTTGCTCCTGTGACATAAACACAGCACTAAAAGATTGTAAATATGGCCATAAGTCTTAAATTCCAATTCTCAAATTATTAAACAACACCAGCAGCATGTCTAGGATAAAATAAAGGCTCTCACTTCCCCCCTAAAACCCAGGGTTTGTATACAAATTGTGTAGGAAATAAGCAAAAACTACAAATACAGCATGGCATGACAAACAATAACACATATTGAGCAAATTAGAATATAGATTGTCACAACAAAATTATAACAGTAACCCATTTCTAAGGTAAAGGAAATCTTCCATCAGCTTCCACAACAACAGTGCACTCCAGAGATGTACAACTGTTCTGCTTGGGTTTTCGGATCAGATAGAACCCGCTCATTAGAGCCTCACTAACCCAGCCAGAACGTTACCCCCTCCCTAGAACCTATTTACAATAGTGCAACCACATATATCTATCACCTAAGGACAGGGAATTCCTACTATACATACCAAGACCTCTTATAATCGGCGGCCTCGCGATCCCATACGGATCCAGACCTCTCTGCCCATACGACAGTATCACAAGTGGCGGCCTCGCGATCCCACACGAATCCAGACCTCTCTACCCAGATGGCAGTCTCATAAGTGGCGGCCTCGCGATCCCACACGAATCCAGACCTCTCTACCCAGACGGCAGTCTCAGCACAATCGGCGGCCTCGCGATCCCCTACGAATCCAGACCTCTTTGCCCATACGACAGTATCACAAGTGGCGGCCTCGCGATCCCACACGAATCCAGACCTCTCTACCTAGACGGCAGTCTCAGCACAAGTGGCGGCCTCGCGATCCCCTACGAATCCAGACCTCTCTGCCCATACGACAGTATCACAAGTGGCGGCCTCGCGATCCCACACGAATCCAGACCTCTCTACCCAGACGGCAGTCTCAGCACAATCGGCGGCCTCGCGATCCCCTACGAATCCTGACCTCTCTGCCCATACGACAGTCTCACAAGTGGCGGCCTCGCGATCCCACACGAATCCAGACCTTTCTACCCAGACGGCAGTCTCAGCACAAGTGGCGGCCTCGCGATTCCATACGAATCCAGACCTCTCTGCCCATACGACAGTATCACAAGTGGCGGCCTCGCGATCCCACACGAATCCAGACCTCTCTACCCAGACGGCAGTCTCAGCACAAGTGGCGGCCTCGCGATTCCATACGAATCCAGACCTCTCTACCCAGACGGCAGTCTCAGCATAATCGGCGGCCTCGCGATCCCCTACGAATCCAGACCTCTCTGCCCATACGACAGTATCACAAGTGGCGGCCTCGCGATCCTATACGAATCCAGACCTCTCTACCTAGACGGCAGTCTCATACGACAGTTCATCCTATGATCACCATAACATACAAAAAAAGGAATCAGTCTCACTATTCATCAGATCACACAAGGATTGCCAGTTCAAGCATAGCCTGTTCTCAGGTTCGAGGGGCTCCTCTTTCCCTTATTCAGTTACCACTTACCTGATCAGGGTTAACATCTGTTCATGTAGCCGCAGCTGACTAGAAGAATAGGCTACCCTCTCATACAAGAACACGCAGCACATGTTGGTTCACTACAAACTGGGTACTTTATTACTCATTACATACACAATCACATAACATTACGATATAACACATAACCTGCAAAGAAAAGTGAAAGATTAAGTTGTACACTCTAATAAGAAAGGGTCGACATCACCTTAGTAGTATGTAGCCTGCACTCAGTGGTCATCTAGGTTCCCTTCTCGTCTGTGCCTCGGCTCGCCTGGAATCACCCTTCTCCGAGTCACTGGGACCTCTTCCTTATCGGCTACTCTCTCCTCTCTGGCTAGGAGAGCATCTGTCTCTCGGTTCTTCTCCGCCTTCAAGATGGCGTCTGTCTTCCCTGGAATAAGTAGTAGCTTTACTGCTAACGGCTAGATGCCGCCTACGGACTGAACATGTAACTGCCTCAGACTTTCACTAATATAGAGGTGCGTTTCCTCATGGAAAATTCCGGCCCGTAACCTGCCGCCCACCAAATTCTTGTACCTCCCCGTACCAAGGACACGTTCCCAGCCGGCCGGCCTGATGTAGTGTCTTCGGCATGAAGAAAAATACAATCCTTCGATAAGGGCCGGCCTGAACCGGTTCTCTCCAAGCGAATAACACCTCATAACTAAAACATTACATTTGACCTAGAAGCATCCCAAGCTGCCGGAGCAGAAAGAAAGATGGAGTCTCTCCCGTTTGAGGCCTACCAGGCCTGAATTCAGCACGGCTCCATGAAATACCCTCACTACAGGACAGGTTATCCCTAATACTAACGAATCTATCCCCTAGGCTATGTGTGCGAGCCCTGATCTATGGGGAAGAGCACAGAATCATGTCGAAGTGCCTAGTAAATAGGCTCCATTCACTACTCTAACCCTTAGACTTGAATGATAAGAGACTGAAGTCACATTCCATCATTGTGCCACACAAGAAGGCCGGGAAAATCGAGCAGAACATTTCACCCTTGACTTCAGTCTATTATACATTCATTAAACAGAACTAATATCTGTGGAAGAATAATATGAAACAAGACTAACTGATCTATGTCTAGTACCAGGTGTACAGAATTGAAGTAGTGAAGGAATACACTGAATAAAGCAACAGATAGAAATCAAAATGCCGATAGTAATCAGAATACCTCCTAATATCTGATGTAACATATGCAAATCAGGTAACCAATTAAAGAGCCAGTCAAACCAGCCCTGGTCAATGTGTTTTCTAACTTCTTCTGTCAAGTCATGTAGTTTATCAATGTGAGCTTGAATGGATTTTGTATGATCCGACAAGTTAAAACAACAAAGACCCTCAAAATCAGTTCACCCTGGGCGTCTAATAGCATGTCAGACAGGACTGTAGAAGTATGATTGATGGATTTTACCATCCAGCAGGCCATTTTCCCAATAGATTTGGCATTATAAACTGCCAAGCAGGAACACCAACAATTGAAATAGCCAGGCTAAGGTATTCAGACTTGGAATATAAATGCAAAGATGAGTCACAATCCTCCTGTAACCTCACTGTATCTCGAATCACACGAGAGTTGGCATTCGGATGTGATGAAAACATTAATAAGCTCAGTCTAGTAATGGCACAAGGGCCTCCAGAAATATTTGCGGGAATATATGGCCAGGAAGTATTACCACATGAGAAAAGCCATCCGGCAGGCAGTAACATCGTGCGATAGTGACTGGGGGTAACTACCATACTCTTGCAAGTCATGTTATTCTGAACAGAAGTACATGTTTTCGGTGTCCTTTGAAGGCACAAAGTTCGTTCATGAGCGGTGAATGAAGTGGCACCTTTCAATCTTAAACGCATACATTCAGAAATCACACTAGGATCACAAGTAAGGAAAAAACATAAATCACCCTGTGTGATATTATAGGTAACTATTTGGGACTGGATGGGCGGTATCGGGTCTGACAGTACAGTACACAAGGGGCAATACTCATGGGCAGCGAAATCGCCCAGAAGAACATTGGGGCGAGCATTTGATATATTAAAAATATGAGTCAAAGTCTCCAATGAAGCAGGGACAGCAACTAAACAAGTTGCTAGAATGTCCGTCACCGATCTCATCGGTGTCAAGCAGAAATGAGGGGCTTTAGTCACTTGTTTAGCTAATGTAATCCAAAAGTTCGACGACGAATCCCACGCAGCGAAGGAACGCGACACTCGGGTTCTCAACTCAGCCCGGGTTGATGGGATCCCTCCTCTCTCGTCGTACCAGCCCAAAAGGAGTCCAACGCCGACACATCCTGCAGCAACAGTCTAAAGAATGATCTGAAAGAGAATCAAATACAGGCATTATTCATTCTCGTAAGTAACATTTGTCAGCCGGGACTGCTTCCCAGCTATCTTTCCCTGGTCTCATAACTAAAATGGTGTTGTCTTGACCGGTTGCAATGACTTCTGCTTGTTCAGGGGGATTCTTAGGCGACTGCACCCAAACTCTGGCCCCAGGATTATCTGTGGAGCCAAAACCTTTCTGGCCTCGTACAGTTAGCAACTTTGGGGCAGTGCCTTTTGTGATCTCACCACTGAAAACAGGCATTATTAGCATTTGAGCCACTCGGTCAGTTTGATGTATCAGTAAGTCAACCTCACTGCTATTCAGCAGGAGCACCTTAATCTCTCCCTGATAATCACTATCAATGATTCCTCCAAGCACCTGAATGCCTTTTACAGCCAGCCCGATCTAGGGGCGATTAATCCGATATTTCCAGTTGGTATATGAACACCAACACCAGTTTCAATGATGACTCGATCCTTACTTTTTATAACGGTGTCATCCATGGCATGCAGGTCTAAACCTGCCGACCCTGGGGTCGCTCTACATGGAGCCAAAGCTCCAGGAGTAATCTCCCAGTACATCACGGTCTCTCTGATTTCATTGGGCTTAGCATCAACATTCGGAGGAAACAAACGCATAAGTGGGGATTCAGCATTTAGAAAAGGACGGTTATTCAAAATCAATAGCGCTTGAGGCAAAAAGTCTCGCCAATTCTTATACTTGTCATCTGTTAATTTACGCAATTGATCTTTTAGCAGGCCATTCAACCTCTCCACAAGACCCGAGGCCTGTGGATAATATGGTATATGAAACACCCATTCAATATTGTTTTCCACACAGAATTCCTGTACCAATCTTCCACGAAAATGGGATGCATTATCAGATTGAATTTGGAATGGCACACCATAATACATCATAATCAATTCCAATGTTTTAATAGTATTCAATTGGGTAGCTTGCTTACAGGGAAGGGCCACCAACAGGCCACTGTATGTATCAACAATGGTGCAAACATATTGACAATTCCTACTCATAGGAAGTGGACCAATGTAATCAATCTGCCAAATTTGAGCGGGCAATTTCCCGCGATGTAAATGACCTTTAACAATTTGGGGCACTTTGCGCTGCCTGATATGCTGACAAATGGGACAATGTAGAATAACATTTTTGATTAAATCTAGGGGAATATAAATTCCTCGATCAGCAGCCCACCTGCTAGTGGCTTTCTCTCCAAAGAGTCCTGCTTTCTGGTGGGCCCATTTCGCCAATCCCGCAATATCAGAATCTTGCGTGTCCACCACTGCCTCAGCAATTTTAGATTTCTCATCTGCAATATTATGAAAGAATTTGTCAAGAGAGTCTATCGGGGTATGAGCATCCACATGGAAGATTGTAACAGTACTCTGTGGGAGCATTTCCCAAATCTCCTGCCATAATTCTTTTCCCCACAGTTCTTTTGAATGGATTTTCCAACTATGGGAATGCCAAGTCGGTAACCAAACTGCCAGTCCATTGGCAGTAGACCAAGAATCGGTAAAAATATGACATGTGCCAGGTAACTCTTGTTTCAGAACTTGATAAACAGCATAGAGTTCAGCAAATTGACTGCTCTTACCCTCACCAGTTGTACTCAGCAATTTTTGTGTGATCGGATTATAGGACACTGCCTTCCAATGCCGTTTCGTCCCTATGAACCTTGCTGAACCATCCGTAAACCAGACATGGTTTCTGTCCTCTGCGGACAAATCATCAAAAGGTCTACCCCACTTAACAGGAGACTCCTGTACTAAAGGTACGGAACATTCACTCTCAGTCTCAGTTGATGGCGCCCGTGCCACCTGCTCATGCAAAGATGCAACTCCTTTTTGTCCCACACGTGCCCTGTCTTGTATATACCATTTCCATTTAATCACACTCGCCTCTTGAGCGTGTCCAATTCGGTGAGTTTTCGGCGAACTCATAACCCACTGCATGATAGGAATTTCAGGTCGCAAAACTATATCATGTCCCAAAGTCAATTGCTCGGTATCCACCAGAGCCCAATAACATGCAAGTAACTGTTTCTCAAAAGGTGTATAACGCTCACCAGCATCAGGTAACTTTTTAGTCCAGAAACCTAACAGTACTCTACTCTTGCCTTGTTTCTGCCACAAACTCCAATTCGCATAAAGGCCTTGTACAGACACATTCAAATCCACCTCACCATCACATACAGGCCATAAATCCAGAGCATGCTGAATTGCTTCTTTTGCCAGACTAAACGCATCTTGCTGTGGTTTACCCCATTCAAATGCATTCTTTTTACGAGTGACCTGGTACAAAGGGGCCAATATTTGACTCAAATGAGGAATATGCTGGCGCCAAAAACCAAACAAACCAATGAAGCTTTGGGCTTCTTTCCTATTTCTCGGAACTGCAAAATCAAGAATTTTCTGTTTAACCTGAGGGATCACTTCTCGGTGCCCTTCATGCCAATTAATACCCAAAAATTTCACAGCCTGGGACGGACCTTGTAATTTATCCGGGTTGATTTCCCAACCTTTCTCACGCAAGCACTCAATGACTCTATCCAATTGAGTCTGAACTTCCTCTTGTGTTTCGCCTTGGATCAAAATATCATCAATATAGTGACATATCTGAATTTGCGGATGAACCGGTACCTCAGCCAAATGCTCTGCCACCAGCCGGTGACATATCGTAGGACTATGCACATAGCCCTGGGGAAGACTTCTAAACGTCATCTGACGCCCGTTCCACGTAAAACTGAATTGTTCCTGACACTCAGGGGCAATCGGAATCGAAAAGAAAGCATTAGCAATATCAATGGACGCATACCATGTACCTGGATGTTTTTGGATTCTTTCAATTAGGGTAATAACATCCGGTACTGCAACAGTCAAAGAGGGTGTGTGTCTATTCAATTCTCGATAATCAACAGTCATGCGCCAAGAATTATCACTCTTACGTACAGGCCAAACAGGATTATTCCAAGCAGAAGTAACTGGGGTTATAACTCCTGCATCCACCAACTCCTGAATAGTGGTACTAATCTCTTCATGACCACCTGGAATACGATACTGCTTCTGACGAACCACTTTTGTCGCCTGGGGAACTTTTATGGGGGGCATTCTTAAACGACCAACCCGTACAGGCCTGGACGATATATAATGTTTAGTTCCAAATTGGTAACATCCATCATCTAAGTGCAAAGTCATTCCTTTCAAAATATCAATTCCAATTATGAATTCTAAGAGTGGCACCACTAATACAGAGTATTCTTTTCTAGGAATTCTACCTATTCTCATTTCAAGTAAAGTTTGAACTGCGGGAGTTTCCTTTCCACCTAATCCGGTAATTGTAAAAGGCTGACCTTTAAACTTCTTTGATTTTCCATGGATAAGAGTGGCCTCCGCTCCTGTATCTACCAATGCTCGGGCCCTTTGGATATTACGATGTCTCCAATAAATATCAATATCTACATAGGGTCTATTATCTCTGTGAGCCCATCTGTGTACTGGAGCTTGACCTATTTCCTAGTCCTTTTTACTGCGTTCTGTGTACCAGGATAAATCAGGATAAAGACTCTCACGTTTCCCAGGTATCGATACCTCCTGTTCATATCCATCTCCATTACGAAATGGATTACTGTTCTCTGCATTGTACTGCGGGTTTCGATCGGCCAATATGTGTCGATCCTCTCTCCTTCTCAACTCAGGGGATTGATCCCTATCATCTCTACGTCTGATGTTAACATAATCATCTCTCCCCCTCTCTCTTTCCCCCTCTCTCTCCCTGTCTCTCTCACGACGGGGGGACAAATCACGTACATAACGTCGATCATCACGACGATCAGAGCGCCCACGGCGGTCGTCATCACCGCTACCGTCAGAAAAACCACGATCACACTCAGTTGTCCGAACACGCCGGGCACCCTCCTTTCGATCCAAGCCACGTTTGCAAAACATTTCCCACAAACGAGAAGTAGTCTCACCATCAATGTCCTCCTTCCGCACACCATCGGCCATAAGACCAAAAAACATATCACGTCTAGTAAGTTTATTGTCACCAGGAGTACGAGTGTCAGGCCGGGACTGCCGTTCAGGTTTAAACCACTCACCCAACTCACCGAGTTGGCGTACCGATTCCAGCACCACAGATAACATGTTACCAGTCTGATTAATCAATAAAGTCATCATGACCTGCTTATAAGCAACAGGGGAAGAACGAATAATACGATTCCGCACAGAAGATGTCAAGAAACCATCAAGCAACCTGTCAGCAGTATTCAGAAAAATTGCCGTTTTCATCACCTCCTCTTTGAGACGTTGTGCAGCATCGCGCAAAGTATACCACGGTTTGTCATTCACAGGCCAGTCAGACTCAGTAGGATATTTTTGATTACAACCCTCAGTCGCCAATTGAAGCAAAGAAATTTGACCACCAGCATTAAAGTTACGAAAATGATCCTGTACAGTAGAATCCGAACTCAAGGAACAAAACTTCAAACAATCGCCAGCATCCAACATAATGCCAGCAGCGCCCAGTTCATAAAGTCGCACCATCCATGTGAGTAAGGTCTCACCAGCTCGCTGCCGAAATCGCTGCAAAATATCACTAATTTCTTGTAGAGTAAAATCCTCCAAAGAGTCTAAAGCAATACCATTCGGAGCACCGGGAGCCTGCTGCACCTTCCGCCGAAATACTGGATGCACCGAGACCGCGGGACGAGCATCACAAGGAGCTCGACCAGTACACGTAGAGGAACAATCAGTGGAAGAAGCATCGACCCCGCTCGAAGGACGAGCGCAATCACGGGGTGCACCATCAGAGGCGCAAGAAGCAGACTTACAATCACGGCCGGAGCGAGAGGACTCGCGCTTGGCAGACTCCTCACCCGAGGAAGGAGAATCACTCGAGTTCCAGATATTACCATCCCATTCATCAGGATTCCAATCCAGTCCGGCTTTCGCCACGACCAGACGCACCTTTCGCGTCGAAACCCGACCACGCCGATTCTTGTATTTATAACGAGCAATTCGCACAGCCGCCCTTTCGGCAATAGTTTGGTACGTCTCAAGTTTGTCAGCAAGCAACTTATTTTGACACCGCAACAAAGTATGAGCATTCTGAATCTCAACAAAGTTCGCTTCCAAATCCTTATGCAAGTTCTGTAACTTCAACAACCTCTCATGCAGAATTCTGTACGCAGACAGAACAATCCAACCTCTGCGCCCTAAAACGGGAAGCTCATCACCCTTAGATACCGGCGCCTTCTGTAAACAAGTAATCACATTAGCCGGCTCCGCCAGCTCCAAAAAAGAATTCCAATTCTCACTCAAACCAGTAGAATCAGCCCACTCACGGGCTAAGGCTTCATAAGGCGTTGAATCCCAACCGGGAATATCAACGGGCAACTTAAAAGTAGATTTCGACTTTCTAGAAAACATCTCGGAAAAGAAAGAAAAAGAGAAAAAGAAAAAGAAGAAAGAGAAAAGAAAACTACACACAATTATATACAAATAATATTCAAACGAAACCACGCACGCGCCGAAAGCAAACACGATACAACCACAACGCACACAGGTTTCGTAAACGGTTCGTGACGCCAAATGTTCTGCTTGGGTTTTCGGATCAGATAGAACCCGCTCATTAGAGCCTCACTAACCCAGCCAGAATGTTACCCCCTCCCTAGAACCTATTTACAATAGTGCAACCACATATATCTATCACCTAAGGACAGGGAATTCCTACTATACATACCAAGACCTCTTATAATCGGCGGCCTCGCGATCCCATACGGATCCAGACCTCTCTGCCCATACGACAGTATCACAAGTGGCGGCCTCGCGATCCCCTACGAATCCAGACCTCTCTGCCCATACGACAGTATCACAAGTGGCGGCCTCGCGATCCCACACGAATCCAGACCTCTCTACCTAGACGGCAGTCTCAGCACAAGTGGCGGCCTCGCGATCCCCTACGAATCCAGACCTCTCTGCCCATACGACAGTATCACAAGTGGCGGCCTCGCGATCCTATACGAATCCAGACCTCTCTACCTAGACGGCAGTCTCATACGACAGTTCATCCTATGATCACCATAACATACAAAAAAAGGAATCAGTCTCACTATTCATCAGATCACACAAGGATTGCCAGTTCAAGCATAGCCTGTTCTCAGGTTCGAGGGGCTCCTCTTTCCCTTATTCAGTTACCACTTACCTGATCAGGGTTAACATCTGTTCATGTAGCCGCAGCTGACTAGAAGAATAGGCTACCCTCTCATACAAGAACACGCAGCACATGTTGGTTCACTACAAACTGGGTACTTTATTACTCATTACATACACAATCACATAACATTACGATATAACACATAACCTGCAAAGAAAAGTGAAAGATTAAGTTGTACACTCTAATAAGAAAGGGTCGACATCACCTTAGTAGTATGTAGCCTGCACTCAGTGGTCATCTAGGTTCCCTTCTCGTCTGTGCCTCGGCTCGCCTGGAATCACCCTTCTCCGAGTCACTGGGACCTCTTCCTTATCGGCTACTCTCTCCTCTCTGGCTAGGAGAGCATCTGTCTCTCGGTTCTTCTCCGCCTTCAAGATGGCGTCTGTCTTCCCTGGAATAAGTAGTAGCTTTACTGCTAACGGCTAGATGCCGCCTACGGACTGAACATGTAACTGCCTCAGACTTTCACTAATATAGAGGTGCGTTTCCTCATGGAAAATTCCGGCCCGTAACCTGCCGCCCACCAAATTCTTGTACCTCCCCGTACCAAGGACACGTTCCCAGCCGGCCGGCCTGATGTAGTGTCTTCGGCATGAAGAAAAATACAATCCTTCGATAAGGGCCGGCCTGAACCGGTTCTCTCCAAGCGAATAACACCTCATAACTAAAACATTACATTTGACCTAGAAGCATCCCAAGCTGCCGGAGCAGAAAGAAAGATGGAGTCTCTCCCGTTTGAGGCCTACCAGGCCTGAATTCAGCACGGCTCCATGAAATACCCTCACTACAGGATAGGTTATCCCTAATACTAACGAATCTATCCCCTAGGCTATGTGTGCGAGCCCTGATCTATGGGGAAGAGCACAGAATCATGTCGAAGTGCCTAGTAAATAGGCTCCATTCACTACTCTAACCCTTAGACTTGAATGATAAGAGACTGAAGTCACATTCCATCATTGTGCCACACAAGAAGGCCGGGAAAATCGAGCAGAACATTAACACAATATGAAACATTTTCAAACTTAGACTCATACACTAGCATATGTTAGCAGGCCTATGTTGGAACTTCCAAAGGAAATGTCCTTCAGAATGATACATTCAGTACATTAAGAAAGTTTCATTCACAACACCTGCTCTCTAAGGAAAAAAACACATTATGTTACAGTGTACCATCCTCTGTGAAGACTGTGGGGAGAGAAGATACGCAAGGGACAATGATTGGGATGAGTGAAGAACAGCAGAAGCAAGATGAACAGAACACCAAACCAGCATCCATATTAATAAAATTGTGTCTCTGAAAAAATGTGGCATAGCTAAACTACATTGAGTACTCTTCGAATGTTCTAAATAATATTCAAAAATAGTCTGTCACCCAAAATTGCACATTTAGAAAAAGCTTTGACAGTTTCCCCCACTTATTGTTTTTTAATAACTACTAAAAAACATTAATAAAACTAAATCAATCAGCCATCAGTTAATAGACATCGTAATCTTCTTAAGTTACTTTTGAGAATTTTCCTCTACCTTTTCTATCTTTAACCCTGTTCCTTGAGACTCTCCAATTCCATTTTCATTTCTTCAACCTATTTTCACCATTACCTTCTTTTTATATCATATGATCATACACTCAGAAATTTCAGTAAAAGAAACAGAATAATCCCACACGCCATTATAATTAGCATAGAGGCTAACATAGCTTGGAAAGCATTTCTCCCTAAATTACCTAGCCATTCTCCCACCTTATCAAAACTCTTCCCTTGTTCACTAAACTATGAACCTACAGTTTCCCATCAGCCAGGTTCCTCAATAGATGTAATCTCATGTGAAAGATTAGCAACAGAAGAATTATTAATTCCACTATTGTCAGGTATAAACATACATTTCTTGGTTCAAATCACCTCACAGACTCTGCCCTCTTTCGCCTAAAGACTTTTCCATTACCATAGCCCTAATAGCCACCATTGCTGCATTTACTATCTTAAAGGACCTTGCTGTGTCTACTGCAAGTGTATCTACAGCCATAGACAAATGCGTACTTTTAACATCATTTATTGCCACACTATAGAAGGAATATTAGCACATAATCTATCCAAAGCCACTTGCCCAAAACGGTCTCACTCTTTTTAAACTATGTTGACTATGATCCATATGATAGTACCTAGAAAACATTAAAGTTAAATAAAACTGACCAACCCAATTTCTCAGCAAACTGAAATAGGCAGTTTTCCCACAGACATAATAAATTTCAGTGAAAATATGTTCTCCATTTAACAAATAGTCCCCACTAACATACTTTTTTCACACACAGTCTCTCCTACAAATTCACCCCTACATACCTTCGAAAAACCATATCTTATCTTATATAACTCACCAGTTCCCTCTTTTTCCATTTTCAATCTAGGATGTACATCAGACAATCTAAATTCATCTTCCTCTTTTATCTGTTCTAATTCAACCCCCTGCTCTTGCCAGTTTTCTATAATCTTTACTCCTCTCTCATTGCATTCTCTAAGACAATTATTCTCCTAACTACTCAAAAGACACACATAACGTTGTTCATTGTTAGCTTCATACTTGTTTTGTGCAATCATTCTAAAACATTTACTATAGTTAATTTCTCTGTTATCTTCTCTAATAGGCCAATCCTGAGGGCACATTAAAATCAGTGAAATAAGGAAAAAGAACCCATCATGGTTGAAAATCACAATGCATACGTTTCACGAAAAAATAGGTAACTGCACGTAAGTAGAACCCTCTCCAGCTGATGTAGGGAGGTAGGCACACAGGTAGGACCCACAAACCTTCATTATTTCTACATATTTTCTAATCATTTTAGCATATACATTATCCTTAAATCCATTAACTAAATGTCCTCTATGCACTGGTACATCCTGTTTTGACCAATTTTTTTTTTAGTAGTAACACCAACATTAGCATTATTAACACAATCTGAAGCAAATCCCACAAGAGACAGTAAGCACAACAGTAGTCTCACTAAACTACTCAAATAATTATTATTATTAATACTAACCCTGTAATTTTACACTATTTGTTGTATTCAGTCTTCTACTGAGACAAAAACTCTTTTTGTGGTAAGAATTCAACAAATATTTTCTTTAAAACAATAATATTTTTGTTCTTTTTATCTTTTTCTTCTTATGTTATTACAACAATAACCAAAACAAAAATTCAAAATAATCTTCTCCATTTTCTTTTTCAAAGGATCATTCCAAAAGTTCATTGGAATCTGACTTTGTTCAACAGAAGCCTCTAAACAATTATTCTCAAAACATTTCTTTATTCCATTCAAGGTAGCTCTTCTTCTGTTTTAAACTCACTCTGTGATTCACTTGTATTGGCACTGATTCAAAAGTGTATAATCATCCAACATTGTTTCATCTTCTTCTTCTTCCATAATTGTAGCTAAATATTCCAATACAGGTGAGGCATTTTTTTGAGTTAGAAGTCTCTTTCTCATTGATATTTTGGCCATTGGTGATTCACTTCTAGTAGTTTCAGAATCCCTTTGTCTCGTAGGCTTTTCCTCCGGTTGACACTGCTTTCTTTACTATCCAAGGAACTTTCATTAAAGCTCAAACTTGAACTTGAACTTTAATCAGTTTTCCCTTTGTGTGCTCTGTTCTCTGTGAACTTCTACTTTCATTTGGGGGTCTTTGTAGCTGTTCTTCAACTACAACGTTTACTTGCTTGGATGATCCTTCTTTCTGTGACTCATTCATGTGTTTTTTCATTGTAACAGCTATTCACTCTGCTCTGTACTTTGATCCTGGGCTTCAGGAAGTTCAAGTTCTTCTTCAGGGCTTTCTCTAAACTGAAATTCACCTCTTTAGTTTATTTTTGCTCATTGTCTTCACCAATTTCAAACTCAGATTTTTCACCCACCCTCTGGATTTGTGTCATATACTTGAGCTTTTCACTGAAGTTGGCTTTCTGAGATTGACCCAGGCCCAGTTGATTCATCCTCTACTTCAGCTACTCTCACTCTCTTTGTGTGAGCAGTGTGGATTCACTGTGGCACACTTGCACAGTTCAGGGCAGTGTTTGTTGTCAGGATTATCTGATATAGACCCTTCAATGCTCCCTTAAGCACCCCTCCCTGATATGTTTTCGAATTACTATCCAATTTCCAGAATTGAGGCTGTGGCACGCAACATTCCAGGATTCTTCTGTTGCAACATTCACCTAATTAGAGACAGATTTTACCACATCAGCCAGACCCTTGCAAAAATCTAGCACAATGTCATCAGTTATAGAAACTAGTGCAGCTGAAGGAACACACACAACCCTCACTGTCCTTTCCATGAGAATCTCATGAGTTAATAAACCAGTCTTTTTGTCAGGAATACTTCTCATACTCATCAAAACAATAGGAAGGGCATCAGGCCACTTTAACCTAAGAAGTGCCACGAGTCAATCTAAAAGTGTTAAAAGTGTAAAAAGTGAAAGTGCTCAGGCCGATCTGATCGACCCATGATCTGACACTCATTTGGGAGGTTTTTGTTCCTGCTATTCCTCTTGAAATTCAAAACTGACCTGTAATTCCATTTTGGAACACCTCCTTCTTTGTTTATTTAGTTGTAGTTTGCCATATTTTGATCAATTTGCAGATATTTAATCTCTTTAAAGTTGTGGAGAAATTTTGTTTACAGATAAGAAGCCAGTCTGTTCAAAGCTGCACAGGTCCTTCTACACCAGTAGAGGGCACAGAGAACTCAGAGACATTGCTCTAATCAGCTCTCAGCCACATTAACAGTGCAGCAAGTATGGGGTCGTGACTTGACTGAATTGTGATATCAGTTTGGGTTAGACCATCTATAGTTCAACTCCTGGCCCAGAAGTATTCCTTAGACTCTTATACTCAGACACACACTTCTTCAATAGATTTATCTACTCAGCTTAAGGCACTCACTATCTATAAAATATTGTCTCATCCTATTGACCCCAGATCAAATCTTCTAAAGAACGTTTATGGGAAAAAGACACAGCACAATAATTCTCTTTTCAGACTTGGAGCTCCATCTAGGCAAAAATCCACACCTCCTCACGATCAGCAAGTACAATGCAGACTCTATATTATTTTTACAAAAGGCTTTTTCTTACCCCTTTGTATCTACATACGTTCAAGTTATTGAAGGTTGTGAAATGTTGAGCCTGCCTTCATGAAAAGAGTGATTTACTTCATATGTTCTTTCTCTGCCCTCTGGTTAAGACCTTCTGGCTACTCATTTTGGGAAAATTAAATGAAATGTTATCTACCAATGTTACTTTTGATACTGTTCTTGTCTATCTGGGTGGCTCCCCTCCTATATGGAGTACTTAGGGAGGTGTGGGTAAATTTGTTGACTTGTTTATAGTTATTACCTTTCAGATTATTACTACCAATTGGAAGGACACTGCTAAAATCTCATATAAATCTTGGGGGAACCTACTATGTCTTCATCACAGACTAGACTGTGCGTATGCCACCTCTACACCCCTATTGATTAAAAAGGATTTACTTTGGTTACCATTCACAACATTCCTTTCCAGGTTGGCTGTTTGATCTACTTCAAATGTATAGTGTCATGTGTGAGAAGTTGGCCTGGTATATGCTGTCCACTAGTTATAGTGGTTATAAAGAAGGGTAAACCCAAAATCACTGGGACCTAGGTGAAAGGCAGTATATAAATTAGTGGCCCCAGAATAGTTACATCAGAAGTGTAAGAGACAAACATAAAAAACATATATAACAAAACGTCAAGCAAACTACTATTTAAGCTACAGTGTTATTTAATCACACTGAGGCATTGCTATGATTTCAAAAAGGACATTTAAATGGTCATATTTACAAAGACATCATTTGAGTGCCCAAGTGGAGGGATGAGAAGGAGTGAATAGTGACTCAAGTGAGGAGGTAAAGTACGTAAAAACCAATAGTAGTGAATATTACAATTAAATTGATTAGCATATTATTGGATGCCACAAGAAATAAATTACAATAAATCACAAAGCCATATACAACAGAGTATCACAGTAAGGCAAGTACTGTTGAAAGTACTGGCATTGATGATGTATCGACGTTCCGACCCCTTGATGTGTGTAGGTTCTTCAAAGCCTTACTAATGAGGACTGGTGTGAAAGTGATGGACGGGGCACCTGGGAGTTAAAATTAAAAAGGGGATTTATCATGTCCGTTGTTATTTAGAACAAAGGCAAATACATAAAATAGTGACTGAAATTGCCGTAATGGAGGGAGAGTGGGGCCTCACACCAACAGATGCTGTCAGGCCGGGTTGGGCCGTGGACTCCAAAGAAATGCGCAGGAGAGTGAAAAGACACCTGCAAGGGTAGGGTATCTGTCAGTGCCCTTCAAATCAATCAGGGTAGCAAAAAATTGACACAAATGCCCAACATTAAGAAGACTTACTTGACTGTGGCAGTTGTAAATAACTATTATTATTTAGAAATCCGTGGTCAAACAACCTTAAATTGTTGTTGTTGGCAAAGCCCTGATTTCGTCATAAGGGTCATTCTAGAAAATATAAAATCAGAGGAAAAACAGAATTCAATGCTGGGGACAGGACCATTTCTACAGTGTGAACAATGGGGTATTAATATGAAAAGGGTAAAGGACTGACCCCCGATTATCAAAGGTGTAGGATAGCAAAGGAAAATGGAAAAGTACTTGTCACCGCGTTAGCCGGTGAAGAAATGGTGTGTTTAAAAAAGGCAATCCTGTGAAAACAACTCTGGTCTAAACTATGTTGTAGGGAAAGCACTCAAACAATGTGCTTTAGGGAAGTTATAAGAGAGTGCTGCACCCGATGACGTAAGGTGGATGAATACGCGAGTGCTATGGAAACGAATCATCCATCAATGCCAAAATATGCGAAACCGTAAACGAGAAGCGGTTTGCAATAAAGTTACGTAGTTACAACAGGGAAATCTCTCAGAGACAAAACGCTTGGGAAATGCAAGGAACTCATGTCCCAAATGGTGATGTGAGGATCAGAGGGTTTAAGTTATGTAAAGTCATTGAACACCGAGTGGGCCGGTGACGACTCGAGAAAAGTTCAATATAGTAATTTGTGGCCGCATAGAAGGTCTCTCGAAGAAAAGACACTCAAGAAGAAACAGATGCACTCACCGCTGGGATGTCGATGTACACCATGCAAAAGGGGACCAAGGAAAAAACTTTCCGTTAGGCTCCGTATATGTAGTCGCACTGTAAAGCGCCGGCAGCCGCGTGACACTCAGTGTAGTGCAAATGCTAAATGCCAGTTACAAATACAGTGTGGCTGACGTGAAAAGAAAACAGACTATGCTGTTTAGTCTCCATCGTGTCAATGTCAGGATAAAATGCGGATTGTGTTTACATGGACGAGATGGAACTGATGGTGAATGTTAACATAGATTTGTGGTACAAGTTAGAAGAGAAAAACAACATGAATGAATGTTGTTATTCACATAAAAAATGAATAGAATCTCGGGACGTTCAGACTCTGTACAATATGGATCCCAGAAAGCTGTCATAAGTCGTCAACTTAAATATGCATGAATAGCAGGGTCCCAGCCAGACTAAAGTTGAAAAACAGTGAAACACCAGCAAAAAGTGGGGGTAAACATGTGAAGCAGATCCTACTCTCCTACACAACACCCCCTCCCAAAACGCAGGGACATTAAACTAACCTTGACCAGTTGAGTCTTCATGTTCTAAGTGGAAATATCTGGAGAGTCCATCTTCATTGGCATGGTTACTCCCAGGTCTATGTTCCACTGTATAGTCCATCCCCTGTAGGGAAATGGACCACCTGAAGCAGTTTGGGATTTTTACCCTTAATCTGTTTTAGCCATAAGAGGGGCTTATGGTCTGTCTGAACAATGAAGTGAGTACCAAACAAGTATGGCCTCAACTTCTTCAGAGCCCAAAGCACAGCTAAGGCCTCCCTCTCAACGGCTGACCAACGTTTCTCCCTGGGGGTCAACCTTCTGCTTATGAAAGCTACTCGTTGATCCTGACCTTCATCATTCAACTGTGACAGTACAGCCCCTACCCCCAACTCAGATGCATCTGTTTGGACAATTGTGGAAATATGGATTTTTCTGGTCAGTTATGTCCCCTATCTTGGACCCCAACGGTTCTATGTGCATGTTACAAGTACATGTATGTTCCCTCCAGTTCCAGTTATGAAGACGCAAATACATGTGCGTCCACCGTTAACATGTCCTCTGTTGATCCGCCATGAATGGGCCGGATATTCCATTCCTAAGTACGAAAGGCCACCGCCTTTATATGGTTCACTTATGCCATTTTACAGTCCAGGCAAGTAGGCCCTGATTCTGTCATCAAGCTTTTCTTGCTTTCTGTCTCTGAAGCTCCAGTCCGAGCCTGCATCTGTGACCATGAACTTTGTCTCATCCTCTGCGCGGCTCACGATGCCCGACATCAGCTTGCTGCCTGCCAAGAACTGTATTTCACCTTCAAGATTATCTCCTCCGTCCCTATCCAATGCATTCCTGTCTAGTAGTTTAAGTAAACATTCTTCCAGCTACCGAGCAAAAGGCCCGGCTTCTCTGTCCTCATGCAAGTAATTCATAGCCCTGTTACCATGGAATATTCCTACCCCCTCGCATTTAGTGTAGACACTTAGACGCTTGTACACGCACTCACAGTCAGTATAGAATAGATTTTGTTCGAGAGACCTTTCTTTTTGGATAACACAGTTCTTTAAACATAGGATATTAGATATGATTTGGGATTAGGTTGACATAACCCCAGACTTTTGTCTCCACATGTAGAGCTAAATGTCAAGTCCCTTTCTCCCTCTAGTTGCACGTCTATCACACGTCATGCGACTGCGCACGCATCTCTGCCAAATATTTCTGCTGACATTGCAGGATTCTCCAGGTATCCACCCACACATGACAAATGACCCATTATCATCAAGTGGACGCCCACATGGACGCCCACCTTCACGCCTACTTACACGCCCACATGCTCTTATCTCATTCTCTCTTGCTCTTTTGCTTACGTACAATTGAGAAATGTATATATACTGTACTCTGTGAATAATGTTTTGAGAATATTGAGAATACTTTTGAGCCCCTTTCCAGATCCAATTTTGGTGATGGAAATATTCTCCCTTTGACTCGAGTTATTGGAATAAATCCCTTTATGAACCTGATACCACAGACTCAGCCTCTTGCTTTATGCATGATCTTATTGATATTATGAAATTATGAGAGCGTGATATTTTATTTACCACATAATGGCGCCCGAACAGTTTAATCTCTTTCCCCACACGCCGGAGATGAAGGTCCAGTTTTGCCGCCTTCCATAGCCGTGATGGACTTCAAGCGCGCACGTCGCGGGTCTTCCCGCCAACTCCCTCAGGCCAACGAAGGGGACAGACTGCGACCAGGCATCCATACGAGGCGGTGAGGAACGCAGATTGTCCTACCCAGAGCCCACCTGCGAGAGAGCTGTGTCCGAGGTATACAGAGGCCCACCAGATTCCGAAGTTCCGAAGTATCCAGGTCACGAGTAGAGTCCAGTCCAGTCCAGTCCAGTCCGGTCCAGTCCAGTTCAGTCCAGTTCAGTTCCGAGGCCTTCCGTTCCGAGCTACCCGGTGAGTACCATTGCCGGGGAGGCGTTCTGACGTGCACATAGGTTGTGCCGGTCAAGACGGGTTTGGGTGCACAAATCCGGTCTGCACTGTTTCAGCAGTGTATCTGTACTGTTTAGCAGTATATCTAGTATATCAAGTATATAAATTCAGAATAATCCAGTTAATGCCGAGTATTATGTTTAGTGACTAGTTTCTTAGATCGTCATTATCATTGTTGCTCATTTAAAAACGTTAAATGTTAAATGTGTTAATACGTCCTGCATATTGTGGTATGAATGACTGTTCATTATTGTGTTTTATTGTATTAAGTTTGTTCAAAACCAAGTATCAGATCAGTTCTCAATATGCCGCTCTTTTCGAAACTAAGACAGATCACAACTAGAAAAGGGGTACTCGAAGAAGATGTTCGCATTTAACATAGGGACACTCCAGGGTACTCTATGTATCATAAGCATGGCCTAGATGCCGTATTATTTCTTGATTTATGGGTGGACTACACTAAGGAATTACCAGAAAGTCAGAGGTGGCCCGCAGCTGGGACCTGGGATGCAGATTGCATCGTGAAAGTAGAGGAAGAATTATGGAAAAGGAAAGCTAGATAATAACAGAAAGACGCCATTGATTTATGGCGAAAAGAATCGTATAGACGTACGGAAAAAGCACGTAGACAGGAAGAGAAGAGTAAGGAGAATTCAAATAAAGTTCGAGAAAATATGTTAGTTGAGGAAGGTATCCGAGTAAAAGCAGAACAAGTAGATGGACAACGAAACACTCTTATGAAAGAGTAATTTTTGAAAAGTTTAGCTTGAAAAAAAAAAAAAAGAATTGTGGGTATTTCGAATTTGCAAATTGTTCAAGAATACAGGTTTGTGTTCTTGGTGGTCCAGTGAGCCAATGTGCTGGGTCAAGTCGGTGAGATTATGACCCCCTGAGTGCAAATTGTATGTAAAAATAATTTTTCAATTGAGCGAATTATTGCAGTTTTTATGGAATTGAGTAGTCTTTTTGTCTTTGACAGCTTCAGAGTGAGGAGAAGGTGGGGGCTGTGTAGAGCAGTATGTGATACAGAAATCGGAGACAGATTCTGACCTTGTAGCCAGTGTAGGTGGGGGCCGGTGAGAGGAGCAGAACAGAGGCACTGCTTAGGAAGCTTCTCTGACATCGCATCTGTGTAATGCCTGCAGCCGGAACAACAAAAAAAAGTTGGCTGGCAGCCCAGGCTCAGGCCGCGCTGAGGGGCTATTTTTAGCTTCTCTGATAAGACAGGGCAGCTGAGAAATGTAAGTCGAGAAAGATTCCCTTGGTCTATTCTGTGCTAAACCAGTGCCCCGAGGAAATGTCTATGGAGAAGATTTGTTTTATTTTTTAGCAATTGTTATATTGCTTCTGGCCAGAAAGTAAAATGTTGCTCTTGCTTGGAATTTTAAGGGCTATGTGCCTATATAAAAACGATTTTCAAATTCAGACATTTTTGAATTGTGGCCACAAGCTGCCACCAGTTGCATTGGATAAATGATCCAGTGGTTAAAAGTCTGTGAGGAGAGATGAGAGGTGCGTCTTCGTCTTGGACATTAGGGTACATTGTGTTGACGAAGATGCATAGCTCATTTTTATAAAAGAAAACAAACAGGTTCGTGTGTTCTTCGTTTTTGATTATTATTGCTGATTCTGTTTTTATAAAAGAAAACAAACAGGTTCGTGTGTTCTTCGTTTTTGATTATTATTGCTGATTCTGTGTTTCAGATGGGGGTGTATAGGGCAGGTAAATAAGTTATTGATTATAAGCCTGACAAATTAAGCAGGCCAGAGTGTTCGCCTCTGAGCTGTAGGTACTGTAATTGCGCATCGCTGCTCATTTATATATGTTAGTGCAATTGTCTATGCTTTCTGTGCTTGGTATACTGATGGCTTGGCATATGTATTTTATATATGTTTTGTTTTTGTGTTGTATTGACCAGTCTGTTTAGCGTTTAATACCAAGTTCTCCTGTGCAAGTACAGAGATAGTCGTGACGACGGCGATCTTTGCACAGCGCTTGGCTGGAACTTGTTCACAATTACTAAATTTCACAGACGTGATATTACCTTTATCATGCTGTCAAAATAGCAGACAACACGTTATCAGTGTATGTCTAATTGGTGTTGGAGATGAATGAAATAAAAGGAAAAATTATGCAAGACTAAAATATTTTTCACATGACTGCCTTTCTCTTATAGACAGGCAGCCTCGGTCATATGTTTCCAGATTGGACATTAAGGAACAATTATGATCTGTGCACTCGCATCTTAACTCTTGAAAGGCCTGTTTTAAATAAGGACTGCCACCCCAGAGTGACAAATGAGGCTCGGTATTTAGGGTAATGAGAAAATATCTGACAGGATTTCCTTTTTAAAGTTTGCTTTAGTAAGCTCATTCTTGTAAGTGGTGGCCCCAAAAGTTGACTTGTTTTTAAATTAGGCTATTTATTGTATAGGTGGAAATTATTGCAAAATGACTGATTTCTTTAGCAGATAAATTATTAATTATCAACATTAACAACTGTTCTTAAACTTGGTTTTCCGAATATTTAGGTAATTTAGCATTCCTATTAGGGCCTACTAGCATTAATATTGACTTCAGGTTGGTGTAGGTTCATGTAATAGGGACATTTGCATATGAGATGTCATTTGGCTAGCTTATGAGCTAACACAATGAGGTTTGTACATTAATTTGAAGGATTTCTCGCCGTTTCAAATACGCTGTGTATCTCCTATAATTTTGCTTACGCCCAGTAGCTACACACAGGGATTAATAGTGTTGACAAGACACAGGGTTTGATAGTGTTTGACAGCAGTGAAATCTGTTTCAGATTTCCTCCTGTCAAAAAGGGGGGGAAGGAGGAGAATATTGGCTTTCTGCTGGCCCCTGAGGAGGTTCGCTTCCCGCTAGCCCCTTAAGAAATTAAGCCCCTTAGAAATTAGCCCCCTTAGAAATTAAGTCGAGGAAATAGGTATGGTGCTTTCCCCTTTTTCTCATGTTTTATTGTGATCTTTCAGGGGAATTAGTTGTGGGCACCGGAACGTATTCAATTGATTTCTGGTTTTTCCCAGCCCAAGACACAAAAAGACTAAAGTCCTCAAGAACACACTGTGGCATTTGAAGAATTAAAGAGAGCTTTATGTCAAGCACCAGTTTTAGCAAACCCTGATTACAACAAATCGTTTATGTTTTTTGTGACAGAGCGGGATGGAACAGCACTATCTGTCCTAAAATAAGATCATGCAGGAAAACACGAGCCCTGTGCTTATTTTTCTAGTACATTAGACCCAGTAGCACAGGCTTTGCCTGCGTGCCTAAAATCAGTTGCAGCAACGGCCTTAGCCATAAGACAAAGTGACTTGATAGTGCTGGGCCACCCTCTGACAGTACAAGTACCACACGCAGTAGAGGTTCTCTTGAACCGGACACAAACACAACACCTGACTGTAGCTAGACTGACAGGCTATGAGCCAACGTTATTTCAACCACACATAGAGATCAGACGATGCAACATACTGAATCCTGCTACCCTTTTGCCCTCCAGTACAGAAAGCGTTTCACCACACGACTGTGTTGAAGTAATACATACCGTGACTAAACCAAGACAAGACTTGACAGACGTTGCACTCCCAGACCCCGACCTAACACTATAAGTTGACGGCTCATGCATGAGGACAGGGGCGGGAGAATTAGTGGCAGCATATGCAGTGACTACTGATACTGTAATAATAGAGACTAAAAGAATAGACATATTGTCAGCACAAGCAGCAGAGCTCATCGCCCTGACACAAGCGTGCATAAGAGCTAAGCACCTGAGAGTAAACATTTACACCGATTCTCTGGCGAGAAAGAGGTTTCTTGACCTCTCATGGGGCCAAGATACAGCATGGCCCCCATATTCAAGCCCTACTGGAAGCAATACATTTACCAACAGCCATAGCTATCCTAAAATGTAAAGCACATACTAGAGCCACAGATACCATTTCCCAAGGCAATGATCTGGCAGACCGAACAGCTAAACAGACAGCTCAGACCCCACTAGACATGACAAAGTTACAGGTTCAATAAGTGTCCAAAGCCATGACAGTTAGGGATCCTTCCAAGGATGTACAAGACATACAGACACATGCTACTATGGACGAATTAAAGAAATGGTCGGAACAAGGAGGGGTACTGACTGATCAGGGTTTCTTTCTGATTCAATGGTACAAATAATCATAAATACCGCACATAGTCCTGCACACTTAGGAGAGAAAGCAATGATAGATAGCTTACAGAATATATGGTTCAACAAGCACCTGCGTGCAGCAGCGAAACAAAAGGTCAGAACATGTATGATCTGTTGCCAATTCAATCCAGGTAAAGGCATTCCGATGGAACAAGGTGGATTCCATCCACCTGACCACCCTTTTGAAGTGCTCCAAATGGATTATATCCAAATAAACAGATGTAGAGGTTACAAATATGTCCTGGTACTAATGAAGCAGGTGTCCCTTCTGTTAGGGTATACCTGGAAATTCCATTGTGTGCGACATCCTGAAGCAGCAGGCCTTGTAGAAAGACATAATCAGACATTAAAAATTTGCGCAGACAAAGGTGTAGATTGGATGGTAGCCCTGCCGGTTGCCCTCTTTTACATGCGAATGATAGCTCATTCTAGAACAGGCTTATCTCCCTATGAAGTGGTCTTTGGTAGACCACCAAATATGTGGGGCACTACAATGCCTAAAAGATTACTGATGTTAATAGTAACATGCTGACAGATTACCTGGCTTCCTTGATGTCTGCACTACTCTCTTGTTGTTCGCAGGTTGCTGCCGCCTTCCCTGACAACACCCAGGTCAAAGAATACTCCATTGCTCCTGGATGAAAGGCGCCAAAGTCAGTGCTCTGGACCACGGGGACGGCCGTTAAAGTCAAAGTGCACCTTCACCACTCTTTTACAAAGGAAAAAGACTTTAAACTTGGATTTTGGATTTTGAACACCATTTTCTAGAGGAGACTCCCCAGAAGTTTCCACAAAGCTAAACTTTGATCTAAGTCAGAACCCGTTTGATCAATTAAGTCCACTAGGTGGTGAAGCGGTTGAACATGTATTCTGGCTCGCATAAGATCTTGGACAATAACATAAAGCAAAAATAAGAGAGCTAGATAAGAAGCAAATAGATGTATAGTGACTGTAATTTTTCAATCTCTTATGTGCATCACGATAATATGTATCAGCTTAATACTACATGCTATTTTTCCTCCTATTGCCTCACTCTTATACTCCTCCACTAATGATACCATAAAGCACACATTTAGTGATCTGCCATCCTATGAGCTATCATATCGACTTGCCTTACGCAACAATACCTTTATTCAGATGCTGCACCATTCACATCAGACTAGCAATGCTACAGACTGCTGGGTCTGTGGCCGACTCCCCCCCTATCAGAACTATAAGGGAGTTTTGCCCCTCTTTCTCTATCCGTTCACACACAATGGCTCCTGTGGAGCATGGTTTAGTTTGATTAATTCCCTAGATTCGAATTCCGCAGTTTATCAAGACAACTGGGTATGGGGAAACCTGAACTTAGTTTTGCTTAAAGTCTGCTACCCTAACAAGGAGGGACTTCCCAAAAGAACAGGAACTGATCTAAGAAATGAAGTATATGGATTAGGTAATTTTACACTTAACCTCATGATCCTGAACGTTGAATCTGAAGCTACACCAATCTTGCCCGCCATGTCCGTATTCCCAGTAAAAGGGGAATTATGTATAAGAAAGAATGGCTCCATACACATGGGCCATAGTAAATGCACCACTGTAATAAAATTCAGTGATCAAGGCAAGTCTACATTTAGAGCTTCTCGTCATTCCTACTTTATATGTGGCCAGACCGCATATATACGCCTACCTCTAGATTGGGATGGTACCTGTTACATAGCATTCCTCCTACCACCTGTTTTCCTAGCTCCTCCTGATTATCATAGAAATACTCATTTAGTACACAATAGACAGCAGAGAGATCTCCCAATTGTCGATTACACTGAAACAGCATGGAAAAAATACACAGATTTCAATAAAGGTTTCTTTCCCTATATAGGTACAGTTACCAATAGTAAGCTGATACGTAGATTAACCAGAACCCTTGAAGCAGTAGTGAACGAAACTATTTCCGCCTTAGGCAATTTAACAGAAGAGCAGTCTGCTATGCGGATTGTTGTGCTTCAAAATAGTCTTGTCCTTGACGTTATCCTGGCCGATAGGGGCGGAGCTTGTAGGGTCATCGGATCAAGCTATTGCATTTTTCATACCAGAAAATTCGCCATCTGTATATAAAGCCATAACTCGCCTTCATAAGATTGTAAGCCAGATACACCAGAATCCAGGCACCTGGACTTGGTCCGGTTGGTTTTGGAGTGTATTATCTACCTTTGGATGGAGGGTCCTATCCTTCCTAGGTATTGGCCTTCTCATACTATTCAGTTGCTGCTTATGCCTGCAATGTGGACCAGCGATTTGTGGTCTGTGTGCCACATCGTGCATTCCACATCAAGATTTTCATTCAAGATCCCAGAAGAAGAAAGAAGAACAAATGATGCTATATGAACAGATCAATGGATTAATGAAGATTGATATCTCTTGACGGGCAAGTAGGGGACAAGGAGGGAATGTGGAAATATGGATTTTTCTGGTCAGTTATGTCCCCTATCTTGGACCCCAACGGTTCTATGTGCATGTTACAAGTACATGTATGTTCCCTCCAGTTCCAGTTATGAAGACGCAAATACATGTGCGTCCACCGTTAACATGTCCTCTGTTGATCCGCCATGAATGGGCCGGATATTCCATTCCTAAGTACGAAAGGCCACCGCCTTTATATGGTTCACTTATGCCATTTTACAGTCCAGGCAAGTAGGCCCTGATTCTGTCATCAAGCTTTTCTTGCTTTCTGTCTCTGAAGCTCCAGTCCGAGCCTGCATCTGTGACCATGAACTTTGTCTCATCCTCTGCGCGGCTCACGATGCCCGACATCAGCTTGCTGCCTGCCAAGAACTGTATTTCACCTTCAAGATTATCTCCTCCGTCCCTATCCAATGCATTCCTGTCTAGTAGTTTAAGTAAACATTCTTCCAGCTACCGAGCAAAAGGCCCGGCTTCTCTGTCCTCATGCAAGTAATTCATAGCCCTGTTACCATGGAATATTCCTACCCCCTCGCATTTAGTGTAGACACTTAGACGCTTGTACACGCACTCACAGTCAGTATAGAATAGATTTTGTTCGAGAGACCTTTCTTTTTGGATAACACAGTTCTTTAAACATAGGATATTAGATATGATTTGGGATTAGGTTGACATAACCCCAGACTTTTGTCTCCACATGTAGAGCTAAATGTCAAGTCCCTTTCTCCCTCTAGTTGCACGTCTATCACACGTCATGCGACTGCGCACGCATCTCTGCCAAATATTTCTGCTGACATTGCAGGATTCTCCAGGTATCCACCCACACATGACAAATTACCCATTATCATCAAGTGGACGCCCACATGGACGCCCACCTTCACGCCTACTTACACGCCCACATGCTCTTATCTCATTCTCTCTTGCTCTTTTGCTTACGTACAATTGAGAAATGTATATATACTGTACTCTGTGAATAATGTTTTGAGAATATTGAGAATACTTTTGAGCCCCTTTCCAGATCCAATTTTGGTGATGGAAATATTCTCCCTTTGACTCGAGTTATTGGAATAAATCCCTTTATGAACCTGATACCACAGACTCAGCCTCTTGCTTTATGCATGATCTTATTGATATTATGAAATTATGAGAGCGTGATATTTTATTTAACACACAATGAACTTTTTGGAGTAGTCAAGACTTTGCAGAATGGGAGCAGTGCACATGGACTGCTTCAGGTCATCAAATGCCTTTTGACAGCTAACTGTCCAGTTAACCTTTTTGGGCATTTTCTTAGAGGTTAAGTCATTCAGGGGTGTCACTATTGATCCATACCCCATGACAAATCTTCTATAGTACCCAGTCAGGCCTAAGAAGGCGCTCACCTGAGTCTGGGTAGTTGGAGCAACCCAGTCCATTATGGTCTGGATTTTGCTCTGCAATGGTTGAACCTGGCCTCCGCCTACAAGGTGACCCAGGTATACAACCTGATTCTGCCCTATCTGGCACTTAGTAGCCTTGATAGTTAGGCCTGCTTTTTGCAGGGCCTCCAAAACATTCCTCAGGTGGACCAGGTGATCCTCCCAGGTGGAGCTAAAGACAGCAATATCATCTAGATATGCTGTACTATAGTCTTCCAGGCCTGTAAGGACTTGATTCACCAACCTTTGGAAAGTGGCAGGTGCATTCTTCAAAGCAAAGGGTATTACCACAAATTGAGAGTGCCCACTAGGGGTAGAAAATGCTGTCTTTAGCTTTGCATCATCAGCTAGTCTGATCTGCCAGTAGCCAGCTGTCAGGTCAAACGTGCTTAAAAACTTGGCTTGGGCCAAAGTATCTATTATCTCATCTGCCGATGGGATGGGCATCAGTCCTAGTGACTGCATTGAGAGTGAGACCCCTGTAATCCACACAAAACCTCATCTCTCTATCTTGCCATCTTTGGTGTGAGGTTTAGGTACTAGGACTACTAGACTACCCAAAAGACTATGTGAGGGTTCAATAACTCCCAAATCCAACATCGTTTGGACTTCTGTCATTATACAGTCCCTGACATGGTCAGGTTGCCTGTAGATCTTATTCTTCACAGGCAGACTGTCCCCAGTGTCCACTTCATGAGTGCACCAGGTGGTCTGACATGGAGTCAGAGAAAACATAAGTCTGTACTGACTGAAAAGCTTTCTGCAGTCAGTTTGCCGCTGGGCAGTGTGGCTGCCTGCCAAGGCTACACCATCTACTGACACATCATCAGGGGTTTGAGAAAGCAGGTCAGGGAGTGGGTCACTCTCTTCCTCCTGTCCTTCATCGGTAGCCATGAGCAAGCCCATGTCTCCCCTGTCAACATATGGTTTTAGTCTGTTGACATGAAGTACCCTGTGGGGACTGAGGTAATTCAGTTTTAACTCCATTTTTGTATTCTGTCGCCATTTTGTTGCCCTCACTCAGGCATATATAACATGTGTTTTTAAAAAGGGTTAATTATTGCAGGTTAGGAAGAGTTAGGAAGGTTTTTTTGTCTGTGACAAGCTTCAGGGTGAGGAGAGAGACAGGGCTGAGGAGCGCAGAACGCGAGGCAGATTTTGTCCTCGAGGTCAGTAAGGTGGGAGTTAGGAGTGAGTGTAAACAGATGGAGAAACCATTGCTTGGAAAAGCTTCTCTGACAAGAAGACATTAATGCTTGCACACTATAGGAACCTTGAACAGTGGCGGGGACCAGGAATGCTGGCAGAGGCTGGATAGCAGCCCAGAAAGTTCTGCTGAGGTGATATTCTTAGCTCTTGGAGGACTGTGCAAGGTCGAGAAGTGCATTCCTGCACGGCCTCGCTCAAAGCAGGGCCTCAAAGGGGGTGATACATTCATATTTTTGCTTTTGAAAATACTGTCCATGTAGTTGCCTTAATTTAAGATGGTTGGTTACAATTGATATTTTGTGTGTTATGTGAAGTATCAGCAGTAGGTTGAAACAAGATGATTTATTTTTTTGTATGACTTCTTTGAAAACAAAACAAAATGTTTGTGTGTTTTCCATGTTTTTGCATTTTGTCTTTCTATGAATTGTTCCTGCTGGTCCTGTGTGTCAGAAGCGACACAGTAAGTTATATTTGACAGCCGGTCACCACTAACTGGTGACCAGCTGTCAAACGGAGGGTTAGGAAAGTAAAAAAGTGTAATTTTCATTTTAAGCCTGACAAATTAAGCAGGCCCGAATATTGGGTTTTGGGCTGCAGGTTCATAGCGCATAAAGTACATGGCATGGCGTTGTGAGGAACTGGAACATTAGCTGAGATTACCGTATATGGTGTAGGGGCCAGCGGTAGAGTTAAAATTTGTGTACTATTTTGACTTTTGTGTATCACCCATACTCTTGGTATTGTGTCACAAACTTGACTATCACCCGAGTAATTTTTCGTTCTTCCTATAGATTTTTCTTTTGCCGCTTCTCCCCTGATTGATGTTGCATTGTGCCTAGTTATTGGGGATTTTAGCTATGTCCTAGTCCCATTTCTCTTTTTCGAATTCCTTTCACCAGTCAGCCCTTTTATTATTTTTGGGGTATTGTTCAGGTTCACATTTCCAGACTGTAAGTAATGTACCAGGGACCCCCATATTATGTATAATTACCTTTTTGTATGACCAGACTGGTTTTTAAGAATTTTCTTTAGGCCTACTTCGATGTTTTCCAGTCTGACTGTCAGGGTAGTGATGGACTGGTTAACTGACTCAATAATATAGTAAGACAAGTTTTCCACCTCAATAGGAGATACCTTACATTTATTTTTTTGAACATGACAAATTTTCAATGACTATTTTAATTTGGTTTTTTACCCTTTTGTTCCTGCTTCTTTAATTTTCGGTGGGATCAGATCTGTTCTAAATCATGGAAATACCAGGACTCTCTAGTTCTTGTCTTTTGTTTCCACATTTGATTATTAGCCTGTGTATTGCATAGTGCACCTGATGCACAGTTATTAAAGGGAGGTATCTACATGTCCCTGATAATCTGTATCATGTGATTTCTCTTTTGAGGTGTTCTAGATAAGGAATTTAGGAACACCTAGACGTAATCATTGGAAAAAAAAAAAAAAAAAATGTTTACCCCCATTAGGCAATGCCACCATGTGATAGAATTCCCATGTAATTATCTACCCTCAGATGGCAGAGGATAATGAAGGGTACCCAAATTGAAGAGACTAGAAGTACCGCCTTTGAGAATGACAGTGTATTCTAGACCAGAGTTGTCCTATGGTGGACGTCTTGGCCCTACAGTCCCAGCACCCAGAAAGTAGCAAGGCTGGACAGCGAATGCCAGCGCGCCATCAATGGTATCTCCAAAGCATCGTACTTCCTCCATCAGACGGCGTTGGACATCACAAAACCAGAGTTTCAGTGTAAAAGAGCGAAAGAGAACGATCCCTGTTGTTGATGGCAGAGCTGGTTTGAGGCTTCAGTTTTCTACCTGTCATGTGCTGTTAACCTCTGACAGTGTGCAGTCCCTTGAGCCCCTTGGCCTGAGTTTTGGCCACCCCCCCTCTCTTTTCTTTGTTCCAACGGAAGGGCAGTGCACCGGAAGATCTAAGGCACTACATGATGAAAAGAAAATTAAATAAAAGAGCAGCCCAAACATCCTCTGACACTGAATAGCGAGTGTTGGAGCCTGAAAGTGTTGCTGAGCGTGAAAGTCTGTTGCTCTTTCCGATTAATAGTACTTGGGTCTGCACGAGATGATCTGTGCCCATGACCAGTGAAGAGCACAATATCTGTAGTGCCTGCCGCAGAGGACATATATTGGTGAACTGCCTTGAGACATTGAGACTTTCGAGTAAGCTGTGAGTGTTTGCCAGGAGGGCACTCCAACAGATACTGAGAAGCACTATTTTCCTGAAAGGGCTGAATGCAGAGGCCCAATGCGGAAGAAAACAACAGAAGCAGATTTGATGGACGATAGAAGCCTACCAGAGAGGCTTAGAACGGACTTTGGCATAGTTATGGTTGCACAAGTGGTTCCCGTGCAATTGCATAGAATGGGTGTTAGGAGACTGATTCTTATTGTTTTGCTGGCATTGTTTTATAGTTGTAGTTTGTTTAGTAAAAGCAGAATGAGGTCTATCCTCTGTTGAAGAGTATCCCCATTTCACCTGAGAGCATTGATAAGGATCGCCACTGTTTACCTGAGTATACAATAGTCACTTAAATGCATAAGAGCCCTGAAAAGGTTCGCTAAATAATTTTAGGATTTGCCTTTGCCTAGGGTTGTGGAAAAATGATAATCTTGTTTGTAATAATGGTCATTACTTTTTTCTGCTATCTGAATGTTAATTATGACTCAATGCTTTGTTCTCTTTGTATCCGTGTTGATAGCTTACATATACCTGCTTAAATTAAATGTGTAGAATGGAAAATGCTCACCTAGCAATGAATTAGGATTTGCCTGAGTAATGGCAAAAGCAGGGTCTGAGGTACTTCAGTTTTAACTCCATTTTGTATTCTGTCGCCATTTTGTTGCCCTCACTCAGGCAGCTTGGTAAACCGAGTGTTTTTGCCCTTTGTACTGCGAAGTGTCAAATAACCTTCTGCCTCTGTTTACGAGACTGATGTCAGGGACTGGCTGAGTCCACTAATCCTCGTCAGTTTTGACTAAACCCTGTCTCAACTGTCTGTCGGTTCACACCATTCTTTCCTGACTTTATCTTATCTTCTGGCCTTCGCTATTCTCTACTTGTATTCTCTCATTTCACAACTGTTCTCCAAAGCATACAAATATGTCCTGCCACCTGCAAGTTGAGTTGTAGATATTACCACTGATTAACTTGTGGGGAGGGGTGACAAAAACAGTTGGAAGAGAGGTTTATTTGGGTTACTTGATATCTAGTTTTCAAACTTTTTTCATTGGTTATATCTTGTTTTCAAACTCTTCTCATTGGATAACCATGTATGCACTGGGAGTGTTCTTGGTGAATCTATGTGCTATAAAAGATTGTGCGCCATGGAGTAAAGTGGCAGTCTCCTAAGAACATACTGAGTGTACTTCTGGGACAATTGTACTTAGCTGCAGCTAATAAACCTGACCTTCTACGCTCAACAGAATGTCCTGTGTCTCTGTTCAACAAAGCAGGTGAACTCAGGAGATTAAGGCGTGCCCTGCGCCGCCAGGCCCATAAGGCCCTGGTTCTTCAGGACTCCTAGGGGTTCCAAGGTCTACCAAGTAGGTGACCTTCCCTTTCTGTTCAACAATTGTATGGGGGCCACTCCATTTATCCTGGAGGGCTGCTGGGGCCACAGGCTCCAACACCCACACTTTCTGTCCTGGCCGGTAGACAGTCAGTACAGCCTTCTGGTCATGCCAGGCTTTTTGTAATTCCTGGCTAGCCTCAAGGTTTTGGTTGCCTTTTTCATATACTCAGCCATCCTGGAGAGGAGACCAAGTACATAGTCCACTATTTCCTGTTAAGGGGGCTTGAGAGGTAACTCCAATCCCTCCTTCACCAGACACAAAGGACCTCTAACAGGGTGACCAAACAAATTTCAAAAGGGCTGTAGCCAACCCCCTTTTGAGACACCTCCCTGTATGCAAATAAAAGGCAGGGCAAGAGTATGTCCCATCTTCGCCTAAGCTTTTCTGGGAGCCCTTTATTCATGCCCTTTAAGGTTTTCTTGAACCTTTCAACTAAACCATTGCATTGTGGGTGATAGGGTGTGGTGAACTTGTAGTTCACTCCACGCTCCTTCCACATAGCAGTTAAGTAGATAGACATGAAGTTTGCATCCCTGTCACATACTTCCTCCTTAGGAAAGCCTACTCTTGAGAATACACCCAAGAGAGCTCTTGCCACCACAGGTGCTGTAGTGGTCCTTAGGGGAATTGCTTCTGGGTACCTGGTGGCATGGTCTACCACCACCAGTATAAACCTGTGCCCAGATGCTGTCTGAGGATCCATGGGACCAACAATGTCGATCCCCACCCTCTCAAAGGGAACCCCCACCACAGGTAGTGGTATCAGGGGGCCTTTGTGGTTCCACCTGCCTTACCACTGGCTAGGCAGGTCACACAGGAGTGACAAAACTCCTTAGTGTCTTCAGACATGTGGGGCCAGTGAAAGTGAGGGACGATTCTGTCCCAAGTCTTGTTCTGGCCCAGGTGTCCTGCTAGGGGAATGGGCTAGTGTCTATAGGAAGCCCCTAATCTTCAGAGGTATATCCAACCTCCTGGATGCACCAGGCTTGGGGTCTCTACTCTCTGAGTAAAGGAGTCCATCATCCCAGTAACTTTATGGGTGCCACTAGCATTCCCAGCAGCCTCATCAGCAGCTTGCTTTCTGAGGGGTTCAAGAGAGGGGCAGGTTTTCTGCTCCTGGCTCAGATCAGACCTGGAAGGCCCCCCTGTCCCCAAGAACTCAATCTGGTCAGGTTCAAGCTCCTCTGGGACAGTTCCTTCTTCAGGCTCAAGATCATCTCCCTGGGGAGACTGATCTACATTTTGAGTCAGGTGGGAAGGCACTGCCTTAACCCTACTGCTCCTACTCTTGGGAGGCACCTGGTCCATTATTCCAGAATCCAGGGCCTGTCCAGTGTTAGACATTTTGGCCTGTGACCTAGTCACAGCAAAGACATGAGCAGGGATCCCTAACATTTCTGCATGTGTCCTGAGCTCCACTTCAGCCCAAACTGAAGATCCTAGATCATTGCCAAGCAAGCACTGTACTGGTAGGTCTGCACTTACCACAACCTTCTTAAGGCCAGTTACCCCTCCCCAGGAGAAGTTAACAACAGCCAGAGAATGGTCTGTTCTGACATTGCTAGCATTGGTCACTTGGTACATTTCACCAAGTATAATCTGCCCAGGATCCACAAGATCTTTTGTCACCATTGTGACACTTGATCCTGTGTCCCTGAATGCCAAAGCCTCTCTTCCATTTATCAAAGGCTGTTGTCTGTATTTACCCAGATTACTGGGTCTCACAAAGAGGGACATATCCATCCCCCCATCACAGACTACAACAGTCTGAGTTGGAACTCTGACTAGGCCAGAGTCCATCTCAGAACCCAGGGTCAACCTACTATACCCTTATTCTTGACATTACCACCACCAATTGTAGCTGTACAAGGGAGAACAGTTGCCTTAGGGACAATGGTGGCTGGAGTAGATTATTTGGACTTGGTGCAGTCACTGGTCCAGTGAGTTTCTGCTTACAGATTTTTCACCATGGTTTCTTTTGGCCTTTTCCCTTGTTAGACTGTGAATCCCCACCTGAAGAAGATTTTCGGGGGTCTTGTGAAGACTTCTGGTCTTTACCCTTGTCCCTACCCTTGTCAGAGTTTTTAGGATCTTGCTTCTTGGGTTTACCACCTTGGTTCTGTACCTTCTGCCTCAGCCTGGTTCTGATCCACTTGTCTGCCTTCTTTCCCAATTCTTGGGGAGAGGTCAGATCCGAGTCTACCAGGTTCTGCTGCAACAGCTGATTCTGACAATTATTAAGGGTCTGCTCCCTCATAATTAAATTGTACAATCCTTGATAGTCATGCACGTTGCTGCCAAGTAACCAACCTTCCAGAGCCTTAGTAGCACAATTTACAGTCTACCTAGTCTTGATTCTGTGCCTTTTGGGTATCCCTGAACTTTAACCTGTATTGCTCAGTGGTTAGGCCAAACCCATCAATCAAGGCACTTTTCAGACTGTTGTAATTATCTGCCTCCTCCTCTCTAAAAGTGAGGAGCTTATCTCTACCTTTGTATGCAAAGGAGAGCCATAAGATTGCTGCCCACTGCTCCTGGGGGACCCTTTGTACTTTACAGGCCCTTTCCAGTACAGTTATCCATTTGTGGATGTCATCCCCACTCTGGTAGGGATGGACAATATTATTCAGGTTTCTATGGTCATAAGACCTCTCCCTATCTCTAGGGATGTTGCTGCCACCATGGGACTCTAGTCCCATCTTTTTTCTAGTTCTGTAGAGCTCTAGGGCCTCCTTATCTAGGGCTACCTGCTTTCTTCTGATTTTAAGCTGGGCTTACTCATACTTGAGCAGTCTCTCCCTTCTCTCCTGAGAGGTTTCCCTCCTATGAGAGGAGATTGAGGTCCCTCCAGATGAGTTAGAATGGTTAGACTCCACTGAGGGAGATCTTGATCTTCTAGGCCCACCACCAACTCTCTCAGGAGTGACAAAGAGGGGTCCATTGTGGTCCTCGCCATCACTGTCTAGGGGAATTGGATTTTCCAGGTCCAGATCATTGTCATCTGCCTGGCCAGGCTCAGAGGTCAGGTCATGGGGAGTTACACCCCTAGGCCTTTCCTCAGGTGCTGTCCCACCCACTCTGCCTAACCCTTCAGATCCGAAAGATCTGCTGAAGTCATCCAGCCTGAGTACCTCTATGAGATGCTGGGTGGTTGGACTTTTGCCTGTCTTCAGTTTCCTAGTTGTACACAATGCTCTCAGTTCCATGAATGGGAGTTTATCATACTGGGAATCTTAAAGCCCATTGGCTTCTGGCAAGGACCTACTGGTTCCTGGCCTTGAAGACAATACTAGTGTGGTGTGGTGTATTGCACTACCTACTCTAGTGTGGCCTACTAAACTCTCTTGAGTTGTAAAAAGGGTGTGCTAGCCCTTAACACACAACTCTAAGTTCAGTAGAACGTACTGTATTCTAAAGTTTTATTATATGTACCTAGGGTACCTTTAGTGGTTTTCAGTTAGTCACTCAATTGAGATTATCTGGTAAAACAATAGCAAGCTTGAATCCCACACGCTGCACTCCAATGTGAGAAGTTGGCCTGGTATATGCAGTCCACTAGTTATAGGGGTACCCTGTACCAGTCCAAACAACCCCTTATTGGCTATAGGTTAAAGACAACCTTTATTAAAAGCTATCCTAGTGGTAGCTATGGAGAGCAGCCTTCAGGCTGAGTCTTGAAGGAATGTAAAGCAGCTTGTTTTACCAGTCTATAATCTCTTGAGTTCCTAAATGAAAGATATCCCCACCAGGTATATATAAAACATATGTCTTTATTACTAAACACACCCTCCTAGTCTCTTTGTGAGACTAGAGGTCAAAACACATAAGTTACACTTCAATAATCACAGTAAAATAGCACAAATACACGTCAGGCCCTATGGGCGAGCCAAACCATATACTAAAATAGTGGTACAAGAACAACGACTTAACTAGACACAAGGCCTAGAGCCTATAGAATCGCTGGGACCCCAAGGAACTACCCAAGGTAATGACGCAGGGAACCCACGAGGGCCGTGCGCAGTGTGTGAACACAGCCGCGAGCTCCCGTAAGCTTCTATGGGGAAAGTCGCGATTAGATTTTTAAAGATTAGGGACACTTAGAAATGAGTCAGGACCAAACCATTTTGTACTTGGGAAGTTCTAGGGCTAACACCCAAAGGAGCACCGGAGTACTCGTGTTACCTCACCCAGGGAAGCCGGGTGCATAGGTGTCTTTTGGTGTCGGGTCGCGTCATCGATTTCAATGAGAGCTGGCGAAGAAGTGCTGCTGCCGTGAAGATGCAAAGTGTCCGAAGAGATCCAAGCCTGGATCGAAGATGAGAAGAACCTGAAAGCAGAGGGGACAGAGTCTGGGTCACTAGCTAATGACCAAGAAGGCGATGAACAGATGCCCACTGATGTTGGGTGATTTCATGTGAAGAAGGTGAAGCTTGACTCTTCAGCCACGAGGACCAGGAGGCATCGAGGATGACCAGGAGCTGGATTCGAGTTGTCCCACAGGGGATGTTGAGTGCTGCAGCGTCGGTGCCTAGATTGGACACAACAAGCCTTGGCAAAAGCAACCCACGCAGAAACTAGAAAGACGCTTAAGTGCAGACCAGCAAGGTCTGTGGGACACACCACTTGGTAGAGAGTCGGGGCACATCTGAAGCAACCAGGAAAGCCCAAGGAAATTCAACGTTACCCCCTCAGGGACCCACCGTCAACGGACCAGGGATCGCAAAGGGACCATGAGACAAAACACAAAATGGTGGCTCACGGGTAACTCGGAGTGACCAGGCCAACAATCTTTGGTGCATTTAGTGATCATTCAAGTCAGCCCAAGCACGACTTCAGGAGACGTGGAGAAGTCAATGTATTTGCAAAAATGGTGACCAGGAGTTCTGGTTCCATGATACTCACTAGGGCTGTGGGTCTCAGCTTTTCTGGGGACTCGGGTTGGCCTCTGAGATGTCTGGAAATCCTCCTCCTGGGCTGCAAATACTTCGGACTCCGGCGGGAGCTTCAGAAATGCAGACCGGCAAATTGCTTCATTGGTGCCTGCCAAGCAGGGGAGTCACTCCTTGACCCCAAGGGAGATTTCTTCAGTCCTCAGGAATTTAGCAGAGCGTCGAAGGTCCAGGATTTGGCTTCAGAGTTACGTCCAGGGTAATCTAAAGTTCTGGTTACAGAGGTTCCTCACTTATACCTAAAGAAGGGGTTGGACTAGCTCTGGGGACTCACCTATGGGAGGGTTTGGAAAGAGGGGTGACTGCACCCATTTCCTTTGTCCAGTTTCATGCCAGAGCAGGGGCTGGAAGCCCCTGAACCGGTTTGAGCTGCACAGGGACACCAAATGTGCCCCCAGTGCAGGACTTCAAAGCACTCAGAGAGTGCTCCCACCCAGCCCCAATACACATAAGCCTGTCTGGAAGGTGGTTGCACCTCCCTGTGACAGGAAACCTATTGTCCAGGCCTCCCCTGATGGAGTTTCGGTCAGCAGCAGGAGGCCAGACCCGTGTCTGTGGCTGAAGCATGCATTTTGTGATGCCAGGGCTCTATAAAGTTTCTATCGGGTAACCCAGTACTGCCATATCTCCCCCTCTAGAAGGATGAGATCATACTCCCACACCAGTTACTGGTGTGGGGGTATGATTCCAAGGTGTTTGACACCAAACACAACATGTTTCCATGCAGCCAGTCCAAAGTTAGCATTTACCTTTTGGTTATAATGCACTTAAGAGTATATGGTCAATCTGCACTGCAAACAGCATCAGAGAAGGGACTCCGAATGCTGCAGAGGGGCTCTGCTCATGCAGGGGCACCCTCTCACATAAGAACCAAGCACTCTGACTTCAGGATTGACAAGGCCTGCCATAGGAGTGACTTATAGGTTTATATGTGTGTATATGGTGAGATACAGTGAACCTATATCTCAGTAAGGGGTGCATGCACCACCTTACCCAGTCTACAGTAGCAGACCTGTGGTGTCATTTTGGGTGGCTTCCCAGGGGTGGCACAATACATGCTTCAGCCCCTGGTAGGCCTCTGGGGCACCTATGTCCTTGGTACATAGTATACCATATACTAGGGACTTATAAGGGCACCTCAGATCCAATCTGTAATGTACCTAAAGAACGTGGAATCATTTTAGAGAGGAAGCAGCTAAGCTGGGGCCCTGAATAGCAGTGTCCCAGCCAGACTAAAGTCGAAAAACAGTGAAACACTAGCATAAAGTAATAATATTATGCTCTGTTACCTACTATGGTTATCTTTGCATTAATGGTTAAGCTGCTTCCTATTTTCCGGCCTTTCCCTCCCTTCCTCCCCCCATCCTCATCTTTATTTAAAAATGTTAAATTGCATTTGCCTATGTACAGTTTTAAACCGTTCAGATTGGTTTTAGTCACTTTCTTCTCCATTTTGCTTATATCCAGTTGAGGTTCAACATATCTCTTCCTTTTATATCCAATTTTTCAATTTGGGTGATGGAACTGCTTTGAATTCTGTTCGTAAAAATTATACTGATGTTTTACTTTGTATATTTTCTCAATAAAGCTTTATAAAGTTTAAATGGTCTACAGTATGAAAATCTACCTCAAGCAATATTGTATGATTATTCTTTCATTTTAACGTGTGGCAGTCCTCAAACACTTGTCAAAAGACCATATGCAGAATAATGATCCAGATATCTCTAACCGTTCCACCTTCGGAAGCTCACCCAAGAAAGTTTAAATGCTCATTTTTTGAAAATCTCTGAACAGTGTTGAATGATATTGAAAATCGCTGACCGATGTAATTTGTTGACCGTTTTATTCTGTATTGGAGAGCATAGATCCTATGTGATTTAACATTTTAAATCACTTTCTTGGCACCTCCGTTTTTGTCCCATCCCCACTGGTGGACCATTAATAAACTTGTCATGCCGAATTGAATCCAGATGACTTTTTTGTAAAACTTTAATGCAGATTTGTTGAAAGGAGCCTAAAGTAATAGATGGGTGTTACGGCAGTTCATCTAACTTGCTATGGCTTCTTTGAATAAATAACACTAATGCTTCAGTCATTCTAAGCTGCCTGCAGCCCCTGGCCTGTAGCTCTAAGAATTGTGCAGTCACACAGTCTGACTCTGTCCGGTCCTAGGATGCTTGTTTCCGGTCCAGGGAGGACTGGACTTGGCTTGGCAGTTCAGGCTGGACTGTTCCCATGAGGCACAGGGTCAAGACTGATTTGCATATGGCCAAGTCTAAACTGGGGTGGCATGGTGGGCAAAAGAATGATGGATTTAACCCAGATCTCTGTACTGGGGGTGAATGTTTTGATTTGTTCTGCATTCCATCCATCAATTGTGTGTCTTTTGCTTTCTCGCCCTAAGTGCACCAGGTATGCCCAGACGTGGGTCCTGGGCTCACTGTACCACTGGAATCAAGCTATCCTGGCTGAAGAGGGGTGAAACCCCGAAACTGGTCCTAGGATGCTTGTTTCCAGTCCAGGGAGGACCTGGCTTGGCAGTTCGGGCTAGACTGTTCCCATGAGGTACAGGGTCAAGACTGATTTGCATATGGCCAGGTCTAAACTGGGGTGGCATGGTGAGCAAATGAATGATGGATTTAACCCAGATCTCTAGACTGGGGGTGAATGTTTTGATTTGTTCTGCATTCCGTCAATCAATTGTGTGTCTTTTGCTTTCTCGCCCTAAGTGCGCCAGGTATGCCCAGACGTGGGTCCTGGGCTCATTGTGCCACTATAATCAAGCTATCCTGGCTGAAGATGGGTGAAACCCCAAAACCGGTCCTAGGATGCTTGGTTTCGGTCCAGGGAGGACCTGGCTTGGCAGTTTGGACTGGACTGTTCCCATGAGGCAGAGGGTCAAGGCTGATTTGCATATGGCCAGGTCTAAACTGGGGTGGCATGGTGAGCAAAAGAATGATGGATTTAACCCAGATCTCTTGACTGGGGGTGAATGTTTTGATTTGTTCTGCATTCCGTCCATCAATTGTGTGTATTTTGCTTTCTCGCCCTAAGTGCGCCAGGTATGCCCAGACGTGGGCCCTGGGCTCACTGTGCCACTGGAATCAAGCTATCCCGGCTGAAGAGGGGTGAAACCCCGAAACCAGTCCTAGGATGCTTGTTTCTGGTCCAGGGAGGACCTGGCTTGGCAGTTCGGGCTGGACTGTTCCCATGAGGCACAGGGTCAAGACTGATTTGCATATGGCCATGTCTAAACTGGGGTGGCATGGTGAGCAAAAGAATGATGGATTTAACCCAGATCTCTTGACTGGCGGTGAATGTTTTGATTTGTTCTGCATTCCGTCCATCAATTGTGTGTCTTCTGCTCTGTTTTCAGCTGCATTTTGGCCACTTTAGTTTCAGTGACTTCTTAGCTTCTCTTTGCTCAAATGGGTGTAATCTTTGATATTATTTGTATGTTTACCTCCTCTAAATTGCGTGATGTTCTCATGAGAAAGAGTCATTCATAGTTGCTGAAATGTCACTCAAAATCTGAAACCTTACCAGCTATGTATTATAGCTTCGTCCATTCCATTCTCTCGTCTTCCAGCAGTGGCAGCAGGCCTTGGAAGCATGGCGCCAATGAAAATAGCGTGAGCAGGCAGGTACAAGGTTCCAGGGTTGTATTGAAGTATCATAAATGTGTGGCAGCGGTGGATGTAGCAATGTTCTTATGGGGCAGCACAAAATAGAGTAATCACGTGTTGCAACATGAATATAGCAGGGCACACAATACTTTCATTACCTTGAATCATGCAGGCCGATATTTTAAAATTATTTGTGATAAAATTCGAGCATCAAAGGGTACAGTGAATGTATTATAAAAATGAGGGGATTAAGTAATAAATGCGAAAATGTGGACCGTGAAGCATGCATGTGAAACAAGTAAGTGTTCATGCACTAATGGGTGAATTTCAGTAGAACGTTTTTTTGCAATCTGACCTCTTCAAACTGAAGATATACTTAGCTGTGATTTAATTTTAGTGGTTGTGCAGTTATCTCGGCCTGTCTTCCCTGACAAGCTTATCAATAAGAACAATTTTTGTGTGTAAATATCTCTCCCGTGCACTGAAAAATGTATGGCCTTGAAATGAAAACACAATTTGCTGCTTCCTAACCGGTATTTCCTATCAAACGAAAGGCTCTGGGTTGAAAGCTGTGATTTCACACTTTTTCAAGTTGTGCCATGTACATGTTGTAGTACTGTATGCAACGTGAACATACGATGAGGCAACTAGGTCATTATTTTATGTAGGATGGATGGAAGGACAAATGCATGTGTTTTCAATACTGTGGCCGTGTTTGTTGATAGGCTCCAGACTACTTCTGTCTGAAAGACCTGTATGTTTTTGGTGAATTGAGGTTGGATGTAAGGAACAAGCACAGCGACAAGATAGACGAGGTTTGGATGAGGGAGGTGGGCTGAGTAATTACCAGCAGAAATGAAATATGTTCAGGACTGCCAGAGTCTTGCACCTAGTTATATCAGTTGATCGATGAAAAAGGCGCAAAATGGTCAGCCAGTGTCTGAGATAGCACTTCATATGTCTATCTCCCTGATGTCACAAGCTGATATCATTTAGCAGCTCCAAGGAATGTGCTTGTACAAAACATTATGACGAGACCAGTGTGGCTACAGACACCTGGCTCCTATTACCTACCACCTATCATATGAATATGGGCATAGGTAATTGTATGTGAGGTTTTGTTTAGTCTGTTAAATGTTATTGTTTGATATCGCAACTATGCAACTTTTTTTTTTGCATACAAAGACACACTAGTATTTACAAACCGAGGCTCAACTGCAGACCACGAAAGCAACCGACCGCTGTTTACTCTTGAGAAGCTTTATTCCTACCCATTTGCAAAAATAGATGCATGCACCAATCTAATGCACTAATGCATATTTAAAATTAGCATAAAGCAAAAGGGCATCGTGATTCTCCTGCTGCACATTCTCAAGGTACACTTTGCAGCATTATGTTTTTACTTGAAGGGAAATTGTCAGACTGGACCTGCACTTTCCCAAGGTATCGAAAAAGTATTATTGAGGGAGTCGAGCATCCTCACAGACTAAAATATGCAGACCTTGTTGGGTTAGAGGAAGCTATGTATTCACAAGGCTGTATTGTGCGAGGAGAGTCTGGTGAAAAGGTAGGTGGTTTATCACTCAGGTGAGGTTTGTGCTCTTGTGCCTCGCCCCATCAACCTCTTCCTCCCCTTATGCTGACACAAGCAGATAGAGGGAGGTGATTCCCATTACAAATAGCATGGTATATACATTGTGAGAGTATTTGAGTAGTCATAAGTGTTGCTTTATATGTATGGAGAACTCTAGAAAGTGACTAAAAAACTCAGCGGAGTTCCACAAGTGGCGGAGTGCAGTGCGAACTGCTGTTCACGCTGATCCTCCTGCCACTTGAGTGGAAATTCTGCCGAGCGCCAGCTCACGCTCATCAACTTACCATTCACAAGCGTGAGCGGGGAAAAAACTCTCCTGCACTATGCAGAGCTGAGTTTTCTGCACTACGTGAGCTCCTTGGTGCGCGGAGTGCAGAAAACTCCGCAAACTCCGCGAACAGAGCAGAGTTCACCGCCCAGGCCTACTCAATATGTGTTTGAGAGCATTGGTATTTCACTGTAAGCATAGATAATATACAAAAAGTGTTCTTATCTAAAATAATGCTTTGTGTCCTTACAGATGATTCCCAGCTGAAACTACTTCACTTTGCATATTTTGGATTATGATGCAGTGTTTCTTCTGTAGGATCAGCACTGCCAACATGCATCTAATTCAGGTAGGTTCTGTGTTAGTAAGTATGCATGGTGCATATGTGTTTGTGAATGTGGAAAGATAAATGTTTCATAGGTGCCTTTTGTGGGTAAGTAATATTTTGCATAGCTGTCTGACGGCCTGCAAGGGTGTCTAATGACCTGCAAGGTTGTCTATTGGCATGCATTGGTCTTTGAAAGTTGTTTTTTTGGGTTACTAAGGGTGAGATGGTATGAATGGCGTCTGTGTGGTACGTAATTGGACACATGAATACTGATATTTGGGGTGCATGGATGTCCAATAACATTTGATGACTTTTTTAACATAGATACAGTACAGATTAATCATCTGTCTGGATATTTAATGATGTGTGAGAGAGTATCTGTTATATTTCTTTTTCTTATGAAAAAATGGGGGTAATTTATGGGCTATCTGGCATGTGTTGATGCCTGATCACTGTGAGTGTCTGTTGGCATGAATGTTTGTCTGTGTATGTCTATGTATGTATACATATATATCTGTGTATATATATATAAATTCACTGAAAAAACCAAAGGTTTCAAAAACGTTATAGTTAGGAATTAGCATTTAAAAAACCTTGCAAATTCAATGAAAAAACCATAGGTTTCACACATGTTATAGTTTGCTGGACATTTCACTCGTGAAAAACCAATGAAATTCCCCCGTTATAGTTAGTTCAGCTAACTATAACTCGCGCACCCGCAATCCACTGCTGATGACGTCACATATTACATCACTCATGACATGGTCAGTGACATCACTCATGACATCACTGATGACATCTCAAATGACATCACTGATGACATCACTGATGACATCATCCTTGTGATTGAGTAGCAGACCTCCTCTCACCCTAATATAACCTTTGATACACACATTCAAAATTAGAAACTACAATGTTCAAAATAATGGACATACCAATACCAGTTACAACAACCAATTCGATAATTCAAAGATCCACATACAAATCCACTCATTCACCAACAGTCCTATACAGTCACTCATACATGTACTCACTCATCATATGTACTCATACACCTATACAGCCTGTTACATAATGTCACTCATCCATAGAGTTACTCACACACATAGTCACTCATGCTAATAAAGATTAAAACATACAATTATATGCATATACAGTTATACACACACCACCACACTTACTTATACGGAAACTTACACATACTTAGTCTTTTAAACAGTCACTTATAGAAAAACATACTTATTCATACAGGAACTCTTTCAATCTCTTACTCTCACATATACTCAATTAAAAACACCAATAATCACATATACTACTATAAAACATATGAAGTTACTCATAGAGACACTATTGACACAGTCATTCACTCACTAACACACCCATACACACACTCATCCACCCATACAGTCCTGCACACATGCTGTCTTCAACACATACAAACAGTGAGTCAGTCATTCATGCACCTATGCACTACGTAATACCCCCCACCGAACCATGCAGACACTCAGACTGATACTCAAAAAACCAACTAATAACCTATATAGACACCCATGTAGCTACTCACCAACTCATGCAGCCACCTATACACAAAGTGAGAGACTGATACAGATATTTACAGACTTAAACATTACTCACAAAGCCATGTATTCACTAAGATACACTGAATCAGTCACATTTTCAATTTTTCATAAAAAAATCATCCATTTAGACATTTATATACCCATTTATTCTTCCATTGACCTTGAGATATACATATATAAAACATATTTAATTTGAAGAAAAACACACATACACTAGATGATGTCATCAGTGATGTCATCAGTGATGTCATTTGAGATGTCATCAGTGATGTCATGAGTGATGTCACTGACCATGTCATGAGTGATGTAATATGTGACGTCATCAGCAGTGGATTGCGGGTGCGCGAGTTATAGTTAGCTGAACTAACTATAACGGGGGAATTCCATTGGTTTTTCACGAGTGAAATGTCCAGCAAACTATAACATGTGTGAAACCTATGGTTTTTTCATTGAATTTGCAAGGTTTTTTAAATGCTAATTCCTAACTATAACGTTTTTGAAACCTTTGGTTTTTTCAGTGAATTTGCAAGGTTTTTTAAATGCTAATTCCTAACTATAACGTTTTTGAAACCTTTGGTTTTATCAGTGAATATATATATAGATATAGATATATTATCTACTGGCGGTCGCCAGTAGATAGTTATAGTTACAACCTAGTTTCCATAGGAAATCTCAAAATTCTATTTTGAATAACTTTGGCGCCTGTTGACGAATCCTCGCGAAATGTTCAAAACTAATGGGGCGCTCCGTTCAGCTCCTACCCTGAAAGTCTCGGGGTGATTCGTCAAGCGGGGGCCGAGAATAAGGGGGGGTCCCAAAACACGTTTTCCCCATGCATTTTTCCATAGGACCTTTAGTCGCAGCTACAGCCCGAACGTCATGAGTGATGTAATATGTGACGTCATCAGCAGTGCATTGCGGGCGCACGAGTTATAGTTAGCTGAACTAACTATAACAGGGGAATTTCAATGGTTTTGTACGAGTGAAAAGTCCAGCTAACTATAACGCCCCTGAAACCTATGGTTTTTTCAGAGAATTTCAAAGGTTTTTTAAATGCTAATTTCTAACTATGCCTACAGAGCTAGGACATGTGAAGAAAGAAGAAAAAACGCACAGAAAGAAAAAAAAGAAATGCAGAAAGAAGCAACAGAAGTCCTCAAAGACGAAGAAAAGTGCAGGAAGAAGGATAACGTGCAGAAAGAACAAACAGAAGAGCAGAAAGAAGCCTTGTTGCAAAATCATCCTGTACCCACAACTTTTTCAGACGGATACTGGTGGTAACTGAGTCTGACTAACCAGTCCTAGAGCCAGTGCTATGTTAAAAGACACTCAGAATACAGTGAAAACACCTACATACACTAGGGAACACTATGCGTTGGGGTCCCCCTGTGATTAGCATGACCTCCTCTGTAAGCCCCTAGTATATAATAGGGCAGGGGATTAAAACTACCTCTTAAAATGTGCCAGAGGGTGTGTTTGCACACGTCACCTCAGGCCCCGTCTCCTCCCTTCCCCACTGCGTAAACACGCCCTGTAGCCATTTTAAGTTGGGAGATTAAGTCTCCTTGAATCCTGAGGGTCCCTAGGGTCCAACTAGACCACTAGGTACCTCCAGTAAGCGCCACAGAGCTGCGTTGCAGAGAGATGTAAAAAGGGGCACGGCCTAGACCACCTCTCTGCAACGCAGTGCAGTGGCACTTACTGGAAGCACCTGGTGGGCTAGTTGGCCCCCAGGATCCCTCAGGATTGAAGGGGAATTATTTCCCCAACTTAAAACGCGCCACAGGGCGTGTTTGCACACGTTAACTCAGGCCCCGTCCCCTCCCTTCACCACTGTGTAAACACGCCCTGTGGCCGTTTTTAGTTGGGAGATTAAGTTCATTTGAATCCTGAGGGTCCCTAGGGTCCAACTAGCCCACTAGGTACCTCCAGTAAGCGCCACAGAGCTGCGTTGCAGAGAGGTGTAAAAATTGGTACGGCCTGGACCACCTCTCTGCAACGCAGCTCAGTGGCGATTACTGGAAGCACCTGGTGGGCTAGTTAGCCCCCAGGGGCCCTCAGGATTGGACAGGAATTATTCCCCAACTTAAAACACGCCATAGGGCGTGTTTGCACACGTCACCTCAGGCCCCGTCCCCTCCCTTCCCCACTGTGTAAACACGCCCTGTGGCCGTTTTAAGTTGTGAGATCAAGTCCCCTTGAATCCTGAGGGTCCATAGGGGCACAATAGCCCACTAGGTACGTCCAGTAAGCGCCACTGCAGAGAGGTGTAAAAAGGGGCACGGCCTGGACCACCTCTCTGCAACGCAGAGCAGTGGCGCTTACTGGAAGCACCTGGTGGGCTAGTTGGCCCCCAGGGTCCCTCAGGATTAAAAGGGAATTATTTCTCCAACTTAAAGCGCGCCACAGGGCGTGTTTGCACACGTCACCTCAGGCCCCGTCCCCTCCCTTTACCACTGTGTAAACGCGCCCTGTGGCCGTTCTAAGTTAAAAGATTAAGTCCCCTTGAATCCTAAGGGTCCCTAGGGTCAAACTAGCCCACTAGGTACCTCCAGTAAGCACCACAGAGCTGTGTTGCATAGAGGTGTAAAAAGGGGCGTGGCCTCAGAACACCTGTCTGCAATGCAGCTCCCTGGCACATAAAGGAGATACCTGATGGGCTAGTTGGCCCTCAGGGACCCTCAGTATTGAAGGGGAATTAATTCCCCAACTTACAACTGGCCAGGGAGTGCGTTTGCAGAGTGCTGCAAGGAGGGGGCGTGGCCTCCGGCGCGATGCCAGTCTTTTATTTATTTTATTTTTTTAAGAAGGAGGGCTGTGTGGCCCCCCTTCTTTTTCTAATTTATTGGCCCTGGGGACCCCATCCCCCAGGGCCTGCACCCTAATGTATTTTGTTGAAAAAAAGAAATTTGGAAGGGGGCCGCGTGGCCCCCCTCCCAAGGCCTTATTCGGCCCTGGGGACCCGAACCCCCGGGTCATGGCCTTTTTTTTGTATTCTTTAGGAGGGGGGGTGCGTTGCCCCCCTCCTCAGGCCACTTATGGCCCCGGGGACCACATCCCCCGGGGCCGGCCTTTGTTTTTTATTATTTTTAAACAAAATATATTTATAGAAACACCTAGGACATGCTGGACAAACCGTATGTACCTATCACCATGACGATTTGCGTGATATTCATTAAAAGGCGACTATGCATACAATGAATCCTCATGGAATGTATTTACACCGCTAGTGAAGCTCTGACGTGTCTGACGCCCTACCGTGCCTAATCCCGGCTCCCCTGCCGGTGGGAACTCTCCAAGTAGACACCCTTGTTGTTTATTTATACAAACATGGGTAGCTATTGACGGGCACATTTAATACACACACACACCAAGCCATTCAAAGGGGATTAAAAAAACATTCGACCAAACTAATCAAGAAACCCCCCTCACGGTTAATAAAACACACATCCACCGCCGGATGTGTAATACTTTTTATTTTACTCTCTGGAAAGGAGACAAACCTCACTTGAGAGTCACAGCGTGCTCCTGGCTGAGCCCAATGCTGTGTTACACCCACCAGTGCCCGCCGAGTGCCACTCACCTCTGTGTTGTATTCCACCAGCTAGTGCGTATGCTATGACACTCTCTAGCCCATGTGCACTGTAACACCACCCCGTGAATATGTCATGCCACACTTGCCTTCGCACGGGTTATATTGCCCCATCTAACGTGCCTTCCTCGATGCCTATGTTATAACGCACAGCGCTATGCCATACATATTACAATCTGGGATCCATATCTTTGTCACAGTGCATATGCAACGTTACACTCCCCAGCACATATTTTATATTACAACTTTAGAGACTATTTATTTTACACAACACTGCCCTGTGCATATTACACTCCAAGGCGCATATCGCATAGCATGCGCTAGTGCCTGTGCTATCTCGCGCTCTCCAATGAATCTGTCATTGCCCACAATGTATTGCATATTATATTTCACGACCGGTTCATCTTCTATCACACTTTTTGGTGCATAGTTTATACCATATACTATATCTGGTTTTCATTTTCAATCGTGCTCTCAGGACTATGTTCTATATAACACTGGGTCCACCTACCCTTTTCACAGGCATTACATTTTGCGATGGGGGGTGGAGGGTCAGGGGGTGTTTCTGCCAAGTGAGTCCGGAGTCACAGTCACAAACGTCCTCTTTTCCTGAATAAAAGTGAGATTATGCTGCATACTTGCTCATATTTTAAGTAGTTCGCACAGACACACATTTTAAAGACAATAAAGTTCCTAATACCCACCTTCTCTGAACAGTTAACTTGCTGCCCCATCCCCCTCCTCCCTATCCTCTGTTGTGTGAATCCATGGACTAGCCTCCTCCCTCCTGCCATGCATGGTCTGATGTGCTGCCACTGCCCTCAATTTAGTATGATATAACAGTCCCCTCCTCCTGCCCTCCATTGCCCAATTCTATGGCCCATCATTGACCTCCTGCTTAGCCTCTGTGCTTAGCTTGCTGCCCGTATTCTCCTTCCCCCTGCCCTCCGATGTCTTTGTTCATGCCACTGCTCCATCCTTTTTGCCCACCATGATCCATGGACCTGCCACTCCTATCTACTCTGAGTGTTCTGTTGAGCTGCCACTCCCCTCCCACCTGCCTAGCATTGTCAGATGACTGTAACCTGTCCCTGCAACCTTCACCCTGCCTGTCCACATGCCATGCCCCTATCCCCTTCCTCCTGTCCTCCATGGTCCATTTTACTGCCACACCCTTCTGCCCTCCCTGGTCTGTTGTGCTACAACTGCTCCTCCTGCCTGCCCCACGCGGTCTGTTATGAGGCCCCTTCCCCTGAACTCTCTTGTCTGTGCCCAGGTCCTGAGCCTCCCTTCTATCCTCCATGGTCCTTTGTGCATGCCCCTGCACCCTCCTTCTTGTCCATCATAGTCATTGTGCTGCCACTAACCCTCCTGCTTGCCATGCATGGTCTTCTGTGCTGCCATGGCCCCTCCAACCTTCCCTGTGTGGTCAGCTAGCTGACACTGACCCCATCCCACCTTCCCTCCATGGTCTGTGTGTATGCCATCATAGTCTCACTGTTGCTCTCCATGGTGTGTCTTATTTCTAGTGCCCATCCTGCCTGACCTCCATGGTCATCTTGCAGCTCCTGCCCTGCCCCCTTGCCCCAAGCCCTCTGTTTCCATGAGCAGACATCTATTCCCTCTCTCCTGGCTTGTCTGTTCCATTGTAATGCCCCGATCCGTCCCTCCTGCCCTTTATGGTCTGTTATGCTGCAGCTTTCTTTCCTGTCTGTCCATTATGGTCAGCTAGCTACCATTGCCTCTTTCCCCTCTGTTCTCTTTTGTCCATGTGCACGGTCCTGTCCCCTCCCTTTTGCTTTCTATGGATTGTTGTGCTGCACTCCCGTCCCGCATGCCCTGTGTGGTGTATTGTGCTGCTGCAAACCCTGATGCCTGCCCTGTAGGGTCAGTTTGGTGCACCTCTCCATATCCCTCCTGTCCTCTGTTATCCGAGTCCATGTCCCTACCCCAATTCCTCCTACCTACCATGATCCAATGTACCATACTTGCGAACATTTTGAACTTGGTAAGAGGGAGATTTTGAAAAAAACTGGGGTATTGATTTTCCCCTTTGAGTTACATTGAAAAAGAGGAATAAAGCCCATTTGAGCTTAAAAACATTGGACGTTTCCTGGCTGAAATGGGTATGATATTGCCACAGCCTCTCTTGCCAGTCCTGTATTGTTGGTTTGTTGCCCCTGCCCCCCTTTCCACTGCCCTCCATAGTCTGTTGTGCTGCCACTGCCCTTCCTGCCTGCCCAGTGTGGTCAAATTGTTGCCTCTGCACCCTCCTACCTGCCTTCAATTTTCAGAGTCCGTGCTCCTGGCCTCTGCCTCTCAACAGTATCCCAATGAACAAGTAGATTGCTAACATTCTATATTTATTACAAAAGTGTGGAACTCCTGACGTCATCTTGATGTAATCAAAACTGTAATACCTAGAGCATTTCCTTTAGAAATGATATATATGAGAGGGTCTTATTTGCATCAAAATTATGGTTAGTGCTCTAAAAAACTAAAATGAGGACATATTTTCTGAGTTTTCAAATAGCGACAAAGAACTTTAAAATTATTTGTAATCTTTATGTTTTTTTATCCAGTTGACCACTTGATTAAATATTGCACTTAGGGGAGAGGATGTGGTGTTACTTTCAGAGCTGCAGACTTTGCAACTGGGGAACCAGGTTGGAGTTTCTGCTTCAGCTCAACATTCTCTGATTCTGGTCAAATCACTTAATCTCCCCATGTCTACAACCAAAATGAATTTGATCTTGTGTGATGTAACCAATGCTCATGTAAGGCACTCCAATACCTGACAAGTCTGCACTATATAAAACTGCAAATACACAAAAAATAAGTGTTTTGCACACTTCTGTCATTGGGCTACATGTGGGCTACATCTGGGTGATATTTGTGCTGCATTTGGGCTCTTTTGTCTCTGGTGGCCATCTTGGGAGATTTATTTGTTATGAAGTTTCCTAATTTCCTCATTTACTGCAGTCTCCTCAGTAGGAAATGCTTTCAGTTTTTTACTTTGATTCCATCAAGAAGGTATTCAGATATGTCACACATGTGCCATAAATTCTGAATGTTAGCACTCTAGTTGCTCATTAGTAGTAAAGCTACTGCTCACCACGGAAGTCTGCTGCTGGTATTAAAAGTGCATGTTTCAGTCTGCATATAAGAATTTTTTAATGAAATAGAAGAGGATTTGAGAAGTCACTCAAAATGTGCCCTAATTTTTCTTTCTTCAGCACTAATCATAATTTCTATGGCAAAATGAACCCCCTCATTGTGTTCCTTTTTAAATTAAATGTTTTAAGTGTTACCAGTTTATTCCAATCAAGATGGCTTTAGGTGTGTCATACTTCTGTCAGAATTAAAGACAGTAAGCGCTCTAGTTGTTCTTAAGAACACTCTGGGATATTCTGTCATTGGGCTATACTTGGGCTACATCTGGGTGATATTTGGGCTACATTTGGGCTCTTTTGTCTCTGGTGGCCATCTTGGGAGATTTATTTGTTATGACGTTTCCTAATTTCCTCATTTACTGCAGTCTCCTCAGTAGGAAATACTTTCAGTTTTTTACTTTGGTTCTATCAAGAAGGCATTCAGATGTGTCACACATTTGCCATAAATTCTGAATGTTAGCACTCTAGTTGCTCATTAGATCACTGTAGTAAAGCTACTGCTCACCAGGGAAGTCTGCTGCTGGTATTCAAAGTGCATGTTTCAGTCTGTATGTCAGAATTATTTTATGAAATAGAAGAGGATTTAAGAAGTCAAAATGTGCCCTAATTTTTCTTTCTGCAGCACTAATCATAATTTCTATGGTAAAATGAACCCCCTCATTTTGTTCCTTTGTAAATTAAATGTTTTAAGTGTTACCACTTTATTCCAATCAAGATGGCTTCAGGTGTGCCATACTTTAGTCATAAGTAAAACTGTTAGCACTCTAGTTGTTTGTTAGAACACTCTGGGACATTCTGTCATTGGGCTATACTTGGGCTACATCTGGGTGATATTTGGGCTACATTTGGGCTCTTTTGTCTCTGGTGGCCATTTTGGAAGACGTATTTATTATGAAGTTTCCTAATTTCCTCATTTACTACAGTCTCCTCAGTAGGAAATACTTTCAGTGTTTTACTTTGATTCCATCAAGAAGGCATTCAGATGTGTCACACATTTGCCATAAATTCAGAATGTTAGCACTCTAGTTGCTTATTAGATCACTGTAGTAAAGCTACTGCTCACCAGGGAAGTCTGCTGCTGGTATTGAAAGTGCATGTATCAGTCTGCATGTCAGAATTTTTTAATGAAATAGAAGAGGATTTGAGAAGTCACTCAAAATGTGCCCTAATTTTTTTTTCTGCAGCACTAATAATACTTTCTATAGCAAAATGAAGCCCCTCATTTTGTTCTTTTTTAAATTAAATGTTTTAAGAGTTACCACTTTATTCCAATCAAGATGGCTTCAGGTGTGCAATACGTTTGTCATAAGTAAGACTGTTAGCGCTCTAGTTGTTCTTTAGAACACTCTGGAAAGCTGCAGTAGAACACAAAGGTATCAACTGGCAGTCTCTGCCCTTGTTGGATGTACATGTTTTACTGAGAATGTCAGACTTAATTCTCACATGACTGAGAAAGATAATGTGAATTTACAGAAAATATGCTCTCAGTTTAGCTTATAGATCACCTTCCAAACCGCTGAGGGAAAAGCATGAGAAAATAGTTTTCTCTCAAACATGATTCATGATATCACAGCAGAAGACTTTTTCACATGGTAAAATCACCTTAGAACACACCACAATTCCTAAAATGAGTATGGTATCATCAACAAATGATTTATAATGTAACTAAAGTCTTAAAATCTTCTATTAACTGCAATGCTTTTTAATGAGGTGCTATCATGTATATTGGTCCCAAGATGGCTGCCAACACTTCTTGGATGAAGTACTAACAGCCAATCAGATCTCACGATGAGATGTGTGGTTAGGCTCCGCCCAGATATATCTATCTTTGTAACTCTAATTTTCTCAGGAACTACTGAACGGATTTACACCATTTAAGCAAAAGGCACGAATCTGAACAGAGAACTACCTCTTTGCCAAATTTGGTGTAATTCCGTTCAGCAGTTCGGGCTGTAGCTGCGTCAACATGTCCCATGGGAAAATGCAGGGGGAAAACGCGTTTTGGGACCCCCCTTTTTTCTCGGCCCCCGCTTGACGAATCACCATGAAATTTTCAGGATAGTAGCGGACCGGAGCTGGTCAAAAGTTTAGAAAATTTCGCGAATGTTTGTCAATCGGAGCCAACATTATTCCAAATAGAATGTTGCGGATTTCCTATGGAAAATAGGTCCTAACTATAACTACCTACTGGCGACTGCCAGTAGGTTTTATATATATATATATATATATATATATTCACTGAAAAAACCATAGGTTTCAGACATGTTATAGTTAGCGGAAATTTTACTGATAAAAAACCAATGAAATTCCCCCGTTATAGTTAGTGCAGGCAACTATAACTCACGCGACCGCAATCTTCTGCTGATGCTAATACTGTATTTAGACACTTATTTGCCCATGTCTTCTTCCATAAATTTTTAGCTATACATATATTAGAAATATTTTTTTTTCATAAAGACACATATGTCATCAGCAGAAGATTGCGGTCGCGTGAGTTATAGTTGCCTGCACTAACTATAACGGGGGAATTTCATTGGTTTTTTATCAGTAAAATTTCCGCTAACTATAACATGTCTGAAACCTATGGTTTTTTCAGTGAATTTGCAAGGTTTTTTAAATGCTAATTCCTAACTATAACGTGTGTGAAACCTATGGTTTTTTCAGTGAATTTGTACGGTTTTTTAAATGCTAAGTTACTTTACGCCATTCGTGGCGTGCACGCCCACTTAACGCAGTTCGTTCCGTGCGCGCACGGTGAGCACGCGGTGCACTTCGCGCACCGCGCGCCCACTTTACGCAGTTAGTGCCGTACACGCAAGGTGGGCACGCAGTGCGCTACGCGCAACGCGTGCCCACGTTACGCACCGTGCGCACATGGAGGACATATTATGCGCTTCCTTGTGATAGGTAATCTGTTAAATTTAATTTGTAAGTGATGACAATAATATGCCATGCACAGAGAGTGTTTTTTTTTTTATTAAAATTTTTAGCGTAAGCGCACCGTACGCGTACGGTAAGCGTAATCGGCGAAATTTTCAAAAAATAAAAATTTACCGTTTTTGGCCTTTGAGGACTCAACTAACATGGCTATGTGCATGGGCACTGTCTAAACAGCCCCTTTATATGTTTTTTGCCTTTATTTACAGCCCCCCCCTCAGAGTGCGAGAGAGAAAATGGCGGCCACCGCTTCCTGGTTTCGACCGATTCGAATGTTTACTTAGATGTAACAGCCAATCAGAATCGCGCTCGCGCACGCCACCGTACGCGTACGGTAAGCTTACGGTAAGCGTACCGTAAGCTGGCTCAGATATATATATTGATTTAAAGGCTATTTTCTCAGAATCTACTGAACAGATTTACACCAAACCTACAAAAGGCACTTCCTTGACCTACTTTGGCGCCGAATGACGAATCCTCGCGAATTTTTCAAAACTAATGGGGCGCTCCGCTCAGCTCCTACCCTGAAAGTCTCGGGGTGATTCGTCAAGCGGGGGCTGAGAAAAAAGGGGGGTCCCAAAACGCATTTTCCCCATGCATTTTCCCATAGGACCTTTAGTCGAAGGTGCAGCCCGAACGGCTGAACAGAATTACTTGAAATTTGTCAAAGAGGTAGTCCTCAGGTCAGGCATGTGCCTTTTGCATATATGGTGTCAATCTGTTCAGTAGTTCCTGAGAAAATTGCAGTTAAAAGCACATAAATATCTATAAGCGCGCACCGTGCGCGCACCGTGCGTTCACGGTGCCGTGCGCGAGCGTAATTCTGATTCATGTCAGTCAACATTCAAATCAGTCGAAATCAGGAAGTGTCAGCCGCCATTTTGTGTGTTTGGTGTGTGACAGTGAAAAAGAAAGGTGGAGAACGTGAAAAGGGGGCAGGGTAGAGAGTTCCTGACCCACTAGCCTTTGTCAGGGGGTCCCTGAAGGACCCCGAAGGGTGAAAAAAACATTGTATTTTTGTTTCAAAAGTTTGCAGGGTGCGTGCACGGTGAAAAACCTTAAAAAAAATGTACAGGATACAGTCAATCTATAACTATATACATAGGTAGTTTATTGTAAAATAAATACATACAAAATATACTAATACATACATAACTTAGCATTTAAAAAACCTTACAAATTCACTTAAAAAACCATAGGTTTCACACACGTTATAGTTAGGAATTAGCATTTAAAAAACCTTGCAAATTCACTTAAAAAACCATAGGTTTCACACATTTTATAGTTAGCTGGACATTTCACTCGTAAAAAAGCAATGAAATTCCCCCGTTATAGTTAGTTCAGATAACTATAACTCGCGCGACCGCCACTCTATCACAAGGATGATGTCATCAGTGATGTCATGAGTGATGCCACTGACCATGTCATGAGAGATGTAATATGTGACGTCATGAGCAGTGGATTGCGGGCGCGCGAGTTATAGTTTTCTGAACTAACTATAACGGGGGAATTTCATTGGTTTTTTACGAGTGAAATGTCCAGCTAACTATAACATGTGTGAAACCTATGGTTTTTTAAGTGAATATATATATATATACACCCGACCAGGCTTAAAAGTGACCTACTTTGCTCCAAAATGATGCACCTCATGTCTACTTTTATAGTATGCATACCACGTGCGATGCGCCCCTTGCCAAATTAGCCACACCAACGCTTTCCTCTTCACCATAAATCACACCAAGCCAGTAGTTGGTCTTCACTACGGAGTCTTTATTCAACCTTCAGATACCGCAATCTTTATTTGTTGATTCACTGTCAACACTTGACCAACTTTATCATTTTAATTATAAACCAAAACCAACGCTGTTAGAAATGGGATTTCTGGTTGGCTAAGGCATGCGCCAAAGCCAGGCAGAAACCACCACTAGTCAGGAAAAGGAAGTTACACGCCAAAGATAACCCCTGCTCTCCCCCTTGGTAAATGGCACGAGCAGTCAGGCTTATCCCGGAGGCAATGTGTAAAGCATTTGCGCACGCACCCAGCAACAACATCCCAGGCCCACCACAAAAGAAACTCCACACAAGGATATTTATAAAAATAGCCTTTGTATTATCATAACTGTTAGAAAAGGTAGATGGACCGGGAGGGTCGGCCGGGGTCAGGAGGAGAGGTCTCCGGGGAGAGCCGTCTCCAGCGATCGTACAGACAAGTAACTTCCCCCCCCACAGACAGATATCACACACGGATAAGGTTCAGTGTTCTTTATAAGCACTTATTTAAGGTACGGTTAAATGGTACAAGGAGGTCTGGACTCAGGGGTCCCCTCGATTAGAGTCTCGCAAGGTAGGGAAGGGGGTAGCGGGACAGTCTATTTACCAATCAGGTAGTTCGGATGAGATGATGATGAGCTCACAATCCTCGAGCTTGGTGATTAGGTGGTATGGGCCGCGGCAGCGCCAGCAGGTCCCGGTGTGGATGGTCGTTACAACGGGCCGCGGCAGCGCCAGCAGGTCCCCGGAAGATGACTGTTGCAGAAGGCCGCGGCAGCGCCAGCAGGTCCCGGTGAGGATGGTCGTTACAACGGGCCGCGGCAGCGCCAGCAGGTCCCAGGAAGGTGAAGGTTGCAGAAGGCCGCGGCAGCGCCAGCAGGCAGGACGATGGTTCACAAGAGCGGGCTACGGCAGCGCCAGTAGACCGTCAGGGTTGAGTTCACTCGGTGTCTCTCGACTCCAGGATACAACTGCCTTCCTGCTCCGGAACTGCCCCAGTTATAGGGCTGGTGCCCTTTGATGTCCGGACCCTCGCACTTGGTGGTCGGAGAGTCCGGGATGAAGGGATCCAGACACCCAGCAGGGGGTGGAGCCAGTGCCTGGGGGAGCTGGGGGCGATCGGCACCTGGCGGGGGAGAGCCCTTGACACTTCGTTCTCCCATTGACCTGCCAAGTGGTCCGCTCACCTCCTGGGTGGATGGTGGTGCCGGGATGTCGGGGCCGGCCAGGCCCGGGGTTAGGGTCGAGGGGAGGCCGTGCGGCCGCGTGGTGCAGGGCCCAAGATGGCGGCTTGACCCGGCCGGGAAAGCCGGTGGGGCGGGACCCCGTGATGAGTAGGGGTCCGAGGGCAGAGGGTCCGTCGGGAGACGGAGTACAGGTGCTTGTTGCGGGGATATGCCAGGTGGGCCGGGGTTCGGGCCCCGTCGAGCGGGGAGGGAGCGAGCCGTTTGTGAGGCCTGTCCAACATGCGTCCCCCCCAGCTGAAGGCGGGGAGAGTCACCCATCTCCTTGGGGACTCTCTTCGTCGAGGCGGAAAAAGCGGGACAGGCCATCTGCGTTGGCGTGATCTTGGCCTGGTCGGTGCTCCACGGTGAAGTCCATTCCCTGCAGGGAAATGGACCAGCGCAAGAGTTTTGGGTTCTCCCCCCGCATCTGCATCAGCCATTGCAGGGGTCGATGGTCGGTTTGTACCCGGAAGTGGGTACCGAAGAGATAGGGTCGGAGCTTTTTGAGGGCCCACACTACTGCAAATGCCTCCCTCTCGATGGTGCTCCAACGCTGTTCTCGGGCCAGGAGACGTCGGCTGATGAAGGCCACCGGCTGGTCATGACCTTCGGGGTTCAGCTGAGAGAGGACGGCCCCGATGCCGTGGTCGGAGGCGTCGGTCTGCACCACAAATTCCCGACTGTAATCGGGGGCCTGGAGCACCGGGGCGGTGCACAGGGCAGCCTTCAGCTCCTCGAAGGCCGCTTGACAATCAGGAGTCCAGTTGACCCGCTTCGGCTGGCTCTTGGATGTGAGACCCGTGAGGGGCCCCACGATGCTGCCGTAGTCCTTCACGAACCGCCGGTAGTAGCCGGTGAGCCCCAAGAAGGCTCGGACCTCGGTCTGGGTGACGGGGGGCTGCCAGGACTGGATGGCAGCAATCTTAAGTTGTAGTGGGGCCACCAGCCCGCTCCCCACTTGGTGCCCAAGGTAGGTCACAGACCCTTGGCCAATCTGGCACTTGCCGGCCTTAATGGTGAGGCCGGCCCGCTGGAGGGCTTGCAGGACCTCTTGGAGGTGGCGGAGGTGGTCGGACCAGTGGCGGCTGTATACAGCGATATCGTCCAGGTAGGCAGCGCTGAATTCTTCAAGCCCTGCCAAGACCTGGTTCACAAGGCGTTGGAACGTGGCGGGGGCATTCTTCATGCCAAAGGGCATGACCTTAAATTGATAGTGGCCATCGGGGGTAGAGAAGGCTGACCGTTCCTGAGCCCTGGGTGTGAGGCCGATCTGCCAGTAGCCCGCCGTTAGGTCGAAGATACTAAGGTAGCGGGCGGCCCCCAGCCGGTCGATCAGCTCGTCTGCTCGGGGGATGGGATGAGCGTCGGTCCGGGTGACAGCGTTCAAGCCCCGGTAGTCGACGCAGAATCTCAGTTCAGGGGCGGAGCCGGGGGCAGCGGCCTTGGGAACTAATACGACCGGACTGGCCCAGGGACTGTCCGAGGGCTCGATGACCCCGATCGTGAGCATCTTGGCCACTTCCTCCTGGATGCAGGCCCGTACCCGATCTGGTACGCGGTAGGCCCGGTGCCGGATAGGGGGACTGTCCCCGGTGTCTACGTCGTGCAAACACCAGGGGGTGACCCCGGGGGTGAGGGAGAACAGGGCAGCGAACTGCAGCAGGAGGTTCCGGCAGTCCTGGCGTTGCTCTGAAGTGAGGGCGTCCGAGAGCCGGACCCCGTCCACGGAGCCGTCCTTCTCCTGAGTCCTCAGGAGGTCCGGGAGGGGCTCGGAGTCTTCTTCTGTGCCACTGTCTGTAGCCATCAAGAGGCTTAGTTCGGAGCGCACAAAGTGCGGTTTGAGCCGGTTGGTGTGGAGGACCCGAAGGGGGTTCCGGGAGGACCCCATGTCGATGAGGTAAGTGACGGGGCTTTTGCGCTCGACCACTTTGAAGGGCCCCGTCCACTTATCTTGCAGGGCGCATGGTTCGGTGGGGGACATCACCCATACTTGCTGCCCCGGCTCGAATTCAACGGAGGAGGCATGGTGATCATACCACCTCTTCATGTCCTCCTGGCTGGCCTCGAGGTTCGCCTTGGCCATCTCCCTGAAGCGCCGGGTCTGGTTTCGTAAGGCCAGGATGTATTTGAAGACGTCTGGAGGGGTCGTTAGGGGGGCCATCTCCCAACCTTCCTTGACTAGGCTGAGGGGCCCTCGCACAGGGTGTCCGTATAGGAGTTCAAAGGGGCTAAAACCGAGGGACTTCTGGGGCACTTCCCGGTAGGCGAAGAGGAGGCACGGGAGCAGTACATCCCACTGGCGACGGAGAGGTTCTTCCAATCCCCCAATCATCCCTTTGAGAGTGCGGTTAAAACGCTCCACTAGTCCGTTCCCTTGGGGGTGATAGGGGGTCGTGAATCTGTAGGTGACCCCGCATTGTTGCCAGAGGGACTTCATGTACTTTGATATGAAATTCGTGCCTCGGTCGCTGACGACTTCTCGGGGGAAGCCTACCCGGGAGAAGATCCCCATCAGGGCCCGGCCAACCACTGGGGCGGTCACTGTCCGTAGAGGCACCGCCTCGGGGTAGCGGGTGGCATGGTCCACTAGTACCAAGATGAACCTGTGTCCTTGTGCCGTGCGGGGGTCCAGAGGTCCCACAATGTCTATCCCCACCCTCTCGAACGGGGTGGTGACCACCGGGAAGGGTTGTAGAGGGGCCTTCAGCTTCCGGCCACTCTTCCCGCTGGCTTGGCATGTGGGGCACGATCGGCAGTGGTTCAGGACGTCATTCCTCATTTTCGGCCAAAAAAAGTGGGTCACCAGGCGACTGTACGTTTTGTCCTGGCCCAGGTGTCCAGCCAGGGGGACATCGTGGGCTAGGTTGAGCAGAAAGTCTCGGAAGCGGAGCGGTACCACCAGAACTCGACCGGCCCCCAGTTCGGCGATTCTTTGCTCGCTGTAGAGCAGGTCGTTATCCCAGTAGACCCAGTGGGTTCCTGTGGTGTCCCCGGCGGTTTGGGTGCTGGCTTGTTGGCGGAGTCCCTCGAGGGAGGGACAGGTCTTTTGTTCCTGGCGGAACTGTTCTTGGGTGGGCCCCCCTTCTTGCCGCCACTGAGCCAGATCCGGGAGGTCCTGGTGTTGCGCGTCTTCCTCGGTAGTCGGGTCCGGGAGGTCGGTCTCGCCGTTGTCCTCTACGAGGGCAACCGGGGGCGGAGGTGCTGGCCATTCGGTTTCTTCTGATCGGGGGGCGGCACGGGCGGCCATGGATCGGGTGGTTATGCAGGCCCAGTCCGGGAGGCCCAGCATCCCCAAGTGCTCTCTTCTCTCGACGGTGGCCCACGGGGAACTCTCGAGGTCATTCCCCAGGAGGCAGTCCACGGGGGCATCGTCCCGGACCGTCACCTTCAGTAGGCCGGAGACCCCTCCCCATTCAAACGGGACGCAGGCCATCTTACACATGCTCTCAGAGTTATCTGCCGAGCGGACGGGGCAGAGAATGTTCGGCAGGATCTGCTCGGGCTTCACCAGGTGACAGCGGACGGCCGTCACGCTGGCGCCGGTGTCACGCAAGGCCTCGGCTCTCTGTCCATTAATGGTCACCCACTGACCATATTTTCTGGTGTTGGCGGGTAGGGGAGCCCGCGGAACCATGTCCCTTCCCCCTAAGCATGCCAGGACCATGGCGGCCGGTTCCCACCCTTGCTGGTCCGGCTCATACTCCTCGGGTCCCTCCGATGATTGCTCTTCCCCCAGGGCAGCGGCAGCTACCTGGCGGGGCTTGGGCGGTTGGTTTAGCGGGCAGTTCGGATCGTTGGCGTAGTGGCCTAGTCGCTGGCACCGGTGGCACGTGACGTGGGCTCGGTACCCAGGCCGCAATGGGGGGTTGCCCCGGCCGGCCGGAGGTGGGGTGCTGGCCACGGGTGTTGCTGGTAAGGTGTCTCTCCCTCGCCCCTGGCCCCCTCCTCCTCCCCGAGGACGGTGCTGGCCTTGGTTGCTTCTGTTCTGGTCGTGGGGCCCTCTCCGGCCCACTCGGGTGCTTTCCCACCGGTCAGCTTCGGCGGCGAGCTGCCGTGGGTCAGTCAGCTTACTGTCGAGTAGGTGCTGCCTGAGCTCGACGAAACAGTTGTTTGATAGGTGCTCCCATACCATAAGGTTGAAGAGTTGTTCGTAGGTGGTGACCTGATTTCCCTTGATCCAACCCTCGAAGGCCCGGCTGAAATAGTTCACGTATTCCACCCAAGTTGTACCTGGGATCCGGGTGCAATCTCTGAACCTCTGGCGGTACATCTCGGGCGTGAGGCCGTAGCGGGTGAGGAGGGCAGCCTTCATGTGGTCGTAGGACGACATTTGGTGATCGGGGAGCTGCAGCAGGGCATCGCGACCCTCGTTGATGAATCTCCCCCAAAGTCCGGCTCCCCAATCACTCCGGTCGATCCGGTGGGAGGTCATTGCGATCTCATAGGCTTTAAACCACTGTTGTATGTCGTCTTCTCGGACATACTCGCGGACCACATCCTTGGGGATGTGAACTTTTTTCTCAATAGGCCCCGGGGTGTGTGGTCGCTCAGGCACCCCCAGTTCCTTATTCTGTTTGCGCAGTTCTATTTCCGCCAGTCGGCGCTCGTGCTCGAGCGTTATTTTTTTCTCTTCCAGCTCTCTTTGTCTCTGCTTTTCTTCTCGTTCCTCTCGAAGCCGCATATGCTCGAGGTTGATTTTCTGTTCAGCCAACTTAAGTTCCCCATCCATCTTGAGTCGTGCCATCTCTAATTCGTGTAATCTGACTCTGTCTCTTTCTCGTATCTCCTCCTGTGAGAGGCCCATTCCCCGCTCCTCGGGAGCCGTGGCGTTCCCCTCTGGTGTGATGCTGGTTTGGTCTGGTGTGACGCTGTTTTGGTCGGAGGGTCCTGTGACCCCAGTTTCTGTCCATGACTCAAGAGCGCGCTTTAGATCATCCTTGGTACTCAGGCCGGTGGTAGCAATGCCAAGTTCTATGCAAAATTGTCTCAGTTCGCGGTGGTTGTATTCTTCTAATTTCTCCATTTGGAACTTCTCGGTGGAGCTGCTATCTTTGGTCGACATCGTGCTTTGTCGTGGGGTGAGCTACTCTCTGTACGATTACGCGTTGATTCGGATCGCGCCGCTGGCCACCAATGTTAGAAAAGGTAGATGGACCGGGAGGGTCGGCCGGGGTCAGGAGGAGAGGTCTCCGGGGAGAGCCGTCTCCAGCGATCGTACAGACAAGTAACTTCCCCCCCCACAGACAGATATCACACACGGATAAGGTTCAGTGTTCTTTATAAGCACTTATTTAAGGTACGGTTAAATGGTACAAGGAGGTCTGGACTCAGGGGTCCCCTCGATTAGAGTCTCGCAAGGTAGGGAAGGGGGTAGCGGGACAGTCTATTTACCAATCAGGTAGTTCGGATGAGATGATGATGAGCTCACAATCCTCGAGCTTGGCGATTAGGTGGTATGGGCCGCGGCAGCGCCAGCAGGTCCCGGTGTGGATGGTCGTTACAACGGGCCGCGGCAGCGCCAGCAGGTCCCCGGAAGATGACTGTTGCAGAAGGCCGCGGCAGCGCCAGCAGGTCCCGGTGAGGATGGTCGTTACAACGGGCCGCGGCAGCGCCAGCAGGTCCCAGGAAGGTGAAGGTTGCAGAAGGCCGCGGCAGCGCCAGCAGGCAGGACGATGGTTCACAAGAGCGGGCTACGGCAGCGCCAGTAGACCGTCAGGGTTGAGTTCACTCGGTGTCTCTCGACTCCAGGATACAACTGCCTTCCTGCTCCGGAACTGCCCCAGTTATAGGGCTGGTGCCCTTTGATGTCCGGACCCTCGCACTTGGTGGTCGGAGGGTCCGGGATGAAGGGATCCAGACACCCAGCAGGGGGTGGAGCCAGTGCCTGGGGGAGCTGGGGGCGATCGGCACCTGGCGGGGGAGAGCCCTTGACACTTCGTTCTCCCATTGACCTGCCAAGTGGTCCGCTCACCTCCTGGGTGGATGGTGGTGCCGGGATGTCGGGGCCGGCCAGGCCCGGGGTTAGGGTCGAGGGGAGGCCGTGCGGCCGCGTGGTGCAGGGCCCAAGATGGCGGCTTGACCCGGCCGGGAAAGCCGGTGGGGCGGGACCCCGTGATGAGTAGGGGTCCGAGGGCAGAGGGTCCGTCGGGAGACGGAGTACAGGTGCTTGTTGCGGGGATATGCCAGGTGGGCCGGGGTTCGGGCCCCGTCGAGCGGGGAGGGAGCGAGCCGTTTGTGAGGCCTGTCCAACAATAACACATTAGAATAGTAAGCACATATTATACAGGGTGCCACCTGGCACTAGGTAGCATCTACAGGGGACAATTTACACAAGACAGCGGCAATTGGGCCACTGTCAAAACAATCACAAAGTGGAATTAGCAAATGTAGAACATACACTAACTGTAGCATAAATTATAGATGTAGAACACAACCATTAACTACTGGTAAATGTTAGGACTACACTACACAATCCTAATCACATTAGGCCTAGAACACAGTATGCAATCACTGTAGGCATAAACATCTGAGATCTAAAAACCATTTGCATAATGCATTACGCAATTAGCATCACAGTAGACATTACAAGCATAAATACATTATGTAGTTACCAGCATAAACACATGAGATCTAAACCCCATTCGCATAACACATTACGCATAAATCATGGGAGACATCACATTAGGTATAAAGCATCACCTCAGGCGCAAACCACCTTATGCGCCAACTTAGAACTCTGCGCCCTATGTCCAATAAAGTCAGGGCAGGCTGCGCATGCAGAAAAAGAAGAGCGCGCAAGAAAGTTAGGCCTAAACTTGGCAGCTGCCCACTACTCGCTGGGCAGCTGGAAATTAGCATGGGCACCTGGGGAATGAGCCACTGCAGCCTCACTCTGGGACCCTTAAACACCCAAATGGCCCCAAGTCCCACTCCAGGACTTCTAACGATACCCGGCCAAAGCGTTGCAGCAGCCCGCGACTGCGGTGCTGCTGTGACGATCAACAAAACTCTGGCACCACTGTGCCTGGGGGAGTCCCCCTCGGGGTCTCTAAGAGACAAATGCCCCCCAACGTTGGAGCGGCCCGCTCTCCTGCGGGGCCGCTCGGCCACGGGAGCCCCGGACACATTGCTACTGCAGGGGGGAAGGCACCGGCAAGGCGCCTTCACACCCCCCCCTTCTCTGGACTCCCAACTAGGCCCTACTCACCGGGGTAGTCTGCAGGACTCCTCCGTGCCTCACTCGGCACCATGGGGCTCTCCCTTGTTCTCGGGGGCCCCGGGTGCAAACGCAGCCTTTGTCCCTGCAGTCTTCTTCACTCTTCAGAAGTGCGGGGTAGGCTCCCGTACGCTTCCTGGTTCCGTCGTGAGGCCCCGCCTTCCATCTGGCAGCTTCCAGGCCGCCGCGGTGAGGCTGTTCCTCTATCTTCCTGGCACAATACGGGGTAGGCTCCTGTCACTAATTACCAAAGCAGGGTGGGCACCCGTATTAAGGATGCATAAACATGCGGGGTGGGCACCCGCTAAATCAGCACTGCAAAAAATACACTGCAATGCAGGGTGGGCACCTGCCTTCAAGGTATCGATGCGGGGTGGGCTCCCGCTCGGCTTTTAGCATAAATTAGAGGGGTGGGCACCCGCTCGTAAATGAAATACCGATGACGGCATGAACGCGGGGTGGACTCTCGCTTTCCCCCCGCTCAGCAGGGGAATCCCCCACTAGCCGGCCTCGCGCTGTAGGCCCCCAGCAGTCCTCCTGGGCCCCTATACAGTGCTCTCGATGGCCAAAAGTCAAGCACTCCACAAAGACAAGCAAAGCGCTCTTCAAAATAAAGACAAGCAAAGCGCCCTTCCATGAGCTTGATCCTGGGTTTCCAAGGCAAGGATCAGGGGGGCACAAGGCTGGGCTCAGGCAGGCCAGCACACAGGGCCCTCCAGCAGGGAGGCAGTCCCTTGTGGCTGTTCCTTCTGGAGCCCAGCAGCAGCAGCCCCCAGCATCAGGACCAGCACCACAGAACACCCTTCATGGGGTCACAGCCCCTTCTCTTATACACAAGTTTCCTTTGTCACAAAGGTGCAGGGCCAGGGGGAAACCAGATGCAACTGGTTTGGGGGAGCTTTGGAGCACTTTGTTTTGCTCAGCTCCTCTCTCCATTGTCAGGTGGGGGCTAGGTGCTCAGACGCACCACAGGGGGCGGAGCCAGCATTGTGGAGGGAAGGCCCAGTCCTATTAGGTCCCAGGTACAACCCCTCCCTCCCATCTAGATGTAGATCTCCCTATTCACCACCGGGCTGACTCACCCTGGCTCCTGGAATTCCCCAGCCCTCTCAGCTCCTGTCAATCACAAGACAGACATGCACTCCACATCAGGCAGGCAGACACACAGTACACAGAAAGTGCAACTTCTGGAAGTTATTATAAATCTGCGCACATCATTGCGCAGCATTTATTCTTACGAGTTCGCACATACGAAACTTGACCCTGCACTCCCCTCACACCAGGAATTATCATGGACACACATCTCCTCCATGCATTCCTTTTGGAGGGCAGGCCAGTCTCAATAAAAAGGTACCACAGAGCACACGCACTTTACACTGGGACAGTGCTAAAGTGCCTAGAGGCCTAAAACCACTAACACTACATAGGGAAAAGGCTAGGATAAATGCAAAATGTTTAGGGGTGAACCTGCCAAAAGGGCCAGGTCCAACAAACACACATTGTTATAAAACAGTAGGCTTATGAATTATACATTTGAGCCATGGATTGCATATTGTATTTACATTACTGGATCTCCAGAGGAACATTTGCTACGTGTTGTGCCAGCAGGCCACAACCAATTTCCCTGCTCTCATCTGTGGTAACTACCAGTAGGCCACCAGAGCACCAGATAGCTTCTCCAAAATTGCTTAATACAAGTGCCGGCATCTCAGGTAGGGACGGAGAGTCCAGGACCACCAGCAGGTCAGCCCCCTCTCCCGCCAGCCCGGAGCCCCCAATTGTCTGCCCGCCCTGATCCAGGACCAGGCAGCCCCTGCCAAAACGGAGTCCCCGCCATTTCTCTTGCCCGGGACCCCGCCGGTTCAACCTCTAATTTCAGGGATGGGTGGGTGGGTAACTTCTTGTAGTTCCGGTCCGCATTTCAGCCCATGGTGAGAAGACAAAGAGGGCTTCCCCCTCCTATCCTTGCCCTTTTATCCCTTTCTTGGGGAGGGTTCGCCTGCGTACCTTAGTGACACTCTCGGGGATTTCCGGCTATGCCCCCTCCCCTTTGCGCGACTGGAAGAGACCCTACTCTGGCTCCTGTATGAGATGCCACTAAAGGCACCACGCCCCTAGGTGTGCGTGGTGCCCATCATAGTGGGTGTTGGACTTGGCCCTTTTTGCAGGGTCATCCCTGAACTTTTTGCCTTCCTCCACAATTATTTATGACCTGTTGTTGGCTGTTTTATGACTCTGGGCACTTTACCACTGCTGATCAGTGCTAAAGTGCATATGCTCTCCCTATTGTAAATTGATATATGAATTGGTGATTCCATAATTGACTGATTTGGTTTACTTGTCAGACCCTAGTACAGTGCACTGATCGTGCCCAGGGCTTGTAAAATCCAAATGCTGCTGGTGGGCTTGCTGCACTGGTTGTGCCACCCACAGAAGCGGCCTTGTAAAATGTGTCTAAGGTCTGCCATTGCAGAGCCTACGTGCAGTCTGGTACTGTCATGCTGACTGGGCAAGTGCACCCACTTGCCAGTCCCTAAACCTTCCCTTTTCTTCATCAGACACCCCTATGGTAGGCCCAAGGGCAGGGTGCATTGTAAGTATAATGTAGGACATGCCCTGGTGTGTGTGGCATGTCCTAATAGTAAATTATAGCCATTTTCGTTTTTCACTATTGCAAGACTACCTGTTCTCCATAGGTCAGAATGGGTTGTTAGATTATTACACGTTTATAATCTTAACTGACTCAGGGAACATGGTAGAAATTCGAGTTTAGTATGCCTGAACTCAGAATGATAAAATACATCTTTTAGTGAAGGTGGTTTTAACATTCTGTGTTTGAAAATACCACCTTTTAGAAAGTAGGTATTTTCTTGCCTAACCTTTTCAAACCTGCCTCTCCTAGGCTGTGTATTCCTTTGTCTGGAGTTTGAGTGACAGGGCTGGGGAATTCCAGAAGACAGGGTGAGGTGTCCCAGTGGTGAACAGAGAGATCTGCATCTAGATGGGTGGGAGGAGTTGCACCTGGGACTTGAATAGGGCTGTGCCTGCCTTCTACAAAGCTAGCTCCACCTCCTGGGGAGTGGCAGATGTCTCTGCCCTGCACATTGAATGAAGAGAAGGAACCCTGTCAACAAAGTGCTCCAGGGCTGCACTTGCCTTCCACAATGCTGGCTCCACCTCCTGTGGGGCGTCTGATGTTTCTGCCCTGCACTGTGAAAGGAAAGGAGAAGTCTGGTAAACAAAGTGCTCAGCAACTGGTTTGGACTGGGCAAAGGCCCCTCTCCCCTCAGAGAACAAAGGATTTTGGGGTATAAATATTGGGACCCTGATCCCAAGAAATTGGATCACTTTTGGAACAAGAAGAAACCTTTACTAAGGAGCAGAACCTGAAGAAACTGAGGAGAGACTATCCCTAAGCTGAAGTGCTGCTTGGGGGATTGGCCTGCAGTGGTTTGCCTGACTACCAAAGGAAGGAGAAGAGACTTTGTGTGCTTATTTCAACTTGTAAGGAACTCCAAGGGCTTGGAACAGAGCTTGCCTCCTGCTGAAGTCTCAGGGACAAGAGACTTCAACCCCCAGCTCCCCAGAGTTCTTTGGAAGTACCTGCTGCTGTTTTGGGCCTTCTGAGGGACTGCGTGTCACAAGGAGCTGGAAGCGCGACTTAACGAAGCCGAAGCGTGTCGCCGTCGCTGCTGCTGCCGTCGCACTTCTGAACAAGGGTGTCGCCGCTGGAGTTGTCGCACTGCACCGCATTGAGGGAAGCGTCTCGCAACGAAGAGGAAGCGTGTCGCCGTCACTGCTGCTTGCTGTCGCACTCCTGAACAAGGGTGTCGCCGCTGGAGTTGTCGCACTGCACCGTATCGAGAGAAGAGTCTCGCAACGAGGAAGAAGCGTGTCGCCGTCGCACTTCTGAAAAAGGGTGTTGCTGCTGAAACTGTCGCATTGCACCGCATTTAAGAAAGTGCCTCGCATCCCCGAGAAGCGCGCCGCCGTCGGAGCTGCTGCCGTCGCATTTCTGAACAAGGATGTCGCCGCTGTAGTTGTTGCATCGTGCGGAAGATTCACGTATCGTGGGAGAAGAGTGTCGCAGTTGGAGCTGTTGCCATCGCACTTCTGAACAAGGGTGTCGCCGCTGCAGTCCACGCATCGAACCGAGAACTTCTCGCGTCCCCGCAGAAGCGTGCCGCATCTGGAAGATCTTCACGTCTTTATTTCTTTGCACCAGAACTTTGCCGCATTTCCGTCGCTGCGACATTACTTGTCGTGGAAGCACAACGCATCGTAAGGTACATTGACTCAAAGTGTCGCTTCTTAAGAACTGAACTGAACTAAGTTAAAAAATTCCATCTTAAAGTAATAGTATTGTGTATTTTTGTCGTTTATGGTCTTGTGGTAAATCTATATAAAGTATACGTAGTTTTGATATAAAACCTGTGTGGTGTCCATTTGTAGTGTTGTCACTGGATTACTGTATGTGGTCACAAATGCTTTACACACTGCCTCTGAGATAAGCCTGTCTGCTCGTGCCAAGCTACCAAGGGGGTGAGCAAGGGTTATTTTAGGATTGTACCCCCTTACCCTGACTAGAGACAAGGGTCCCTATTTGTCACAAGTGCATACCTGTGCCAACTAGAGACCCCCAAATCTAACATTGGTGGTCAGCGGTGAGGATTCTGGACTTGCATTTGTGACTTATGTACAGTGATTGGTGAACACTACTTAGTGTGCAGACCATAACGCAACCACATGCTTTTTGGTAGATTTCTTTTTGGGGTTTTCTATTTTTGCCAAGACCTGCCAAGTAACCACCATGAGTAAAGCAGCACCCATAGCATCTGTTGATTTGTATTGGGAGGACAGAGAGAGATGTAGGATGCATGAAATGGAGCTGGTCAAGCTCAAGTGGAATGGAGAACTGGAGTTGGAGAATAGGAAATTGGCCCTAAACGAAAAGAAAATGCAAATGGACCATGACTTGATAGTGAGGAAGTTTGATACGGAGCTCAAGAGGCTTGAGGCCATGAGTGTCTCAGCCCAGCAACATGAAATGTGTGTAGCTCAGAGAGTGAGCTTTGCTGAGTTGGAGGTGGAATCCAGCTCAGATGGTGGCAGCAATATTCAGTTATCTAGTGCTGGGAGAGTGGTACACACACCCAGAGACACGGCACCTGACTTGAAGGAGGGGGTTAACATACACCAGGAGGTTCAAGGACATGAGGTAGCTCCAGTAGTGCGCAGTGTCCCTGAGGGGAATAGGGTAACTGGCGCAGGGGTTCATGGTCCTAGTGGTGGGAGGGACACTCTACTGACTCTAGATGAGAGGTGCAGGGAGAGGGGTTCCCCCAAAACTGAAGTCCTGGTATGTGAGTGTGAAGACCGCCCAGAATAGTGTGGGTTGTGTGACAGAGACAGTCAGATACTGTCATGCCAGTCTCAGGAGAGTGGTGTGGAGTATGTGTGTGAGGCACTGGATGGTGAGAAGAAGGGTTCCCCCTGGATTGGCTTGGTGGGCCCTGAGAGAATGGACAGAGGGATTCCAATAGGTTCAGATCGGCGTAGAACTGGAGTCTGCCCCTGCAGTTGCGAGCCAAGTCCTTGTTCTATCGCCCAATGCAGGGAAGCCCATCAAGGTGGTGATTGGCCTACCCTGCGTTTTGGCTGGAAGGGGGTTGTGTTGGACTTGACCCTTTTTGCAGGGTCATCCCTGAACTTTTTGCCTTCCTTCTCTATTTTTTCTGACCTGTTGTTGGCTGTTTTATGACTCTGGGCACTTTACCACTGCTGATCAGTGCTAAAGTGCATATGCTCTCCCTATTGTAAATTGATGTATGAATTGGTGATTCCATAATTGACTGATTTGGTTTACTTGTCAGACCCTAGTACAGTGCACTGAGTGTGCCCAGGGCTTGTAAAATCCAAATGCTGCTGGTGGGCTTGCAGCACTGGTTGTGCCACCCACAGAAGCGGCCTTGTAAAATGTGTCTAAGGTCTGCCATTGCAGAGCCTGAGTGCAGTCTGGTACTGTCATGCTGACTCGGCAAGTGCACCCACTTGCCAGTCCCTAAACATTCCCTTTTATTCATATCAGACACCCCTGTGGTAGACCCAAGGGCAGGGTGCATTGTAAGTATAATGTAGGACATGCCCTGGTGTGTGTGGCATGTCCTAATAGTGAATTACAGCCATTTTCGTTTTTCACTATTGCAAGGCTACCTGTTCTCCATAGGCCAGAATGGGCTGTTAGATTATTACATCTTTATAATCTTAACTGACTCAGGGAACATGGTAGAAATTCGAGTTTAGTATGCCTGAACCCACACATGATAAAATACATCTTTTAGTGAAGGTGGTTTTAACATTCTGTGTTTGAAAATACCACTTTTAGAAAGTAGGTATTTTCTTGCCTAACCTTTTCAAACCTTGCCTCTGCTATGCTGTGTATTCCTTTGTATGGAGTTTGAGTGACAGGGCTGGGGAATTCCAGGAGACAGGGTGACGTGCCCCAGTGGTGAATAGAGAGATCTGCATCCAGATAGGTGGGAGGAGTTGCACCTGGGACTTGAATAGGGCTGTGCCTGCCTTCTACAATGCTGGCTCCACCTCCTGGGGAGCGGCTGATGTCTATGCCCTGCACAGTGAATGAAGAGAAGGAACCCTGTCAACAAAGTGTTCCAGGGCTGTACTTGCCTTCCACAATGCTGGTTCCACCTCCTGTGGGGCGTCTGATGTTTCTGCCCTGCACTGTGAAAGGAAAGGGGAAGTCTGGTAAACAGAGTGCTCAGGAACTGGTTTGGACTGGGCAAAGGCCCCTCTCCCCTCAGAGAACAAAGGATTTTAGGGTATAAATATTGGGACCCTGATCCCAAGAAATTGGATCACTTTTGGAACAAGAAGAATCTTTTACTGAGGAGCGGAACATGAAGAAACTGAGGAGAGACTATCCCTAAGCTGAAGTGCTGCTTGGGGGATTGGCCTGCAGTGGTTTGCCTGACTGCCAAAGGAAGGAGAAGAGACTTTGTGTGCTTATTTCAACTTGTAAGGATCTCCAAGGGCTTGGAACAGAGCTTGCCTCCTACTGAAGTCTCAGGGACAAGAGACTTCAACCCCCAGCTCCCCAGAGTTCTTTGGATGTGCCTGCTGCTGTTTTGGGCCTTCTGAGGGACAGCGTGTCGCAAGGATCTGGAAGCGCGACTCAACGAAGCCAAAGCGTGTCGCCGTCGCTGTTGCTGCCATCGCACTTCTGAACAAGGGTGTCGCCGTTGGAGTTGTCGCACTGCATCGCATCGAGAAAAGCGTCTCGCAATGAAAAGGAAGCGCGTCGCCGCTGCCTGCCGTCGCACTCCTGAACAAGGGTGTCGCCGCTGGAGTTGTCGCACTGCACCGCATCGAGAGAAGAGTCTCGCAACGAGGAAGAAGCGTATCACCGTCACTGTTGCTGCCATCGCACTTCTGAACAAGGGTGGTGCCGCTGGAACTGTCGCATTGCACCGCATCGGAGAAGCGCCTCGCATCCCGAGAAGCGCGCCTCCATCGGAGCTGCTGCCGTCGCATTTCTGAACAAGGATGAGGCCGCTGTAGTTGTCGCATCGTGCGGAAGCTTCACGCATCGTGGGAGAAGAGTGTTGCACTTGGAGCTGTTGCCGTCGCACTTCTGAACAAGGGTGTCGCCGCTGCAGTCCACGCATTGAACCGAGAACTTCTCGCATCCCCGGAGAAGCGTGCCGCATTTGGAAGATCTTCACGTCTTTATTTCTTTGCACCAGAACGTTGCCGCATTTCCATCGCTGCAACATTACTTGTCGTGGAAGCGCAACGCATCGTAAGGTACATTGACTCAAAGTGTTACATCTTAAGAACTGAACTTAACTAAGCTAAAAACTACCATCTTAAAGTAATAGTACTGTGTATTTTTGTCATTTATGGTCTTGTGGTAAATCTATATAAAGTATACGTATGTTTGATATAAAACCTGTGTGGTGTCCATTTGTAGTGTTGTCACTGCATTACTGTATGTGGTCACAAATGCTTTACACACTGCCTCTGAGATAAGCCTGTCTGCTCGTGCCAAGCTACCAAGGGTGTGAGCAGGGGTTATTTTAGGAGTGTACCCCCTTACTCTGACTAGAGGCAAGGGTCCCTATTTGTCACAAGTGCATACCTGTGCCAACTAGAGACCCCAAAATCTAACAGTGAGCATACAACGTGTGATTCACCTTTTGCCAAATTAGTCACACCAACCCTTTCCTCTTCACCATAAATCACACCAAGCCAGTAGTTGGTCGTCACTGCGTAGTCTTTAACCCCTTCAGTGCCACGCCCTTTCCCCGCCCTGTGCCGGCCGTTACATTAGAGGGCGGGGTTTATGACGAGCTGGACTCGTCATGGGCACAGCGCAACCACGGCCCATGACGAGTCCAGCTCGTCATTGGCACTGAAGAGGTTAATAAACCTTCAGATACTGCAATCTTCATTTGTTGATCCACTTGACCAACTTTATCATTTTAATTATAAACCAAAACCTTCTTGATAGTTTCAGATGATAGGCCTAACACGGCTGCCATCGTGGCTGCCCCAATGCGAAAAAAGTGAGACGTAAAATGGGCCGTTTCTTACCCCAGTAACATCAGGGAGAGCTTGCATATTCGTGTGAACTGGAATCTTGTGAGGGGGGTTCCGTCTGCATGTACTAATAGCCTATCCTCTCCCACCCAGGCCACATTTGCATGAAGTTCTGTATCAAAGTCACATGACAATATTTGGCCCCATGCACAGCCCTTAGCTGGACCCATACTCCCTGTGAGAAGTTGGCCTGGTATATGCTGTTCACTAATTATAGTGGGCACCCTGTACCAGTCCAAACAACCTCTTATTGATGATAGGTTAAAGACAACCTTTATTGAAAGCTATCCTAGTGGTAGCTATGGAGAGCAGCCTTCAGGCTAAGTCTTGAAGGAATGTAAAGCAGCTTGTTTTACCAGTCTATAATCTCTTGAATGGCTAAATGAAAGACAACCACACCAGGTATATATATAACATATATGTATTTATTTCTAAACACACCCTCCTAGTCTCTTTATGAGGATAGAGGTCAAAACACATAAGTTACACTTCAAATATGACAGTAAAATAGCACAAATACACCTCAGGCCCTAAGGGCGAGCCAAACCATATACTTAAATAGTGGTATAAGAACCACGACTTAACTAGACACAAGGCCTAGAGCCTGTAGAATCGCTGGGACCCCAAGGAACCACCCACGGTAGTGACACAGGGGACCCACGGGGACCGTGTGCAGTGTGAGAACACAGCAGTGAGTTCCCGTTAGCTTCTATGGGGAAAGTCACGGTTAGATTTTTAAAGATTAGGGTCACTTAGAAATGAGTCAGGACCAAACCCTTTGGGACTTAGTAAGTTCTAGGGTCAACACCCACGGGAGCACCGGAGTACTCGTGTTACCTCACCCAGGGAAGCCGGGTGCATAGGTGTCAAATGGTGTCGGGTCGCATCGTCGATTTCAATAAGAGCTGGCAAAAGGGAAGGGACCTTGAGAGGAAACACAAAATGGCAGCCCACGGGTCACTCGGGGTGACTATGCTGACAATCTTCAGGGGATTCTCTGCTCGAGGTGGGGGCTACAAGTAACCCCAAGCACGACTTCAAGGGACGTTGATAAGTCACTGCACTTGCAAAAGAGCACGGTGACCAGGAGTTCAGGTTCCACGCTACTCACGAGGGCTACGGGTCTCAGCTTTGCTGGGATCTCGGGTCTGACTCTGAGATATCTGGAAATCCTCTTCCTGGGCTGCAAATACTTCACAGTCCGGCGGGAGCTTCAGAAATGCAGAACAGCAAAATGCTTTGTTCGTGCCTGCCAAGCATGGGAGTCACTCCTTGACTCCAAGGACGATTTCTTCAGTCCTCTAGTCTTTAGTAGTGAGTCGAAGTTTCAGGATTCAGCTTCAGAGTTTTGTCCAGGGGTATCTAAAGTTCTGGTTACAGATTTTCCTTACTTTTACCTAAGGAAGGGGTTGGACTAGCTCTGGGGACCTACCTATGGGAGGGTTTGGAAAGAGGGGTGGCTACACCCATTTCCTTTATCTAGTTTCGCACCAGAGCATGGGCTGGAAGCCCCTGAACCGGTTTGAGCTGGACTATGCACAGGGACACCAAATGTGCCCCCAGTGCAGGACTTCAAAGCACTCTGAGAGTGCTCTCACCCAGCCCCAATACACATCATCTTGTCTGGGCGGTGGTTACACCTCCCTGTGACAGGAAACCTATTGTCCAGGCCTCCCCTGCCAGAGTTTTGGTCGGCAGCAGGAGGCCAGACCCGTGTCTATGGCTGCAGCATCCATTTTGAAATGCCAGGGCTCTGTTAAGTTTCCACCGTGTATGCCAGTACTGCCATGTCTCTCCCTCTAGAAGGGTGGGATCATATCCTCACATCAAGAACTGATTTGGGGATATGATTCCAAGGTGTTTGACACCAACACAACATGTTTCCGTGCAGCCAGTCCAAAGTTAGCATTAACCATTTTAGATATAATGTACTTAAGAGTATATGGTCAGGCTGCACCACTGACAACCTCGGAGAAGAGATTCGAAGGCTGCAGAGGGGCTCAGCACATGCCTAGGCATCCTCTCACATATAACCAAGCACCCTGCCTTCAGGATTGATAAGGCCTGACATAGAGATGACTGATAGGTTTCTATGTGCAGTGATAGGTGAGGTATAGTGAACCTATACCTCAGTAAGGGGTGCATGCACCACCTTACCCAGGCTCCAGTAGCAGACCTGTGGTGTCATTTTGGAGGGCTTTCCAGGGGTGGCACAATACATGCTTCATCCCCTGGTAGGCCTCTGGGGTACCTATGCCCTGGGTTCCTAGTATACCATATACTAGTGACTCACAAGGGTACCTCAGAATCCAATCTGGAGTGTACCTAAAGTACATGCAATCACTTTAGAGAGGAAGCAGCTAGGCTGGGGCCCTGGATAGCAGGGTCCCAGCCAGACTAAAGTCGAAAAACAGTGAAACATCTGCAAAAAGTGGGGGTTACCATGTGAAGCAGATCCTACTCTCCTACACTCCCTTTCCCAACGGGTCTGTCTTTGACTTTCTCACTCTAACTTGTAGAGTGTCCTCTGAGACTATAACATCTTTCAAGCTGATTCCCCCCTCCCTATCCATTTTTGAGGCCGGTATGAGCTTGGCTATTCTGAAAAATGCCAAGGAATACGCTAATCTCAGCAGCTGCGCCTCATAAGGGGATAAGCAGACTTGAAGTAGTACCTCCAAGATACTTGATAGCCTACTGGCATCAATGGGTCTCCTGCTGTCTTTTACACCTGGGCCAACCTTTCCCACCCTTTCACTGCCCGTATGACTCTAGTGTCCCTGATATGGTCTGCCACCCCCTCTAACCCTGCGAAGAAGGCAATTGCTGACAGCTGTCTTCTAACCAGAGATAGCGATTTTCCATTCTCTTTCTGTTGTACTATGAATAGCAGGAGACCTTGTGGTGTAAATCTCTCTGTTCTCTCTGCCCTCTGTATGACAGCTAAGTATAACTGCCAAGCTCTCTCATACATACTCTTAGTCTTGGGTGCAAGAGACGCCGCTATCAGGTCGGGGGCAATGGGGCACCAAGCTTCCATATCTTCTCCGGGAAATTCGTCATCTGATTGTCTGCTTGCAGCCATCGAGCACTGAATTCTGTTAACTTAAAACTAGACAGAGCATCAGCTACTGCATTGTCCACCCCCGGCACATGTTTGGCAATAAACAATACATTGCGCTTAAGGCATCCCAGAACCAGTTCTTTAAGTAAGCGAAGTACCCTCTGGTTGTTCTCTGCCATTACTGCTGACCTGCTGTCAGACCAGTACACAATGTGCTTATTTTCCAAGAGGGCCCCCCAAAGATGCAATGCAAAAATGATAGGGAAGAGCTCTAGGAATGTGATGTTGCGGGTCAACGCAGTCCCCACCCACTCCGCCGGCCAGTGCTTCATGCACAAATTTATAGTTAAGTTAAGTTATACCTGCTGGTGCCCAGCACTGCCCCAAACCCCAAGCTGCCCGCTGCATCTGTGTAAAGCTCTAACTCTGCATTCCCTTGTGTTGGTTGTTGACACAGCACTGATCCATTGAAACCTCTCAAAAATTCCTTCCATGTGCCCAGATCGTTTTTCACCTCTGTGGAAGGCCTAGTGTGGTGGTGCATTGCCCTGGCGATACTCCTAGAAAATGCTCTGCCCATGGGTATCACCCTGAGCTCAAAATTCAGCTGCCCCACTAGGACCTGCAGCTGGTGCAGGGTAACCTTGTGTGCTGCTAAACAGTCATCTATGGCGGCCTTAAAAGCTCTTACTTTCTCCTGCGGGAGTCTGCAAACCCCCGCTATGGCATCTATTTTGATGCCTGAGAAGGTTAGGTGAGTTGATGGTCCCTAGGTTTTTTCCTCTGCCAGAGGTACCCCCAGTGCCTCTGCTAACGGCTGGAAGCCCAGCAGGACCTGACCGCAAGCTGGCGAGCGGTGGACCTAGAAATAGAAACTCTTTAACAAGTTCTGAAGCACACGCAACTTATATCAACACAGCAGTATATTAATGTGAGGGAACAAATTATTCAGATTCTTAGGGCTTGTTTGGTCCTTTATTATGAACGATCTTCCATTTCCTTCTGCCAACGCGTTTCATCATCTTTGGGCATGAACCCTACGACTTCCTCAGGGCTTAATATAGTATTCCAAAATCGTCTCTGTCTAAATTATCTTGATTCTCAGTAAAGGTAATCTTTATGAAATAACGTGCAGTCTTCAGTAAATTATTAAAACAAAACACAAACTTGACCCGAAGGTACCACGGAGTATCCCAAAATCAAGCCATCAATATTCACTATCTCTGAATTCAGTCACCAACATCGAAGAAGTAGTCTCAAACTCTGCAAATGATCCCACTCATATGATAGATAAGCAAATCCAAGTTAAAGTCTCTTAGGCTGAGAGCGGAACGGAGATTATATGTCCGCTAATTACGAAAGGTCCCTGTAGTACGGGGCACCCTGTAACGATATATCCTCGTGCCGCACCACGATAAGGTAAAGACCTGAATCATTTGTTCCCTCATATTAATATACTGCTGTTTTGATATAAGTTGTGTGTGCTTCAGAACTTGTTAAATGTTTTATTCAATCTTTGATTGAAAACTTGGGGAATTTGGGTGAATGTTCTCCCTCTTTGAATGCACCGCAGGATACGTGTAATGTTTCTTATTTGATTCAATGGTGTAAATTTATATGAGCGCCTAAAGGACTCTTTTTACCCAGTTTTAGTTAACTAGAAATAGAAAATCCTCTAAATAATGCATCATATCTGTTTCTGTCAGGCGTTCTTGAACCGCCCATTCTAGGAAGCGACTGAATGTTTCAAACACTTCACATGCAATGGAATATCCCATTGGCATACAAAGGTCCATGAAGAAACTCCCCTCAAACGTAAAACCGAGCAACCTAGTGTCTTCTGGGTGCACTGGTAGGAGGTGAAAGGCAGCTTCTGTGTCGGATTCGGCCATCAGGGCTCCCTCACCTAACCTCTGTAATTTTTGAATTGCAGTGTCAAATGTGGTGTAACGCACTGCACACAGTTCTGGATCCAGCTTGTCATTGACAGACAACCCTGATGGACTTGACAGGTTATGAATCAGGCAATATTTTCCCACCTCCTTTTTTGCCTTGGCAACTGCTTAAAAGGCCCCGCCACCCTCCCCAGCACTACCTCTTTCATGATCTTTCCACTAGCCACCTCCGGGTTTTGCAAAACTGAGCGCTGATTGCATGGTGGAACTGTGGACGGCAGGGCACTAGATGGGATATGGAAGCCAAATTTAAAGCCCTGATATAGGAACTGCGCCTCTTGTTTCTTCTCGTGTTTACTGAGTTGGTGGGCCAGGACATGCAGACATATGGGAGTAGGCAGGTTCTCAAGATGCCTGGGCGTTGCGGCCCCTGTTCTGTGGGTGGGTAGGGGTATGTTGCTCTTTAGGTTTTCCCAATTTCTTGTAGCACTTGCTCTATGGGTGACCTTGTATTCCACAGAAGGAACATATATGCTTGAACTTGCATGCTGCACCCCTACTGCATTTGTTCTTGTTAAATTACCAGCAAGCTTGTTTCTTGTCTCCTGCCCCTCTTTCTCCTCAAAAGGAATGAATGGTCTAATTAACTGGCGCTGACTAGTAGAATTCTGCATGCCATATATTGATCTCTCTCTGATCCCATGCCGCTTCTGGCCTTACTGCCTTCATTTGTCTGAATTTGTTATCATACTGCAGCCAGGCTGTGCCTGGGAATTCTGACGCTGCCCTGTGAATCATGGACATGTAGCTTATCAACTGGGCCGCCAATGCTGGATACCTCTCTACCATGATTGTTGCGTAGATGGCAAACCCTGTAACCCAATTCTTAATTGACCATTCCACCCAAACTTTTTTCTGCTTAAATTTGCCCTCTTTGCCTGCTCTGTTTTTCCTGGAACCACTCCCGCGTTGATAAGGTCGAATACATCAATAAATTCACCCCTGAAAATCTTCTCCCTGGTTTCTGCTGGCACATGCCATGTAATACCTGCCGATGGAGCTACTGCAGGTGACACGGATCCATATAACACTTAACTCAAAAGGGGCTGTACCGCTACCACTGCCCCCAGGGGCACTGGCGGTGATGCCAGGAGAGTCACTGACTCTGGCACTGCCGTACTATTGGTTGGCCCCTGTGATGCCGTCGCAACTACCACAGGAGATTGTGCCACCCCTATGGACTGGACCCACACCTGTGCTACGCCGCTGCCTTGATGCGCCACTACTGGAGCAGGAGCCTGCACGATAGGTGGCGTTGCCGTCGCTACCCCCCTTGGCGCCGCCGTGATTTGAGATACATTTGCCGCCCCCGGCATTGATATTGTGGGGAGTGCTGTGTTCTGTGGCAGCCCCCCCATTGGGCGCGGCTCCACATTCACCTGACTCTTCTGAGCAGCTGCGCCAGAAGTCTAAGTATTGTCTGTGCTCGCCAGGGGCTGGCCTGTCACCACCACCTCACCTGAGGTGCTTGCCTGCGATTCCGCGATCCGTTTGTGTTTGTCCTGTTCCGCGTCCTTGAAAGGTTCGGAAGTTCATCTTGTGCGTTTGGACAACGGGGCTTCTTGATGTGGGCCAGTTCCGGCTACCTGAGTTAGCGTCCGCAGGGCCCAATTAATGCCCCCTTTCTTTGCGACCTCCCACAATGCCGACAATGATCGAAATTCCTCCTGTGTATCTGGGGCCTCCTTGCCACCCCGCATACGCTTTGGTGGCATCCTGCACACCAAAGAAAGCAAAAGAGAGTTAAACATTGTCCACTTTCTCTTTCCCCTCGCCTTCTTGTCAGGCCTTGCAGCTTCACGCTGACTGTCCCCATATCCCCTCATGTTCACCCTTCACTTCCATTGGCCAGGGGACTGGAAATACTCACTACCCCAGTGCCCCATGTTTCCATCTTGTCAAAACCATACGCTTCCCCATGCGTTATATTCAACCCCCTCCCAGGACACTCAGCCTACTCACTAGCCAAGTGCCCTGGGTTGCCATGCCCTTAACAAAATGCTTCTACCGGGCCATGCATTACCGGTTATGCCCACAGACCCCACACGCCCTGCATGTCTCCATGCAGTGCCATGCATTGTACCCCCGTCTCCAGGAGCGCTCAGCCTACTCACTAGGTGAGCACCCTGGGTTGCCATGCCTTCACACTGCACCTCACTGCTCCTGGTGGCACCACTGAAGCCTCCCTCAAGCACATGAGTGTTTTTGATGGCTGCGCGGCGCATGCCCCAGAGCGCTAAGCTCCTTATAGCCTCTCCCATCTGCATTACATCTCGGTCGCACCAGCCAGGAAAGAGCAAACCAGGTTAATTGTTGTGCCTTTACGATTAGCATGCCTTACATGTGGCCCTGCTGAAAGATGCCCGCTTCACCCCTTATCGCCTCTCCCATCCGCGTTACCTTGCAGTCGCACCAGCCAGGATAGATCCAGCCAGTTTAATTGTGGGCCTTTAAGATTAGCCTGCCTTACTTGCGGTCCCACTGAAGGATGCCCCCTTTAGGCTAACAGTCTGCCGGACTTAGATCCTTTTGTTATTAACGTGCTGCCATTTAAAAACATTAAAAAAAATAAAAAGGTTTCTGCCAAGTACGTGCTGCACGGAGCTCTCCCGCGACCTCCGTATGAAGCCAAGCCGCCGCTCGCAGACGACCATGATGTGCCCTTGCTCCCCGTATGAAAGCATAACACTTCCTGATGGAGAACCTGGGATTATACTCCCCCTCAAGCGAGCGCGTCTCGCCGCCAGTGCTGTTATTCAACTCCCGAATTACCCATGCTCAAACTCTGAAAATTACCGAGCGAGTGCAACCTCTTATTCTTACTAGGCCTGGGCAAAAAATTCATTCCGTTCGCGGAAATTGCGATAATTTGACATTTTCGCGTTCCGCGGAGAGCGCGAAAATGTCAACATTTCCTGTTTCCGCAGCTTGGCGATATTTTCTTTCTTGCTCGCGCTGTAAAATAATACATTCTCGCGCACGCGCGATCGCCTTACCTGAATCCCTGCGTTCGCCGACAAGTTTTCTTGATCCGGTCGCGTTCTCCATGAGATGTTGTATTGTTTTTAGCCATTTGCGCTGTCTCACGACAGTTCGCGCCCGCAGTGACGTCATGCGTCGCGCGATCGCGTCTTTCTTCTCGCGATCATGCACCGCGAGACAACTCAAAACAAAATGGTCGCGCCTGCAAGCAACCACATGGGTAAGTTGGCGACCCGCAACCATGCAGAAAATCTTGCGAACATGCGGGAAAAAAACTTCCGCATCTTCACGATATTTCCGCTTGTTTGCGATAATTTTAAACATTTTCGCGATAATTTGCGAAAGTTAATTTTGCAAATTCCGCCCACCCCTAATTCTTACCCCTGCTGACCGTATACAGCCAACGTGACCTTCCTATTAATACACCTCTGACTACGCTTTTGTGAGGCCCGCACACCTGGGTGAACCGTGTGCCAACCGGTAGACTCAATGTAACCTCTTGCAGCTCTGGTCCGTTTTCTAACTTCTTGTAGCTTCGGTTCACTTTTCAGCCCGTGGTGAGAAGAAAAAGAGGGCTTCCCCTCCTGTCCTTGCCCTTTTATCCCTTTCTTGCGGAGGGGTCACCTGCACACCTTAGTGACACTCTCGGGGATTTCCAGCTACACCCCCTCCCCTTTGCGTGACCAAAAGAGACCCTACTCTGGCTCCCGTACAAGATGCCACTAAAGGCACCACGCCATTAGGTGTGGGTGGTGCCCATCATTTCAGTTAGTCCTTAAATTCGAAGGTGCCTAATAGGGGGTCAGCCACACATACCTCAACAACCACATAAACTCACACACACTTATCAGAAACCTCCACTCCAACAGACTCCCACTGCCACACACCCATGCATATACAGAAGCAGATCTGGCAGTCATGCCTTCTTCCTCCCTCCTAATCTTGGAATCATCTGACCCTGCACATCAGAGCCACCTCCTCAGTTCTTGAATTCCACAAGAAACTGAAGACCTTACTCTTCACCTAGCCCCTACTTTGGCCTAAACAGTTCCTGCTTCAGCACCAGGATAACATGACATGACATAACATGGATATCTGATATCCTGCATAGGCATCTGACTTTGTGTCCCTTGCTACATGGCATGTTTGGTGAGTCTGAGCAAGCATTGTATCTTGTTGTAAGGGGGATGGCTTTGTATCTTGTTGTAAGGGGGATTGTCAGATGTGATGTTAGTCTAGAAGGCAGGTTCCTGTTCTGTGAATATCTTTTAGGCTTAGCTTGGATAAACAATGAGCTTTGCCTTGCATGACTTTGCAGACAGTGCAGAGTGAATAGAAGCGCTCTACTCTGCATAAGAAATAGCAGTCTAACTTAACAGAAAAGGATACTGAGAAGCATACTGTATTGACTGATGAGTGGGTGGATAGAAACCAGTGGCAAGTCAGTCACGTTTGATATGGGGGTGAGAGAGGGTGACCTATATCTTTTTGGTAGTGGCTTGGTTGCCCTTGGTTTAGCACTACGTGGTTTCACTAATGCCAACTATGTTCTGCATGAGATTTTCTGATGGTATGCTTTGTCTCTGAAAGTGCTACTTACTATCCAGCTCTGCAAGGTAAGAGGGTGAACGTGAAAAAAATGGATGGATGGATGCAATTTGGGGATGTGTGATTAGTAATACTTAATCATTAAATTATGTTTTTTCTTCACATGGTAGAAACCGTACTCATCAGAACACTTTGATAATATCTGTGATGAAGATGCAGAAGATAAACAATCATGTCACGCTGGCAAGACTGTTGGATGTTGCCAAAGACACATCATCACGTAAGTCGGTGACTAGAAGGTATACCAAATCTGTGGGCCTCCAGGGAAGCATCTTGGTATACGCTCTAGGAATCCAGATCTAGGGCCAGATGTATCAAGAATTGCTTTTGCGATTCTTAAATAGCAATTTCACCGATTCGCTATTTAAGAATCCCATAATGCAATGATTGTAGGATTTTCAAAATTTTAGCAAACCCTTAACATTCCCATTAAAGAATCCCAAATTTTGATTCGTTATTAGGGAATGCATTCCTAATCATTCCTATGGGAATGGGAATGCATTCGCTATTTGTGAGTACCAAAATGGTATCCACAAATTACAAATGCAATTGTGAGGGTGCTAGGGGGCCTAAAGGCACCCCTGATGCACCCCAGAAAAGGTAAGTATGCACATGTGGTGCACACATATACCCTAAGGGCATGTTTGAGCGTCACATGGCACATTGAAAAATGCACATTTGTGCATTTTTCAAAGGAATCACAAATTACCATCAACTTCAAGTTGGTGGTAATTTGCGATTCCTAAATGTAGACTCGAATTTAGCAATTGCTACATGAATTGCATTTAGGGAATCACAAATTGCGAATCCCGAACTGCATTCGCAATTAAGGGAAGTGCAAAAAATCCATATTGTGAATGCCAAGAGTTTAGTACATTGCAAAAAGCATTTTTGCGCTTGCAAATGGGCCGATTCTGCCAATCGACCCATTTGCGAACGCAAAAAGATTTGATACATCTGGCCCCTTGTTCTTACTCTTTCAGAAAGAGGAGCATAGGGTCAAGTTACAGACATACTCTTTTTTCCCTCCGAAATGGACCAGGAACTCCAATAACCATCAAGTACACATGTTTAGCCTATGTTTAGCCTATGGACAGCTTTTGGTTTATGATTACTTGCCTTGAGCTAATGACCTCATTGAGGTGCTTTCAGTGACAGGAGACCCACAGCACCACTCTGTGCAGTTGGTACAAGGCAACCTGCCTCTCATTTTGTGTCTCCTGGCACACTCTGTCTTTTCCCCTGCTAGGTGGACCAGGCACTTCAACAACCATCAACTACATATGTTTATGCAAGGGAAAGTTTCTAGGTACATGCTTTGCAGCAAAGCCACAGCACCACTTTGTACTGTTGGTTCAAGGCAACCTGCCTCTCGTTTTGTGTCTCCTGGCTCTGCCATGAATGTTTAGTACAGGGACACGTTGTAGGCACACTCTCTGGGCTAGATTCAGAAACGTAAAGTTTGGTGAAAGTCTAACTTTAAGACTTTCGGTATTCACAGAGGTCATTCATGACTCACAAATGCCCTTTATGAATACCAAAAGTTGAACTATATGACTTTCAGTATTCACAAAGGGAATTTGAGGGTAGTAAATGCCCTTTGTGAATACCAAAATTCGTAAAGATAGACTTTCGTCTCAGTTTACCTTCGTGAATCGGGCCCTCTCTCTTTTTTCCCTTCTAGGTGGACCAGGCACTTTCACAATCATCATATACATGTTTAAACTAGGGAAAGTTTGTAGGTACATGCTTTGCAGCTTGCCTTGAGCTAATGAGTTCACTAAGGGGTTTTTGATCCCAGCTGAGCCACAGCACCAAATTGTACAGTTGATTCAGGCAACCTACCTCTTGTTTTGTGTCTCCTGGCTCTGCCATGAATGTTACATTTTTAACATATTTTTATTGGCATTTTACCACATACCTTCCAACCATATATTCATAGCACTTCACAAGGATGTAATCAATCACCTTAACTGCTATCCCGAGTATAAGATATGATTCCACATGCATCCCCGGATGGTGGTACCACAGGGTTGCGACGTGTGTCCGTGTGTTGCTGTTTCTGTCTGTGTGACTTATTTCTCCAGATACCTTAATGCCCCCCATTTACTCTCCCTGTGCATACAATACCTCTAAGGGAGTTTCCAGGATACCAGGAAACTGTATAAGACGTTCTACCATTTTGCAGTGTTCCACATGTGTCTAAGATAGGAACTATTGCAGTGCTCATTCAGCAAAACAAAAAACAAAGGGTAAGCCTATAACAACAAACAAACCTACCAATGGTAATTCTAGGCCTTATAGTGGGTTCCCAGGTGTTCATCATATAAATCACTTCCAACACTCCAGAGCCACAGACAACAGAACCCCGGCCGCAGGAGATCAGCCTTTCGAGCCAGAAGCTTTGGTACGCCATCAGGTCCATTTCCCCCCGGCAGGAATCTGCCAGCCACTGTGCGAACCACTGTAGTTGGGCAGACAAATAATCAAATTCAAAGTCAGGGTCTCCTAAGCCACTGTCAACGGAAGGGCATTGAAGAGTGTCCATTGACACCCTGTCTGTGTGCCATATCCTACGCCCTCTTGTCTAAGCAACTCAGGCAATGGTTCTATGGCGATAGCAAACTGTAGGTCAATTGCCAAAATAGTAGAATGAGGGTGTGCCTGGACATCTGGTGGTATCAAGGCTTCTACTAATTGAGTAGTACTGTGGTGCGGCACCACTATTAGACACAGAGGCCAAATAGTCTGAGGCCATCAATGCGTGTTCTGACTGTGTCCTGGACTCCTCGTATGGAGTGTGAGTCGTGACAATTTCCGCCACCGTGAGGAGCACCACTGCCCGTTCCTGTTCCGCCTGGAACAGTGATGGCTTTCTCAGGCATTGACTACGGGAGAGTCACTTGGAACGTTTCAGCCCTTTTTATCTGGTTGCTAGTGCCCTGTGGAGGGTCTTCCCTGCTGTGTACGCCTCCAACCAGGCCCAAGCAGCTTCAGGATTCTCAAAGAAGTGGGTCTTTCCATCCACCACAAACCATAGCTTGGCAGGGAACATTAGCGAGTATTGTAGCACGGCTACCCGGAGAGTCTTTCCAACCTTCAGAAAGGAGGCAGACTGTGTTTGGGCTGTAAAATCTGGAAACATGAATACTTTGGGGTTTTCAGTTTTAAAGGGGCCATATGTCTTAGCTCATTGCAGAAAAATTACTCTGACTCTATAGTGGAATCATCTAGCCACCACTGAATGAGGAGGATGGTGCGCTGGTACCCTATGTGCCCTCTCCAATGTAAAGAACGGAGTCGGGCCATTGTTGTCCGAAGCCAATTCTCCAGAAATGTCACCATATTAGCTTCTTCAATCTCCTCAGGGACCCCTACCACTCCAATATTATTGGGCCTGTTAGGCCATTACGCATCTTCTGCACGCCGTTCCAGGACACGCATTCTCTCTGAGATCTCCACCACATTAGGGTCCAGTGCCATCTGTTCTAGCTGTAACTCACTTTTTAACCTTGACAACTCGAACTGCTAGTTTGCAGTGCTCTGTCCAAATCAATCCCAACCACACCGACACAGCATAGATCTCCTGCTCGAGTGTAAGCTTGGTATCCACGATGGCAGCCAACACCTTGTGAAAGTGAAGTTGCATAGAGGGCTTCGATGTATCATGGACGTCTATAACCAGCACTGCCATAGGAGGGGACTTCTCAGAACTGGGATGCATTGTTGGCTGTTTGGACGTTATCTTACCCATCATAGCTCCATCACAAGCTTTTGTAGTTATAGAAGTAGGCTCAGGGTCAGTAGTAGTGTTCTCCACTAGGCAATGTAGAGCTCTATTTCCTTCTCGGAAATGGGCACTGAGTCGTGTCAACAAGGGAGCAGACCTCTGCCAACTCTGTGGTACAGCTTTTTAAAATAAAGGTGAGTAAGGGGGAGGGCACCGGACCCACATTTTCAGACCCTTGCCTATGTACCACAGTATAGTAGAGTGGCTCTTACTCGTTTTTACACCTGCGAGCAATCAAAGTCATCTGTCCACCTTAAGAAATTCCCACCTCTGTGGGCACCCATGCTGCAATGCTCTGGTTCCATTTAGCAGGCAGATCAGGGCATCCCTCCACCGATCTTGTGTCTATGCACAGTTTTCTGCGAGAATTCTATCAAGGTGAATATTATGTGTTCTGTGTAGATCAAGGGCCCACATTTCCTCACTTCTGTGAAGATCAGATGCACATTTTGGTGTGGGAGAAAACAAGCGTGTGTCTTGAATGAATCCTGTGAGCCTGTTGAAACTGTAGAGAAGGCTCAAACGTCGTAAAGTTAGTGATTCTTTGTATGAAATGGGTAAGGAAGGCTAACATGTCATTACCTTTCTGGTTCACTAGCCATTCAGGAAAGCATAGGTTGTCTCTGTGATGTCTGTCTACAAGCTCCATAATCTATTTTAGCATATACCAATGGCTATGATGATTTAGTAGGAGCACTCACATCCTCAATTTCATCATGCATCACAAGGAGGAGATGGACTCTGTTTTGTAAACTCTAGAGGCCATCTGGTAAAAAAGTAGGTTGAGCTAGATACAGCTCTATCTGCACCATTTATCTCCAGGACATCCATGCTGCAGCATAGGCTTCTCAGGCTCCCTAAACAGCCGCAGCCTCCCATTTTTCCATAGTGCTAGGCAAAGGTACAATTGGGGCTGGAGCGGGGTCAGACTTTCCCCGCACTCAAAGTGGTAGACCCATGTATACATCTTCTCCTTTCTGAAAACCTGTTTTTCTGGCCATGCTGTGAAAAAGAGGACTCATCCTTGTGACCTACTTTAGGCAGCTGAAAGTACATTGCTTACTGGAAAGCAAGTCCTGAGTTCTTTTGTGTTTACCTTTTCAGTATTGTAAGGGGGTCCAAAGGTGCAGGCCATCCGTGGTTGCATTTAGGCTATGCCATTTGGCTACACCAGACTCCATCCTGAGACGCTGTTCTGCTTGGGTTTTCGGATCAGATAGAACCCGTTCATCAGAGCCTCACTAACCCAACCAGAACGTTACCCCCTCCCTCTCCCTAGGGCCTATCTACAATAGGTAACCACATATATCTACCACCTAAGGACAGGGAATTCCTACTATACATACCAAGACCTCTTATAATCGGCGGCCTCGCGATCCCATACGGATCCAGACCTCTCTGCCCATACGACAGTATCACAAGTGGCGGCCTCGCGATCCCATACGAATCCAGACCTCTCTGCCCATACGACAGTATAACAAGTGGCGGCCTCGCGATCCCATACGAATCCAGACCTCTCTGCCCATACGACAGTATCACAAGTGGCGGCCTCGCGATCCCATACGAATCCAGACCTCTCTACCCAGACGGCAGTCTCAGCACAAGTGGCGGCCTCGCGATCCCATACGAATCCAGACCTCTCTACCCAGACGGCAGTCTCAGCACAATTGGCGGCCTCGCGATCCCATACGAATCCAGACCTCTCTGCCCATACGACAGTATCACAAGTGGCGGCCTCGTGATCCCATACGAATCCAGACCTCTCTACCCAGACGGCAGTCTCAGCACAAGTGGCGGCCTCGCGATCCCATACGAATCCAGACCTCTCTACCCAGACGGCAGTCTCAGCACAATCGGCGGCCTCGCGATCCCATACGAATCCAGACCTCTCTGCCCATACGACAGTATCACAAGTGGCGGCCTCGCGATCCCATACGAATCCAGACCTCTCTGCCCATACGACAGTATCACAAGTGGCGGCCTCGCGATCCCATGCGAATCCAGACCTCTCTACCCAGACGGCAGTCTCAGCACAAGTGGCGGCCTCGCGATCCCATACGAATCCAGACCTCTCTACCCAGACGGCAGTCTCATACGACAGTTCATCCTATGATCACCATAACATACAAAAAGGGAATCAGTCTCACTATTCATCAGATCACACAAGGACTGCCAGTTCGAGCATAGCCTGTTCTCCGGTTCGAGGGGCTCCTCTTTCCCTTATTCAGTTACCACTTACCTGATCAGGGTTAACATCTGTTCATGTAGCCGCAGCTGACTAGAAGAATAGGCTACCCTCTCATACAAGAACACGCAGCACATGTTGGTTCACTACAAACTGGGTACTTTATTACTCATTACATACGCAATCACATAACATTACAATATAACACATAACTTGCAAAGAAAAGTGAAAGATTAAGTTGTACACTCTAATAAGAAAGGGTCGACATCACCTTAGTGTGTAGCCTGCACTCAGTGGTCATCTAGGTTCCCTTCTCGTCTGTGCCTCGGCTCGCCTGGAAGTCACACCTCCGCAGTCACGGATCACCCTTCTCCGAGTCACTGGGACCTCTTCCTTATCGGCTACTCTCTCCTCTCTGGCTATTCTGCTAGGAGAGTATCTGTCTCTCGGTTTTTCTCCGCCTTCAAGATGGCGTCTGTCTTCCCTGGAATAAGTAGTAGCTTTACTGCTAACGGCTAGATGCCGCCTACGGACTGAACATGTAACTGCCTCAGACTTTCACTAATATATAGGTGCGTTTCCTCATGGAAAATTCCGGCCCGTAACCTGCCGCCCACCAAATTCTTGTACCTCCCCGTACCAAGGACACGTTCCCAGCCGGCCGGCCTGATGTAGTGTCTTTGGCATGAAGAAAAATACAATCCTTCGATAAGGGCCGGCCTGAACCGGTTCTCTCCAAGCGAATAACACCTCATAACTAAAACATTACATTTGACCTAGAAGCATCCCAAGCTGCCGGAGCAGAAAGAAAGATGGAGTCTCTCCCGTTTGAGGCCTACCAGGCCTGAATTCAGCACGGCTCCATGAAATACCCTCACTACAGGACAGGTTATCCCTAATACTAACGAATCTATCCCCTAGGCTATGTGTGCAAGCCCTGATCTATGGGGAAGAGCACAGGATCATGTCGAAGTGTCTAGTAAATAGGCTCCATTCACTACTCTAACCCTTAGACTTGAATGGTAAGAGACTGAAGTCACATTCAATCACTTTTCCTCACAAGAAGGCCGGGAAAATCGAGCAGAACAGACGCCTCTGACTCTATGTACACATTTACAGCCGAATTAAACTCTATGCTGGCCTACCATTTCTCAATTTTTCAAGGCAACAGAACAGGTAAGATTGCAGCAGGGTTAAGACTCCAGTGTTGTACACATGTACACATTGCACATGAACTTCAAGTTTACATGCAGGACACCAGTGGCAAGACCATTTTCTCCCCCCAGGCTGACTTCTGTCAGAGCACACAGCATCGTCTCTCTACAATTGCCCAGGCAACAGCGCAGCGCAAAGCTGTGCTCCTTTATGCAAAGAGCAAATACTGGTGTTGTAGATATTTGTTGTTTAGAAACCCCACCCTGCCGTAGACAAAGTGCCTCGACAACACTCAATATAAAACTGTGGTGACTCTGGACATTGCATTGATCAGTATTCAATTTATACATTTCATGAGCATTCATGATCGACACCTCAGTCAGATTACACCAAACCTTGGACCACTATCTGTGTGTTGATCTCTCTGCTGCAAATTCGTACATTTTGCTGTCGCTTATATCAATCCCACCCATTCCTTTATTGTGAGGTTAGAGGTGGACAGAAGTAGAACTTGTGGTGCCTTCGGTGGGGGCCTTCAGGAAACGGAATCCTGCGACGGACTCCGTGACAGAGTCGGTTGCCCTTTTCTTATGTGGTGACTGAAACCAGCGGTTCCAGAGGCGGTGCCCAGAAGGATGGCGAGGTCTTTGCTGTGCCTGAGACCTCTTGAACAGGGGGCAAGCTTCACTTCCAAGCCCTTGGAGATACTTTCTCAAGCAGGATACACACCCAGTTCTTCTCCTTGGCACAAACAGATACTGCAGGACAATCCCAGACAGCACAAAGCAAAGGGGCAGTACTCTTCCTCCAGTTTCTTCCACCGCTTCTCCTTGGCAGAGGTTCCTCTTGAAATCCAAAAGTGATCTAAAAGTCTGGGGTTTGGGCCCCAACTTTTATAGTACAAAATCCTTTGTTCAGTGCTCCGCCAAAACAGGTTCTGTCCACTCTGGTGTAGCAGTGTCCAAGGCAGACCAGGCCTACTCAGGTATGAAAGAAATCTCCTCCCCCTACCATAAATGCAGCCCAGGTCTATTCAGTCAAGCCCTGGTTTAACCTGGAAAGGCAGGGCACACCTCTTCCCCCATAAGTGGCTGTCTGAACAAAATGCACATCCCCAGCCCCTATCACTCCAAAGCCAGACAGCCAATACACAAACCAACAGAGGCACACATGACGGCTAAGGAAGAAAATACTAACTTTCTAAAAGTGTTATTTTCAAAAGAAAACTATAAAAATCATCTTTCCTAAAAGATGCATTTTTATATTCTGAGTTTAGGCATACTAAACTCCAACTTTCTATCTTTTTCCACTGGAAAGTTATATTTATAAGTTTGCAGATTGCAGCGCCGACCTGACGAGGAGCAGCCCATATGATGAAGCATGACACTTTGCGTGAGGGCCCTATATTCCAAGAGGAGGAATCCTCATCGTCCTACACTTCATTACCACATAAAACCAGTTTTCCCTTGTCTCGATATTAGGAACAGCATACCTTTTGTATCTTCATTATTGTTAGGGTTGTATGCTGGACCTGTCTAAAAAGCCCTCAGTCCCTCCTTTGGGATTAATTCAGATAATCCCTCACTTGTAACAAAAGATCTAACAGTAATGAAATAATTACAATGAAACACTTGGGCATAGTGAAAATAGAGGTCAAAGGTCAAACCACTTGAGCCTCCCACCAATGTAACCAAGAAATATGTAAGAGCTTATCTTGATGATTCCAATGCTGCAAAACTTGTAAAAAATGATCTAACCATAATGGGTTAAATACATTGAAACACTTACATTAAGTGCAAATAGAGGTAAAATGTAAAATATTATGACCTCTATAATAATTTGAACAATGAAAAATATAGTAGTTTTCATGTCAAGTCCAATAATACCACACTTGCTCAAATTGATTCAAAGGTAACATAATAAATATGAAAAAAGTTTTAAATATGTGTATTTAAGGGTCAACGTTCACTTTTTTTTTTAACTCTTACATAATTTGACTAGTTGGCCTATGAGATCAGACAATGGCCTTTCCAATGAGGTAGGTAAAGTGCTTTCAAAAGCAGCAAAAATATATATGTTGATATCTTTGCTAACAGTACTCTCTGAAACATCCATTTTACTACTCTGAACCAATTCTGCCAGGCTTATAACTTTAGATTCTGCACAGTAATAGAAACAAATGAAAAAAGTGTGTGCCTTATATCTATGTCATAGTATGACAAATAATCATTAAAAAAGCAAAAAAGAAAATCAAAATCTGCCTTTTTGCCTAGTGAGCAAACAGAATAATAAATATTTCTTCATATCTGTTTTTGGAAAACACTTCTTTTTTTATTACCCTACCAACGTGGTCATTTACACTTATATTTTCACAGTCACCTGACAGCCATCTTGAATTGTGTCATATAACTTCAGGGTATTATATAAATACACATTTTATATATATATAAATTGAAAACAAGAAGTACTGAAACCAGAAATATATAGTTTCCCAACATTATATTCATAATTACATAAACCACAGCATGCTAAAGCAAATCACTCCAAAAAGTAATTAAATGGCTCGACACTGAAGGATCTTGAATGGGCACTATGCCTCCAAATGTTATTTTATTCACTTCCCAGTGTAAAGAAACACATTTTAAGGGCTCTGAGTGGGTAAATTATCCATTTTAATTCACCTTTATCCATTCCACAAATCTTGCATTTACGGCCCTTTGAACCACAAGAATCGCTTTACCCAAGCTTATTTCATCTAGAAACGGATGATTCACGTTCAAATGTGAAATGTAGTTGAAAGATGCAACATTTGAAAAAGGACCATTTTTTACCTTCCTGAAAAATGTCGTAAGGGGGTGTTATCTCTTTCATGAAAAATCTGGCATTTAAGCTTGAACATTACATGCCTCCAAATGATATTGAATCACTTCCTGGGGTGAAGGAAACTTTTTAAGGGCTCAGAGTGAGTAAATTGTCCATTTTCATTCACTCTTATCCATTCCACAGATCTTGCATTTACGGCCCTAGGAAGCAGAAGAATCACATTAAACAAGCTTATTTCATATCTAAAAGTGATGATCTACATTCAAATGTAAGATGTAGTTGAAAGTGGCAACATTTGAAAATGGACCATTTTTTTACCTTTCTGAAGAATGTTGTAAGGGGGGTGTTATCGCTTTCATCAAAAATAAGGCATTTTCGCTTGAACATTAAATGACTCCAAATGATATTTAATCACTTCCTGGGTGAAGGAAACTTTTTAAGTGCTCAGCGTGAGTAAATTGTCCATTTTCATTCACTCTTATCCATTCCACAGATCTTGCATTTACGGCCGAAGGAACCACAAGAATCACTTTAAACAAGCTTATTTCATCTCTAAAAGTGATGATCCATAGTCAAATGTGAGATGTAGTTGAAAGATGTAACATATGGAAAGGGACCATTTTTTATCTTTCTGAAGAATGTCGTAAAGAAGGGGTGTATTCTCTTTCATCAAAATTCAGGTGTTTTCGCTTGAACATTAAGGGCCTCATGTAGGTAGCATACCAGTTACCACTTCTAAAATACCGAGCCGTACCGAATCGGTATTTAAGAATCGGTAAGTTATATGTAGGTAAAAATTTGGTAACAATTACCGAATCGGTAACGTTTGGTAATCAAGAATCGGAAATCACCGATTCGGTAAATACCGAGGTGGTATTTACCGAATCGGAAAATACCGAGGTGGTAATTACCGAATCGGAAAATACCGAGGTGGTATTTACCGAATCGGAAAATACCGATTCGGTATTTACCCAATCGGTAAATAATATCACATGACTTGAGGAAATAGCCAATCCTGTGCAACCACACCCCACCCAACCAGGAAGTGGCCACACCCAGGCAGGTGCACATAATTAACAGACCCTGGAGAGGCTTGGAGTGCAGAGGAGAGGCAGGGAGCCAGTGCCTGTTCGTGCAGCAAAAATAACATCATGTCCAGCCAGAGGACACAGAGAGATGGAGGGGAAAGGAGGAGGAAGCTGAAATTCAGCCCCAAGGAACTCCAGGTGCTGGTGGAGGAGGTGGTGAAGCAGCACCAGAAGCTGTTTGGGAGGCAATCCCTGCAAGTGCCTGAAGCTGAAAAGCGCAACATTTGGCTGGCCATCCAGGCGCAGGTCAATGCTGTGGGAGTGACCCACAGGGACATAGAGGTCCTCAGAAAGCGCTGGTATGACCTGAGGATTGTAACCAAGAGGAAGATGGGGGACATCCAGAAGGAGGCCAGCCAGACTGGAGGTGGAACCAACAGGGCACCTGCCCTCACCGAACTGGAGGAGCTGGTGGGGGCCACAATCGAGCAAGAGAGCGTCGTGGGTCTTGGGGATGCTGACAGCTCTGCCAGAGCCGCCACCCAACAAGGTAAGACGAATGCACAGCAATGTAGCCCCCCCTACCCCTATCCCACATCCCCCATTGTGAAAGGAGAATCCCACTCCAGTCCACATGTGTTAGTGCAGACAGGCAATGCATTCTGGGAGATGTAGTCAGGGAAACACCAACCAATAAGTGAATGGCACAGGGCAACAAGGCATGTCACACACATGAGGCACAAGGAGGCAGAGGACATTTTGGAATGTGAAATGATTTATTGTGATGCTTGCAATGCAGCCCTTCGGGGACACTGAGCCGATGTTGCATTTCTGTCCACAGATGTGACATCACGCAGGACAGGTCATGCTGCAGGAGAGAGGGCACACCGGCCACAAAGATCACCTCTGGCCAGCACAAGTTCAGCCCAGGGAGCAGGGCCACAGGCAGCCGCACCACAAACACAGGCAGCCTCGCCTCACCCAGAGCCAGCATCACCGCACCAAGAGCCAGCATCACCTCACCCAGAGCCAGCATCACCTCACCCAGAGCCAGCATCGCCACTCATGTTTGAGTCACCGGCCACATCACCGCCTGCAGGTGTGAGAATGAGGAGGCGTCCTGCAGCCAGGCTGCTAGCCTCAGACACCTCGTCTGACGACAGCAGGGGCCCTGAACAAATCACCATGCCCCAGGATGGGAGCCATGCCACTGTGCCCTACACCTCACAGGCAGCACAGACGGGAGCAAGAGGGCGCCGCAGGTCGCGTGACCAGAGTCCACCAGCAACCATTGACAGCCATGGTGTCTTCTCGGGGCTCGAGGGCCAAATGTTAAAACAACAGCGCCTGCAAACAAAGGCAGTCATGTCAGTCCAGAGGCACATGCGGGTCATAAAATCTACATTAGTCAACATGGACAATAACATCAGCGCTATGGCAGCGGGCATTCGGGACATGTCCCACTCAATCCAGCAGTTGTGCAGCAAATTAGATGCTGACATAGATGCACGGCGCCGGGAACGGCAGAGGAGGGACACTACCACCAGGGCACTCAACCGTCTGGCAACTGCCACTTCTCTACTCTGCCGGCGCTCTGTGTCGATGCAGGAGGGCCTGACACACTGCTGCAGCGACGTGTCTCGGGGGATGGTGCAGGTGACAAGTGCACTAGAGGTGCTATTAACTAGTCAGGCGGCGACAACTGCTGCAGGGGATGCTGCGGAGAGCATCGACACCAGCAGCCGGAGCAGCATTACACCCACTGTTCCAGAAGGACGCAGGAGCAGCAGGCGGCTTGGGGTTGGCTCTAGTGAGGATGCTCAAGCCGTGCCATCCAACACTGCAGCGCGTATGCGCAAACATTGATGCAGCCCTGCGTGGCCACTACCCAATGGGTGACGTAACCCTGGACTTACTCCTTGTATATATGCTGTGTTGCCAGATTGGCTTGATCTTGTGTTCATGGCGTAGTGCCGCATTAAACTACGTCATTACATACCACAACTGGCTGTGTCCCCTTACTTACTCAGAAATAGTTGCATGTGATCACTGCCCGTCTCTCTCTCCCATCTATTGCAGTTGGCACTCTAGCTGTGTTGCCCTCTGGCTGGCCTGACTCATCCTCGTTGTCCTCAAAATGTGTTAGTTCCACATCTGTACCTTTCTTCGTGGCAAGGTTGTGCAGCATTGCACAAGTGGCAATGATCTTGCAGCAGTTGATGGGTGTGTACTGGCGTGCGCCTCCGCTCTTGTGGAGGCAGCGGAACCTGCTTTTCAGTAGTCCAAACGTGCGCTCCACCACGTTGCGTGTAGATTTGTGTGCCACGTTATATCGTCTCTCACTCTGGGTTGATGGGTGTAGGTAGGGAGTGAGGATGAATGACCGGCAGGCATATGCACTGTCGCCTAGGTGAGTAAAAGGGAAACATCAGTCACATGCCTCTATACACTATGTTTTGTAGGTTTCAAGGGGCGTCACTGTTACTTACCTAGCAGGTATCCCTCTCCAAATTCTCCGGCACTCAGTCGTGTGTAGATCCCACTGTTCTGGAAGATGTAAGAGTCGTGGGTGCTCCCAGGAATCTTCGCGACAATATCAGTGATGATGTTCCCTGCATCACAGATCACCTGCACATTGATGGAGTGGGTGGACTTTCTGTTCCTGTAGATGTGCTCAGTGTCAGCTGGTGGGCAGATTGGGATGTGTGTGCCATCAATACAGCCAATGACATGGGGGAACTGTGCCATGTGATAAAAGTCAGTTTTAGTTTTCTGCAGTTCAGCCTGTGTGTTTGGGAAGCTGATGTAGTGGTGCATTCTCTGCATCATGGCATCCAGGAACTTCCTGAAGAAACGGGACAGGCAACTCTGGGATACACCACCCACCGCAGCTATCACCACCTGATAACTGCCGGATGCCAGTAGATGTAGGCTGCAGAGCACCTGCACATGTGGTGGTATGGCATGCGCCCTTCTAGTTGGCTGGTCCAGGAGTGGGTGCAGGTCCCTTATCAGGTCCATGATGGTTTGGGGGTGTAGCCTGTACCTTTCATGTATCTCTGCATCAGTCAGTTGGAAGAGTGTGATGCGCTGTCTGTAGATTTGTTCCTCCCGTCTCCATATCTTCAGACCTGCTGCCTGTAGACGTAGGCGCCTTGCAATGACATACAGAGCGGCCATGTTGTCCACGCTGTTGCATTTTGGGATTGCTTATATGCACTGTTGATGGTTACCACCTGCTTTCAATCCGTGTTAATTACCGACTCTTAATTACCGATTTTCAAAGATTTCTTAATTACCGATGGTTCCTACATGTCATTTTCCGTTTTACCACTTCATATTTACCGAATCGGTAAATATGTATTCGGTAAATATGAATCGGTATTTTTGGATTCGGTAATTATGATTCGGTATTTACCGCTTCATATTTACCGAAAAGTTGTTTTTGGACTCCTACATCTCACTTGTCTGAATACCGGTCGGTAACGGCATATTTACCGAAAATCGGCCGTTACCGACCGGTATTTGGCGACCTACATGAGGCCCTAAATGTTTCCAAATGCTATTTAATTAACTTCCCAGGGTGAAGAAACACTTTTAAAGGGCTCAGAGTGTTGAAATTGTCCATTTTCATTAACTTTTATCAATTCCACTAACCTTGTATTTATGGCCCTTGGAAGCACAACCATCACTTTAAAGAATGTGGTCATATTGAGATTTATTATCTGAAGTCTGATCCTTAAGAGTGCACTCTTAGAATCACTTTAAAGAAGCTTATTTCATTTCTAAAATTGATGATCCACATTCAAATATAAGATGTAGTTGAAAGATGCAACATTTCAAAATGGACCATTTTTTACCTTTCTGAAGAATGTCGGGGGTGTTATCTCTTTCACCAAAAATCAGGCATTTTCGCTTGAACATTAAATGGCTCCAAATGTTATTTAATTTCCTTCCTTGGGTGAGGAAACACTTTTTAAGCGCTCAGAGTGAGTAAATTGTCCATTTTCATTCACTTTTATCCATTCCACAGATCTTGCATTTATGGTTCTAGGAAGTACGTGAATCACTTTAAACAAACTGTTTTTATTTCTAAAAGTTATGATCCAGATTCAAATGTGAGATGTACTTGAAAGAAGCAGCATTTGTAAATGGATCATTTTTAATCTTTCTGAAGAATGTTATAAGGGGATGTTACCTCTTTCACCAAAAATCAAGCGTTTTCGCTTGAACATTAAATGCCTCAAAATGGTACTTATTTGTCTTACCGGGGTGAAGAAACACTTTTTACAGGCTTAGAGTGAGTAAATTGTCCATTTGCAATCACTTTTATCCTTTCCACAAATCTTGCATTTACGACTCTTGGAAGCACAAGAATCAGTTTAAACAAACGTATTTCATCTGTAAAATGAATGATCCACATTCAGATGTGAGATGTAGTTGAAAAACGCAACATTTAAAAATGGGCAATTTTTTAACTTTCTGAAGAATGTTGTGGGGGGGTGCTATGTCTTTCATCAAAAATCAGGTGTTTTTGCTTGAACATTAAATGCCTCCAAATGCTATTTAATTCACTTCCTGGGGTGAAGAGACATGTTTTAAGGGCTCAGAGTGAGTAAATTGTCCATTTTCATTCACTTTTATCCATTCCACTTATCTTGCATTAAGGGCCTCTGGAAGCACAAGAATCACATTAAACAAGCGTATTTCATATCTAAAAGTGATGATCTACATTCAAATGTGAGATGTAGTTGAAAGTGGCAACATTTGAAAATGGCCAATTTTTTACCTTTCTGAAGAATGTCGTAAGGGTGGTGTTATCGCTTTCATAAAAAAAGCAGGCATTTTCGCATGAACATTAAATCCTCCAAATGCTATTTAATCACTACCTGGGGTGAAGGAAACTTTTTAAGGGCTCAGAGTGAGTAAATTGTCCATTTTGATTCACTATTATCCATCCCACAGATCTTGCATTTACGGCCGAAGGAACGACAAGAATCACTTTAAACAAGCTTTTTTCATCTCTAAAAGTGATGGTCCACCTTCAAATGTGAGATGTAGTTGAAAGATGCAACATTTGAAAAAGGACCATTATTATTCTTTCTGAAGAATGTCGTAAGGAGTTGGTATTATCTCTTTCATCAAAAACAAGGCGTTTTCACTTGAACATTAAATGCCTCCAAATGTTATTTAATTAACTTCCCAGGGTGAAGACACACTTTATAAGGGCTCAGAGAGAGTAAATTGTGCATTTTCATTCACTTTTTTTTTTTTTAAATCTTCTTATTAGGAAAACATAAACCAACATTACAACAAAGAAAACAAACTAAAAAGGAGCAATCGACAGGATTTAGCACATCATTTAGGATAGACATATCACATTTCCGACAAAAAAATTAAAATAAACAACAGCAATAACAATACGAGCACACAATGACAATATTCTTTAAGGAGACTCCCTGTCTACATTATATGTGGCGTCATCAGTAAAGGGGTACATAAAAATCCTCTATATTTGTTCCAAGGGCCCTATATTTTTGTCCATTTGCCTGGGCAGCCTCTACTTTCATATATCACCCTTTCGGCCTGCATGCACCAGTCCATGTCCTCAGCCCAGTCCGAATGTCTCGGCATAACTCCCCCCCTCCATGTTCTGGCAATATTTTGTTTTGCAGCGATACAGCCCAAAGAGACCCACAGTTGTTCGGGATGGCTAAGATCGATAGCAGCCCAAATGTTTAGGAGACAAAGCCTAGGGAAGGGAACTATCCATTTCTGACATATTCGGGACTTGGTAGATAGAACCTCAATCCAATAGTGTTGGAGAATCGGACAGTCCCACCACTGATGTAGGAATGTACCTAAGGAGCCGCAATAACGGGGGCAGAGTGGGGAGGTAATTAAACCCATTTTGACTAGAGCCTTGGAGGTGTAATAAGCCCTGGGAAGTACTTTAAGTTCTATAAACTTAAAGCGGGATCGGATTGCTACCTCCCTGGGAGATGCCAAGGCCTCCCTCCAGTCCTCGTCCGGTATTTCCCATATATCGTCAACCCATTTCATGCGAAGTTTGTCAAGTGGTTCCGGTAAGTTGTTAAGTATCTTGCGGTAAGTTAGGGAAATGGCCTTATCCAGAAGGTAGTCGTCAAGGAGTCGGTCTTCTAGAGGTGATGAGACGGGAAAATCTGAGCCTTTGGGGATGGCTTTATTTAGTGCACTGCATGCTTGTAGATAACGGAACGTTTCCCCTTCATGCAATTGGTATTTTGCCCGCAATTCATCGAATGGAACCACTGATCCCCTCACCCACATGTCCCCCACCGCGGAAAGGCCAATTAAGTCCCATTTATCAAAACTGGGTAGACTCTACAGCATCCCCAGATGACAGGATTCCAGCAATGGAGTAACTCGCAAGATTTTACCCTTCCAACCTAGCATGGCAATGGCCGTGTGCCAGAGTGAGACCGTTGTAGAAGTGGGTGGCAATAATGGTAAGTGCTTGGGCTCTCCATATAGCGTCCTCATAGAGTTGCCCGACTTCATAATGAACCGATCCATTCTATACGCTGTGTTTGTGATGGAGCGGTCTGACCAGTGAGTGAGGGCCACCAATTGCGAGGCCCAGTAATAGGTTTTGATTGCAGGAAGTGCAATACCACCATCGTACCAACTACGTAAAAGTTTAGTCAAGGAGATGCAAGAAGTGCCGCCATCCCATAGTAACAAATGAATCTCGGAATCAATCATTAAAAAATATTGTGGTGAGACAGGGTAAGGTGTATTTTATAGGGCGTATAAAAAGCGGGGAAGCACTATCATTTTTAAGAGTGCTACAGCAAACAAATGATGGACGGAATGCAGACAATGTAAACATTCTCCCCCAGTCAAAAGATCTGGGTTAAATCCATTGTTCTTTTTCCCACAATGCCACCCCAGTTTGACCCAGCCATATGTAAATCAGTCTTCACCCTGTGCCTCACTGGTACAGTCCAGACCGAACTGCCAGGCCAAGTCCTCCCTGGACCGCAAACAAGCATACTGGGACCGGTTTCAGGGTATGTCACCCTTCTTCAGCCAGGCTAGCTTGAATCCAGTGGCACAGAGAGCAAGGGACCCCAGTCTGGGCATACCCATCCCACTTAGGGCGAAAAGTGTTAAAGCAAACAAATGATGGACGGAATGCTGACAATGCAAACATTCTCCCCCGGTCAAAAGATCTGGGTTAAATCCATTGTTCTTTTGCCCACTACACCACCCCAGTTTGGACCCAGCCATATGCAGGTCAGTCTTGACTCTGTGCCTCATGGGTACAGTCCAGACCGAACTGCCAGGCTAAGTCCTCCCTGGACTGGAAACAAACATCCTGGGACCGGTTTCAGGGTATGTCACCCTTCTACAGCCAGGCTAGCTTGAATCCAGTGGCACAGTGAGCAAGGGACCCATGTCTGGGCATGCCCATCCCACTTAGGGCGAAAAGTGTTATAGCAAACAAATGATGGATGGAATGCTGACAATGCAAACATTCTCCCCCAGTCCAGGGAGGACCTGGCTTGGCATTTCGGGCTGGACTGTTCCCATGAGGCACAGGGTCAAGACTGATTTGCAAATGGCTTGGTTCAAACTGTAACGGCAGGGTGAGCAAAAAAACGATGGATTTAGGCCCAGATCTCTGTACTGGGGTGAATGTATGACATTGTTCTGCATTCTGTCCATCAACTGTTGTTTTAGCATTTGTCACCCCGAGTGGGAAGGGTATGCCCAGACGTGGGTCCCATGCTCACCATGCCACTGGAATCAAGCTATCCTGGCTGAAGAGGGGTAAAACCCCAAAACCGGTCCTAGGATGCTTGTTTCCAGTCCAGGGAGGACCTGGCTTGGCAGTTCGGGCTGGACTGTTCCCATGAGGCACAGGGTCAAAACTGATTTGCATATGGCTTGGTTCAAACTGGAACAGCATGATGAGTAAAAAAACGATGCATTTAGGCCCATATCTCTGTACTGGGGTGAATGTATGACATTGTTCTGCATTCTGTCCATCAACTGTTGTTTTAGCATTTGTCACCCCGAGTGGGAAGGGTATACCCAGACGTGGGTCCCATTCTCACCATGCCAATGGAATCAAGCTATCCTGGCTGAAGAGGGGTGAAACCCCGAAACCGGTCCTAGGATGCTTGTTTCCAGTCCAGGGAGGACCTGGCTTGGCAGTTCGGGCTGGACTGTTCCCATGAGGCACAGGGTCAAGACTCATTTGCATATGGCTGGGTTCAAACTGGAACAGCATGGTGAGCAAAAAACTATCGATTTAGGCCCTGATCTCTGTACTGGGGTGAATGTATGGCATTGTTCTGCATTCTGTCCATCAACTGTTGTTTTAGCATTTGTCCCCCCGAGTGAGAAGGGTATGCCCAGAAGTGGTTCCCATGCTCACCATGCCACTGGAATCAAGCTATCCTGGCTGAAGAGGGGTGAAACCCCGAAACCGGTCCTAGGATGCTTGTTTCCAGTCCAGGGAGGACCTGGCTTGGCAGTTCGGGCTGGACTGTTCCCATGAGGCACAGGGTCAAAACTGATTTGCATATTGCTGGGTTCAAACTGGAACAGCATGGTGAGCAAAAAAAACATGGATTTAGGCCCATATCTCTGTACTGGGGTGAATGTATGACATTGTTCTGCATTCTGTCCATCAACTGTTGTTTTAGCATCAGTTTGAAGGGGGCAGCTCTAACGAGTAGGGTAAGGGGTAGCGCCCTCCAATGCTGCATATCCGCCAGGAGGCGATGCAGGGGAGGGAGGAGATTTCTTCTGTAGAAGACATCCGAGTCCCTCGTGCCATAAATACCTAGATAGTGGAAGCCATCCGTAACAATACTGGCCATACAGCCCGGAGGAAACCGTGGGGTATCTCCACTAAGGACATATACCAAGGATTTGTCCCAGTTGATGGTATAGCCCGAGTATTTCCGAAAAAGAGCTAGAATATGGAGCACTGTATGGAGCGAAAACCGAGTTTTGGCCAAATAAAAATATCATCGGCGTAAAGTGATATTCTAGCCGACCAATCCGGAGCCCAATTCAGCCCACGAATAGACGGGTCTCCTCTAATCCATAACGCTAAGGGCTCCAGCGCCAGAGCGAAGAGCAGCGGCGACAGGGGGCAACCCTGCCTCGTGCCCTTCCCCAGCTGAAAAATTGTTAATCTGCCACCATTAACAGAAACTCGGGCCAAAGGTTTGCTATATAATAAACGCACCCAGGCCATAAAGCGTGGACCAAAGCTGTATCTTTCGAGAGAGGCAAATAAAAAGGGCCACTTCATCATGTCAAACGCCATTTTAGCATCCAAGGACACGATCACTGCGTCTTCTTGTATGGTTGAGGCCCTGCCCAGTACCCCAAAGAGGCGACGGAGGTTGAGCGCCGTGTTTTTGGTCAGCATAAAACCGGATTGATCTGGGTGTATTAATTTATGGGGGTGGGGCGATAGTCGAAGGGCCAGGAGTTTAGCTAGAATCTTGACCTTTGGGTCAAGCAGGGAGATTGGCCGATAGGAACTGCATTGATCTCGGGGTTTCCCCTCTTTGTATATGACAGCAATATTAGCCAAACGCTGAGTCTCCGGCAAACTCCCTTGTTCTTCACTTTCATCATACATTCGCACTAGGTATGGAGCCAGTATCGATGAGACCGCTTTGTATAGCTCGATTGGGAGGCCACTGGGACCCATGGCCTTCCCAGAGCGCAGTGCCCCAATAGCCTTGGACTCTTCTTCTGGATCGGGGGGGCGTCAAGGTCTGCTACATCTTGAGGGTCTAACCTCGGTAGGGAGAGGGTAGAAAGTAAATCAGCGGCCTCTTCCTGTGTGGAAGTGGGCGTAGGGACGTAGAGGCGCTCAAAGTGGTTAGCAAAAAGCTCTGCAATTCCATCCTGGTCACTTTGCCTGACTCCACCAGGGGCCACAATTTTAAGCCACCCACCTACTGGTGGATTCTCGCTTATCCAACCATGCCAACAATTTACTGGCCTTGTCTCCTATTTCATAGACCCAGTATTGAGTAGAGAGGTAGTTCGCCTGGGCAGCCTCTCTAGCTATATCATGATATTCCCTCTGCTTCACTGCAAGCCTGTGGGTAGTGTCTGGTGAGTCGGACGTGACGAGGTCACGTTCGGGATCAGCTACCTCCAGTTCTATATCCTCTAGCCGCTTACGTTTCTGTTTTTGATGGCCTGCCACTGCTGCAACCCCACACCCTCGAACCACCATCTTATATGCCTCCCATAACATTACATCCGAGTCGACGGAGCCCTCATTTTCTGAGAAGTAATCCGACGTGGCCTTTATCAGTTTGTCTCGTATCTCAGGGACTCGAAGATACCATGGATTGAGGGCCATCTCACGACGAGAGCGGGAAGGAACACCACCATAATCGGCCATGATCGTGAGTAATCGGATATGCCCCTAGGTAAAAAGGTTATCTCATTGAACATGGAAAGTTGGGAGGCCTGGCAGAAGAAATAATCAATACGTGACATGCTCCCATGGACCCCAGAAAGGAAGATATTTTGCTGATCTGAAGGGTGGTGTGTGCGCCATGTGTCTATTAGCCCCAGTGCCGTTAAGAAGTCTGACAAAAGTTTCCCCTGTGGTTCCATATGCCAGGGCAGCAGACGATCTAATTCCCCATCCAGGGCGGCATTACAGTCACCCCCTAACAGAGTGTCCCCCTCTGGTAAATGCAACATATGAGGGCCTAGAGTGGTCAGAGTAGAGGAGTGGCGTTTCGGTGGTATGTATAATGACGTCACATTCAGAGAGCGGCCTTCCCAGTCTCCGGAGACTGTGACAAATCGCCCAGCTGGATCCTGTGTGATTGTCTTAACCTGAAAAGGAGGGGAGGACTGCGCAAGGATGCCCACCCCCTAGACCCCCTAGTTTACCCTGCATGCGCAAGTAGTTTGTAGCCCCAGCGGTTCAATGCTTTGTATGTAGTGCCAGGAATGTGTGCTTCTTGACAAAGTACGAGGTCTGGGGAATGGCATTTCAGGTGCTGCAAGACTAGCCCCCTTTTTATCCGATCACCTAGCCCGTTCACATTCCAGGAGAGCAGTTCAAGTCGGCCCAGGGAGGTAGAGACTACAGGAGAGTCACTCTTTTGGATTGCCGAACTAGGGGCCCCATCTCCCACCGGACCCAAACAACAATAGTGCACAATGAGATACATATCAAATATATGTAAATGAAATCAATATGCGTAGGAATAGCTACCTTACAAGTGTGCATAATTATCATGGATAGATTGCTCAAAAACTGAAACAAAAAACAAAACAAACCATTGAATAAAACACCCTGGAGCCTCCCCACCCTGCCTCCCTGCAACGTGGACTCAGAACTGCCCACCACCCCAATTTGCAGCTTGGTTACCCATAAAGAAAACCAGTTAAAGGGGAAATGCTACACAACCAACGTGTCCAAAGATTCGACCCTCTTCCCCCCAAAAGAAACATCATAGTTGCCCAAAATAGACCACAAAAAATCTGGAAGCACCGAAGGCAGAAGTCTGTAACTTCAATCACTCAAAGTAACATGTCCCCCATCTCCCCCCTTCAAAAAACCGCCAGGCCCGCATAAAATCAGTATACTGGAATGTTCAGTTATAGAAGGATCATTATACATTGACCAATATTTGAGTAGCGGAGGGTTCTCATCCATCACAACTAAGGAGCGCAGCCAGGTGGAGCACAGTCAATATCGTAGCAAGCCATTAACAAAACCAATGAACCCCAGTCCGCGTTACATTTATCAATACCTGTACCGTATAAGTTCAGCCAATCTTCCCTTGAGGACGCTCGGACTCGTGGGGGTGATCCCGGGAAGCGCAGTCCCGGTCTGTGGATGAGCGCCACTCCTCCAGCCAGTCCCAGGTCTCCTCTGGGGACTAGAAGAAGAGCTACTTGCCGTCCGCCTGCACACGTGACTTTGTAGGGAAGAGCATGGCATATTTCAGGTTGTGTCCCCTGAGAGCCCGCTTTACATCTAAAAAGGAGTGGCGCCGCTGCTGTACCTTGTAGGCGAAATCCGGGAAGAAGGTGATACTGGAATTCTCGAATTTCAGTTGGGGACCACTCTGTGCGGCCTGGAGGATGATATCTCGATCACGAAAGTTGAAAATTCGCGCCAGGATGGGGCGAGGTGGAGCTCCTGGCTTCGGAGGGCCCCCAGGCACTCTGTGGGCGCGTTCGAGGGAGAAGTATTTGGAGAGGGAACGCGGTTGCAAATGATTTTGGATCAGATCCTCAACGAACAGGTCGGTGGTCTGCCCCTCCATCAGTTCAGGAACTCCCAATATGGGTAGGTTGTTTCTTCTTGTGGGCCCTTCATAATCTGCCAGCCAGGCTTCAAGATCAATCGCCTGGGCCTGCAGTTGTTTGACCACCGAATCCAGGTGCTTTGTGGAGGTAGTAAGTGTGGCGATGGAGCCTTCGCTTGCCTTGACTCGGTCCCCATATTCCGTAGATCAACACGAATCAGGTTAACATCAATGGAGACGTGTCAATTTTATGTTCCAGCGCCGTGCGGACCCCCTGGACCACTTCCATTATGTCCACCAGTGTCGGGCCCCCGTCATCAGATTGTGGCTTTGCTTCTGCATCAGCCTGCCTCCCCTCAGTTTCATCAGATTTGGCATGGGCAAACTTCGACAGCTTGTGTAGGGTGGATGGTTTGGGGCCCCTCGCTGTTGCCATCGTGCCTCAATCCTCCTCTCCGATCAAAAAATATCGGGACCTGAGGGCATCAGGAGCCAATAGGAGCAAGCCGTAAGCAGATTAGGACTGACCTGTTATGCCCATGCTCCTCCGGCTTCGGATTGTGCATTCGCCAAAATGGCGGCTGGTGAGGCCTAGACAGGCGCAGCCCGGGCCCCAAGGTCATCGTCAAGAGTCGATGTCGTCAGAACTCCGGCACACAAGTGAGGCCAGGAGGCATCCCTCCTCTTCGGTATCACTCAGGGCCCCTAATTTCCAATAGAGTCAAGCTACCACACAGAGGAGAGAGGTGGGGAGGGGGACATTTTGCATCAGACCGCCCCTCAGTGCTCACGGGCTCCAACACTGATTTCAAGGCCAGGCAGGGTACACACTGGAGCCAAGTAACAAGGGCCATGGAATCCGATGCTTTGAAGTCGGCCCGGGCGCAATGAGCGAAGCGCCCCAGGCCCTAGTGGCTCGCTGGCAGGCCGGAACGGTGCATGCGGATCCCCGGGCCAAACCAGAGCAAACCAGTGATAACAGCTATCAGCCGTGGGGTCCGGCCAACAGGCGTCTCTCATTGCGGATGATCTCCGAAAAAACGGCCGCACAACGTCATGGCCAGACCTGCCCTTTTCTTGTGGCCGTCTGCTTCAAGGGCTCCAGTGTCAGCAATTGGGGTCCTTGTGGCTCACCGGTAGTCCGGAGTGATGTGTGCGGATCCCCGAGTCAGGTTGGAGCCTACCAGCGGCCGCAGCTATCAGCCGTGGGGTCCAATCGTAGCAGACGTCTCCCAGGGCGATGAGTCCCGACACGCTCTCTGGAGGCAAAAAGGCTGTACAGCGTCACAGCCGGGCCTGTCCTCTTCTCGCGGTCATCTGCTTTAAGTGCTCCAACGTCAGCAATCGGTGTCCGATTTTTCTCTGAATCAAATCAAACAGAGCTGTGGCTCATTGCAACTCCGTATCCACATAAGTTGCGGAAAAACGGATCAGTTTAGTGGATGTCGGTAGGGAATTAGTCCGCGGCTGACAGGAGCTCTATCCCCGTGCGGCCATCTTGGGTGCTGGCTAGCCACGCTCCCCAATTTTCATTCATTTTTATTAACCCTGGGCGTAGTTCGTGAAGCTATGCAAAGATGTCATTGCACTACGTGAGCTACGCGAGCGTGCGTAGTTGCTTGGGGCGCCCGTTCGTGATGTGTTTTTCTTGTTCAGGAGCACGTTGTGCGTGTTCGGGGCGCTGTTTGTGTGCTCAGGGGATAGTATCTCGCAAACTTACCCATGCGGTCGCCTATTGGCGTGGCCGTCTTGTTTTTCAATTGTCCCACCCGCTCGCGATGTTCCGGGTCGCATATTGCATGTTCACGATGCGCATGTCATGTTCGGGAGCGCGTTTTACTTGTTCGCGATGATTTTTGCGTGTTCGCGGGGAAATATCGCGCAAACTTACCCACGCGGTCGCGACGGTCGCGGCCATCTTGTTTTTCACTCTATGCTATGGTTCTGGGCCTACTTTTCTATCCTCCCTCAATCTTTGCAATCCATAGTTTTTTACACTGTTTTTCAGACTTTTTAATTTATCATCTATCTCTCTCTGTCTCTAAGTTTATATTTTACAATTTATTTCTACTTTTACTGAGTTTTTTTTACTTTTCTACTGTTTTATATTACTTCTTTCTTTAAGCTCCTACTTCTTCCCCCTAACTTTATTTTTTCCTTCTAACTTTTCTTTTCCACCTCCCACACACCCCAGAACCATGGCCAAGGGTAGCAGCACTACCGGCTCCAAGGGCAAGGCGCCTGCGCCTAAGAGTTGCCTGCCTTGCGGCAGAATGCGCCCTGCAGGGGTGCAGGCCCGGCAGCTTTTTGGTGAGGCGGAGGTGGCTGCCCTTGTTTTTTTATCCAGCGCCACCTCCCCTTGACCTTGGCAGCAGGCGGCAGGCCAGGCTCCAGGTACCCTACCCAGGAGTGCCACCGTCAGTGGGCAAAGGTGCGCCGGGCAGTGTTTCACTGCTCAGGGGTCCGGCGCACCCATAACCAGCTGGCCCACCGGTGATCAGACATCCTGGACCGGGAGCAGGACCTGTTGGACCTGCTAGGTGTCGAGGGCATGGGGCTTGATGAGTAGCTCATTTTTAAAAAATTTTTTATTTGAAGTACTTTAGCGACATGAGAAAATTAATCAACAATACATAAGATCAGATACAACGAAAACAGGTTCAGCCTAGAATATAGCCAAGCAAAGAAGTTTAACATCGTCTATCGAGGAAATCAATCGGAATCAAAATAAGGCCCCCAGATTTTATCAAATTTTCTTGTACCTCCCACCCGCATAGCATACATTTGTTCACTTTTCCTAACTCTCCTCATTTTCTGTATCCACTCTACTTTAGATGGGATCTGTTCTGACCGCCAGTTCTGCAATAACAAAGATCTTGCCACTGCCATTGCTAGAAACAGTAATTTAACAGAATGGGTGGGGATTTTAAGATCCGGGTCAAAACCATAAAGCATCAATTTTTCATTAAAAGGAACCGTAATTTTATAATAGGCCTGAAAAAAAACAAAAATCTCTTCCCAAAATATCCTGATTTTCGTACAATGGACCATTACATGGGACCAGTTGGCAGAAGTATGCTGTATACATCTGAAGCAGTTCGATGGATAATTTGAATACATTTTGGAAATAGCCGCAGGAGAACGATATAATAACCATTTCCCAAAGAATAGCATTCTGTGCCAATTAGCTCCTCTAAGTATACTAAAATTAAACTGATTAATGGTCCTCCAAGTATTCGTAGATAATACATGATTTTCCTGTTCCTGCCATTTTTTAATTGATTTTTGACATAAATCCATGTCCTTGCTAGCCACTAAGCAACGCTTCCACTCCCCAGGTATCCTTACACTTTCATTCAAAAAGAGGTCTTTAACCTGTTGGGTTGGTTGAAGATAGTATTGTAAGACCACACCAACAAAAAATTCCTCTGAATAAGACATGCCATCTCTGTTGGAGTTATCCATACTCCATTTTTTTTAAAATCGACTATTTTAATAAATCCTACTCTGGCCCAATTATCTACTGTCTCAGATCCAATTAAATGCCTATCAGTGGAAAGATACTGGACAGCAGGGTTGTTGCATTAATTAATGGGAGAGAATATCTTTTAAACATAGCATAGGTTTGCCCTTGAGTTTGATTCTTAAACCTCGACAAATATTGTATAAAATATGCGTTATCATAATCTCTAATATTTGGTAAAGAGAGTCCTCCTTGATCTAGATCCGCATAGAGAGTATTGATTGCTATACGAGGTGGCTTTTTTGCCCAGACGAAAGCAGAAAACAAAGATTCTACTCTAGAAAAATAGGTACCTAGCAGGAAACAAGGAATAGTGGAAAACAAAAAATTAAATAAAGGAAGAACGGACATTTTTATCAGGGCGACCCAACCCAGGATCGAAAGTGGTAAAGAATTCCAGCGTGTAAACATTGACCGGATCTTTAGAAGAAGGGGATCGAAGTTGAGCATGTATAAATCCTTAACTGTGTGTGAGAAAAAGACCCCAAGATATCTTTTCGGTTTAGTGTTTAAACAGCACCTTAAATCGGGATGTATTTCTAGCTCTCTATTCTCGCACTTCAGAATCTCAGTTTTCTTTTTGTTAATCAGATAGCCCCCTAAGGCTTCGAATTCCTCGAAAATCTGAAAAATCCTCCTTTGCGAATGAGTAGCTAATATATAGTAGTATAAGTATTGTGTATAATTTTTTGTCGAATAACAAGATTACTGCTGCTTACATTGCAGGTAAATTACGTTTCAAAATCTTCTGTGATTGTAGGACACAGGTGCCCGGCGCTACTCTTAATTGTTTGCAACTTTGCGCTAGCTTGGGCTGATTAACGTAAGAGTTTACTTTAGAGAACTGAAGTTAGGTAATGCTATTGCTTGAGAGACTCTAGTCCTTACACTGTCCTTCTGTGAAATAGTGGTGGATGGATACTAGGTTTAGTTAGTATTAGTTCATAATTATTTTACGGTCTGCGTGATGCCTCCTCTGTCACTGAGTGCTGCTTACCCCAGTCCTCTGTAGAACCTTTTGTAGTTTGTTTAGTGAGTGGTAGGCTTATTAGCAGTGTAAGTCAGTAGCAGAACAACATCAGAGGCAACCAACCAACAATTTGGTGTATGCACACATTTATGCATTTGTCCTCCATCTCATCTATGTATTTTTGAATGCTAAATAAAATGGAAATGCAGACTTAGTGAACAATTGGCCCGTCTGGAATTGGTGGTCTAGGTCAGGTGGTACTTAGGCTTCGTTAGTATTCTGGAATCAGAATGATTATGGAACACTGGATTAGTGTTCATAAATAAGTAGACGGTCCGTGAATCCCGCAAGCAGCCCAGTAGTCGATCTGATTAGATAGGTCAATTTTCTTGCAATTGTTGTTTCCTAAAATGTTTTTTGAGCGTTTTTTAAAATGATTTATTTGTTTCACAGCACTCCTTAATGTTTGTCTCTTTCTTTATTATTGTATTCACAAAAAGGGGGGGGGACCAGGAGCTAGTTAATGGTCCAGTGCCTATGCTCCAAGAAGTCAATAGGGTAATTACTAGAAGGCACTGTTCCAGGGTCGGTATGGTTGAAGGTCAACCAAGACCAGGCCTCAACAAGAGGCAAACAAAGAAAGAGAGATAGATCTATGGGTTAGAGGTCTAGGGTGGGGTACTCAGGATGGGGGGAGACAACACAGGTGTCTCTTGTTGCCCTCACACACCCCGAGGGATGTCATGCTTCATCATCGGGCGGTGCTCCTCGTCGGGCCGGCGGTGCAATGCCCTACGGGTCCCCCGAAGGGTCTCTTTAGCGGAGATCTTTTAGAGAGCTGCCGATGGGTGCATGCGGGTATGCGGAGGGGGAGTACCGGGGTCAGTGGTGAGGGTAGTGTGTGCAAGGATAAAAATACCTAAGGGTTACCTGTGAAGCTATTTTAATAAGAAGGTACCCCTGGTACAATAAAAAATCGTGAAAAGAATGTTACTTGTCAAGACGTAATGTGTCTGTAGTAACTGGAAATACAGGTCAAATGGTCGACATGTTTCGCGCCTTTTAGTGGTCAGAATGATCCATGGCGTTTCATCAGGACCAGTAGAAGTGAAAAGTGTGGGGAGAGGTGCCCAGACTATGTGTAGTGGGGGGGGTAAATTATCACTAGGGGTGGGCGGAATTTGCGGAATTAACCTTCGCAAATTATCGCGAGAATGTTTAAAATTATCGCAAACAAGCAGAAATATCGCGAAGATGCGGAAGTTTTTTTCCGGCATGTTCGCGAGATTTTCTGCATGGTTGCGGGTCGCCAACTTACCCATGTGGTTGCTTGCGGGCGCGGCCATCTTGTTTTGAGTTGTTCTCGCGGTGCATGATCGCGAGAAGAAAGACGTGATCGCGCGACGCATGACGTCACTGCGGGCGCGAACTGTCGCGAGACAGCGCAAATGGCTAAAAACAATACAACATCTCATGGAGAACGCGACCGGATCAAGAAAACTTGTCGGCGAACGCAGGGATTCAGGTAAGGCGATCGCGCGCGCGCGAGAATGTATCATTTTACAGCGCGAGCAAGAAACAAATTATCGCCAAGCTGCGGAAACCGGAATTTTTGACATTTTCGCGCTCTCCGCGGAACGCAAAAATGTCAAATTATCGCAATTTCCGCGAACGGAACGAAATTTTTGCCCAGGCCTAATTATCACCCTCTCACTCGGCAACAGGGGGGGAGTGCAGTGTCTCCTAAACAGGTAGTGTGTGAAAAAAAGGAGTCTGTTGTGCCCCCTTTGCAATGGACCTAGACCAAAAAGAAGGATACAAAAAAAAAAAATATAAGGAAAAAATGGAGAGGTTAAAATACATATGCGGACATGCCTTGTCCATCTGCATATGTAAACAGCAATTCGAGAAATCACACATTGTAATGAGACAGTCATAGTATCATACATCTGGAGGCCCAGGCTACTCTCAAGTTTATAGGAGAAACGGGCAGGCGTGGGTGTAGTCCCATGTCAGTCAGCGATGGGTTACGGGTCCCGTTGGCAATCACAGAACCCAGCTAGAGGGTCGCTGGGTAAACTGCTGTGCCCTGCGGGGCCCAGAAACCTCCACTCGGCTGTGCAGCGGGCTCACCTGGTGTGTTGTCCACCGGGCCAGTCACAAGAACAAAAAAAACACGTGTATTGCTACAATATTACTGAGTTCATAGGTTCAACACGAGTCAAGTGCACAACGAGTGGTCTTACCTATAACAAGAGTTGAAATTACTCCATGAGTTAAAAAGCGGCGTAGGAGGCCCACACCATCTAGGGCTGAAAGTCGGTAAGAATAGGTATCAGCAGGGAGTACCCAGGTGGGTAAAGGAGACAAAAGTGGAGCGTTAGGTTTACTTACATCATTCTCCGATGTGGAGCAGGGTAGTAACTTACGTAGTGAGTTGGGTAGATAGATCGCCTCGAGGATTACTCACGGGTTGCTCAGGTGACGGCACTGGAAACCTTTTTCTTACCGACTTTCAGCCCTAGATGGTGTGGGCCTCCTACGCCGCTTTTTAACTCATGGAGTAATTTCAACTCTTGTTATAGGTAAGACCACTCGTTGTGCACTTGACTCGTGTTGAACCTATGAACTCAGTAATATTGTTAATTTAGCAATACACGTGTTTTTTTTGTTCTTGTGACTGGCCCGGTGGACAACACACCAGGTGAGCCCGCTGCACAGCCGAGTGGAGGTTTCTGGGCCCCGCAGGGCACAGCAGTTTACCCAGCGACCCTCTAGCTGGGTTCTGTGATTGCCAACGGGACCCGTAACCCATCGCTGACTGACATGGGACTACACCCACGCCTGCCCGTTTCTCCTATAAACTTGAGAGTAGCCTGGGCCTCCAGATGTATGATACTATGACTGTCTCATTACAATGTGTGATTTCTCGAATTGCTGTTTACATATGCAGATGGACAAGGCATGTCCGCATATGTATTTTAACCTCTCCATTTTTTCCTTATATATATTTTTTTTTTATCCTTCTTTTTGGTCTAGGTCCATTGCAAAGGGGGCACAACAGACTCCTTTTTTTCACACACTACCTGTTTAGGAGACACTGCACTCCCCCCCTGTTGCCGAGTGAGAGGGTGATAATTTACCCCCCCCACTACACATAGTCTGGGCACCTCTCCCCACACTTTTCACTTCTACTGGTCCTGATGAAACGCCATGGATCATTCTGACCACTAAAAGGCGCGAAACATGTCGACCATTTGACCTGTATTTCCAGTTACTACAGACACATTACGTCTTGACAAGTAACATTCTTTTCACGATTTTTTATTGTACCAGGGGTACCTTCTTATTAAAATAGCTTCACAGGTAACCCTTAGGTATTTTTATCCTTGCACACACTACCCTCCCCACTGACCCCGGTACTCCCCCTCCGCATACCCGCATGCACCCATCGGCAGCTCTCTAAAAGATCTCCGCTAAAGAGACCCTTCGGGGGACCCGTAGGGCATTGCACCGCCGGCCCGACGAGGAGCACCGCCCGATGATGAAGCATGACATCCCTCGGGGTGTGTGAGGGCAACAAGAGACACCTGTGTTGTCTCCCCCCATCCTGAGTACCCCACCCTAGACCTCTAACCCATAGATCTATCTCTCTTTCTTTGTTTGCCTCTTGTTGAGGCCTGGTCTTGGTTGACCTTCAACCATACCGACCCTGGAACAGTGCCTTCTTTCTTTATTATATCTTACATGATCAGCACCACCCAGGGGCAAGAAGATGGGGTCCGAGTCGGTGGGACTACCGAGGGCCCTGCTGCTGGCCCCAGTAAGTCATCCAGTGGTTAATATTAACAATTATATTTCCCTAACTTTTACTGCACTTTTTTTTCCGAACTATTAATTATGGTTCCACTTCCTAATTCTATTTTTTACAAAAGCTTCTTTGACCTTGACTATCTGTATCCAAATTCTGGTTATCCCTGCCTCTAAGTTCCTTCTAACTGCCTCTGCTATGACTCTCTGTACTACTACTATTAGTCTGTCTGTAGCTAAGCTTGTCCAGTTGGCCACTCTTTATTTAAGGTTTTCTTTTGAATAAAACTCAGATTGACCAATAGCTCTATCCACTGGGTCCTGTCCTTTGGGTTGTCCTCTTCTAGTCTTCTTAATTTTGAGGCTTTGACAATTCCCACCAACAAAATGCCCAATCAGATATTTGACTAGTATTTTTGATAGGATAGTGCATACTACTACTGTTGTGCGGATTCTGCACAGCCACATAAAGAACTATGCACAAGAAAATAGGATGTTGGTGATGGGAGGTTGGACCTTACTCACACCTCAGTCAGAACCCACAATCCCCTGACCGACTAGCTATAGTGTCTCATTAGGTCCCGAACCCCCACACGAAGATACCCAATGATTACACAACCCAGAACATAACACCCTTTCGCTCACTCACTCGTGTAAGTCCACCCACCATACCAAATACCACAGAGTCTATGTGTAAGTTCAAAAGGTTTATTTTCAAATAACAAGCTCTGTACGTTGTTCTATGAAATGACTACAGCCAGCTCCAACAGCAAAATACATAAGATTAAAACAGTAAACATTTTCAAGTGCATGATAGAAGACAAAAGATCTGTGTGAATTCTGGGAGACCCCTCACTGTAGAACGTAGAAATACTGGTTACATGCATCATAAGCTCAGCAAATCTCTGGTTTGTAGAAGGAATCTTCTGCCTATTATGAGAAAAATGGTGCGCGTTAGATAGTATAATGCAATTATGCAAGCATTTCGCAGTCATGCCAAAAAGTGTAACATGTTATGGCTAAGCAGTACGGGTTAACCGAACTCCATAACAAAGTGGCTTGTTTTTGACCTCTTCACTTGTACGCAACACTCATGTGGCCTCAAAGGCGTCTACTGCACAACAAGCTGCGAGGTAACATGCGCAAAAGAGTAGACATGATGAATCTAAAATGGTTACATGGCTCAGGCTAACTTTCCAAAGAGTAGAGTAGTACTAGATGACCCTAGGAACCATAACACTACTAGTGTCTGTCTACTGACTCTACTCTAGTACCCGATTTGGACTAGTGATGATGTATGTTGTATTAACTTTTTTTCAATCTTCCTAGTGAAAACGAATAAAATAGGGGGAGGTGTACAGGCATCTAAAAATGTGTAATGTTTTTTCTAGGCATACTACCAACCACCAGTGCCAAGCGGGGCCAGCAGCAATGGCGATGCGGCCATTCCGGAGGGGGCAGGAGAAGATGCGGCACCTGCAGGAGCTGCAGGGGGGGAGCCAGCAGGAGTGGCGGGCGGTGGTAAGCTATATTCATTACTTATTGACATTACTACTAGCTGGAAGGTTGTTCACTTCACTCTCTGTACTGTGAGACTTATTAAGTATTAAGTTGTAGTGAACATTAGACAACGGTTGAAGAAGACACCCTTTACTTAGCATTAGCAATGCATTAGCAATAGCATTAGCAGCGTGAGTTGAGTAACCAATCGCCTCTTCTATCTCACTCCAACTCAGCTGTGAAAGTTTTATGGAGAAGACTAAAAGTCAGATCAGATGACCTTGATGGATGTGTTGAACAAAGAGGGAAGAAGGGTGGAAGGAGGAAGGACGGGCGAGATGTAATATGACTGGCAGAGAAGGATATGTTGGAAGCATGCATACGTGGCTGATAGGAATCAGATCAGATGCATGGGTTGTTGAAGGATGGGTGGAAGGTGAAAGAAGATGCCTGCCTGGGTGGGCGGCACAGTATGGGTGGACACTAGATAGCAAGAATCATCAGCCGTGTTTGGGTCAAACTCAAAGCCAAGGCAAGCAAGGAAGGAGCAGACGCATGGGTGGTTGTTGGTGAAACCAACTAAGGTTTGTTAAGAGATATATAAAAAAGAATGATAGACATTTACTTTTAATGGATGGATGCCTGGATGTATTCATCATAAACAGCATAGGTGGAGACTGTCACTGGATGCAGAGTCTTACTTTGAAGAGAATGTAAAAGAAACTGCGCCAGAGTAGCAAAGCGGATGGGAATATAAGTAGTATTTTCAGAATACAGTTGACTTACAGTAGTTTGCAAGCACATCATATATATATATATATTAAAAGCGCCTTCCTCCGACTCCGAGGACAACTCCCTACCTAAGTTAATTTACTTTCGATTGTGTCAGCCAGCCTGCAAAGGGTGGCCTATCTGTTGTTTACACAATCAATGAAAACAAAGTACCTTATGCATTAGCGGTCGGTGGTGGGAGTGCTGGTGGGCGGTGACATGGGGAGGGGGAGGGGCAGGGTGGGGGGTAGTAAACTATGGATTACGGCAAAATACAGGTAAGTAAACATAAAAATAAATAAAATAAATTTCATTGTGCGCACTGCACCGCCAAATGCGATGCAGTGCGTGTAACAAAATTTGTTTTATTTATTTATATGTATTGTTTACTTACCTGTAATTGTCCGTAATCCATAGTTTACTACCCCCACCCTGCCCCTCCCCCTCCCCACGTCACCGCCCGGCAGCACCTCCACCACTGACCGCTACTGACCTTATGTCGTGTTCCCATATATAAGCAATGATCATTGGATCAGATAAATAATCTGCCTTTTTGTAGTACCCAGGGCAGGGTGAAAGTGAAATTAAGCAATTGCCCTCATGTAACAGAGAGAGTATGGCCAGTGCCACCTGTAATAGAAAAATATGAGCTTCCCCACCTGCAGACAGTAGTAGTAAATAAAACTAACAAAAGTCTGCGTCATGACTCGTATGTTTGTCTTGGGTGCAAGCTTAGCTGACTGAGCTGGCATGCCGGCTACAAAAAGGTTATGTAATTTCGCTAAACTAGAGATAAGAAGAAGACGACTGGTGTGTACTGGAGTCCATAGTGCTAGTATAATGCCTGAAAAAACTCCCACAAATGTTAGAGTCCGAGGAAGTGGGAGGATAGATACTTACCACAAATGTTATGTACTGTGCCTGCTAGTGCTACTGTGCCACTATGTGTTGAATTCATTTTGTGTTACTGTTTTGCTAAGAGTATTGGTTACAATATTCTTTTTCTTTCTTGATATAGATCCTCTTTCCCAACAAAAACCAACATGGAAGGAGTTGGCAGCTAGGGCCTGGCGCCGGATACTGGAGGCCATCTGTGAAGAGTACCGGTGGCTGGTGGCTCAGGCAGAGGAAGAGGAGGAGGCGGCTGCAGCTGTAGCCTCCTTCAATGCCCCGGGCCCCAGCCAGGCCCCACCTCCAGTGTTACGGCGCCGCAGTCAGGCAGCCGCCCGTCACCGCGCTTCGATAACATCTAGCACTGCTGCACCCACCCTGGATGAAACTGCAGAGCATTTCGCCGCCAGATGCTCCTCCGGATGGCACGCTTGGAGGATCACCTAGAGGAGCGGGTTAAGATCCTCGTGGATAAACCCCTCAAAGCCTGCCGAATTTAGGACCACGTTGGATTGCCCCTTTTTAATTCCTTTTGTTGTTGGGTTGGTATTGGGCATTGGGGTTTATGGACATTGTGTGGACTTTTGGGTTTTGGACATTGGTTGGGGTTAGGAAGAGGGGTGGGTCAGGTCACAGTTGGATCGTTTATTTTTGTTAGGGTAATAAATTATATTTATACTTAAACATACGATGTTAATGTTTTGTGGGTGGGTTACTGTTTTACGAATTTACGCCACATGGTTTCCTTGCTGCTGCAGGCCCGCAGCCAGTGTTTGATTTAAAAAATCTGCCTATTTTGTAACACACAAACAGATAGATGCAGTACCCCTAACTGAGTTATTTTATTTGTCCTACTAGTACTGTCAGTCTCTCCTCCTAGTCCATTATACCTCCCACCAAACTTATCTTACCTGTAATTGATGATGATTAAGTTCGGCACAGAGATGGCTGCATGGTTTCCCAAGAGAATGGAGAAGATGCCATGGTTGTGGTGGTAGTAGTAGACACTGGCACTAGCATTTGAAAAAAAAAAGAGACAGTCACTTGCCTGAGAGAGACTGTGGGAGGAGTAGTAGAACAAAGAAAAGTACAGCATGGGTGGGCTAGCAGAAGAAGATCCTTGCCCTGCCTTGAAATTGAATTAGTGTTGCTTTCACCACATCTGCCCCAGCAAGCGTGTGATCAATTGTTGGTGTACATTTAATGTAGTCACATCACACCTCAATATAAATCACACAGTGCGGGGGAAGAGGGTTAGGGATTGATGAATGGATGGGAAGGGGTTTTGGGGAAAGGTTTGACAAATAAAAACAGTACGCATGGACACAACAAAATTAAAACACAATCTTGGAAGACGACCATGATCCATTATCCAATAAATCTATAAAGGGAGAAAAGGGAAATGCATGCATGATGATGAAGATACATTGATGGTTAATGAGTAGTACTTACTAACTACTACTACACAATTAGACAGTACAGGGCAGCAGTATAATTATTAATACGAAATTTGCCTTGCCTGTATGCCCTCCGAGAGACCCAAATTACATGCTGTACCGGGCTTACTTTTAAAGCTAGCAAAGAAAATTAAAAAATAGTTGTAGGGATCAATTACCAAACAAACAACACAACACACAGTCGTTATGATTGAAGAGAAAAAAGGAATCAAATAAATTAAAAGACAAATGATGAATGATACTAAAGATTCTGTATTATCCTGGTCCAATTGTGGAGTTGCATCTCGTCATTCATCTTGGTCCTTCCTTCCATGGACACTCCGCACATCAATCTTGGGTGCCACTGCCTGCCTGATGCGGATTGGTAAGGTAAGTGTGAGTTGTTTCTCCCAGTATAGCACAGGGTAAAGGCTGGCCTGTAAGTGTAGATGGAAAAACAAAAGGGGTATTGAAAAATAACTGAATAAAAAAAAACATCAATTACGGTGGAGTGCAAGAAGAAAAGACAAGAATCTTGAGAGAACACTTTCAGACTAAGGTGGCTTGGATACATCGTGTCTATTCTATTTACAGCATTAAGCTACAACAACAACAGGACAGGAGCCAGCACAGAACAGGCCCACGGCACCGGGCCGTGACCCAACCTCCATTTACCTTAGATTTTGACAGAGCCAGACAAATGGCATATACAGCAACCTAGCATTTTCCAAATCAAGTGACTAAATCAATGCGCCACTGTCAGTCATACCACTACACTCTACTCCACCACTACACGGACATGTAGCCTAGGTCTGCTGTGTATCTTGTTGAATTGTTGTGTTTACCTTTTATGCCAGTTCATGAAATGCAGTTATTCCATCAATCATCTCCGATCCAACTGACTGACTGCGTGCAAAGATAGTAAGGTCATCATCATGACCGTGTGGTACGTGTTGTCCAACACCAACTCAGTCTGTAGTGACTTTGATTAAGTTTATATTCCATATTAAAAAATTGCAACAGATATTGGCCTGTACCTGCAGTAGGAGGAGTACAATGTGGTTATTAAACAAAAAGGAAACATTGACTGTCACTTGAGTCACTTTTACTTTGTAGATTAATTAGTATAGTTCGACTTCATGCACATTCACTCTGAGTCAGCAAGCATCCAATGCAATGCATGCCATCATTCATTAATCATTACCTGTCTTGCTCTTCTCTTTGGCTGTCAGATCAGATGCCTATCCATCTGACAGTAATGAGTTTCGGCTCGGAAACAAAACGGAAGATAGCTATAGTCACATTTCACTTCTTATGGAGGGACTGTTAGAGGCAACATTTATTGTACTATTCTCCATCTCCATCCAATGCCTGGCTTGCTGGAAATTTATTTAGGGCGAGTCAGGAAGATGGAGCAGGACTCTGAGGAGTGGAGTGGACAGTTAAATGCACAGACGTGCAACTCCAATAGGGAAATAAAAAGAGGAGACAGTGGTGATGGATTTGATTTTAACCAGAAAGACAGATACACACACCAATAAAGGAAGGAAGAAAGTAACAATTTGAAAGCCTAGTTGTCAGAGAAGAGGAGCTCGTCCTCAAATTCTGGTGGTTTGGACAGAAGTAGGTCATGTAACCCACTACTTATGTCATCGAAGTCGCTCTCCTCTTCCTGCTGTGCTTCACGTATTTTGTACTCCGGTGGTATAAAGTGCTGATTCAGTTTGATCATGGTTAACCTCTCGACGCTTTTGGGCGAGAGACTGGTCCTTTTCACAGTTACAATGGCACAAGCAGCACTGAAAACACGCTCAGAAGAGACACTTGCGACAGGGCAAGCCAGATACTTTATTGCCAGCCTGCTGAGCACTGGCCATTGGCTTCTTTTCCCATACCAATACACCAATGGGCTTTACTCCCTGAAGACCTCTGTTGTGTCATCCAGATAGGCCTGGACCATCCGCTCAATGTTTAGGGGTGCTACGATTTGCTTGGCCTCTTTTGCCTTTGCATCAGCAATGGACTTACAAAACCCTTTCCGTAGAAACCAGTTGCTGTTTTTTTTATGTGGCTGATGATCCTGTTGGTGCTGTTGTTGATGTTATTGCTGGTAGTGTTGGTGACTGCTGGGAGTCAAACGCACTGCTCTCAGGCTCTGAAGTAGAACTTGACTCTGGATGCCCTGTAGTACTTGTTCTGGCCTGGGGTGGCGGGCCTCTAAATAAGAGCCGTTCGTTTTTAAAGTCAGTGGCTTCCTCAGCTATCAAAGTTTTGAACTTGGCAACATCCACTTCTGGAAAAGGAATTACTGCATTAATGTTCAGAAATAATTTGTACCGTGGATTCAAAATTGAGGCAGTAATGTATTGTCGATGTGACACAATGTTATTTTGAATCCTTGTATTTTCAGATAAGCGAAGGGCTAAGGTGTCCGCCAAATAATATGCATCTACTTTGTCATTCACACCTGCGTACATTTCAGACACCTCCTTCAGCTTTTGCTCTAGCATGTACAACAATGGGATAGCTTGGCCCATAGTACAGTCCTCCCTGCTGACTTCACGTGTGAAGACCTCAAAAGGAAGTAGCATCTCTGTCAGGCATTTAACGAGGTCCCATTGGGCCATCCCAACGGTCATGCCTTTCATAGTAGGATCCCCTGATCTTTTCATGACATAAGCATTGAGTGGTATGTACTGCTCAAACAGACGATCAAGCATGTAATAAGTTGAGTTCCAACGTGTTGGCACCTCCTGGATGAGTGCTTTGACTGGCATTTTATGCTCACGTTGAATGACCCTCAGCTGCTTCCGGGCTTTAAAAGAATGGTTGAAATGTGTGCATATTCTTCTGCAGGTGGTCAGTAAGTTGCTGACTTTGCTTTCATTTTTCAGAAAGTCTTGAACAACAGTGTTAATGCAGTGTGCCAAACACAGGACCCCGAAATAGCCACCATCTTTCATAGCCCTAACTACATTACTGCCATTGTCCGTGGCAACAAAACCAATGTTAAGCCCTCTTGGTCGCAGCCACTCAAAGACCTTGCTGTTAAACTCATCCAAAATGTTTGCAGCATTATGAGATTGCTCCATAGCAAACACGGCTACAGTTGCATGTTTGCGAGTGTCATTAAAAATCTCAGCAGTGTCAACACCTGCAGATATCTTACCTCTAACACCTGAAAAAGAGATCCAGTGTGCAGTGATGCACATGTAATCAGTGGCTTGGCAACTGGTCCACATGTCTGTTGTCAGGTGGATACTCTGAACAGCACTCTGTTTTAAGGCTTTTCCAAGCAATTCCAGAACGTTGTGATGTAGTGCTGGAACAGCAACTCTGGCGAAATAATAGCAGCTGGGAACCTTCAATTTTGGGCAGATTGTTGTCACAAATTCCAGAAAACCCACCCCTTCAGCAAAAGAAAAAGGGAGAAGGTCCAGTGCTAACAATTTAGCCAGTTTCGCATTGTACAAACGTGCTATTGGGTGGTTACGTTCGTACTGCCCCTCCGGCCTAGTAAACATGCTAAGAATGGTAGGCTGCGTGGTATTCCTTTCTGTTAGGCTCAACGTCGCACTTTTTATCATTGCAGTACTCCTTGGTGTCTCAGGCTGACTCTTACTCTTGTGCCACTGAGATGTTGCTGAGGATGTGGGCGGTACCACTGCAGTGCTGGGGACAGGGCTACTTTGTGTACCACTACCAGAGAGAATGTCTCCCTCTTCTTCCTCTTTCTGTTCCACCATGAGCGGACCTTCTACTCATTTATCCCCAGCAACAGCAATGGTTCCAGTTTTTATGCGACGAAGGTGGTCCTCCCAGTTGATTTTGTGGTATTTTTTCAGATGGGTCCTTTGGCCTCCGGTACCATATTTTGTACCAAGCTTAACCCGACTAACAGAGGTATGACAAATGGAGCATATAGCAATGTTCTCCTCCTTTTCGCTAACTGTAAAGAAGTCCCACACTGGGGAGCTTAACTTTTGTCTCCTGCTGGAGGTACCACTTCCAATACCAGATGAACTAGAGGGTGTGCGTTAAATTTGACTCTGAGCAGTACCACTACCTACTTCTGCTGAGGTGGTGCTTGTGCTGGATGTAGGACGCTGCCGGCCCTTTGCTAATGTAAATATGGAAGCTGGAGGTCGTGTTGGTGTTACCTGTGTTGGAGGTATGCATGCTACATCCCTCGCAGCCATTTTGGATAGGGTAATAATGTTGGTCTCCATCTCCTCGGGGCTGGGAGTGATGTTCGTGATGACTGGCTCCTCATCATCATCATCCTGCTGTTCTACATCAACCTCCATAAGTGTAAGGCTTTCTGGAACCTTCCTTTTCCCTAGCCTGGGACGTGTCTCCCTCTCAGACTCAGTTTGTGGCTTCCAAGTGGCATCTAGATCATCAGAAGGGTGGCTTGGCGAAGAACTGGATGAACTAACCCTCCTTTGCTTGCTGGGGATTTGGAAGACAATGGAATTTCGGAATGAGTGGCTTCCTCTTCTTCCTCTGCATGAGGCTCAATTTCCTGAACTGCCCCTACTTCGGGAGGAACAACAACTACTATTGCGGGCGGTGGTTGCGGCTGTTGTTGTTGATCACTTATCTGCTGTGTTCCCTCCTGCGTTGATTGTGTACTACTTTGAGATAGCAATAAGTTTAGGTCAGGCTCAGCATCACTGCTTTCCACCATTAGGCTGGCTACCTCTTCCACACTCATGTGCTTGGGCCTGGGTTGGTGGGTTGGGCCCACTGATGCGGAGGTGCTGCCCCTAGCTTGCCCCCCAGACACCGCTGCTGCAGGCGTCAATTTTGGTTTCCCAAAAAAGGTTTTGGCCGGCACACCAGACTTAAGTGTCACTTCCTTCTTTTGTTCCTTCTTCTCAATAGCAACTTTCTTGGTACTGGAGGACCTGGTTGAATCAAAAAGAGGAGCTACAGAGGGAAGACATGCCAGAACACGCTCCAATCAAATACAATTTCAACAAACAAGAACTGGCACCATGTAGCATAGTCTTATGTAGTCTGGAATGAGTGGAAGAAAGAATACTTTATCAAAAACCTCCAGTACCCATTGAATCATATGGTATAACCCCATCCAGTGTGCTACCAATATTTAAAATTTCAAAGACAACAGAAAAGATGGAAACAAGAAAGTGTAAGGTCAGTCCACAGGTTAATTAAACAACTTTGCTCACTCTACACACACCCTCATTATCAGAAAAAGTAGGTGAAAAAATGTGTAAAGGAAGAGAAAGTATCTCACGTGCGCACCACCAGAGGAGCTACTGGTTGGTTCTCACCAGCTTGCCCACGTCTATTTCATCATTGATAGCTTTCTCATAAGAAAAAGGTGAAGTGTCCAGTGCAAGGAAATACAAACACACAACAAAAGGAATGGGTATTGTGAAAACAGGAACACAAAAAATGTACCAACAAAGACAAAGAAGGGGTTAGACTCACAAATATGCTTTTTATTCTTGTTAGGAGTCTATCCCACTGTTTAAAAACACAGCATGTTGAATACCTTGTTAATGACGGCCAACATGTTTCATTGCCAATTAGTTTGTGGCAAATTCATCAGGGCAATAGAGGTCAAAGATCACCTCCCTGGACACATAACAATAAAAAGGACTGACGAACACAAAGAGACAACATACAGTTTAGTTAGTTCAACGGGATGTCCCCAATAAAAACTCATATGTATATTCACAATTAATCACGGAAAAAATTCCATGACTCTGAACTCAAGTATATTACCTAGTTGGAGCTATGGGCCCACATACCAGCCACCAACCAGTCACAGGGGCGTATAACCTGTTTGCTTTCGCCTCCCTGTTCAAAAAAGCACGACCGTTGCTAATGCCTGCATCTGTGAAAAGAATATAATAATGACGGGGATTGGTCCCCAGTATCCACACCGTCGCCATTCATCTTATGAAACGAAGATATTCCAACTGTTCCACACCAGAAATACAGACAGGGTCGCGCACATGTAAATCACAGAAAACAGCGCACCTGTAGCCATTATGATTAGCCACTTGTCTCGCACAATCACTCCTGGTTCTCCTCATCTTTGGGCCACCATGCAATAGCCCATATATCTGCCCGCATGTTTGAAAACTGTTAGCGTTACTTTAACATTCCTCCAAAAGTCGAGCTGCTACGCACTTCAGGTAAGCACATCTAAAAAAATTCATCTCAAAAGAGGGCAAATAATGCTCGCAATAATGTCAAATCACACAGAAGTACATTAACTTTCAATGACCCGCAGGTCTGCCGGTGCTCTTAAAACCTGAGGCGAGTCTCAACCCAGTATTTGCAACTCAAGCCACGCACACGATAACCCACGAATTTAAGCAATATAACAGCTGTGCAGCGTTCGATCAGCAAACGAGAGCTTCACAGAGTCCCTCGAGCCCCTGTGCTTACCGTATACCTTTACACACGGGCGGTAACTCAACCCAGCATCGAGTTACCGCCTCCCCGCATCCGCTTACAAACACTCCAAACTCGCGCCTCGCGAGACTTTAAAAGTTCCAATATCGAGTGTAAGCAGTATAGGGAGTGTGGCGGCCATCTTAGCACTGTGTCTAATCCCAATGAATAATGCAGATGGACCCTGTTTCGAACAACAATAGTCCATAAAACCGGCCGTCTGTCCATTTTTGCTCAAAATCAGCAACCTGGCAACAACTATAGCGATATCTGGGCATATTACAAGACAGTGAGCGGCGCTCACTGCCTCAACATCGGTATCATCACCTTAACAATAACCAAAGGAAAGAGGACGGCTCTCATGTAACAGATAGTCTTTCATCCCAAAACTAATATACTCATTAAATTAAACCTACTCCATTTAATTAAAGTCTGGGACATAATGTGTGGTAAATGGAAACACATCTCAACAAAACGTGCAAAGGCAGGGGTCAACACAGACAGTTTCATGATGTTCTATAGACGTTATACTAGACATATGGTGGACAGCCTATCTATTGACTTTATTCCACTCAATTTTGTCATTAAGACCAACAGTGTCCCCCTTCTCTGAGTAGATCCAGCGAGCCTCCTTCACTGCCAATCTCTTCTCCACATCACCAGCATCACCAAAAACCTTCTCCAAAACAACCCATTTTAGTGATTTAAAGTGGTGTTGATGATCATGGTAATGTTGTACTAGACGTGTAGTGAGTTTGCCTGCCCTAATCTTGGTTAGGTGTTCTTGTATGCGCACCTTGACCTTTCTGGATGTTAGACCAATGTAGTGTAGCCCACACGGGCATGTAAGTCTGTATATTACATGACATGTGTTACAGTTAGTAAACTGACGAAGAAACCAGATTCTCCCACTACCTAGTGTAATTTCAGTTGTCTTCTCCGTCAGCTCACACACCGAACATCCACCACAGGGATGGTGTCCTGGGGGAAGAGTCACACTCTTCTTGTCATGAACAGGTCCCGTATGCACTAATCTGTCCTTCAAGTTCTGCGTCCTTTTAAACACAAATCTGGGCTGTGGCATCTGAAAGTTACTGGTAGACAGCAGTGACCAGTGTTTCTTTATTATCTGCCTGATCTTACTAGACAGAGGGTCAAACGTCAAGACTACAGGCAAACTTTCTTTTGATTCCTTTTGACTTCTCTCAAGCAGAGCTTCCCTAGGTGTATTATGGGCCCTCTTATGTGCTCTGGTGATGATTCTCTTTGGATAGGAACGTTGAACCAATGTCTCACTCAAAACCTCTGATTGACGCAGGTAGTCAGAAGTGGAGGAGCAATTCCTGCGGTATCTCAGAAATTGGCCCACCGGAAGATTATCCCTAAGAGCCCTTGGATGGAAAGACTGATAGTGCAACAGGGAATTTTTATCAGTGGGCTTATGATGGACACGGTGCTGAGTTTGTCATTAACCACAGTGATGTCAAGATCAAGGTACGTGGCCATCTCCCTACTTATCTGCCAGGTAAATTTCAAACAGATGTCAAGCGAATTTAACCACTCCAAAAATTCATCAAGTAGTTGGTGCGTGCCGGACCAGATGCATAACACATCATCTATATGTCTCCTCGAGAGGCAGATATGCCCCCGGAAGGGATTAGAGAGCTGGTCCAAATGATGTTCCTCAAATTGGCCGACATAGATGCAGGCCAGGCTCGGCGCAAAGGTAGCGCCCATAGATGTCCCCGAAGTTTGTAAATACAGGTCATCTTTGTAGCGGAAATAGTTACGAGTCAGGGCCAACTCCACACATTGCATGACAAAGGACTGGGGGGTATCGTAGAACCACTCCTGAGCCCCAAGAGCGCGAGCTGCTGCCACCAGCGTCGCGTCCTGGGGTATGCTAGTATAGAGGGACTTGATGTCGATAGTCACGAGAAACTGCTGGGAAGAGTCAAAATCCATATCATTTATAATGTTCAGGATATCAGTCGTATCCTGAACATAGGACCGCTGGTTAATCACAGATTCCCTCAAGAAGAAATCAGCAAACTGTGATAGGGGCTCGAGTACCGATGAAATCCTGGATTCTATTGGACGTCAAGGGGGGTCGCTGGGCGTTATGAATCTTCAGCAGAATATAGAATGCCGGTATCCTGAGGTTAACATTAACAAGAAAATCCGCCTCTTTGACGGTGATCCACTTCTTCTCACGTGCCTGTGCCACAATAGTAGTAATCATTTGGAGCAATTCGGCCGTGGGATCACGAACAAGCGGTCGATAATTCCTCCTGTAGCTAAGCAACCTCAGAACCTCAGCATCATAGTCGCAGGTATTCATAAGGACCACAGCGCCCCCCTTGTCAGCAGATTTAATAGTTAGAGCAGCGTTATCCTGTAAAGATTTCACTGCATCCCAATCAGATTTGCTCATGTTATTAAAAGCATTAGTATGCTGGGATTCCTCGGGCAGCCTGATCTCACTCAATACCTTACTTTCAAAAACTGCAACCTCAGGGCCTACCGTGGATAATGGCGGACAAAAATGAGATGGACGGTGTAGATCAGTTGAAAAAACAGAGGAAGAAATCGGTTCTTTGTTAGCAAAGAATTTTTTAATCTTGATCTTCCTCATCACTTCATGGACTTCAGTCCGACATTTAAAAGAATCATGGTTGGGAGTGGGAACATAGTCAAGCCCTCGATTCAAGACTTTCAATTGGCCTGTTGTTAACTCATAATCAGAATGATTTACAACGATTTTATTTAAATCGGGGTTCTGCCTTGACTGCGAGTTTGGTGTGGAGAAAACATTTGCCAGTTCTGTGATTGGTTCTGTCTGGCTCTGCAACGTCCCCTGTGACCTCCCCCTCTGTTGCCTTGTTGGGCCTGGCCCAAAAAAGAACGGATCAAGGACCCAAGTTCTTGATTAGACTGTGGTTCAAGATTGAACCTGATCTTCCCCTGGGCTGTAGGTAAAGAGGCTTCGTCCTCCTCACTGGAGGTGTTATCAAAAGTCCAGTTACCAGGTGTTCTCCTAGGCTGTTGACGCCCCCCTCTCTGATATCTTGCCGAAGGAATCTGCTCACTGCTAGCTTGGTAATACTTATCATCAACATAAGGGAATACCCATTCATGTGTGTATCTCTCCAAGTTCCTTTTGAGTCCCTTAATTTTTTGATTGACCATATAGTTTTTATATTCAGTCAAATCATCTTGTATTCTCTGTAGATGTTCTTTAGTGTCAGTGAGAGTTGTATCATTTTTTATCACTTCTTCTAAATCAACAATTTCCTTCAGTAAGGCATCACTCAGCGTTTTAGCCGTCTGAATGATTAAGATAAGCCAACCCCGGGTGCATTTATTTGCGATGAAACTCCAATCAACCCGGAATTGCTTATCTTCCAGGAAGATTCTCGGTTCAATCCTGACCAATAAACTCGCAGCAGCAGCCCCTGCCCGATAGTATTCGGTCATGAGAGCCCCGTGTAGTGCCACCCTCACCTGACGTTTCTTCAGGCCACTCAACTTCTCCCATTCTTCTCTAGCAGAGAGTGTACTTGACAGAGATGAATCAGGAAAGAGTGATGGACCCGACAGAATGGCCGCAATCTGATCGTCTGTAAATGCTAGGCAATTCCTGTCCATTTTGTCCAATCGCTCCCCTACCTCAAGAGACACAGTCTGAAAAAAGGGGCCCCAAAAAAAGGGTTTTCACAGATGGAGGCACCGCCGAAGGCAGTCAGTGAATATACATTAAGGTCTAAAAAGACAAATACCCACAAGTGGTGGGACAATCCCAAAACAACATGGTGCCAGTTCTTGTTTGTTGAAACTGGAGGACCTGGTACCTGCTTTCTTTGGGGCCATCTTCTTCAGATGTCAGCAGCACTCAGTTGCACAAGTTGCAGAGATGTCGGGTCAGGTCACTCACACGTTACGTCGTGTACAGCAGCAGGATGTCTGTCTGGCAGCACCACGGGCGATGACACACCTCCTCCTCCTCAGTCTTTTGTGTACCTCAAAGCAAAAAAGCCAGAACAACATCAGTCAAAAGATAGTACAATCAAACTAATATAATATATAACTTCTTAGTGTGTGGTGGTCACAATTATTACATTTTAGTAACTCATTGAACAACAACAGTGTAGCCATTTATGAGACTTTGACAAGAAGGCCAGGGCTTTCCTGGTGTACTGTGTACACTCAGGAAGAATAGGAATAGCAAAGAACAAAAACGTAGTGGAGCCTGTTTGGCCTAAATTTGTGCTTTACGTGGGATGGATGCAGCATCAGGGAGCTACAGCTGGCAATGGAGATGGATTTGGAAGCAGTAAGATAAGCAGTAAGATAAGAGGAACAATGGAAAGACACACAGGCCTATGTGGCAAAAACAGCAGACTACTAACTACCACCTCAAAATGGCCCCCAGCCACATGGTCACTCACAGGCACATGGCACGGCAAACAATGAACTCAAGCAGGTCTATATGGCCAGACAAAGGATGCCTGATAAACAACACAGCTTCAATGCAAAAACGAAAATCCACATGGCTAAAAACAGGTTGGAAAGTTACACAACAACCACAACAACAACACATACACATGCAAAAAAGGCATTTATTTAACACACCCAAAAAATGAAATATACCCCAGGAAAAACCCCACATTTTGCAATTCAATCCAGTGCCATCCATGCCCTAAATGAAATTCAACAGACACCACAAAAACAATTGTTTCATGCACCCATGAGTACCTCTGGGCCTACTGGCTGAAAAGGCCTAACCCACCCAAAATGTGAACCCCCCAAAAAAAAACACATTTTACAATTTAATCCAATGCCATCCATGCCCTAAATGATGTTTACATTCATCAGACAACACAAAAACTGTTGTTTCATGTACCCATGATGATTGATGAGTACCTCTGGGCCTATTGGTAGACTAGGCCACAAGCTTGGAGGCCTATGGCAAAAGCACAGTGGCTGGTCCTACTAAATGGCCGCCACCACATGGCCAGGCCACCCACAACAACAAGAAAAGGAAAACAAGGCAGACAATGCAGGCCTATTGCAAAAGCACAATGCCTGGCTTCATAAAATGGCCGTCACCCACATGGTCAGGCCACCCACAATAACAAGAAAGTGAAGACAAAGGACAGGACCAGGAAGTTGGGGACTCTGGGGAACTTCCTTCCTCTTTTAAAAAATTATAAAAAAGAAAAATGACTCCTTGCTCAAAAAACTACAGCCAAATGACAGCCTGAGGAGTTATTTTTAGAAAACTGAACAAAATCATCATTTTCGAGAAGGTTTTATGCTGCTCGAGAGATATTCTTCGCCAGATTGCAAATTCTGCGTGTTCTGCATCGCGATCTTTACAAAAAGTCATTATCACGTGCACAAACACGCAAATTGAGCGCACGAAGAAGACAAAAAGTGTAAGTCTGCGTTGTCACTGTGCAATCTGAACGCCTAGGGTTACCTGCTGGCTGAAAAGGCCTATTTATTTAACACACACCAAAAAACTGAAATTCCACCCCAAAAAACACATTTTGCAATTCAATCCAATGCCATCCATGCCATAAATGATGTTAAAATTCAACAGACAACACAGAAACAGTTTTTATGCACCCATGATGACTACCTCTGGTCCTACTGGCAGACTAAACCACAAGCTTGGAACTGAAGCCTATGGCAAAAGCAATCACACTGCCTAACTCCACAAAATGGCCACCACCCACATGGCCAGGCCATCCACAATAACAAGACAGTGAAGACAGACAATGAATGCAGGCCTATGGCAAAAGCAGTGCACACAGCCTGGATGGCTCTACAAAATGGCCACTAGCCACCCACAACAGAAAGAAATGGAAGACAGACAATGCAAGCCTATGTCAAAAGCATCCTGCCTTACTCCACAAAATGGCCGCCACCCACATGGCCAGGCCACTCACAATAACAAGAAAGTGATGACAGACAATGAATGCAGGCCTATGGCAAAAGCAGTGCACACAGCCTGGATGGCTCCACAAAATGGCTGCTAGCCACCCACAACAAAAAGAAATGGAAGACAGAAAATGCAAGCCTATGACAAAAGCACACTGCCTGCCTTCACAAAATGACTGCCACCCACATGGCCAGGCCACAACAACAACAAGCATAAGCCAAGGGAAACAAAGAAAATACATGCAGGCCTATATGGAAAAAGCAGCACACTACTAAACTACCACCACAAAATGGCCCCAAGCCACATGGTCACTCACAGTCACAACAGGCCATGGAAAACAATGAACTCAAGCAGGCCTATATATGACCAGACAAAGGAGGCCTGCTAAACAACACAGCTTTAATACAAAAATGCAAAAACGAAAATCAACAGGGCTACGAAAGGTTGGAAAGTTACACAGCAAGCACACACACACATCCAACAAAGGTATTTATTTATTAACACACACACCCAAAAAGTGAAATACACCCCAACCACATTTAGCAATTCAATCCAATGCCATCCATGACCTACATGATGTTTAAATTCAAAAGACACCACAGAAACATGCGCCCATGGGTACCTCTGGGACTACTGGCCGAAATAAAAAAAATAAAAAACTAAGCCCCTACTGGAACTACAGGCCACCCACAACAATACATTTTAAAAACGATGAAAATCCCCATAAAATGTAGGTACAAACAAGCCCCAATAAAACAAACAAGTACACCAATTCACCAACTTACTTGTAAAATCTCAAATCCAAAAGTCCTCAAATCCAATCCAATGATATGATGCAGCAGACAGACACAAAAAGTGATCCTTCCAGCTCCAAATCCAAATGAAAGTGAACAACACATGGACAAAGCTCTGGGAGGAGCCTGCTGGACAGGAACAGGAAGTTGGAGACTCAGGGGCACTTCCTTCGTCTTGAAAAAAAAGTAAAAAAAGAAAAAGGACTCCTTGCACAAAAAACTACAGCCAAATCACAATCTGAGGAGTTTTTTTGAGCAAAAGGATCATTTTCAAGAAGGTTTTATGATGCTCGAGATATATTCTTCACCAGATTATAGTTTCTGCGTGTTAGGGATCGCGTTCTTACCAACACTGCCGCCGGAAGTCAGATCGAATGACGTGTTCGTGTTCGCACACTCTCGCAGGATAGTAGGCCGGATTCCAAATCTCGTGGCGCACTTGAACGGATAGAATATCATGGTAAGTCGTATCCATGCGCGTGAGAATGCATATTGAGCGTGCGAAGAAAAAAACCAGCTAGGCTACGTTGCAGATTGCGTTTTATTCGGTAACTAAGTGTTCTACGCGAACCGCAAAGTTACCGTAACTCCGCAAACTCCACCAGCGGAGCGTAGTTCACTGCCCAAGGTTACTGAAAACCCACAGAGATCAGCTGCAGAGGGCTTCAGGGTTCCTCCCTGAGCCACGCCCTCTTCAACGCCTACCTGGCCCCACTTGCAGCCATCGTCAGAAACCACAGACTCAACATTGTCTCCTATGCCGACAACACCCAGCTGATTCTCTCCCTCACAGAAGAACCCACAGCCGCCAAGAGCAACTTCCACTATGGGATAAAAACAGTCGCCACCAGGATAAAGGACAGCTGCCTCAAGCTTAACTCAAACAAAAACTAAGTCCTCAACCTGGGATCCACCCCCCTGTGTTGGCACCCCCTTTGCCTGGGAAGACTCCTGGTAGCCCAGGCAGAGGGGGCCCACAGCACTTGGATCCCCCCCCCATACCCACTGACCATGTGCAAAACACTGCCCACCTTGCAACCGCTCAAGTGAGGAGACATCACAATTAATTTGCCGCCTTGATTAATTTGCACCGACTAATATCGGTTCACACTACAGCCACGATTAATATCAGCTCACACTGCTCCACTCAATACGGAATTAAACTGATGCCAAATTGAAGAGTACAAACAATAGGAAGCCATATCCTTCACACTGCATAACACTGCGTGTGGTCATCCGTGAGCTACGCACATTGTGATCAGGTTGACTACCCCTGTCCTGAAGAAGACCCGCAGGTCGAGGCTGAAAATTCCCTCTGCGCCCCAAGTTGGGTCGAAACGTTGACGCCCTTACCCCCTGATAGGCCTGGACCGAATATTCCCTTGTCTCTAACATGCAAATAATGTGCAAATAATGATACATATCTCAAATATTGAAAGAAAATATGATGGGTATAGAGATTTTCATTATTGAGTATACTTAGCTAGGCCTACGCTGACTGATAAATTGTCATCAGTCCGTCCTCAATTTGGTAAATTATTATCTCACGATTACTTCGGGAACTCTTCTCCTTCCTTACTCCAAATTTCTTCTTATTTTGAGCAATCCCTTTTCTGCACGTTCAAGTTGAGCAACCTTTTCTTTCATCCTTCCTAAGGACACAGTACTAAACCTTTTGGTATTGAATTTATGACTAAATAAATACATGTTGTTTTGCAATCCAGTTGTTGTTGCCCCTTATATTTGAACTGTACATGGAATTTACCGTAAGCTGACATGATGCATGCTTAAAAAGATTTCACTAAATGATTATTGTTTGATTGAATTCATTAACTAAAAGGAATTTTAGGACCATTGTTTCTAGCATCAGGTGCGAAACATTGGCATCTTCCTGGACTCCACGCTCTCAATAAACCACCAAATCAACGCTGTTTCGTCCTTCTATTTCCACACGCGCCATTTACCTCAGGAGATCTTCCAATGTGTTCCCAGTGAGTACAGGAAAACCGTCACCCATGCGCTCGTCAGCACTTTAGCCGGCACCACCCAGAAACTCCAAAAGAAACTGCAGAACATCAAGAACACCTCCGCCAGACTCATCCTGAACATCTCACGCCGTGCCACATCACCTGCCACCTGAGAGGGGAAACAGCCATTACAACAAATTCATTACAACGCATGTCAACACATTGCAAACAACGCAAGTACCATTACATCGCAATGAAATTACAATGCATGCCATTACAATGCATATACCTTTACCACGCATGCCTTAACATTGAATTTCGTTGTGAAGGCATTAATGGTAAAAGCATACGTGTTTTACAGGTAAGTATAAGGTAAGTATAGGGTTTAGAGGGGGTTTGGGGTTTGGGGTCTAGGTGTATAGGTTTTGGGGTACCGAGGTTAATTTTAGGGTTCAGGGTGGGTATAGGTTTTTGGGTGCCAAGGTTAATTTTAGGGTTCAGGGTGGGTTTGGGTTTTAGGGTCCCCAGGGTAATTTTGGGGTTCAGGGTGGATTTGGGTTTTGTGGTGCCAAGGGTAATTTTAAGTTTTAGGGTGGGTATAGGTGTTGGAGTAGCAAGGGTAATCATTGGGTTCAGGGTTGGTTTGGTTTGGGGTGCTAAGGGTAATTTTTGGGTTTAAGGGGAATGGGTATTGGGGTGGTAAGGGTAATTTTAGAATTTTAAGGGGGTATGGTTATTGGGGTACAAAGGGTACTTTTGGGGTTTCAGGGGTAATAAATATATACACACGCACACACACACACACAATTACTTACCTTAACCACTTTCACCAAGTATATGCCTATACCACGCATGCCTTTGCATTGTAATGGTATGTATGGTGAAGGCATATGTGTGGTAAAAGTGTGCGTTGTAATGGTAATGCGTTGTACAGCACTTGCGTTGTTACAACTGCATTATAATGGGATGCTTTGTGTTGACATGCAATATAATGTAATATATTCCCTGAGAGACCTTCACTTGCTATCTATCAACAAAAGAATTACCTTCAAGCTCCTCACGCACGCACAACTCCACTCCACCCGACTGGCCCCGGCCACCATCCCACGTATCCTCAAGACCACTGCCGGATAAAGATCCTTCTTCTAACTTCTGGAACTCCCTGCCTCTTCACCTGAGGCAATCACCATCACGGCCGCAATTCAGGAAGGACCTCAAGACCTGGCTCTTCGACTCAACATCAGATGCCCTCACCTACAGCCCCCCACACTCAGCACCTTGAGACCCTTACGGGTGACTAGTCTTGCTTTGAATACTGATTGATTGAATGCAATGCAGGGGAAAGAAATGCTCAAAGATTATCATTTCATGAGAGGCTTGCTTCTGACTTTGTATTTACACACATAACAATTTAAATACCACTATTTTGTTTTGTTATAGTGCTACTCATCCACATGTAGGGTGTCAAAGTGCCTTAGATCACATGTACACATATATTGACAATAAATCATGCATGTGTAAATCAATGTACAGGTTGTGTTACATAAGTAAGTGAGGGTTATTTATTTATTTATTTTTCAGATTTATAGCGCGCATAGCTGCCCCAGCAATGGGGCGTCCCAGCGCGATCAGAGACACGAGAGAGTGGAGGGACAGGAGGCGATTATACAACGGCAGGGAAGAGCCAGGTCTTGATCGCCTTGCGGAAGGCGAAATGAGTCTGTATCTGTTGGATAGAGAGAGGAAGTCGGTTCCACAGTAACTCTACAAGACAGTGGAAAGACCGCCCCCCGGCTTTTGCTCTCACCGTCCGGGGTACAATAGCCAGCAGCTGATTGGATGATCTAAGAGATCTGAGGTGTATATGGTTGAAGTAGCTTAGATAGACCCAATGGAGCCTGTTGAGAGAGAATTTTATGAGCAACACATAAGGTTTTAAATTGAATTCTTTTCTCAACAGGCAACCAATGCAGCTTGGGGAGAATGTGGGCAACTGATGCAGATCTTGGGAGTGCCACTAGCATACGTGCTGCGGCATTCTGAGCTCTCTGTAAACGCATGATACAGGATTTGTTTGCCCCAAGATATAATCCATTCCCATAATCCAGTCTCGATAGTATAGTCGCCTGGATGATGGTCTGACGATCTCTAGGGGGGAAAAAAGCCCAGTACTGGCTTCAAACCACGCAGTAGGCCAAAACACGACCCAGCCACAGCCTTGGCTTGCAGGTCAAAAGTCAGTCCGCTATCAATCCAGAAACCCAAGTTTTTGACCGCTTCTTTGGGCACAGGGGCTGGCTTAAGTTGTCAGGCAGCAATGATCAGACCAAAGGTCCAGATCTTTTCCAAATACTAACACCTCAGATTTACTGGCGTTAAGTTGAAGGTAATTGCTGGCCATCCAGTCTGCCACCTCAACCAGATCTTCCCTGAATCTACTTAGATTGGCGGTGTTCTTTTTAGAGTAGGCAATCACTAATTGGGTGTCATCAGCGTATGACACCATTGACAGACCCCTCTTCCGAGCCACCTGGGCCAGAGGTTGCATGTAGATATTAAACAAGAGGGGGCTCAGGATTGACCCCTGAGGCACTCCTCGTTGTAAGGCATACCTCCGGGATTGAAATGGTGGCATCCAAATCTGAAAAGATCTTCCCGTTAGAAAGGCTCGGCACCAGTCGAGGGCCAGATCCCTCACTCCAATATCAGATAGCCGCTTCAGTAGGATTTCATGGGAGACCGTGTCAAAGGCGGCACTTAGATCGAGAAGAACTAAGGCCGCCGAGTCCTCTACATCCAGTATCCCTCGGATTTCCTCCGTCACTGTCAACAAGGCAGACTCAGTGCCATGCCGGGCTCTAAAACCGTTCTGCGACGGGTCAAGGATAGTGTTCTGTTCAATGAACTCCGTCAGAATAGTCTGAAAATGTAGTTCTACCATTTTCGCTAAAAAGGAAGTTGCGAAATGGGACGATAGTTACCCGGCTCGGCTGGGTCCAGCGACGGTTTTTTCAGCAGAGGGATAACTTTTGCGTGTTTCCATGTTGCAGGTACTATAGCTGACTCTAGAGAGAGATTCATCAATTCAAGATACACTGGTAGAATGGAAGGCATGACTTGAGAAAGATTTTTTGGGGCCAAAGGATCAATAGGTGAACCAGATTTAATTTTTTTTAACAGGATCTCCAGACTTGTTAGAGATAGTGCTGGAAACGATAGCAAGCTATTTAGGCCTTGGGAGGCCGGGACAGTGGGCCCAATCTTCGTAACAGGATCAGCGGCTACCGGTAGATTTTGATATATTTTATCCACTTTGTTAATAAAGTAGTTGGCCAGCTCATCGCATTGGTTATTGGAAGAAATTGGAGAATTTTTAGCCATGTCACCGGTCTTCATAATCTTAAGCAAGGAAAAAATAGTTTTAGATGGATTCGAGCTTGTTAGGATAGTATTTCCTATATACTCAGCCCTGGCTCTCCGAATTTGCTTATGATAAAGATTAATGGCTGTTCGGTAATTAGATTTCCCCACTGCATCGTAAGAGCGTCTCCAAGTACGTTCCAACTGTTTACAATGCTTCTTTGCCTTAGATAGCGACTCGTTGAACCAAGGTTTAGCTTGGTCCCGTTTTACCCTCGTCAGCTTAGCTGGGATGCAATTGTCAAGACCTGCTGTTACCCAGTCATGGACTAGCGAATCCGCTACCTCCAGATCTTGTGGTAGTTGAGGCCTATGGCTCGACCAGTACGCCGACAGCTTACTGCTGTCTAACTTGTGCCACGGTCGTTTAAAGGTGGAAGTCGGGCAATGTTCTCTCATCTGGCCCTGCCATCTTAGTGTAAAGGTCACCAAAAAGTGATCTGTCCAGCACTGTGGGGCTGGAGGATCCGTCATCAGCCAGGTAAGATTCGAGAATAGAGGATCCAGTAGGTGTCCAGCATCATGAGTGTGCTCTTGTACCCACTGGACCAATTGGAGTGCTTCTAGATCGGCCAGAAAGCTCGAAATTTCGGTCTTTTCAACAACATCACAGTGGAGATTCAAGTCTCCAATAATGCTGAAATTTTCCGCTTGGCTGGCATACAGCGCGGTCTTATTTACCAGATCTTCCCGAAAAGCCCCCGAAGGTCCAGGCAGGCGATAAATAAGAAAACCGGAAATGGTGAGGTTGGGGTTCATCCTAATTTTAAACAGAGCGCTTTCACAACCCACCACATTCTCTCTATTGAAAACACAGGAATAGATATTCTTTGTGATGATTGCAATACCACCTCCTCGTTTCCCCAGTCTGTTTAGGTTCTTCATGTTAAAACCTGGGGGAAGAGCCAGCCAAGATTCAGTAGTGGAGTCTTGGGTAAGCCAGGTTTCGGTTAGGAAGAGAACGTCGGGGGATTCATCTTCCAAAAGATCAAAAACTTCCACATGATGTTTTGATAATGACCTACAGTTTATACTCAGAAACTTAAAATCCGCGTAACCAAGGGGGCCGGGGTCTTGTGGCACCCCCGACAATTGGAAGGCACATCCAATACATTTGAAAGGACTAGAAAGGGGATTATATGTGTAAGAAGAACATTTAGGCTGTAAACTCAACAGCTCATCGCGTGAGTAGCTACGGAGTATAACAGGGGACAGGACAGGGGGGCTGGCATCTGGCGATGGTCTGGCGTGGACGGGCGCAGACGGGCTTGCCTTTGGCGCGCCTTAGGCGGGCCGCCGGCGCGCCCGCTGCGCGCGGTCGCGTCAGTGCCCTCTGAAATAGCATTCCCTCCCGGGCCGCTAGAGCGTTGCCTGCTGTTTCCCCCAAGATGGCAGACGCAATTCCACCTCCCGGTTCCTCAGAGCAGCTTCTATCCTGCCAGCACCCCTGCGCCAGCGGAAGCAGCCCCTCGGCACCTCAGGACAGATCACGGGGAGATTACCGGTAAAATGAATGCAACTTTTAAAATGCTTTTAGTAATTTACCTTAAATGCAACGCGAGTGATAAAACTTTAAGCAGTTATTTACGGCGCAATTTTAAAATACAGCTCAATACACAAGTCTGACAGTGTTACACGTTCCAGGCAGACACACTACCTGACTCCCGGCTCACACCTCAGGAGTCTCTAATTGCGCGGTCGCGTCAGTGCCCCCTGAAATAGCATTCCCTCCCGGGCCGCTAGAGCGGTTACAAGGTTTATGCTGTTTATAGCTCACTGTGCTATATATTAGAAGAATTACAATTTATGAACTGTAAATAACAAAATAAACTCTGTATTAAGAGCATTGACCCACTTATCTAGCTACATGAAATAAAAAATCTGTCATGTGCATATTACATTGTATATAACATGATGTGCTTTGCATGAAACATATTCACCCTTGCAAGGTTATTTAAATGCACTCATGAGTCATGATACTAGACCTGCTAAATGGGCTGTAAAATATGCTAAAATAATTAAAAAGCGATACCAAAGGGGATAATGGACGGAGCGCTTGAGCAAATCAAACACTCACCCCCAGTCAACTGATCTGGGTTTAATCCATCATCATTCTTTAGCTCACTCCACTACCCCAGTTCAGACATGGCCATATGCAAATCAGTCTGACCCTGTGCCTCATGGGAACGGTCCAACCCGATCTGCCAAGCCATGGCTTCCCTGGACTGGAAACAAGCATCCTGGGACCGGTTTCCGGTTCATAACCCTCATCAGCCAGGCTATCTTGAATCCAGTGGCAAAGTGAGCAAGGGACCCATGTCAGGGCATACCCTGCCAACGTAGGGTGAACAAAGTGATACCAAAGGGGATAATGGATGGAGCACTTGAGCAAATCAAACACTCACCCCCAGTCAACTGATCTGGGTTTAATCCATCATCATTCTTTAGCTCACTCCACCACCCCAGTTCAGACATGGCCATATGCAAATCAGTCTGACCCTTTGTCTCATTGGAACAGTACAGCCCGAACTGCCAAGCCATGTCTTCCCTGGAACGGAAACAAGCATCCTGGGACCGGTTTTGGGTTCATAACCCTCATCAGCCAGGCTATCTTGAAGCCAGTGGCAAAGTGAGCAAGGGACCCACGTCAGGGCATACCCTGCCAACGTAGGGCGAACACAGCGATACCAAAGGGGATAATGGACAGAGCACGTGAGCAAATCAAACACTCACCCCCAGTCAACTGATCTGGGTTTAATCCATCATCATTCTTTAGCTCACTCCACCACCCCAGTTCAGACATGGACAAATGCAAATCAGTCTGATCCTGTGCCTCATGGGAACGGTCCAGCCCGAACTGCCAAGCCATGTCTTCCCTGGACAGGAAACAAGCATCCTGGGACCGGTTTCGAGTTCATAACCCTCATCAGTCAGGCTATCTTGAATCCAGTGACAAAGTGAGCAGGAACCCACGTCTGGGCATACCCTGCCAACTTAGGGCGAACAAAGCGATACCAAAGGGGATAATGGACGGAGCGCTTGAGCAAATCAAAATCTCACCCCCAGTCAACTGATCTGGGTTTAATCCATCGTCAATCTTTAGCTCATTCCACCACCCCAGTTCAGACATGGCCATATGCAAATCAATCTGACCCTGTGCCTCATGGGAACGGTCGAGCCCGAACTGCCAAGCCATGTCTTCCCTGGACCGGAAACAAGCATACTGGCAACAGTTTTGGGTTCATAACCCTCATCAGCCAGGATATCTTGAATCCAGTGGCAAAGTGAGCAAGGGACCCACGTCTGGGCATACCCTGCCAACTTAGGGCGAACAAAGCAATACCAAAGGGAATAATGGACGGAGCGATTGAGCAAATCAAACACTCACCCCCAGTCAACTGATATGGGTTTAATCCATCATCATTCTGTAGCTCACTCCACCACCCCAGTTCAGACATGGCCATATGCAAATCAGTCTGACCCTATGCCTCGTGGGAATGGTCCAGCCCGAACTGCAAAGCCATATCTTCCCTGGACCAGAAACATGCATCCTGGGACCGGTTTCGGGTTCATAACTCTCATCAGCCAGGTTATCTTGAATCCAGTGGCAAAGTGAGCAAGGGACCCACGTCTGGGCATACCCTGCCAACTTAGGGCGAACAAAGCGATACCAAAGGGGATAGTGGATGGAGCGCTTGAGCAAATCAAACACTCTCCCCCAGTCAACTGATCTGGGTTTAATCCATCATCATTCTTTAGCTCACTCCGCCACCCCAGTTCAGACATGGCCATATGCAAATCAGTCTGACCCTGTGCCTCATTGGAACGGTCCAGCCCGAACTGCCAAGCCATGTCTTCCCTAAGGTTTAGCATGGGAATGTGCTCCTTCAGAAGAGAAGTCTAGGGGACTGGTCATGAAGGCTGAACCTGGTTCCCCAGTTCCAAATTCGGCCTTTCTGACCATAGTGCCACATCCCCCCACTGAACAACATACTGCCCCACTGAGAGAAACTCGCACTCCCTTCAACTACAACCCTATTGTGCCTGAAAAGTTAAGGACACAACTACAGGGCCCGGAAGGGACCCATTTCAATGTCCATTGCTGATATTCTTACAAAACGTAAGCACTATTGTTTAAGAACACCACATCCTTGAAAACGGAGGCGCTGTACACATTTTGTTTTCCAATTTACCCATCCATTAGGCGCTTCACTGATAAACTCTGTAAAGTGACACTAGTCTGTTTGGGAGTAAATAAAACAAATCTGGCCATTTTGCGACCACTCTGTCTTGCTTCATTTTGGTATTTTTTTTATTATTGTCATATTTTGGACCTTTTATTCCTGAGGCAGCTCTTTGGAATAGAAAAATGTAAAAAATATACGACATTTCCAGCAATGAAATTAAGCACATTTAAACTTTTTGCATTAACTACCAATATAAGGTACAATTTCTAAAATGTATCTTACACATTTTTAGACCCTACATTCATAGGGCAATATGTGATGCTATGTGTTTAATTTCGTTTTTAGGTTTACAGAAAGTCTTCCCCAGTTGGTCAAGATATAACTAAGAATTGTCCTGTTGTTACTTCAACTTGAGGAGCAAGAACTCAAGAATAATGTTTGATAACATATTCCAATTAATGTTATGGTGGGTCAACCTTCACAGCTGCTTTTAGGGCATAGGGTGATACAACTACATGTAATCAGGTGTGACACATGCATGATACCATTGTGAACACAAGGGTATGAGTGGGAGTTAAAGGAGTTAGTGGAGTGTCACTAGAGATTTAGTATAAATGGAGTTTAATTAAGTGTTCTCCAAAGTACAAAGTAATTCTTTTTAATGTCAATTGTGAGAAATCATAGATTATGAAAATGACATGTAAATTGAACAATATACTGTATTATAAAATGTGATGTTATATAAGTATGAATTCTCGATTGTGGTTTTATAATGCTTCTGTAATTAGATTGGAAGCTCTTGGGAGATAAGAACCTTTTCCTGAAGAAGGTGGTTGGATTAAATTAAACCTACCGAAAAGCGTCGCACTGTCACATTATTTAGACTAAATTGAATTAATCCTGGTCAACAGAAGAACAACACATAAGGATGGTTTGACTCTGGAATGACTGTCAGATTAGTGCCTGAAATGACAAAATTTGAATGTCTATATATACTCTCCCTATATGTATTTTGTTTGCAATTATATGATTATGTGTATGTTATCCTCCATATTGGAAGCAAATTTATGATGCTATATATGATGTGTTTTTAACTTATGTTTTTATGGATCATCTTATTGTTATATATTGAATATAAAATGTGTACATTCATATTTTGACTTTGGAGACCTACTAATATTCTCTGGTGACATTAGTGTGTTAGTGTATGAAAGTGCAATTGTCTTCTAAATACCTACTATAATTACCTAGGAAATAGTTTTTTTGACCTATTGTACATAACAATGCCTTTGATTTATATATTTTTTTTAAAATGCAAAGGGTGCGTAAGCACACACTTTGTACTTAAAAGTTTTGCTTATGGAAAGCAAGGCTGGCAGTAACTGTCCCTCTTTTACTTCCAGCCTTGCTTGTCGTAAGCAAGGACTATAAGTACAAAGTACATGTTTATGCCTGCTTCCATGTTTTCAAAACACATAAATAAAAGGCATTGTCATTAACAATGCCAATGGCTCAGACTCTTGCAAATGTAAGACTTATTGCATTGCAAATGCTTGTTTCAGTTTTGTTAAGAGCCAACAGGGCACTGGTGCTGCCAAGCGCGGCACATTAGCAACCTAGAAATATAAAACAAACAAAGGCATTTAGTAACATTAAATGGTAGAGTAGACAATTTTTAAAGTGAAGTGGAACCAGAAATCATATATCTTATTGACTTCAGTTCCTTGTCTAAATTTTTCGGCTCCTGATGCCAACACAACCCATACTACTACAACTGTAATTTCTGGTTTGAAACAATATATAACCAATATTTAGCATTTATATGCCCAGCAAATACTCTACACATCAGCGGTTAGTAGTGCGATATAAAGCGTTATTTATAAAAAAAATGGTTATATAAACTAACTGGACAAGTACCTCAAAACAAGATTGACTGTACAGCTCTGTCTAAAAATACACCAGTAAATAAACACACGGTTAATCAAAATTTGCCTGCTTCAATTTATTACTTTTGAATCAAAGCAATTCCGTTCATTTTTCTGGCGCTTAAAATAGCAAAGGCAGCTAAAGCCCTAAGATAGTAGGTAGGCGCCATTCTCCTTACTGCTCCAAAAGGTATTTAAAAGTTGCACAAGCCTGCAGTTAGTTTCTAGTCTGTTCTGCTGCTGCTCTCTCGCCCAGGTGCCTTTGCCCTGTCAGCAGTCTTGTGGATAGTATTCCTATTAAGCGGTGAATGCGCTGCTGCATGAGACTTCTTCAGACTGTCTGCTGCTGCGCATGCCCCATTGGGAGGAAGGGGGGCAAGTCCAACCGAGACCCATTTTGTGTGTGAAAAAGGCCGCTTTAATGAAACAGGTGCATATTACAAAATAACCAAATGGCAACTGCCTTGTACTTGGGCTACTTGGGCTTTAATTGGGCTACAATTGGGCTACACCCCGAAAAAGCCCCAAACCACAAAATGGCCGATCCGGCTAGCCCAGACCCCTCCCAAACTGCCCGGGGGCAGACCTCACTACGTTCGGGTGCCCCCTAAACCCTCCTTGGGAGGGAGGGGGGCAGGTCAAACCGAGACCCATTTTGTGTGTGAAAAAGGCCACTTTATTGAAACAGGTGCATATTACAAAATAACCAACTGGCAACTGCCTTACACAACTAAAGCCTCGCTATACTTCAAATAGCTGACCCCTGACCCCCCCCCCCGCCCCTACGATCCCCTCAAAAGTTCCCCCACCCTTGCATTAACAGAACAACAACATTACACAAAATTGCAGTTAAAACTTTTTCCTCAATGACCCTACCTGCCTTCCTGCAACTGTAACTAACAAACGTCTATTCTGAAACTTAGACTACCTGCCTACCCTTTTCCTGCCCCTGCTCACAAACGTCCAATACTTAACGAAAATCCTGTGCCAACCCTGGCCAACTTTTCAAAACCCCGCCACCCAGGAAAAAGGGGTTGACGGCCACTACTGCCTAGACCCTTTTTTTCTGCCCCCCCCTGTCCTATAGCAAAACCAAAGGGGATGATGGACGGAGAGCTGAAACTTTTCAGACACTCACCCCAAGTCACAGATCTGGGTTTAATCCATCATCATTCTTTAGCTAACTCCGCCACCCCAGTTCAGACATGGCCATATAAAAATCAGTCTGACCCTGTGCCTCATGGGAACAGTCCAGCCCAAACTGCTAAGCGGTGTCTTCCCTGGACCGGAAACAAGCATCTTGGGACCGGTTTCTGGCTAATCAGCCGTCATCAGCCAGGCTAGCTTGAATCCAGTGGCAAAGTGAGCAAGGGACCCACGTCTGGGCACACCCTGCCAACTTAGGACGAACAAAGCAAAACCAAAGGGGATGATGGACGGAGCGCTGAAACTTTTCAGACACTCACCCCCAGTCACAGATCTGGGTTTAATCCATCATCATTCTTTAGCTCACTCCGCCACCCCAGTTCTGACATGGCCATATGCAAATCAGTCTGATCCTGTGCCTCATGGGAACAGTTCAGCCCGAACTGCTAAGCCATGTCTTCCCTGGACCGGAAACAAGCATTCTGGGACCGGTTTCTGGCTAATCAGTCGTCATCAGCCAGGCTAGCTTGAATCCAGTGGCAAAGTGAGCAAGGGACCCACGTCTGGGCATACCCTGCCAACTTAGGGCGAGCAAAGCAAAACCAAAGGGGATGATGGACGGAGAGCTGATACTTTTCAGACACTAACCCCCAGTCACAGATCTGGGTTTAATCCATCATAATTCTTTAGCTCACTCCGCCACCCCAGTGCAGACATGGCCATATGCAAATCAGTCTGACCCTGTGCCTTATGGGAACAGTCCAGCCCGAACTGCTAAGCCATGTCTTCCCTGGACCGGAAACACGCATCCTGGGAACAGTTTTTGGCTAATCAGCCATCATCAGCCAGGCTAGGTTGAATCCAGTGGCAAAGTGAGCAAGGGACCCACGTCTGGGCATACCCTGCCAACTTTTCACCCTGAGTGGGAAAGGTATACCCAGAAGTGGGTCCCGTGCTCTCCATGCCACTGGAATGAAGCTATCCTGGCTGAAGAGGGGTGAAACCCCGAAACCGGTCCTAGGATGCTTGTTTCCTGTCCACGGAGGACCTGGATTGGCAGTTCGGGCTGGACTGTTCCCATGAGGCACAGGGTCAAGACTGATTTGCATATGGCTGGGTTCAAACTGGAACGGCATGGTGAGCAAAAAAACGATGGATTTAGGCCCAGATCTCTGAACTGGGGTGAATGCATGACAATGTTCTGAATTCTGTACATCAACTGTTGTTTTTGTATTTGTCTCCTGAGTGGGAAGGGAATGCCCAGACGTGGGTCCTGTGCTCTCCATGCCACTGGAATCAAGCTATCCTGGCTGAAGAGGGCTGAAACCCCGAAACTGGTCCTAGGAAGCTAGTTTCCAGTACAGGGAGGACCTGGATTGGCAGTTCGGCCTGGATTGTTCCCATGAGGCACAGGGTCAAGACTGATTTGCATATGGCTGGGTTCAAACTGGAACGGCATGGTGAGCAACAAAATGATGGATTTAGGCCCAGATCTCTGTACTGGGGTGAATGTATGACATTGTTCTGCATTCTGTCCATCAACTGTTGTTTTTGCATTTGTCACCATGAGTGGGAAGGGTATGCCCAGACGTGGGTCCCGTGCTCTCCATGCCACTGGAATCAAGCTATCCTGGCTGAAGAGGGGTGAAACCCTGAGACCGGTCCTAGGATGCTTGTTTCCAGTCCAGGGAGGATCTGGCTTTGCAGTTCGGGCTGGACTGTTCCCATGAGGCACAAGGTCAAGACTGATTTGCATATGGCTTGGTTCAAACTGACACGTCAGGGTGAGCAAAAAAATGATGGATTTAGGCCCAGATCTCTGTACTGGGGTGAATGTATGACATTGTTCTGCATTCTGTCCATCAACTGTTGTTTTTGCATTTGTCACCACGAGTGGGAAGAGTATGCCCAGACATGGGTCCCGTGCTCTCCATGCCACTGGAATCAAGCTATCCTGGCTGAAGAGGGGTGACACCCCGAAACCGGTCCTAGGAGGCTTGTTTCCAGTCCAGGGAGGACCTGGCTTGGCAGTTCGGGCTGGACTGTTCCCATGAGGCAGAAGGTCAAGACTGATTTGCATATGGCTTGGTTCAAACTGTAAAGGCAGGGTGAGCAAAAAAACAATGGATTTAGGCCCAGATCTCTGTACTGGGGTGAATGTATGACATTGTTCTGCATTCTGTCATCAGCTGTTGTTTTTGCATTTGTCACCACGAGTGGGAAGGGTATGTCCAGACATGGGTCCAGTGCTTTCCATGCCACTGGAATCCAGCTACACTGGCTGAAGAGGGGTGAAACCCCGAAACCGGTCCTAGGATGCTTGTTTCCAGTCCAGGGAGGACCTGGCTTGGCAGTTTGGGCTGGATTGTTCCCATGAGGCACAGGGTCAAGACTGATTTGCATATTGCTGATTTCAAACTAGAACGGCATGGTGAGCAACAAAATTATGGATTTAGGCCCAGATCTTTGTACTGGGGTAAATGTATGACATTGTTCTCAATTCTGTCCATCAACTGTTGTTTTTGCATTTGTCACCACGAGTGGGAAGGGTACGCCCAGACGTAGGTCCCGTGCTCTCCATGCCACTGGAATCAAGCTATCCTGGCTGAAGAGGGGTGAAACCCCCAAACCGGTCCTAGGATGCTTGTTTCCAGTCCAGGGAGGACATGGCTTGGCAGTTCGGGCTGGACTGTTCCCATGAGGCACAGTGTCAAGACTGATTTGCATATGGCTTGGTTCAAACTGTAACGGCAGGGTGAGCAAAAAAACGATGGACTTAGGCCCAGATCTCTGTACTGGGTTGAATGTATGACATTGTTCTGCATTCTGTCCATCAACTGTTATTTTTGCATTTGTCAACCCGAGTGAGAAGGGTATGCCGAGACGTGGGTCCTGTGCTTTCCATGCCACTGGAATCAAGCTATCCTGGCTGAAGAGGGGTGAAACCCCAAAATCGGTCCTAGGATGCCTGTTTCCAGTCCAGGGAGGACCTGGCTTGGCAGTTTGGGCTGGACTGTTCCCATGAGTCACAGGGTCAAGACTGATTTGCATATGTCTGGTTCAAACTGGAACGGCATGGTGAGCAAAAAATGATGGATTTAGGCCCAGATCTCTGTACTGGTGTGAATGCATGACATTGTTCTGCATTCTGTCCATCAACTGTTGTTTTTGCATTTGTCACCCGAGTGGGAAGGGTAAGCCCAGACGTGGGTCCTGTGCTATCCATGCCACTGGAATCAAGCCATCCTGGCTGAAAAGGGCTGAAACCCCAAAACCGGTCCCAAAACCGGTCCTAGGATGCTTGTTTCCAGTCCAGGGAGGACCTGGCTTGGCAGTTCAGCCTGGACTGTTACCATGAGGCACAGGGTCAAGAATGATTTGCATATGTCTGGTTTCAAACTGGAACCGCATGGTGAGCAAAAAAACGATGGATTTAGGCCCAGATCTCTGTACTGGGTTGAATGTATGACATTGTTCTGCATTAGGTCCATCAACTGTTGTTTTTGCATTTGTCACCCCGAGTGGGTAGGGTATGCCCAGCCGTGGGTCCCATGCTCTCCATGCCACTGGAATCAAGCTATCCTGGCTGAAGAGGGGTGAAACCCTGAAACCGGTCCTAGCATGCTTGTTTCCAGTCCAGGGAGGATCTGGCTTGGCAGTTCTGGCTGGACTGTTCCCATGAGGCACATGGTTAAGACTGATTTGCAAATGGCTTGGTTCTAACTGTAACGGCAGGGTGAGCAAAAAAACGATGGATTTAGGCCCAGATCTCTGTACTGGGGTGAATGTATGACATTGATATGCATTCTGTCCATCAACTGTTGTTTTTGCATTTGTCACCACGAGTGGGAAGGGTACGCCCAGACGTAGGTCCTGTGCTCTCCATGCCACTGGAATCAAGCTATCCTGGCTGAAGAGGGGTGAAACCCCCAAACCGGTCCTAGGATGCTTGTTTCCAGTCCAGGGAGGACATGGCTTGGCAGTTTGGGCTGGACTGTTCCCATGAGGCACAGTGTCAAGACTGATTTGCATATGGCTTGGTTCAAACTGTAACGGCAGGGTGAGCAAAAAAACGATGGATTTAGGCCCAGATCTCTGTACTGGGTTGAATGTATGACATTGTTCTGCATTCTGTCCATCAACTGTTATTTTTGCATTTGTCAACCCGAGTGAGAAGGGTATGCCGAGACGTGGGTCCTGTGCTTTCCATGCCACTGGAATCAAGCTATCCTGGCTGAAGAGGGGTGAAACCCCAAAATCGGTCCTAGGATGCCTGTTTCCAGTCCAGGGAGGACCTGGCTTGGCAGTTCGGGCTGGACTGTTCCCATGAGGCACAGGGTCAAGACTGATTTGCATATGGCTGGGTTCAAACTGGAACAGCATGGTGAGCAAAAACACAATGGATTTAGGCCCAGATCTCTGTATCGGGGTGAATGTGTGACATTGTTCTGCATTCTGTCCATCAACTGTTGTTTTTGCATTTGTCAACCCGAGTGAGAAGGGACATGGGTCCCGTGCTTTCCATGCCACTGGAATCAAGCTATCCTGGCTGAAAAGGGGTGAAAGCTCAAAACCGGTCCTAGGATGCCTGTTTCCAGTCCAGGGAGGACCTGGATTGGCAGTTCGGGCTGGACTCTTCCCATGAGGCAGAAGGTCAAGACTGATTTGCATATGGCTTGGTTCAAACTGTAACGGCAGGGTGAGCAAAAAAACTATGGGTTTAGGGCCAGATCTCTGTACTGAGTTGAATGTATGACATTGTTCTGCATTCTGTCCATCAACTGTTGTTTTTGCATTTGTCAACCCGAGTGAGAAGGGTATGCCGAGACGCGGGTCCTGTGCTTTCCATGCCACTAGAATCAAGCTATCCTGGCTGAAAAGGGCTGAAACCCCAAAACCGGTCCTAGGATGCTTGTTTCCAGTCCAGGGAGGACCTGGCTTGGCAGTTCGGCCTGGACTGTTACCATGAGGCACAGGGTCAAGAATGATTTGCATATGTCTGGTTCAAACTGGAACAGCATGGTGAGCAAAAAAATGATGGATTTAGGCCCAGATCTCTGTACTGGTGTAAATGCATGACATTGTTCTGCATTCTGTCCATCAACTGTTGTTTTTGCATTTGTCACCCGAGTGGGAAGGGTATGCCCAGATGTGGGTCCTGTGCTCTCCATGCCACTGGAATCAAGCTATCCTGGCTGAAAAGGGCTGAAACCCCAAAACCGGTCCTAGGATGCTTGTTTCCAGCCCAGGGAGGACCTGGCTTGGCAGTTCGGCCTGGACTGTTACCATGAGGCACAGGGTCAAGAATGATTTGCATATGGCTGGTTTCAAACTGGAACCGCATGGTGAGCAAAAAAACGATGGATTTAGGCCCAGATCTCTGTACTGGGGTGAATGTATGACATTGATCTGCATTCTGTCCATCAACTGTTGTTTTTGCATTTGTCACCACGAGTGGGAAGGGTATGCCCAGACATGGGTCCCGTGCTCTCCATGCCACTGGAATCAAGCTGTCCTGACTGAAGAGGGCTGAAACCCCGAAACCGGTCCTAGGATGCTTGTTTCCAGTCCAGGGAGGACCTGGCTAGGCAGTTCGGGCTGGACTGTTCCCATGAGGCACAGGGTCAAGACTGATTTGCATATGGCTGGGTTCAAACTGGAACAGCATGGTGAACAACAAAATGATGGATTTAGGCCCAGATCTCTGTACTGGGGACAATGTATGACATTGTTCTGCATTCTGTCCATCAACTGCTGTTTTTTGCATTTGTCACTACAAGTGGGAAGGGTATGCCCAGACGTAGGTCCCGTGCTCTCCATGCCACTGGAATCAAGCTATCCTGGCTGAAGAGGGGTGAAACCCTGAAACCGGTCCTAGGATGCTTGTTTCCAGTCCAGGGAGGATCTGGCTAGGCAGATCGGGCTGGACTGTTTCCATGAAAAAACAAGGTCAAGACTGATTTGCATATGGCCTGGTTCAAACTGTAACGGCAGGGTGAGCAAAAAAACAATGGATTTAGGCCCAGATCTCTGTACTGGGTTGAATGTATGACATTGTTCTGCATTCTGTCCATCAACTGTTGTTTTTGCATTTGTCAACCCGAGTGAGAAGGGTATGCCCAGACGTGGGTCCCATGCTTTCCATGCCACTGGAATCAAGCTATCCTGGCTGAAGAGGGGTGAAACCCCAAAACCGGTCCTAGGATGCTTGTTTCCAGTCCAGGGAGGATCTGGCTTGGCAGTTCTGGCTGGACTGTTCCCATGAGGCACATGGTTAAGACTGATTTGCAAATGGCTTGGTTCTAACTGTAACGGCAGGGTGAGCAAAAAAACTATGGATTTAGTCCCAGATCTCTGTACTGGGGTGAATGTATGACATTGATCTGCATTCTGTCCATCAACTGTTGTTTTTGCATTTGTAACCACGAGTGGGAAGGGTATGCCCAGACATGGGTCCCGTGCTCTCCATGCCACTGGAATCAAGCTATCCTGACTGAAGAGGGGTGAAACCCCGAAACCGGTCCTAGGATGCTTGTTTCCAGTCCAGGGAGGACCTGGCTTGGCAGTTCGGGCTGGACTGTTCCCATGAGGCACAGGGTCAAGACTGATTTGCATATGGCTGGGTTGAAACTGGAACAGCATGGTGAACAACAAAATGATGGATTTAGGCCCAGATCTCTGTACTGGGGCAAATGTATGACATTGTTCTGCATTCTGTCCATCAACTGCTGTTTTTTGCATTTGTCACTACAAGTGGGAAGGGTATGCCCAGACGTAGGTCCCGTGCTCTCCATGCCACTGGAATCAAGCTATCCTGGCTGAAGAGGGGTGAAACCCTGAAACCGGTCCTAGGATGCTTGTTTCCAGTCCAGGGAGGATCTGGCTAGGCAGATCGGGCTGGACTGTTTCCATGAAAAAACAAGGTCAAGACTGATTTGCATATGGCCTGCTTCAAACTGTAACGGCAGGGTGAGCAAAAAAACAATGGATTTAGGCCCAGATCTCTGTACTGGGTTGAATGTATGACATTATTCTGCATTCTGTCCATCAACTGTTGTTTTTGCATTTGTCAACCCGAGTGAGAAGGGTATGCCCAGACGTGGGTCCCATGCTTTCCATGCCACTGGAATCAAGCTATCCTGGCTGAAGAGGGGTGAAACCCCAAAATCGGTCCTAGGATGCCTGTTTCCAGTCCAGGGAGGACCTGGCTTGGCAGTTCGGGCTGGACTGTTCCCACGAGGCACAGGGTCAAGACTCATTTGCATATGTCTGGGTACAAACTGGAACGGCATGGTGAGAAAAAAAACTGATGGATTTAGGCCCAAATCTCTGTACTGGGGTGAATGCATGACATTGTTCTGCATTCTGTCCATTAACTGTTGTTTTTGCATTTGTCACCCGAGTGGGAAGGGTATGCCCAGACGTGGGTTCCGTGCTCTCCATGCCACTGGAATCAAGCTATCCTGGCTGAAGAGGGGTGAAACCACGAAACCGGTCCTAGGATGCTTGTTTCCAGTCCAGGGAGGACCTGGCTTGACAGTTCGTGCAGAACTGTTCGCATGAGTCACAGGGTCACGACTGATTTGCATATGGCTGGGTTCAAACTGGAACAGCATGGTGAGCAAAAAAACGATGAACTTAGGCCCAGATCTCTGTATCGGGGTGAATGTGTGACATTGTTCTGCATTCTGTCCATCAGCTGTTGTTTTTGCATTTGTCAACACGAGTGGGAAGGGTATGTCCAGACATGGGTCCCGTGCTCTCCATGCCACTGGAATCAAGCTATCCTGGCTGAAGAGGGGTGAAACCCCGAAACCGGTCCTAGGATGCTTGTTTCCAGTCCAGGGAGGACCTGGCTTGGCAGTTCGGGCTGGACTGTTCCCATGAGGCACAGGGTCAAGACTGATTTGCATATGGCTGGGTTCAAACTGGAACGGCATGGTGAACAACAAAATGATGGATTTAGGTCCAGATCTCTGTACTGGGGCAAATGTATGACATTGTTCTGCATTCTGTCCATCAACTGCTGTTTTTTGCATTTGTCACTACAAGTGGGAAGGGTATGCCCAGACGTAGGTCCCGTGCTCTCCATGCCACTGGAATCAAGCTATCCTGGCTGAAGAGGGGTCAAACCCTGAAACCGGTAACAGGATGCTCGTTTCCAGTCCAGGGAGGATCTGGCTAGGCAGATCGGGCTGGACTGTTCCCAAGAAAAAACAAGGTCAAGACTGATTTGCATATGGCCTGGTTCAAACTGTAACGGCAGGGTGAGCAAAAAAACAATGGATTTAGGCCCAGATCTCTGTACTGGGTTGAATGTATGACATTGTTCTGCATTCTGTCCATCAACTGTTGTTTTTGCATTTGTCAACCCGAGTGAGAAGGGTATGCCCAGACGTGGGTCCCATGCTTTCCATGCCACTGGAATCAAGCTATCCTGGCTGAAGAGGGGTGAAACCCCAAAATCGGTCCTAGGATGCCTGTTTCCAGTCCAGGGAGGACCTGGCTTGGCAGTTCGGGCTGGACTGTTCCCACGAGGCACAGGGTCAAGACTCATTTGCATATGTCTGGGTACAAACTGGAACGGCATGGTGAGAAAAAAAACTGATGGATTTAGGCCCAAATCTCTGTACTGGGGTGAATGCATGACATTGTTCTGCATTCTGTCCATCAACTGTTGTTTTTGCATTTGTCACCCGAGTGGGAAGGGTATGCCCAGACGTGGGTTCCGTGCTCTCCATGCCACTGGAATCAAGCTATCCTGGCTGAAGAGGGGTGAAACCACGAAACCGGTCCTAGGATGCTTGTTTCCAGTCCAGGGAGGACCTGGCTTGACAGTTCGTGCAGAACTGTTCGCATGAGTCACAGGGTCACGACTGATTTGCATATGGCTGGGTTCAAACTGGAACAGCATGGTGAGCAAAAAAACGATGAACTTAGGCCCAGATCTCTGTATCGGGGTGAATGTGTGACATTGTTCTGCATTCTGTCCATCAGCTGTTGTTTTTGCATTTGTCAACACGAGTGGGAAGGGTATGTCCAGACATGGGTCCTGTGCTTTCCATGCCACTGGAATCAAGCTATCCTGGCTGAAGAGGGGTGAAACCCCAAAACCGGTCCTAGGATGCCTGTTTCCAGTCCAGGGAGGACCTGGCTTGGCAGTTCGGGCTGGACTGTACTCATGAGGCACAGGGTCAAGACTGATTTGCATATGTCTGGGTTCAAACTTGAACGGCTTGGTGAGCAAAAAAATGATGGATTTAGGCCCAGATCTCTGTACTGGGGTGAATGCATGACATTGTTCTGCATTCTGTCCATCAACTGTTGTTTTTGCATTTGTCACCCGAGTGGGAAGGGTATGCCCAGACGTGGGTACTGTGCTCTGCATGCCTCGGAATCAAAGCTATCCTGGCTGAAAAGGGCTGAAACTCCGAAACCGGTCCTAGGATGCTTGTTTCCAGTCCAGGGAGGACCTGGCTTGGCAGTTCAGCCTGGACTGTTCCTATGAGGCACAGGGTCAAGACTGATTTGCCTATGGCTGGGTTCAAACTGGAATGGCATGGTGAGCAAAAAAACGATGGATTTAGACCCAGATCTCTGTACTGGGGTGAATTTATGACATTGTTCTGCATTCTGTCCATCAACTGTTGTTTTTGCATTTGTCACCCCGAGTGGGTAGGGTATGCCCAGACGTGGGTCCCATGCTCTCCATGCAACTGGAATCAAGCTATCCTGGCTGAGGAGGGGTGAAACCTTGAAACCGGTCCTAGGATGCTTGTTTCCAGTCCAGGGAGGACCTGGCTTGGCAGTTCGTGCAGGACTGTTCCCATGAGGCACAGGGTCAAGACCGATTTGCATATGGCTGGGTTCAAACTGGAACAGCATGGTGAGCAAAAAAACGATGGATTTAGGCCCAGATCTCTGTATTGGGGTGAATGTGTGACATAGTTCTGCATTCTGTCCATCAACTGTTGTTTTTGCATTTGTAACCACGAGTGGGAAGGGTACGCCCAGACATGGGTCCCGTGCTTTCCATGCCACTGGAATCAAGCTATCCTGGCTGAAAAGGGGTGAAACCCCAAACCAGTCCTAGGATGCCTGTTTCCAGTCCAGGGAGGACCTTGCTTGGCAGTTCGGGCTGGAATGTTCCCATGAGGTAGAAGGTCAAGACTGATTTGCATATTGCTTGGTTCAAACTGTAACGGCAGGGTGAGCAAAAAAACGATGGATTTAGGCCCAGATCTCTGTACTGGGGTGAATGTATGACATTGTTCTCTATTCTGTCCATCAACTGTTGTTTTTGCATTTGTCACCACAAGTGGGAAGGGTATTTCCAGACATGGGTCCTGTGCTTTCCATGCCACTGGAATCAAGCTATCCTGGCTGAAGAGGGGTGAAACCCCCAAACCGGTCCTAGGATGCCTGTTTCCAGTCCAGGGAGGACCTGGCTTGGCAGTTCGGGCTGGACTGTTCCCTTGAGGCACAGGGTCAAGACTGATTTGCATATGTCTGGGTTCAAACTTGAACGGCTTGGTGAGCAAAAAAACGATGGATTTAGGCCCAGATCTCTGTACTGGGGTGAATGCATGACATTGTTCTGCATTCTGTCCATCAACTGTTGTTTTTGCATTTTTCACCCGAGTGGGAAGGGTATGCCCCGACGTGGGTACTGTGCTCTGCATGCCTCGGAATCAAGCTATCCTGGCTGAAAAGGGCTGAGACTCCGAAACTGGTCCTAGGATGCTTGTTTCCAGTCCAGGGAGGATCTGGCTTGGCAGTTCGGCCTGGACTGTTCCTATGAGGCATAGGGTCAAGACAGATTTGCCTATGGCTGGGTTCAAACTGGAACGGCATGGTGAGCAACAAAATGATGGATTTAGGCCCAGATCTCTGTACTGGGGTGAATGTATGACATTGTTCTGCATTCTGTCCATCAACTGTTGTTTTTGCATTTGTCACCCCGAGTGGGAAGCGTATGCCCAGACGTGGGTCCCATGCACTCCATGCCACTGGAATCAAGTTATCCTGGTTGAAGAGGGGTGAAACCCTGAAACTGATCCTAGGATGCTTGTTTCCAGTCCAGGGAGGACCTGGTTTGGCAGTTCGGGCTGGACTGTTCCCATGAGGCACAAGGTCAAGACTGATTTGCATATGGCTTGGTTCTAACTGTAACGGCAGGGTGAGCAAAAAAACGATGGATTTAGGCCCAGATCTCTGTATCGGGGTGAATGTATGACATTGTTCTGCATTCTGTCCATCAACTGTTGTTTTTGCATTTGTCACCCGAGTGGGAAGGGTATGCCCAGACGTGGGTACTGTGCTCTGCATGCCTCGGAATCAAAGCTATCCTGGCTGAAAAGGGCTGAAACTCCGAAACCGGTCCTAGGATGCTTGTTTCCAGTCCAGGGAGGACCTGGCTTGGCAGTTCAGCCTGGACTGTTCCTATGAGGCACAGGGTCAAGACTGATTTGCCTATGGCTGGGTTCAAACTGGAATGGCATGGTGAGCAAAAAAACGATGGATTTAGACCCAGATCTCTGTACTGGGGTGAATTTATGACATTGTTCTGCATTCTGTCCATCAACTGTTGTTTTTGCATTTGTCACCCCGAGTGGGTAGGGTATGCCCAGACGTGGGTCCCATGCTCTCCATGCAACTGGAATCAAGCTATCCTGGCTGAGGAGGGGTGAAACCTTGAAACCGGTCCTAGGATGCTTGTTTCCAGTCCAGGGAGGACCTGGCTTGGCAGTTCGTGCAGGACTGTTCCCATGAGGCACAGGGTCAAGACCGATTTGCATATGGCTGGGTTCAAACTGGAACAGCATGGTGAGCAAAAAAACGATGGATTTAGGCCCAGATCTCTGTATTGGGGTGAATGTGTGACATAGTTCTGCATTCTGTCCATCAACTGTTGTTTTTGCATTTGTAACCACGAGTGGGAAGGGTACGCCCAGACATGGGTCCCGTGCTTTCCATGCCACTGGAATCAAGCTATCCTGGCTGAAAAGGGGTGAAACCCCAAACCAGTCCTAGGATGCCTGTTTCCAGTCCAGGGAGGACCTTGCTTGGCAGTTCGGGCTGGAATGTTCCCATGAGGTAGAAGGTCAAGACTGATTTGCATATTGCTTGGTTCAAACTGTAACGGCAGGGTGAGCAAAAAAACGATGGATTTAGGCCCAGATCTCTGTACTGGGGTGAATGTATGACATTGTTCTCTATTCTGTCCATCAACTGTTGTTTTTGCATTTGTCACCACAAGTGGGAAGGGTATTTCCAGACATGGGTCCTGTGCTTTCCATGCCACTGGAATCAAGCTATCCTGGCTGAAGAGGGGTGAAACCCCCAAACCGGTCCTAGGATGCCTGTTTCCAGTCCAGGGAGGACCTGGCTTGGCAGTTCGGGCTGGACTGTTCCCTTGAGGCACAGGGTCAAGACTGATTTGCATATGTCTGGGTTCAAACTTGAACGGCTTGGTGAGCAAAAAAACGATGGATTTAGGCCCAGATCTCTGTACTGGGGTGAATGCATGACATTGTTCTGCATTCTGTCCATCAACTGTTGTTTTTGCATTTTTCACCCGAGTGGGAAGGGTATGCCCCGACGTGGGTACTGTGCTCTGCATGCCTCGGAATCAAGCTATCCTGGCTGAAAAGGGCTGAGACTCCGAAACTGGTCCTAGGATGCTTGTTTCCAGTCCAGGGAGGATCTGGCTTGGCAGTTCGGCCTGGACTGTTCCTATGAGGCATAGGGTCAAGACAGATTTGCCTATGGCTGGGTTCAAACTGGAACGGCATGGTGAGCAACAAAATGATGGATTTAGGCCCAGATCTCTGTACTGGGGTGAATGTATGACATTGTTCTGCATTCTGTCCATCAACTGTTGTTTTTGCATTTGTCACCCCGAGTGGGAAGCGTATGCCCAGACGTGGGTCCCATGCACTCCATGCCACTGGAATCAAGTTATCCTGGTTGAAGAGGGGTGAAACCCTGAAACTGATCCTAGGATGCTTGTTTCCAGTCCAGGGAGGACCTGGTTTGGCAGTTCGGGCTGGACTGTTCCCATGAGGCACAAGGTCAAGACTGATTTGCATATGGCTTGGTTCTAACTGTAACGGCAGGGTGAGCAAAAAAACGATGGATTTAGGCCCAGATCTCTGTATCGGGGTGAATGTATGACATTGTTCTGCATTCTGTCCATCAACTGTTGTTTTTGCATTTGTCAACCCGAGTGAGAAGGGTATGCCCAGACATGGGTCCCGTGCTTTCCATGCCACTGGAATCAAGCTATCCTGGCTGAAAAGGGGTGAAAGCTCAAAACCGGTCCTAGGATGCCTGTTTCCAGTCCAGGGAGGACCTGGATTGGCAGTTCGGGCTGGACTCTTCCCATGAGGCAGAAGGTCAAGACTGATTTGCATATGGCTTGGTTCAAACTGTCACGGCAGGGTGAGCAAAAAAACTATGGGTTTAGGCCCAGATCTCTGTACTGGGTTGAATGTATGACATTGTTCTGCATTCTGTCCATCAACTGTTGTTTTTGCATTTGTCAACCCGAGTGAAAAGGGTATGCCGAGACGCGGGTCCTGTGCTTTCCATGCCACTAGAATCAAGCTATCCTGGCTGAAGAGGGGTGAAACTCCAAAATTGGTCCTAGGATGCCTGTTTCCAGTCCAGGGAGGACCTGGCTTGGCAGTTCGGGCTGGACTGTTTCCATGAGGCACAGGGTCAAGACTGATTTGCATATGTCTGGGTTCAAACTGGAACGGCATGGTGAGCAAAAAAATGATGGATTTAGGCCCAGATCTCTGTACTGGTGTAAATGCATGACATTGTTCTGCATTCTGTCCATCAACTGTTGTTTTTGCATTTGTCACCCGAGTGGGAAGGGTATGCCCAAACGTGGGTCCTGTGCTCTCCATGCCACTGGAATCAAGCTATCCTGGCTGAAAAGGGCTGAAACCCCAAAACCGGTCCTAGGATGCTTGTTTCCAGTCCAGGGAGGACCTGGCTTGGCAGTTCGGCCTGGACTGTTACCATGAGGCACAGGGTCAAGAATGATTTGCATATGGCTGGTTTCAAACTGGAACCGCATGGTGAGCAAAAAAACGAAGGATTTAGGCCCAGATCTCTGTATTGGTGTAAATGCATGACATTGTTCTGCATTATGTCCATCAACTGTTGTTTTTGCATTTGTCACCCCGAGTGGGTAGGGTATGCCCAGCCGTGGGTCCCATGCTCTCCATGCCAATGGAATCAAGCTATCCTGGCTGAAGAGGGGTGAAACCCTGAAACCGGTCCTAGGATGCTTGTTTCCAGTCCAGGGAGGATCTGGCTTGGCAGTTCTGGCTGGACTGTTCCCATGAGGCACATCGTTAAGACTGATTTGCAAATGGCTTGGTTCTAACTGTAACGGCAGGGTGAGCAAAAAAACGATGGATTTAGGCCCAGATCTCTGTACTGGGGTGAATGTATGACATTGATCTGCATTCTGTCCATCAACTGTTGTTTTTGCATTTGTCACCACGAGTGGGAAGGGTATGCCCAGACATGGGTCCCGTGCTCTCCATGCCACTGGAATCAAGCTATCCTGGCTGAAGAGGGGTGAAACCCCGAAACCGGTCCTAGGATGCTTGTTTCCAGTCCAGGGAGGACCTGGCTTGGCAGTTCGGGCTGGACTGTTCCCATGAGGCAGAGGGTCAAGACTGATTTGCATATGGCTGGGTTCAAACTGGAACGGCATGGTGAACAACAAAATGATGGATTTAGGCCCAGATCTCTGTACTGGGGCAAATGTATGACATTGTTCTGCATTCTGTCCATCAACTGCTGTTTTTTGCATTTGTCACTACAAGTGGGAAGGGTATGCCCAGACGTAGGTCCCGTGCTCTCCATGCCACTGGAATCAAGTTATCCTGGCTGAAGAGGGGTGAAACCCTGAAACCGGTCCTAGGATGCTTATTTCCAGTCCAGGGAGGATCTGGCTAGGCAGATCGGGCTGGACTGTTCCCATGAAAAAACAAGGTCAAGACTGATTTGCATATGGCCTGGTTCAAACTGTAACGGCAGGGTGAGCAAAAAAACAATGGATTTAGGCCCAGATCTCTGTACTGGGTTGAATGTATGACATTGTTCTGCATTCTGTCCATCAACTGTTGTTTTTGCATTTGTCAACCCGAGTGAGAAGGGTATGCCCAGACGTGGGTCCCATGCTTTCCATGCCACTGGAATCAAGCTATCCTGGCTGAAGAGGGGTGAAACCCCAAAATCGGTCCTAGGAGGCCAGTTTCCAGTCCAGGGAGGACCTGGCTTGGCAGTTCAGGCTGGACTGTTCCCACGAGGCACAGGGTCAAGACTCATTTGCATATGACTGTGTACAAACTGGAACGGCATGGTGAGAAAAAAAACTGATGGATTTAGGCCCAAATCTCTGTACTGGGGTGAATGCATGACATTGTTCTGCATTCTGTCCATCAACTGTTGTTTTTGCATTTGTCACCCGAGTGGGAAGGGTATGCCCAGACGTGGGTTCCGTGCTCTCCATGCCACTGGAATCAAGCTATCCTGGCTGAAGAGGGGTGAAACCACGAAACCGGTCCTAGGATGCTTGTTTCCAGTCCAGGGAGGACCTGGCTTGACAGTTCGTGCAGGACTGTTCGCATGAGTCACAGGGTCACGACTGATTTGCATATGGCTGAGTTCAAACTGGAACAGCATGGTGAGCAAAAAAACGATGAACTTAGGCCCAGATCTCTGTATCGGGGTGAATGTGTGACATTGTTCTGCATTCTGTCCATCAGCTGTTGTTTTTGCATTTGTCAACACGAGTGGGTAGGGTATGCCCAGACGTGGGTCCCATGCTCTCCATGCAACTGGAATCAAGCTATCCTGGCTGAGGAGGGGTGAAACCTTGAAACCGGTCCTAGGATGCTTGTTTCCAGTCCAGGGAGGACCTGGCTTGGCAGTTCGTGCAGGACTGTTCCCATGAGGCACAGGGTCAAGACCGATTTGCATATGGCTGGGTTCAAACTGGAACAGCATGGTGAGCAAAAAAACGATGGATTTAGGCCCAGATCTCTGTATTGGGGTGAATGTGTGACATAGTTCTGCATTCTGTCCATCAACTGTTGTTTTTGCATTTGTAACCACGAGTGGGAAGGGTACGCCCAGACATGGGTCCCGTGCTTTCCATGCCACTGGAATCAAGCTATCCTGGCTGAAAAGGGGTGAAACCCCAAACCAGTCCTAGGATGCCTGTTTCCAGTCCAGGGAGGACCTTGCTTGGCAGTTCGGGCTGGAATGTTCCCATGAGGTAGAAGGTCAAGACTGATTTGCATATTGCTTGGTTCAAACTGTAACGGCAGGGTGAGCAAAAAAACGATGGATTTAGGCCCAGATCTCTGTACTGGGGTGAATGTATGACATTGTTCTCTATTCTGTCCATCAACTGTTGTTTTTGCATTTGTCACCACAAGTGGGAAGGGTATTTCCAGACATGGGTCCTGTGCTTTCCATGCCACTGGAATCAAGCTATCCTGGCTGAAGAGGGGTGAAACCCCCAAACCGGTCCTAGGATGCCTGTTTCCAGTCCAGGGAGGACCTGGCTTGGCAGTTCGGGCTGGACTGTTCCCTTGAGGCACAGGGTCAAGACTGATTTGCATATGTCTGGGTTCAAACTTGAACGGCTTGGTGAGCAAAAAAACGATGGATTTAGGCCCAGATCTCTGTACTGGGGTGAATGCATGACATTGTTCTGCATTCTGTCCATCAACTGTTGTTTTTGCATTTTTCACCCGAGTGGGAAGGGTATGCCCCGACGTGGGTACTGTGCTCTGCATGCCTCGGAATCAAGCTATCCTGGCTGAAAAGGGCTGAGACTCCGAAACTGGTCCTAGGATGCTTGTTTCCAGTCCAGGGAGGATCTGGCTTGGCAGTTCGGCCTGGACTGTTCCTATGAGGCATAGGGTCAAGACAGATTTGCCTATGGCTGGGTTCAAACTGGAACGGCATGGTGAGCAACAAAATGATGGATTTAGGCCCAGATCTCTGTACTGGGGTGAATGTATGACATTGTTCTGCATTCTGTCCATCAACTGTTGTTTTTGCATTTGTCACCCCGAGTGGGAAGCGTATGCCCAGACGTGGGTCCCATGCACTCCATGCCACTGGAATCAAGTTATCCTGGTTGAAGAGGGGTGAAACCCTGAAACTGATCCTAGGATGCTTGTTTCCAGTCCAGGGAGGACCTGGTTTGGCAGTTCGGGCTGGACTGTTCCCATGAGGCACAAGGTCAAGACTGATTTGCATATGGCTTGGTTCTAACTGTAACGGCAGGGTGAGCAAAAAAACGATGGATTTAGGCCCAGATCTCTGTATCGGGGTGAATGTATGACATTGTTCTGCATTCTGTCCATCAACTGTTGTTTTTGCATTTGTCAACCCGAGTGAGAAGGGTATGCCCAGACATGGGTCCCGTGCTTTCCATGCCACTGGAATCAAGCTATCCTGGCTGAAAAGGGGTGAAAGCTCAAAACCGGTCCTAGGATGCCTGTTTCCAGTCCAGGGAGGACCTGGATTGGCAGTTCGGGCTGGACTCTTCCCATGAGGCAGAAGGTCAAGACTGATTTGCATATGGCTTGGTTCAAACTGTCACGGCAGGGTGAGCAAAAAAACTATGGGTTTAGGCCCAGATCTCTGTACTGGGTTGAATGTATGACATTGTTCTGCATTCTGTCCATCAACTGTTGTTTTTGCATTTGTCAACCCGAGTGAAAAGGGTATGCCGAGACGCGGGTCCTGTGCTTTCCATGCCACTAGAATCAAGCTATCCTGGCTGAAGAGGGGTGAAACTCCAAAATTGGTCCTAGGATGCCTGTTTCCAGTCCAGGGAGGACCTGGCTTGGCAGTTCGGGCTGGACTGTTTCCATGAGGCACAGGGTCAAGACTGATTTGCATATGTCTGGGTTCAAACTGGAACGGCATGGTGAGCAAAAAAATGATGGATTTAGGCCCAGATCTCTGTACTGGTGTAAATGCATGACATTGTTCTGCATTCTGTCCATCAACTGTTGTTTTTGCATTTGTCACCCGAGTGGGAAGGGTATGCCCAAACGTGGGTCCTGTGCTCTCCATGCCACTGGAATCAAGCTATCCTGGCTGAAAAGGGCTGAAACCCCAAAACCGGTCCTAGGATGCTTGTTTCCAGTCCAGGGAGGACCTGGCTTGGCAGTTCGGCCTGGACTGTTACCATGAGGCACAGGGTCAAGAATGATTTGCATATGGCTGGTTTCAAACTGGAACCGCATGGTGAGCAAAAAAACGATGGATTTAGGCCCAGATCTCTGTACTGGTGTAAATGCATGACATTGTTCTGCATTATGTCCATCAACTGTTGTTTTTGCATTTGTCACCCCGAGTGGGTAGGGTATGCCCAGCCGTGGGTCCCATGCTCTCCATGCCAATGGAATCAAGCTATCCTGGCTGAAGAGGGGTGAAACCCTGAAACCGGTCCTAGGATGCTTGTTTCCAGTCCAGGGAGGATCTGGCTTGGCAGTTCTGGCTGGACTGTTCCCATGAGGCACATCGTTAAGACTGATTTGCAAATGGCTTGGTTCTAACTGTAACGGCAGGGTGAGCAAAAAAACGATGGATTTAGGCCCAGATCTCTGTACTGGGGTGAATGTATGACATTGATCTGCATTCTGTCCATCAACTGTTGTTTTTGCATTTGTCACCACGAGTGGGAAGGGTATGCCCAGACATGGGTCCCGTGCTCTCCATGCCACTGGAATCAAGCTATCCTGGCTGAAGAGGGGTGAAACCCCGAAACCGGTCCTAGGATGCTTGTTTCCAGTCCAGGGAGGACCTGGCTTGGCAGTTCGGGCTGGACTGTTCCCATGAGGCAGAGGGTCAAGACTGATTTGCATATGGCTGGGTTCAAACTGGAACGGCATGGTGAACAACAAAATGATGGATTTAGGCCCAGATCTCTGTACTGGGGCAAATGTATGACATTGTTCTGCATTCTGTCCATCAACTGCTGTTTTTTGCATTTGTCACTACAAGTGGGAAGGGTATGCCCAGACGTAGGTCCCGTGCTCTCCATGCCACTGGAATCAAGTTATCCTGGCTGAAGAGGGGTGAAACCCTGAAACCGGTCCTAGGATGCTTATTTCCAGTCCAGGGAGGATCTGGCTAGGCAGATCGGGCTGGACTGTTCCCATGAAAAAACAAGGTCAAGACTGATTTGCATATGGCCTGGTTCAAACTGTAACGGCAGGGTGAGCAAAAAAACAATGGATTTAGGCCCAGATCTCTGTACTGGGTTGAATGTATGACATTGTTCTGCATTCTGTCCATCAACTGTTGTTTTTGCATTTGTCAACCCGAGTGAGAAGGGTATGCCCAGACGTGGGTCCCATGCTTTCCATGCCACTGGAATCAAGCTATCCTGGCTGAAGAGGGGTGAAACCCCAAAATCGGTCCTAGGAGGCCAGTTTCCAGTCCAGGGAGGACCTGGCTTGGCAGTTCAGGCTGGACTGTTCCCACGAGGCACAGGGTCAAGACTCATTTGCATATGACTGTGTACAAACTGGAACGGCATGGTGAGAAAAAAAACTGATGGATTTAGGCCCAAATCTCTGTACTGGGGTGAATGCATGACATTGTTCTGCATTCTGTCCATCAACTGTTGTTTTTGCATTTGTCACCCGAGTGGGAAGGGTATGCCCAGACGTGGGTTCCGTGCTCTCCATGCCACTGGAATCAAGCTATCCTGGCTGAAGAGGGGTGAAACCACGAAACCGGTCCTAGGATGCTTGTTTCCAGTCCAGGGAGGACCTGGCTTGACAGTTCGTGCAGGACTGTTCGCATGAGTCACAGGGTCACGACTGATTTGCATATGGCTGAGTTCAAACTGGAACAGCATGGTGAGCAAAAAAACGATGAACTTAGGCCCAGATCTCTGTATCGGGGTGAATGTGTGACATTGTTCTGCATTCTGTCCATCAGCTGTTGTTTTTGCATTTGTCAACACGAGTGGGAAGGGTATGTCCAGACATGGGTCCTGTGCTTTCCATGCCACTGGAATCAAGCTATCCTGGCTGAAGAGGGGTGAAACCCCAAAACCGGTCCTAGGATGCCTGTTTCCAGTCCAGGGAGGACCTGGCTTGGCAGTTCGGGCTGGACTGTACCCATGAGGCACAGGGTCAAGACTGATTTGCATATGTCTGGGTTCAAACTTGAACGGCTTGGTGAGCAAAAAAATGATGGATTTAGGCCCAGATCTCTGTACTGGGGTGAATTTATGACATTGTTCTGCATTCTGTCCATCAACTGTTGTTTTTGCATTTGTCACCCCGAGTGGGTAGGGTATGCCCAGACGTGGGTCCCATGCTCTCTATGCAACTGGAATCAAGCTATCCTGGCTGAGGAGGGGTGAAACCCTGAAACCGGTCCTAGGATGCTTGTTTCCAGTCCAGGGAGGACCTGGCTTGGCAGTTCGTGCAGGACTGTTCCCATGAGGCACAGGGTCAAGACCGATTTGCATATGGCTGGGTTCAAACTGGAACAGCATGGTGAGCAAGAAAACGATGGATTTAGGCCCAGATCTCTGTATTGGGGTGAATGTGTGACATAGTTCTGCATTCTGTCCATCAACTGTTGTTTTTGCATTTGTCAACCCGAGAGAGAAGGGTATGCCCAGACATGGGTCCTGTGCTTTCCATGCCACTGGAATCAAGCTATCCTGGCTGAAAAGGGGTGAAACCCCAAACCAGTCCTAGGATGCCTGTTTCCAGTCCAGGGAGGACCTTGCTTGGCAGTTCGGGCTGGAATGTTCCCATGAGGTAGAAGGTCAAGACTGATTTGCATATTGCTTGGTTCAAACTGTAACGGCAGGGTGAGCAAAAAAACGATGGATTTAGGCCCAGATCTCTGTACTGGGGTGAATGTAGGACATTGTTCTGTATTCTGTCCATCAACTGTTGTTTTTGCATTTGTCACCACAAGTGGGAAGGGTATGTCCAGACATGGGTCCTGTGCTTTCCATGCCACTGGAATCAAGCTATCCTGGCTGAAGAGGGGTGAAACCCCCGAACCGGTCCTAGGATGCCTGTTTCCAGTCCAGGGAGGACCTGGCTTGGCAGTTCGGGCTGGACTGTTCCCTTGAGGCACAGGGTCAAGACTGATTTGCATATGTCTGGGTTCAAACTTGAACGGCTTGGTGAGCAAAAAAACGATGGATTTAGGCCCAGATCTCTGTACTGGGGTGAATGCATGACATTGTTCTGCATTCTGTCCATCAACTGTTGTTTTTGCATTTTTCACCCGAGTGGGAAGGGTATGCCCCGACGTGGGTACTGTGCTCTGCATGCCTCGGAATCAAGCTATCCTGGCTGAAAAGGGCTGAGACTCCGAAACTGGTCCTAGGATGCTTGTTTCCAGTCCAGGGAGGATCTGGCTTGGCAGTTCGGCCGGGACTGTTCCTATGAGGCATAGGGTCAAGACAGATTTGCCTATGGCTGGGTTCAAACTGGAACGGCATGGTGAGCAACAAAATGATGGATTTAGGCCCAGATATCTGTACTGGGGTGAATGTATGACATTGTTCTGCATTCTGTCCATCAACTGTTGTTTTTGCATTTGTCACCCCGAGTGGGAAGGGTATGCCCAGACGTGGGTCCCATGCACTCCATGCCACTGGAATCAAGTTATCCTGGTTGAAGAGGGGTGAAACCCTGAAACTGATCCTAGGATGCTTGTTTCCAGTCCAGGGAGGACCTGGTTTGGCAGTTCGGGCTGGACTGTTCCCATGAGGCACAAGGTCAAGACTGATTTGCATATGGCTTGGTTCTAACTGTAACGGCAGGGTGAGCAAAAAAACGATGGATTTAGGCCCAGATCTCTGTAATGGGGTGAATGTATGACATGCCCAGCTCTCTTTACTTGGATGAATGTATGACATTGTTCTGCATTCTGTCTATCAACTGTTGTTTTTGCATTTGTCCTTCCAGAGTGGGATGGGTATGCCCAGATGTGGGTCCCGTGCTCTCCATGACACTGGAATCAAGCTATCCTGGCTGAAGATGGGTGAAACCCCTAAACCGGTCCTAGGATGCTTCTTTCCAGTAAAGGGAGGACCTGGCTTGACAGTTCGGGCCGGACTGTTCCCATGAGGCTCAGGGTCAGGACTGATTTGCATATGGCTGGGTTCAAATTGGAATGGCATGTTGAGCAAATAAAACGATGGATTTAGGCCCAAATCTCTGTAATGGGGTGACTGTATGACATTGTTCTGCATTCTGTCCATCAACTGTTATTTTTGCTTTTGTCACCCAGAGTGGGAAGGGTATGCCCAGACGTGGGTTCTGTGCTCTGCATGCCACTGGAATCAAGCTATCCTGGCTGAAAAGGGTTGAAACTCCGAAACCGGTCCTAGGATGCTTGTTTCCAGTCCAGGGAGGACCTGGCTTGGCAGTTCTGCCTGGACTGTTCCTATGAGGCACTGGGTCAAGAATGATTTGCCTATGGCTGGTTTCAAACTGGAATGGCATGGTGAGCAAAAAAAAGATAGATTTAGGCCCAGATCTCTGTACTGGGGTGAATGTATGACATTGTTCGGCATTCTGTCCATCAACTTTTGTTTTTGCATTTGTCACCCAGAGTGGGAAGGGCATGCCCAGACGTTGGTCCCGTGCTTTCCATGCCACTGGAATCAAGCTATCCTGGCTGAAGAGGGGTGAAACCCCAAAACCGGTCCTAGGATGCCTGTTTCCGGTCCAAGGAGGACCTGGCTTGGCAGTTCGGGCTGGACTGTTCCCATGAGGCACAGGGTCAAGACTGATTTGCATATGTCTGGCTTCAAACTGGAACGCCATGGTGAGCAAAAAAATGATGTATTTAGGCCCAGATCTCTGTACTGGGGTGAATGTATGACATTGTTCTGCATTCTGTCCATCAGCTGTTGTTTTTGCATTTGTCACCCCGAGTGGGAAGGGTTTGCCCAGAAGTGGGTCCCGTGCTCTCCATGCCACTGGAATCAAGCTATCCTGGCTGAAGAGGGGTGAAACTCCGAAACCGGTCCTAGGATGCTTGTTTCCAGTCCAGGGAGGACCTGGCTTGGCAGTTCGGGGTGGACTGTTCCAATGAGGCACAGGGTCAAGACTGATTTGCATATGGCTGGTTTCAAACTGAAACTGCATGGTGAGCAAAAATGGATGGATTTAGGCCCAGATCTCTGTACTGGGGTGAATGTATGACATTGTTCTGCATTCTGTCCATCAACTGTTGTTTTTGCATTTGTCACCTCCTGTCCTATAGGCCTCTTACTTTCTAGGGTGGCTCTGATCATTTAACGTTCTGGCTAACGCCTCCATTATTTCCAACAAATAAAGGTCCATCCCCAGCCTTGACAAGTGGACCCTGTCTCATCCCAAAAATTCCACTGCATCAAAATGAATGTCCCTGTGCACAATTCTACCAAAACTCAATTCCCTGCAAAAACGAGACATCTCTGTGTTAATTTCCTTCTCTACTCTGTCCACTGCTCCTGAGTTAACTGCCCACCGCCAGACCCGGCGGGGCACAACGCAGTCCATAGCACAAAAACACCCTGACCCCTGTTGTTTAATAAGTGCTAAGTCCCTCTTCATGCGTGTCCTCAGGACTATGCCCTTCTCTTTACACAAATCATTTCCACCCAAATGTACGACCAAAATGTCTGGACACCGACCCCCAACTAGCAGACCGTTAAGACACGGAATCGGCTACTTCCAAAACATGCTCCCTTTTCCTTCCCATAACACTTTAAAGAGTTTATTATTAAAACCAAGATTCTGTCCAAAATAACTTTCTCGTGCTTGTACGTATGCCCACTTCACTAAGGAGTGTCCCACAACCCAGATTGACATTTCCATCGAAAGGGGGGCCAGCCACTGAACCTGAAACGAGGAACATTATCCCTGCTGCTCAAGTATTGCTTATAACAATCTGAGGATCACCTCTCCAAGCGCATGATATCACACTGTCCCCACCCTCTATTGCTTGCCTCAGATGCTGTCCCAATCCGGAAAGAGTGTGTCCCCAATACCTGCACCATGTATGCCCAATTCCTTCAGTGCCTTCCTCAGCACCACTAGCAGTTGGAAGGCTGTAAGTCTTTTCCCATTCGCATGCACAAAAACGGACTCCCCAATATCCTTGGATGCTGCTCGCCAGTGAAGCCCCCATCTATAAGGGCAAGTAAGCTTAGGCAATGGAGCCTGCAACAACACCCAGTTTCCCTTGCCCTTCTGATCCCTTTTGGATTTTTTTTAACCATATATGTATACCCGCATTGCGCAAGACCAGATCTTCCCACCCAAGCCCCCCACCCCTTCTGTCCCCCAACAACTCAGACACTCTAAATGCACCAAAAAACATCAACCATCAATGTGGGAAACAGACATGACTCAAAGGCGTCCGTACAAATCCTAGGCAAAATCTGTATTACGCTGCTCAGCAATTGCCATGACAAGGGTCTCCTGACCGTATTCAGCTGGCCACGCTCCATGGCCCACCCTTCTAGCATCCTTGAGCCCAATTCACCCACTGAAGGCATGGAACCCCGTAGAATTTAACCCATGAATGTAATTCCCGCTAATTTCCTTGCAATTGACACCCTGGGTAAGGCTTTTCCAATCATATCCAGGATAAACTGAATCACATCGTCCCTTCACTGTAACTCATTCAAGTGCCGCTGGGCACCTGACAGCAAAACTCCTTCCATGCTAGAATATAGGCTATCCTAGTAGACTTAGCCAGTGATCCTACAACAAATTGTAGCATCTTATGTTGCCTACGTACCACAACTCCTGCGGCATGGGCGTCGGGTTCCTGTTGGCATCCTTGGCCAACCCACAGAATCTCCCCCAAGTGAACGCAACAAAGGATTTGCTATGTCATTGTCCAAACCTGTGACGTGCAGTGCTCCAAATGCTATGTCATGACGCAAACAACCTAGGACAAAACCCTCAGCAACTGTAACACTTGTTCGTCCCTTGCTGACTGACGGTTCACAATCTCTACAACCGCCCTATTATCAACTCTAAAAGTCACCTTCCTATGTGCAAGCTGACTACCCCATAGTGTCACTGCCACAACTAAGGAGAAGAACTCCAGAAATGCTATGGACCTACCCCCTTCCTTCCATTCTGTCGGCCACTGCTCGGCACACCACTTCCCCTGCCAGTAGAGGCCAAACCCTTTGCTGCCTGCAGCATCTGAAAATATCTGCACATTCCAAATGAGATCCCCCTCCCGTGCCAGTGTAATGCCATTGAAAGTTTGCAGAAAAACTTGTCACATTCTCAAATCTTCATTTACGCCTGCAGAGAAAGGCCCATGATGATGAGGCAATCTGTTCCCCGCTAATGCCCTCACTAGCCTTCTGCAAAAGGTTCTCCCTACTCTCAATACCCTACATGCAAAAATGAGATGTCCTAGCAAGGCCTGTATCTCTTTGACCATTACTTTTTCCTGTGCCAGCATGGCGTTAAGCAATTCCAGCATTTATACCTTTTATCATCTGGCAACCGGGCTTGCATTTTTCTGGAGTCAATCCAATTCCAAGAAAAACAGTGCCGTGCTAGGGCCCATCATCTTTTCTAGAGCCAATGGTACTCCCAACTCCTCCGTCAGCTCATTGAAGTTTTTCAGGGCCTCCTAGCACTCTGTGGAGCAAGTGGTTCCAACAAATAAAAATCATCCAAGTAATGGGTCCCTAACATGTGCCCCGTCCTTCAGTTAAGCAATTCCAGCATTTTATCCCTTTTATAACCCGGCAACTGGGTTTGCATTTTTCTGGAGTCAATCTCAATTCCAAGAAAAGACAGTGCCATGCTGGGGCCCATCATCTTTTCGTGTGCCAATGGCACTCCCAAATCCTCCGTCAGCTCTTTGAAGTTTTCCAGGGCCTCCTGGCACTCTGTGGAGCAAGAGGTTCCAACAAAGAAAAAATCCTCCAAGTAATGGGCCACTAACATGTGCCCCGTCCTTTTTTAAAACAACCACTGCAGAAAGGTGCTAAAACACTCAAACAATGCACATGACATAGAACAGCCCATCGGTAATGCCTTGTCCACGTACCATTTACCATAGAAATGGATAAACAGAAGATCCCAATCATCTGGATGGACTGGAAGCAACCGGAAAGCCGATTTTATGTCGCATTTTGCCATTTCCGCCGTTGCGCCCGCCGTCACTACCAGTGACATGGTCACGTCAACTGACGACTAAAAAACAGTAGCTTCCTTTTCATTGAGAAAATCATTCACCGAGCAACCTTCTGGCCATGATAAATGCTGAATAAGCCTGAATTGTCCAGGTTCTTTCTTGGTGACACAATCAAGTTGTCCAGAGGCCAAACTGGGAAAGGGCCCGCCATTCTCTCTTTCCTCACCTCTTTGTCTAATTTCTCTTGCCCAACCTGTGAATGTTCTTTGCTGACTTAAAATATTCTGACCAAAGCCAGTGTCTAGGCGCTGCATACCCCAAATGAAAACACCACTTTGAACCTTTTCCTTAGATCTTCTGCAGCCTTCTGGCCGTCATAGCTCTGTAAGCCTGCCTCCAATTCATCTACCTTAACTGGAGCATGAGCCTTTTGTCTCAGAAAACCCTTAGCTCCCCTTGACCCCTAAAAATGCTGCTACTGCTGTCACCCTGTGTTGCCCCCACCGCTGCTACTGCTGCGCCCTTGCTGAAAACCCCTCCTACCCCCAAAACAGTAGACCAAGGGATGTTTCCCCCTGAATTTTGATTACTCATGGCGAAATCTGCAAAATTTGCGTGTGCACTGCCCTTTATCGAACTCCCAGCAGGCCCCCCATGCCCCTGGAAGACCCAATTGTGTGCTGCCATAATCCGTTTCAAGTTCCCCCCATTTTTGCCTCAGTATCCCAGGCCATATGAGCCCTGAATTACTCATCGTATTATGCCCATGCATAACCCCCCCTGTGATCTGCTCTTTGCGAATGACCTCCACATACTTGAATATTGCTACGCAGCGTTCCGGGAATTTCTCCCAGTAAACACTAACATAAATGAAGAAAGCAGCTGTCCAGTTTTCTATGGTCAGAGGAACCCTTTGCCGTTTAGCCAGCTCGCATTGCTCTTCTTTAGATCCTTCTTGCCTGTGCAATAATTTCAGCATTTCAACGTATTCACCTTCCATATGCGCTCTTCAGTCGCCAGCATCAAATGTGCCCCCAATGGCAGAGTTACTGCCATATAAGGTAGTCTCTTAATCTACAACTCTTTAATTTCAAGCTTATCTTTATTATCTCCTATGGTTTCTTCCCTTATCAGATTTCTCTGTGCCTTTGCTAATCACTGGCTTGTCCGGATCCTTCTTACCTTCCTCCTCGGTACCCACCCCTATGTCTAAAACATACTTGCCCTTGAGCAACCTACCCACTTCCCCCCTGAAATCCCCTCTCCTCCCGTCTATACGGAGACCATTACCAGCGCTTCCCTCTTTCCATATGTTTTACCTGGCTCTAAGGAGGGTGCCCGTGTTGCTGCAGTCCGCCTTTCTATTGGCACCGCGGTCGATTCCAACTTGGTTGGCCTTGCCGTAGGCTCTGACTCTCCTCTGGAAACCTGAAAAACACACTGAGAGGCGTTACTCTTATCCCCCCACCCCATCTAAATCATCTCTAAGCTTGCCTTCCTCAAGGCTCTCCTCATCGAAATCTGCGCCTTCGCGCGACCCCACATGGTGGCCCCACATGGCCCATAACTCCGCGCCTCCAGTACACCGCTGAGTTCTTTGACTGCGTTTTCCTGCTGGTTTTCTGTCCTGCAGACCGCTGAGGTCCGTCAGGTGTTGTGGCCAGCAAAACCGTTCGGGCCAGCAAAACCGATGACAACAGGTACACTGCGCGAGGCTCCACCCTCCCTTCTACTTGGCGCCAGTAAGCCGCACCCAGCTCTGCCAAGTCCGCACCCGGACGTGAGTCCTTGCCCTGCAATATAAATGATTGGTCTGGTGTGCCGGGCTTCTGATTCTCATCCCCATTCTTCCTTCTCCTTTTCCTATTTAAGCCCAAAGTCTTCTCTCCCCACTGACACCCTACCTTAAACAAATCACCTACTTTCCTGTCACTCAACCCCCCCCCTCCCCTCACTCCATTCCAGTCCAGCCATGTCTAACCCTGTCTGGTCCTGGTCAAGACCTGTTACCTGAACCACCCCTACCAAGCTTTCTGCTGCCCCCGCATTCTTCCCCCTTGCCCCCTCTTCTCAAATTTAAACCTTTGCCCTCCAAACCAACTGACCCTCCCTGTGCAAGATAAGCATCCACTTGACCCACTCTACTAATGGCCCTCACCTCCTCATTCCATGAGGTGAGAATATCTGGCCCTTCCCAGGCATTGCTACCACCCGGCCGTCTCCCAATCCCCCGGGATCCCCTCCTCTTTCCCCCAACATCCATTTGAGCCCTGGCCTTGCTCAAACTCCCTCTACCTTCCTCCTCTCTCCACTCCCCAAACCCAAGTTCCCCTTCTAAATCTCTCTGGCCCTCACCCTGCCTAACCCCACGGTGTAAACCCCCTCCACCTCCCAAACCCCAAAACCGCCCTTGCACACTCTCGCCGGAGCCTAGAAATGCACACAAGGCTCCGGCACGTCTGGGGAGAAAGGGGCCGCTCTTCGGGCCTTAGAGCAGCCCCTAAAACTCACCGCTTTTCTTCTCGCCTGCCTAGGGGACGTGCAGGCCGAGATGGCAGCCACCACCCCTACAGAAGGACGCCCAGGAGGGCGCGAAAGCTCCGCAGCTAAAGGGATCAATACCTCAAAGGCAGCAATACCTCAAAGGCAGCCTGCCTCGCTTAGCAGGCACACCACCTCCAAGGCCTTATAATCCTTCATAACTATGCCTAACTCACTAAACACAGCTAATTAAACAGCCAAGAAAACAGCTTAATTATTGGGCTCTTGGAAACACACCCTGCTCGTATCCTAAAAGAAGTAGCTCATACTGTTTTGTACTATACTGCATATAGGGAAATCTTGTGAGCCCTGCAGTTAACGATTGAATGCGCGCTCTCACATTACGATATGGTAGACATGTAGCTCAAACAATAGAAGACTCCCCCTTCTGTTTTTTACAGATTTCTCTCTTTCCTGTTTTGGCAACTACCACGCAGGAAAGATTTGCACCTACCTTTGGAACATATCTTGGACAGCCTCTTTATTTTGCTCTACCATGAGTTCAGAACTAACATATTAGGTATGTGGTGTCCCGCCACTTTTCATTGCTTTAATGGTGTGGGTGACGCTACATTTTTTTAATCCACTGAGGGGTTCAGCTCATGTGTCCTTTTTTACGATATTCAGGAGTCAACGTTGCGTTTTCACTCTTGTTGGATAAATCGTGTCATTGGATTTGCCGTTTTATACATCATATTGGTAAGCCAGGCTTTTAGCAGTAGCAGGATCGCGCACTCTGTCTTACTGGGTTAGTTTGTATCTCACACTCGGTATTCTTTCGAGTTGGAAGCATAGGTAGTATCACATTAATTTTCCGCTCTCGTGGTGATGAGCACCATTATCTGGTTCTTCTCTCCTTTATCACATTTTTTCTTCCTTTTCCTTGCTTGTTCCCTTTCACTTTGAACATGCTTTGTCCTTTTGGATTTTCTTTAGAATATATTTCTTTCCTCTCTGTTTTTCTGATATCATAAAATTGTGTCTTTTCAAGTGTTCTCATGCTTTATATTACTACAGCCCTGAAGAAGCCCATGTTGGGGCGGAACACGTTGGCTGTTTACACTGTGTGAAGCACAACAGAGAATAAAACACATCTAAAATTTCATCCATTTGTATCTGTTCATGTCTGGCATACTTAAATGTGTCTAAATACCTGTTTTCTATATATTGCCTCTCATCCAACTGTCTCAAAGGCAGCCTGCCTCGCTTAGCAGGCACACCACCTCCAAGGCCTTATAATCCTTCATAACTATGCGTAACTCACTAAACACAGCTAATTAAACAGCCAAGAAAACAGCTAACGAAACAGCCAATAAAACTATTACTAGCTACCGTGCTGCCAGCCACCTGGTCACCAAAACCTAAAATGGTGGCTGGCAAATCCCCTCTTAGGATTATATAAGCATAGGGGTACCTAAGCTGCTTGGGCTATAATTGGGCTACACCCCAAAAAAGCCCAAAACCACAAAATGGCCGATCCGGCTGGCCCAGGCTCCTTCCAAACTGCCCGGGGCAGACCTCACTACGTTTGGCTGCCCCCCCAATCCCCCCTAGTGACAGCTGGTTGTCTCGGCTCTGCCGTCAGTGTACGGGCGTCTCTCATTGGCTGGGATGTGGAAGGGGCAGTTAAAACTCCGTTCTGCCTCCTCGCAGCAGCTGCACCGATGATATTATCATAGGCTGGGCTCCTTATTGGCTTTGATTACTAAGGAGATCACGCTGGGCACCCTCCTCCCTCCTGTCCCCTGTCTTACTTATTGCTCATTTCTCATATTGCCCGCAGTCAGCCACACGCACTCCAGCCTCTTGAATCGTTTTCTCTATTCTTTCCCCCAGTCTTTGAATTTACAACACTGTGGTTGGTGGGAGCATGTTCAAGCAGACATCCAAGCCCTCTTGTTTATGCAAGGAGCATGTTACCCCTGCAAGCCCCAATGAACCGCGCACCCCCGCCTGCTCGCTGGTGTCTGCTGTGGGCTGGGTTTATGAGCCCTGCTTTGTGCAGCATGCCATGCGCTCACACACTGCATTAATGGAAGTAATAGAAGTGAAAGTATGCAGATATGAGTTAGCAGGCAGGATAACCACAGCCCTCTACACCCAGATCCCATGCAGCCAAATAAAAGGCAGGGTTGCCAAAGAGAGCAAGCATCTGTAATGCAATGGCTCTCACATTTTTCAGAGTTAGAGCTATTTGCCTGTAAATTACAATTTTTTTTACCTATATGTTTTGGTTTTGAGTGTACTGCACTGCCTAGAGGACTAAGAATGAGGAATTACCACGGTGACCAGAGATACTGTGCAGCACTGCCTAGAGAACTTAAAATGTATGCCTCAGCTTGTTATTCTGGGTCATTAGAGCTTTCAGGGTTAGTTGTCTCTAAAGTGTCTTTTAGAGCTATGACACCAATTTTATACCAGGGATGACTCCTCGGTGAGTTAGCCCTGTGATTTGTAATGGAGGTGATTTCTTTGGGTCCTAACTAGGCCTGGGCAAAAATTTCGTTCCGTTCGCGGAAATTGCGATAATTTGACATTTTTGCGTTCCGCGGAGAGCGCGAAAATGTAAAAAATTCCGGTTTCCGCAGCTTGGCGATAATTTGTTTCTTGCTCGCGCTGTAAAATGATACATTCTTGCGCGCGCGCGATCGCCTTACCTGAATCCCTGCGTTCGCCGACAAGTTTTCTTGATCCGGTCGCGTTCTCCATGAGATGTTGTATTGTTTTTAGCCATTTGCGCTGTCTCGCGACAGTTCGCGCCCGCAGTGACGTCATGCGTCGCGCGATCACGTCTTTCTTCTCGCGATCATGCACCGCGAGAACAACTCAAAACAAGATGGCCGCGCCCGCAAGCAACCACATGGGTAAGTTGGCGACCCGCAACCATGCAGAAAATCTCGCGAACATGCCGGAAAAAAACTTCCGCATCTTCGCGATATTTCTGCTTGCTTGCGATAATTTTAAACATTCTCGCGATAATTTGCGAAGGTTAATTCCGCAAATTCCGCCCACCCCTAGTCCTAACTCAAACCTTAAGGCTTTGTGGTGAGTCCAGATCATTTCTAAAATCTCTATTTTAGCCAAATGCACATTGTTTGTAAAATTTCTATCTAGGGTGTGCCCTGCAATTTGAGTGGGTCCTATTGTTTTCTGAGTACGTCCAAAACTGGCCATGTTTTCCAACAATACCTCGGTATCCCTATCTACTTTATTTTCTAAATAAAATTTCAAATCACCTAGAAAGGTAAAATCTGATTTGAGGGCAAACGTTTCCAGGAGAACAACCATCTCATTGTTAAAATTTGCTCTCGGTCTTGATGGGCGGTAGATTAAAAGACCATTAAAAGAGCTTGTCTTGGTGCGTTCAATGCCGAAAACCAGCAAGTCAGAAGCGTTGCTAGCAAGAGGGGGAGAAGAAAACTATGAAGGATGAGCAGCATATCACCGCCAAGCCGCCTCCTTTTTTATGTTGCCTATTGGAGGGCTAATTCAAACTGTGTCTGCCACATATATGGGCTGATTGGTGTCTTCAGTAGTTGAAGATCTGGAGGAACTCTATTTTATCACCTTAGACAGTGATAAAGGGTTGCTTGTCACAGGAAATTTCAGGGCACGTACTGCTTTGGCTGAAAGACTGTAAATGTAGCAGCATGCATTGACATGTCGAGTGAAAATAAGATAACATAACACAATAACACACATAAAGTAACATAACAATATAAACGTAACTTAGTACAACAGAACAGTCAAAACAGAACACCGCACTTCAACACAGCGAACCCAAATTGCAACATTGCTGCACAAAAACACACTAGCACGAAAACAAAAGAACACATCTCCACCACAATAATGTGCCACACAAACAAATGTGCACAAACATTCTTCTCACATATAATCACCTGTAAACTCCTGTTTTCGTCATGGTGTTTGGGGCAACCACTCATTTAACAACAAAGGCATGAAATAGCGCCTGTCAAATTAGTTTGTGATCTGGATTTCTCTATCTTTGAATTTTAGGCATCTTACTGTTACTAACTGTGAAAGGTTGGCCTGGTATATGCTGTCAACTAATTAAAGTGGGCTCCTTGTATCAGTCCAAACAACCCTAATTGATGATTAGGTTAAAGACAACCTTTATAGAAAGTTAATCTAGTGGTAGCTGTGGAGAGCAGACTTCAGGCTAAGTCTCGAAGGAATGTAAAGCAGCTTGTTTTACCAGATCAGAACCTCCTGAATCACCAAATGAAAGGAGAACCACACAAGAGATATATAAAATATATGTATTTATTACTAAACACTCTCTACTAACCTCTTTATGAGATTAGAGCACAAAGCACACAATATTAAATAACTAGAACGACGGTAAATAGCACAATACATAGGGGGCTCCAGGGGGAGACCGAACCATATACTAAGAAAGTGATATAACGACCACGACTTAACTAGACACAGTGCCTAGAGCATGTAGAATCTCTGGGACCCCAAAGAACCATCCAAAGTATTGACACAGGGGACCCGCATAGGACGGGTGCAGTGTGAGAACACAGGCGCGAGCTCCGTACAACCCTATGGGAAAGTCGCGGTTGCAAATTACAGTTGAAGGACACTTCGGAGAGGACTTCAAGCCCTTTGCAACATAGAAGGTTCTAAGGCCAGCACCCTTGTGAGTACCAAGGTACCCGTGTTTCCTATCCCAGAGGAGCCGGGTGCATAGGGGTCAAATGGTGCCGGAAACCCTCGTCGTTTTCAATGGAGTGATACAAAGAAGTGCTGCTGCTGGGAAGATGAAAAGTGTCCGATGGAATCCAAGCCTGGATCTGAGGTGAGAAGAACCTGAAAGCAGAGGGAACAGAGTCTGGGTCACTTCAGGGTGACCAGGGGCTCAGTATACGAATGCCCAACGATGTCGGGTGCTTCAGGTGAGAAGATAGGATGCTCTGCAGCCACGGGAACCAGGAGATGTCGATGATGACCAACATCTGGAGAGAAGCTGTCCCATGAAGAATGTCGAGTGCTGGGGGGTTAGTGTCCGGATCGAACACCAACAAGCCTTGGCAACTGCAACCCACCCAGGCAGGGGAAACAAGCTACGGTGAGGATCAGCAATGTCCTGGGGACTCCCCAAGCAATGGAGAGTCAGGGCACTTCTTGAGTAACCAGGAAAGCCCAAGGAAAGTCAAAGTTACCTTCACAGGGACCCACAGGCCAACGGAACAGGGATCGCAAAGGAACCTCACGCTGAATCACAAAATACCAGCCCATGGAACACTCGTGGAGTGTTGGCCAGAAACCTTCAGAGGAAATACCGCACGGGTCAGGACTACATATAGCCCAAAGCACAGCCCCAGGGGTTGCCAAAAAGCATATGCTGCTGCAAAAGTACACGTTGCACAGGGGTTCGGGTTGCACGGTCCCCACAATTTCTGAGATGTCAGATCAACCTCAGCGACGCTCGGGAACCCACCTCCTGTGTTGCAGAAATCTTCAGAGTCCTCAGGAGCTTGGGAGATGCAAACTGGTCAGATGCATTTAGGTACTTGCTGCTGCAGGGGAGTAACTCCTTTACTTCAAGGGAGATTCTTCAGTCATCCAGCAAAGTGTAGATCATCAAGGTCCTTCTGTAGCAGAGTTTAGTCCAGGTAAAATCTAAAGTCCTGTAGTCAGGGTTCCTACTTTATACCCAAGGAAGGGGTGGGACAAACTCTGAGGACCCACCTATGGGGGGGTCAAGACAGAGGGGTGGCTACACCCATGTCCTTTGTCCAGTTTTGCACCAGACCAGGAGAAAATGGCTCCTGCAACCGGTTTGAAGTGGACTATGCACAGGGACACCAAATGTGCCCCCAGTGCAGACTTTCAAACACTCTCAGAGTGCACCCACCCTGCCCCAATACACTAAATCCTGTCTGGGAGGTGGTCACACCTCCCTGTGACAGGAAACCTATTGTCAAGCCTTCGCCTGCTCAAGCTTGGCTCAGCAGCAGGAGGGCAGACTTGTGTCTGTGGCTGGCAGCATCCATTTTGTGATGCTCAGGTCGAGAAAGCTGGTTCCGGGTGTACCAGTGTTTCACATAAGTCCCTCTAGAAGGGTGGAATCGTACCTCCCACACCAGTTACTGGTGTGGAGGTATGATTCCAAGGTGTTTGACACCAAACACAACATGTTTCTAAGCAGCCGTTTTAAAGTTAGCATTTACCACGAGGTTATAATGCACTTTAATATATATGGTTGGCTGAATCACAAACAACCCCGGAAAATAGGTTCTGAAGGTTGCAGAGGGGCTCTGCTCATTCAGGGTTACCCTCTCACATAAAACCCAGCACCCTTCCTTCAGGATTGATAAGGCCTGCCATAGGGGTGACTGATAGGTTTATATGTGCAGTAATTTAGAATAGATATAGTGAACCTATATCTAAGTAAGGGGTACATGCACCACCTTACACAGGCTGCAGGAGCAGACCTGTGGTGTCAGTTTGAATGGTCTCTCAGGGGTGGCACAATACATGATGCAGCCCCAGGGAGGCCTCTGGGGTACCTATGCCCTGGGTACATGGTGTACCATATACTAGGGACTGATAAGGGTACCCCAGTATCCAATCGGGAGTGTACCTAAAGTGCATGCAATCAATTTAGAGGAGAAAGCAGATGGACCGGGGTCCTGAATAGCAAGATCCCAGTCAGTCTAAGTCGAAAACAGTGATACATCAGATAAAAAAAGTGGGGGTACCTATAAGAAGCAGATCCTACTCTCCTACACTTACAGCCTTAGGATGGTCTTTCCTCCAACTTTCTGCCTACCTCCTCCACTTTTCTGACCTCTATTTCTGATGGCATTAGGACACTGTGCACAATACCATTGCTAATCAGTACTAAAATCCTTGTGCTCTCTCCCCTAAACATTGCAATATTTAGTCATCCCCATTTGTCATATTTAATTTACTTATGAGTTCCAAGTGAAGTGGTACTTCCTGTACCCAGGGCCAGTCCATTAACTGCTACTAGTGAGCCTGCAGCACTGATTGTTGAACCCACTTAAGTAACCCTTTAACCATGATTCGGGCCTGCTATTGCAGAGCCTGTGTGTGCAATTTACACTGTCATGCCGACCTGGCTTGATTATCCCAGAGGACCTCCAGGGGCTGAAGCATGTATTGTGCCACCCCTGAGAGGCCATTCAAAATAACACCACAGGTCTGCTACTGCAGCCTGTGTAAGGTGGTGTATGCACCCCTACTTAGATATAGGTTACCTATATCTATTCTAAATCACTGCACATATAAACCTATCAGTCACCCCTATGGCAGGCCTTATTAATCCTGAATGCAGGGTGCTGGGTTTTGTGTGAGAGGGTGCCCCTGCATGAGAAGAGCCCCTCTGGAACCTAGTTTCCGGGGTTGTGTGTGATGCAGCCAACCATATATATTTAAGTGCATTATGACCTCGCGGGAAATGCTAAATTTAAAAAGGCTGCTTAGAAATATGTTGTGTTTGGTGTCAAACACCTTGGAATCATAACTCCCCATCAGTAACTGGCGGGGGAGGTATGATGCAACCCTTCTAGAGGGACTTATGTGAAATACACCCGGTATCAGCTTTCTCGACCTGGGCATCACAAAATGGATGCTGCCAGCCATAGACACGAGCCTGCCCTCCTGCTGCTGAGCCAAGCTCGAGCTGAGGAAGGCCTGACAATAGGTTTCCTGTCACAGGGAGTTGTGACCACCTCCCAGACAGGCTTTAGTGTATTGGGGCTAGGTGGGTACATTCTTACTGTGCCAGAAAGTCCGCACTGGGGGCACACTTGGTGTCCCCATGCATAGTCCAGCTCAAACCGGTTGCAGGAGCTATTTGCTCCTTCTCTGGTGCGAACCTGGACAAAGGACATGGGTTTAGCCACCCCTCTGTCCTGACCCTCCCCTAGGTGGGTCCCCAGAGTTTGTCCAACCCCTTCCTTGGGCATAAAGTAGGAAACCTGACTACAGGACTCTGGATTTTACCTGGACTAAGCTCTGGAAGCAGAAACCAAAGTACTTCGACGGTCTACACTTCGCTGGATGACAGAAGAATCTCCCTTGGAGTAAAGGAGTTACTCCCCTGCAGCAGGAGGCACCTATACACATCTGACCGGTTTGCATCTCTCAAGCTCCTGAGGAATCCAAAGATTTCTGAAACCCAGGAGGTGGGTTCCCGAGCACCTCTCAGGTCCATCTGCTCTTTCAGCAATCCTAAGAGCAGTATTCCTTGTGGGGACCGTGCAACCCGAACCCCTGTGCACCGTGTACTTTTGCCGCAAGCATTTCCCCTAGTCTAGTTCTCATTGTATTGTTGTTCATACCCCTGAGACCCTGTGAATGCAAATACCTCAGGCAACTACCATGAAGGCCTTTCATTCGACAGTAGGCGAAGAAGCCAAACCATATTGTGCTCAAAGTATTATTATTGTTATTATCCTGATTATTATTGCTGAGCGCTACAAATCCCCCTGAAAGGGTCGGTAGTCGCTCTTGTATATCTTCAGACAGGAGCAAGGAAAGGATAATGAAATAGTACTAAGACAGGTAAAAACATAAATTTTTTAAGAACTTTTTGGAATGGTCTGTTGTCGATGTTAGCACAGAGATGTTATGGGAGCTGATTCCAGTATTGGGGGACCTAATATGAAAATGATCTTCCCCCATTTCTGACAGTACGAATCCGGTGGGGATGTAACACATGTTTCCCGCAGGACCTTAAACTTCTAGTGGGGAGATACCAGTTATGTTTATTCTGTAACTGCTGAGGACCATTGCCATATAGGTATTTGTGGAAAAACCAGAGAAGTTTAAATTGTCCACGCTTTTTTATTGGCATTCAGTGTAGGCTTCTTAGGATGGGTACCAAAGGTGATAGGGGTGGAAGATGGCATATTAAACATGCTGTAGTATTTTGGACCACCTTCAGTTTTGAAAACAGCCCTTCATTCATGGAAGACATTAACGCGTTTCCATAGTCCAGGCCACTAATATTAAGGGCCTGGACTGTGGATTTTCTTGATTGAAGTGGTATTGATTGAAATACTTTCCTTAAAGCACCCATGATACAAAACATGTACCTGTGATGTGGTTTACATGTTCCTTCATGGACAATTTCTTGTCCACTATAATTCCTTGGTTTCTTACCACTTTCTTTGGAGTGGGAACAGTGCCTAAACTTTTAGGCCACCAGTCATCTGACCAGAACGTGTGGGGATTTCCCAAACAGTATGGCCTCAGTTTTGCTTTCATTAAGTTGCAGACAATTCTGCTGCATCCATGTAGCAATATGATTCATGCAGTCTCGGAATCTTACTTTAGTATCTTCTGGCTTTGGCCCTATTGTGATGACAAGCTGAGTGTCATCTTTGTAGAGATGACATCAAAACCATATGATGTTATCATGTGTGCAAGTGGCGCCACGTATTTATTAAAAAGAGAAGGGCTTAATGCAGATCCCTTGGCACTCCCCTGTCCAAGGATATAGTTCAGGAGACAAAGGACTCTAACTGCACCATATGTGTCCCTCCACTCAGAAAGTTCCATAACAAGCCTAGATCCTTCCCACCTACACCAATCTCTTCTAGTCACTAGTTAAGACTGCATGGGAGAGGATGTCGAACGCAGCTTATAGATCCAATACGACCAACATTGCTGAGGGTCCATTGTCACGGGAAAGTCTTATATTGTCTAATACTACCACTAGTGCTGTATCCACGCTATGCCATGCACGAAAACCTGACTGGGATGGGGCAAGCAGATGGCGCTTTTCTAGGAATGCCATCAATTGTGTATTCACCAATGTCTCCATAACTTTCCCAGAAAAGGAAGCAGGGAGATAGGTCTAAATGTCCTAGTTCTGTAGGATCTGCCATGGGATCTTTAAGAATGGGATGATTAACCCCTGCAGATTTCCATTTTATTGGAACTGATTCCCAGTTCAGTGAAAAATTAAGCAAGTCAATAAGGCTGTGCAGTAGGGCAGGGGCCGAAGTGGACATGATATAAGAAGGGAAAGGGGG